>NC_067432.1:27427618-28040951 GCF_009764475.1 Pristis pectinata | reverse complement strand
GGGTTTGGATGCTTGTTGAGAATATTTGACAGTATTTGGAATTTAAAGGAATTGAGCAGGAAAGTAAGTAATATTGAGAACAGAAGCAACTGGATATTGATGTCCAAACAAGCTCAAACTATAGAATACTCTTGTCTGTTATGTAAAATCAACTCCATTCTGTTGTTACTTTCATTACGCCATCAGTTCTTAAACTAAATGCCGCTTAGTTCATAGGTCAGTGTAATTTTGAAATGCATATTGTTAATAACTTGTCTCTATCTGTATTATCCACTTCATTGCCAAATTGAGTAATAGCAGTAATATCATGGTTAATGAACATTTGAATTGAAATCAACTAGACTAGAAAATTTGTTTTTGAATTGTCCGTATTCCAAATCAACATGCACTTTTTTTATAGATGGGATAATTTCTGCATTATTTATGAAAAGGGTTCCTGTAGGTCTCCTTTTAATCTTTGTGCAGCTCCTAAATCTCTTGTGCTTCAATGACATTCAAGAACATTGTACCAGCCATTCTCCTAATCAAAGTGGGATTGTAAATGTGAGCACTGAGTAGCCATTGTGCTATTTAATTGTTAATGACAATATGCTATCCAAAGTATTGAAATACTTAGTTTTAGTAAAGGTACTTCAGAAGTTTTCAGCTGTGGCATCTGGTAAGATGCACAAATGCCCAGTGAAACGTGATGCAAATATAGTATGGCACTGTGTGAATTAAAATAGACTGCACAAATAATTATGAAGTGAAGTTCGCACTCTTTTTAATCTTTGGGGTGCTTTTTCTTTATTTATGTTTAAACATGGAAGATTATTCTATTGCGTAAGACAGTTTTATTATATATATGAGACCCTTTGTGTTATATTATCAATTTAGTTAAGCTCTTGTTTTTTTTAAAAAAAATTTAAGTATTAAAGCAATATTTTCTTGTCCCTTGCCAAATCCATGCTGATTCTGCAGTATTCATCTAGTCTAATACTGCAAATTGGATAAAATGTATCAGTGTTCTGAAGATGAATCTTGCTCACAGTGAGAAATTATATTCATCTGTTTTTCATTTTCTTTTGATGAAGCATAATGGGTTTCCTGGAAATTGAATTATCCAGTCATTTATGGACAATAGTGTGGTGGGCTTTTATTGTCTGGTGATTTTGTGTATTAGAAATGAATCTGTGTCATAGATTTATTTTGCTGCTTGTATAGGAAGAAAAATAGTCTGCATTTTCTGTCTAGTATTCTAATTGGGCCTTGAGGCTTATCAAAGTTCAGCATCAAGTTCATGTCCTGCACACAATCACTGCAGCAGGTGTCTGGTAGGTTTTGAAGTCCCTGGAGAGGTTGCTTTTCCTCCCAGTTAGCAGCTGTCACAGGACCACTGATTGTCATTGTTCAGTTAGGTGCAGGACCAGTCAGGTAGTATAGGTTGTGCATGCTTCACAGGCTTTGCCTGCTCTTGTTTGCTTTTTGTCTTCGTTCTTTCCTGTGCACATTTACCTATTTCTCTCACACACTTGTCTGCTCTTTTTCCACTCATTAATTGCTGTGCCCTTCTCCCTCGGTCCCCTCCCATGTAATCTAGTACTTGTGATGAAAGGCGCTGGGCCTGATGTAGAATCTCAGAATTGTACAGCACAAAACCAGGCCCATCGGCTCACTCATCCATGCTGACTGTGATGCCCATTCATGCTCATCCCGTTTGCCTGTATTGCTAATCCCATGTCCCTCTCCACCTTTCCTGTCTGAGTACCTGTCCAAATGCTTTTTAAACATTGTTAAATGTTAACTTGGTTTCTCTTGCTTCAAGTGTTGTCTGATCTATGAATTCCAAGCTTTCTCTGTGATCTACCATCAATTGATTTCTTTGTTTTTACTATTAATGTTTTTAAGCAACAAGCTCTTTTGTAATGCAATATCTGGCTTAAGATGAACATTCTAAAATGAGTGTATTCTAAAGACTCTGGATATAAACTTAAAAAGTCATTATTTCTGATGGGATTTGGCAAATATTAAAACTTGTCCTTCCCTGGTCTCATGAAAAATAAGCATTTAGTCTTCCTAGAAGTGCATTTTAAAAGTAGTGTTTTTCAATGATATTATTTGTAAAGTGCCCCTCTGGTCAGAAAGAAGTGTTATTGCTGATTGCATTTTTAAAAAGGTTTATTGGTGTATTTTATAAAAAGATCAGTATATTTGATGAAAATTAAGTTGTGATTTTAAAAAATGATTAAGTTGTTCCTGTGCTGTACTATTCTATGTTTTAAGCAGTAGGGCTCTTTGATTCATTTTTGGTCAAAGTGTAGGAATAGAAGCTGAAAATAGTGTGAAAAATTTAATTTAGGGGATTGAAGAATAACAGGTGATATAGAGCATTTTAAGCATGCTTTTAAAATACTCAATTGGGTAATTGGTGCATTTCAACTCCACCAGAGCGAGCATATATTTAATATCTAGCAATACAGATTTACAGTTTCATTGTATAAGGATGTGAAGAGCCAATACTACAGCACTGATTCTAATTCATGGTTATATTGAGGTGGCGTTACGTTGTCATTACCTGTTTCTTAATGGTTTCATTCTTGTGCATGAACAAAGCTTCCGTACTGTGGTATGTTTTAGGGAGTACCTCTGGGATTGAGGATGACTTCCAGTCTGGTGTTGTGGATTCTAAGATGGTTATTGTGGGATCTGCTGATCCTTCTAGAGATGAGTCAGGTGGTTGGAGTTTGGTGGCCATTGCGTTCAGTGGGGATGTTGGATTTCTTAAAGGAAGGTTTGAGCACGTTTTTGAATAGCTTTCTGTGTTTGTGGGGTATGTAGTTGTGTCAAGCTGTAGGAGTTTGTGCTAATAAACTTCTGAAGCGTAAGGGAGTGTTAAAGCAGCTGCTCGAAGGCATTAGTGATAACTCTCATTGTTGACATTCAAGACAGGTAAATTGCAGAAAGCTGTGGTATGACTACATGATTTCTAATTTCCGAAATGGACTGGAAATATAATTAACATGATTTTAAAGAAGTTAGGTTTTTGTGCAGTTGCACTTTCTTTCAATATGTAAAGAGTTGGTATTTCTATATTTTTGCAATAACTTCACTGGTATTCCAATGGAATGTATTTTAAAATTGCTAAATTAAACAATATTAAGCTCAATTCTATAGTTTAAAAAAATAACCAATTTACTGTTTAAAATTGTAGAAATTGTTCAGTAAAATGTTTTTGAGTGGTTAATTTATGTAGTAGATGCAGGAAAGGAATGTACTATGTTGCAATTTTGTGAGCTTACTAGGAACTGAAGTGAAAGGTTAGTGAATGATGGGGTGATTTAGAGGAGAGGAATGTAAGTGAGCAGTGAGAGGGAGAAGATCAGTGAAATTTTGGTGAACATGCTTGTCATGGTAATCACCAGAGAAGAGCTGGTATGTGGATTTTCTGTCCTGGAGCAATCGATGACAGGTTCTGCAGAAGAGTGCAGTGAGCACATAGGGTGTACCATGGATGGACTGATGCCTTGATATAATTTTATCCATAAAGTTCAAATAGTAAGAGATATTTGTTCCAATTTGCAACTTCTTGTCCATGGAAATGCATTTTATTGACCTTCCATGTCAAGATTGCAAAGACCTCTGATTCAATTTTGCTTGTTTTCCTTTTCATGTTTCTTCAATCCAGTTCCTTTGAGTAGTGTGGTTCCAGTTATATAAAAAAGAATTGCCAACTCTGGTATTGAGTAATTAATTTATCTTGGTTGCAGATAGTTTTTCAATAAAAGGTTTTGAAATGTGGAATGTTTTGCAATCCAAGTACAGCACAATAAGGGTTATACTAAATTCCTAACCTAGTATGTTAATACAATTGTGTTGATTCTTTTTTGCCTTGCTGGATTTTTAAACACGTTAGAGCATTTAACTTAAAATACATTGTATGAGATGTATGTTCTCATCAGGAAAGTAATTTTAGCTTTTTTTTGTGGTTAAATGTTTTTGTGGATAGGGTATAATCTGCTTTCGTTCAACAGATTTTGTAAATTCATTTTGAACTTGAACACAGCATTTTAATGTTTATACCTTCACTAATTAACATTTCAATTTAGAAGGGATGGATTTTTATAGAGAGCATATTATGCTGCTGGCTGTAGCTTGGGCAATTTTATTTTCATTACAACTAGAAATTCAGCTCAATTTTGAAGGGATGCCCAGTTATCAAAATATACTGAAATATAAACCTATCAAGGAATTTCATTGCACCCTGGTGCATATGACAATAAACTACCCTGAAATATTGTAGCCCAGCAAGAGTGTGTGCTTTAAGGTCAAATATGAACTGATAAAATAGCAAATGTTGTTTTACTGCTACTTTCAGGAAGTATCCATGTGGTCTGCATTGGGAAGGTCAGAAACAGATTGGATAATCACTTTATGGAGCAGTTCAGTTAAATTTATAAATGTGACTCTGGGCTTTGCTTCTGGTTACTTTGATTCTCTATGTCAGTCCCTCTCTAACCCTTGTGCTGTTTCTACAAAGCTTGAATGTAAGCTTGAAGAATAGTATCTCATAGAATCTAGACTTCTGGATGGAATGGAATTCAATATTTTCAAATATTCAGCACTTCCGGTACTTTCAGCTTCACAGAATTCACTCCATATTCATCCCCCATTTTCAGATATTCTCTGGACTTCTGTTCCCATTTGCTGTCATCTCTTGTCAATTCATCTCATCTTCCATCCCATTACATACCTTTCCTTTTCTCTGCACCCTTTATAGCTTGACGACTCCCAGTTCTAATGAAAGGTGTTCAACCTGCAATATTAACTGTCTCTCTCTCTGCAGGTGCTGCTTAACCTGCTGAATATTTCCAGGATTTGCTATTTCTACTATTTATTAAAAGTAACCTTAAATTCAAAGTGTAGTTACTTTTATCGGCCTTTTTGCTTTTAATCTTGCTTTTAATCCTGGTCAGACCCCACTTGGAGTATTGTGCTCAGTTCTGGTCGCCTCGCTACAGGAAAGATGTGGAAGCCATAGAAAGGGTACAAAGGAGATTTACAAGGATGCTGCTTGGAATGCGGAGCATGCCTTATGAAAGCAGGCTGAGGGAACTCGGCCTTTTCTCCTTGGAGGGACGGAGGATGAGGGGGGGACCTGATAGAGGTGTATCAGATGATGAGAAGTATTGATTGGGTAGATAGAGGCTTTTCCCCAGGGCTGAAATGGTGGCCACAAGAGGACATAGGTTTAAGGTGCTGGGGAGTAGGTATAGAGGAGATGTCAGGGGTAAGTTTTTTTTTACTCAGAGAGTGGTGAGTGCGTGGAATGGGCTGCTGGAAACGGTGGTGGAGGCGGATACGATAGGGTCTTTTAAGAGACTGTTAGATAGGTACATGGAGCTGAGTAAAATAGAGGGCTATGGGTAAGCCTAGTAATGTCTAGAGTAGGGACATGTTTGGCACAGCTTTGTGGGCCGAAGGGCCTGAATTGTGTTGTAGTTTTTCTATGTTTCTATCTAATTTCAAACTAGAATAGTGTTAACAATTTGTAATGTTATGTATGCACCTAATCATAGCTCTGCTAACATTCAAGCTGGGATGAATGTCGGCTGCAACTTGTATTCTTGACCCTCTTGTATAGTTATCAGGTGTAAACATTTTTTAGTATAACAATTGTGATCCATTTTACTACATTCAGGATGGTTTGAACTGAAACTTGCGACATGGAAACTAGGAATTTAGTGATTAGAAATTTGAAGTAACAGATCACTTCACCTATAAGCTTACTGAAGTTAGATGTTTCTTCCCTTAGCTTTGGAATAATGCATTATTCATCACATCTCTGCCTAGAATTCTCAACTTTGCACCAAATTCCAGTCAAAACAAAATGGAAAATAAGTCTTGAATGAAAGTCAAGAGTAATTCTTTTGCTTGAATAAAATCTTTGGTATTATCCTGTGCAATAGCTTTGACAACCTTAGCGTCCCCTGTTGTATCTGATTTAATTCATCTAGTGAAGTTGCAGGAGCCAGTAAATTTCAAGACTACCTTAATTTTTTTTTGCTAATGCCATAATTTCCTTAAGCATCCTATCAACTTTCACAAATCTGGCAAAGACAATGTGTTGTAAAAAAAAAACCAGCCAGGCCAATAAAAGCAGTTCTTGCCAGCAGTGTTCACATCCACAGTGACTGAAAAATGCACAAGGAACCTCTGTGTATTTGATAAGTCAATGTAGTGATGATAAAGTCTTGGGATGGTCAGCTAAGTTCCTGTATGTCACTTAGGCTTTCAGAATGATCCACTTGCAGCTTCTAAAAAGAATATATAAAGAAAAGCACATTTTCTTTATTGTGAATACATCACTACATGCTATGAACTATTAATAAAGCAAGGTTCCATTGCTTATGAGTTATTTTGATTCCTGAGGAAGGAAGTTCACTTGAAAGCCAATGCTTTTCTTTCACGTGGGCAGCTAGCTTTCTCTTGTGGATGAATCTCAGAATACCATTTTGGTAATGATGTAAATACAGTGGGCTGGATTAGGAGCCACTGTTCGAACGGAAGTCCTGGACTTGCTTGCACACAGTGTATGGGACTTGCTGAGTGACAGATGACACTGGCAGCTGTTACTATGCCCCACATGGGGCATTGCCTCTCAGATCTGAAGGAGGATCTGAGACCCCATTGATTTCATAGGGGATTCATTCCAGGCCTGAAAATTAGAAGGCAGAGGAGTAGTTAATTTATTTTGCTTTAGTTTAACATTTTCATTATTCAAATGTTTTGTGCTTCTAGCTGACATTAAAAGTTTTAAGTTTAAAGTTTTAATTATTTCAGCTTAATATTTTTAAATGTTGCACCTTCATTGACATCATTAAAACAATGTGTAATTGTTTGTCAATGAGACCTGTGCTCCAGTTCAGTGCAAAGTAAGGTTCTATTCTCGTTGTAAGTTATTGGGGTAAATCCTTTTTAGTTTAAGTGCCACTTTTGGACATCCCAAAGATATCATGCAGCCATGGACAAAATTTTCATTCAACCACTGCTGTTTGCTTTCTTAAAAAACTGACTCATCTCATTCTTGTTTGTGGGATCATGCAGTACATAAATTGGCCATTATAATTGCTTTCGTAAATTTATTTCAATGTTATTAATTTTATTAACTGCTTTTGAGAAGCTTGTATTGTGAAGTAGAAACTAAATAAATTTAGTTTTTGATGCTATTCACCTTTGAACTGAAAAATGTCATAATTGGCACTTGAGGTCTGTTCACATCGTCATCATGTACCAGTGTCTGGGTAGTGCAAAGTTTATTAGGGGATCTGCCTGCTGAACTCCTTTGAGAATTCACAAGAACACAAGAAAATAGGAGCAGGAGCATTGGGCCCTTGAAGCCTGCCCTGCTGTTTAATATGATCATGGCTGACCTATGCTGGCTTCAGCTCCTTTTATGTGCCATTTCTTCATACTCTATTCCTTGATCTATCAAATATTTATCCACCTCCACTTTAAATACTTCTAATGAACCAGCTTCCATCACCCTCCAAGGCAGAAAATTCCAGAGATTCACCATGCTTTGTAGTTGTGTCTCCTTGCTCGAGACTCTCCCAATTGTAAAAACATCCTTGTGATGCCCCCTTAAAATCTTGTATGTTTGAATAAGGTCACCCAAGGAATACAGCCCAAACCATTTAATCTCTCTTGGTAGACAACAGTTTCATCTCGGGAATTAACCTGGTGAATCTCCTTTGTACTGCCTCCAATATTACAATTTTTAGGTAAAAGCACCAAACCTTAACATAGTATTCCAGGTGAGGTCTCACCTGGGTGGTGCCCTGTGCAATTGCAACAACGCCTCCCTTTTTTAAACTCTGACCCCTTCATAATGAAGGCCAAAAAGCCATTTGTCTCGTTAACCACTTGTTGGACCTGCCTGCAAACTTTTTGTGACTCGTGCACTAGAACACCTGGATCCCTCTGTACTTTGTAATTAAGTAAGAAGAATGAGTGGGCAAAGGAGTGGTGCACATTGTAGTTGGAAGAATGCAGAAAATAGCTGGCAAGCAGCTGGTTGGGTGATGTATACTCCTGTGAAAATGTGTTTATTTAGGAAAGGCACTTTGGGACAAACTGTTTTAATACTAAATGAATCTTGCCACCATGGACCCTTGAAATGCTTTTGTTAAAAGCTTTTGTATATGAAAAGCCCTGTTGAGTTGTTCGACTCCCACTATATGCCCCACCCCCCAAAAGATTGGGATAAGGATGAAAATCTAATAAGATTTTCCCCAGGTATTGAACTGGCCCAGTAAAATAAATGATGGATTTAAGGCAGGCAACACCATGAAGACTATTTAATATTGGTAAGCATCATTGGAAAATATTGATTTACAATTAATGGATGCTTAAACCATAGCATGAGGCGGCTAGTTGTCCTCCTGTCTGCAGAGAATGTGGACCCTTCTTGTGGCCTGCTCTCTCTCAAATTAATTATCAGTGCCTCTTTTAATTGGTATAATTGCTATAATGTCACTGCATGTACCTGGCCATTCTGCACTGGCATAACTTTGCAGGGATTTTTTTAGGTTTTTAAATTTAAAGAAATCCTACCTTGAAATGAAAAATCAAAAAAATTGTAGCTGCCAGAAGTCTGAAATAAAAACAAAGTGCTGGCAATACTCAGCAGGTCAGGCAGCATCTGTGGAAAGGGAAATTACTCGCACGATTTTGATGAAAGATCTTAGACTGAAGCAGGAACCGTTTCTCTTTCTACTGATAATGCCTGACCTGAATATTTCCAGCATTTTGTGTTTTCATTCTTATCATTAAGTATTGCAGAACAATAAATGAGGTGTAACAAACAATAATATTTGAAGGACATTGAGTTTGCTTTTATTTTCCATGATGTAGTTCGATGGAAGAGTGTGCTGCAGTAAGACACTTGGATCAAATCTTGAACTAATGCCATGTCTCCTCCCCCTCCTGAAATGGAAATCATTAGAACATAAACTGTACTTCAGATCTACTTTGACTGCAAAGTACTTTGGAACATCCCAGATTTTATTCCGCAGCAAATTATGCCTTGCAGGAAAATAATCCCTTAAAGGTCCTGAAGAAGATTGGAGTGAAGGCTAATGTAGTCTGCAAAACTACACCCATTGTTCAGCAAATCTTTGGAAGTTAGTCTGTTCGGGTACATACTTCATGATCTTGTGTGCTTGTGTCCTGAGGTGGCTTAGGAAATGTAATTTCCCTGTGTTTAGTAGGTCAACATTCAACTTTACATAGTAGTGTGTTAATTGTACAGGCTTTCAAATCTTTATTGTTAAACCATTGCAAGTTTAATATAAACTGGGGGGAGAAAAGTTATTGTAAATACTGGAGGTATGCACTTCCACCCCCTAAAATCCCTTTCGCTAGATCTCGTAATTGAAAATGTGGTTCATCAACCTCTGCACATGTCCTCTGGCAATACTTCATGATATTTTTATGCTAGTATATTTGGAGCAAATCAGTCAATTGCAGTTAATGTTAGCAATTAACAGTATACTTTTAATGCTTGCATTTACTGTTAATCACGTGTCATCTTTGACCATGCAGCCTGCCCCAGGACACAGGTTCGGGTCTGGGTACAGCTCAAGTTCCAGTGTTTGCATTTTCCCTGGTTTACTGAGATGTTCATTCTCCTGCCCCAAATCCCTGAACATCCTCCTCTGTGCAAAATTGCTAAGAATACTGGCAGCCATTCTCTTTAATCATTAAATGGCAGACTCTGCTTCCATTAACAACCATGACCTCTTTTGCTTGATGCTGACTTTGTCAGGTGTTAAACATGATGTGGTTTAATCAGTTTGAATTTTGGTTATCACCAGAATTTGTTCTTGTGTCCCTTCACTTAGTTGCACCCTGGTGGATTTCAGGATTGCAAGTTCCCAGGTATCACTCCCAATGATCACACTGGCAATCTGACCTTCCTTTTAAATTACTGTGACTTTAAATTTGTGCCATGCATTACCATTACTTTAACCCAGTGTTAATGTACAATATAATAATACTTTGGATTGGTGACATTGTCATACGGTACAGCACCCCCCACCTGCACTTATCCATATACAAGATAGAATGTGTATTCTTTGCCACGCATACTATTGAAGCAGAGTTTCTTAGCATTTCAGTAAGGCAATTAGATTCTTAAATATGGAAAGACATGGGGTACAATTCAGTCAAGTAATGTTAGGATATTGCTAAGTATTACTCTGCATGTTGTTAGTGTGATTACACCAATTTTGGTATATTTAAGGAAGGATATAGTTCTTTGGATGCAGTCAGAAGTACACAGAAATTGTCTTTGCAATGAGAACAGAATTAGCCTGTCTCAAAGTCTAAGTTCAGGATAAGTGATCAACCATTTCAGATTGCAGTGAAGAGAGCTCTTTTCTCTTATTGTTGGTATTTGGAGTCAAAAGTAATGAGTCAAGCGAGCACAGTGATTGAAATGAGTTTTAGAAAAAATAGAGCAATATTTAGAAATGTGGTATTCCATTGTTGTTTAAAAGTGAAATCTAAAAGTGCAATCCACATTTTATTTTTGTTTAGTAGCCCTAATTTGAGCTTGATATGGATTTTAAGTGTTTTGTATGATACTGGAAATCAAATTTCTGGTACGTACAAGCATTGCTCCCCTATTTCCTCAGCTGGGTCTTTTATCTTGAGTTCACAGTAAAGGCTCCTGTGTTTTTTTTTAAAGGAACTTATTTGTTGTTGCATTATACATAACTGATACAAGTAGAAGAGAACACCATATAATTTTATGTGCAAAGGTAATTAAAATTTACAGAAATGGATAAATAGAAATATGCAGATCAGTGTTCTAATTCAATGTTGGAACGAGCTTTACAGGGCTTAATGGCCAAGTAATGTTACAATGAATAGTGCTTAAAATAAGTATAAGTAGATGTAACAAAGAAATGAGATCACTTTTTGTAAATGTTGAATGAACAATTGTATTGTTGTGTACATGTACCCATCAACATCATTGGCATCCTAGGTAACTGTTTGACGTTGAAGATGACTTCACTGCAGTTCCATGGGTTTTGAAATAAATAATGAGTCCTAATACAGGATTTGTCGATTCTGACATAAGTGGGGCAGGTGGAGATTGATGGGGTAGGTATGTGATGTGTTTGGATTGCTCTACATTCCTTTTGCTGCTTGTGCTTGGCTTCCACTTCAGTCTGAGAAACAAAGTATTTGAGTGCTTTTCTCACCCACTTGAAGCAGTCTTGGGCCAAAGGATCCCATGAATAAGCAAGGATATTACATTTTGTTTTTTTTCTCAAGGTTTTGAATACATTTCCAGGACAGAGAAAATGCTTAAATGGTTTGCTTTGACAGAGCTTGGAGTGCTTGTTTCAGGAGTCCAGTGTTGGGCATGTGGCTAACGTGGCTCACCCATTGGAGCTGGTTGAACACGATAGATGCTAGCGATGTTGGCTTGGGACAAGGTACCTACATGTGTTTGCCTTTGTTGGTGGATTTTGTAGTGGCAGTGTTGGTAGTTAAGTTCCTAGATGTCTTTTCTCAGTGGTTCATGATAAGATATCTTTATTAGTCACATGTACATCGAAACACAGTGAAATGCATCTTTGTGTAGAGTGTTCTGGGGGCAGCCCGCAAGTGTTGCCACGCTTCCAGCACTAACATAGCATGCCCACAACTTCTTAACCCATACGTCTTTGGAATATGGGAGGAAACCAGAGCACCCAGAGTAAATTCCAAAGTATACAAGAGTGTTGGGATCACAGCTACTTGGTAGACCACGAATTTGGTGCCAGGTTTTGAGATCTTGGTTCACTGTGACCACTAGTATAGTCGTCCCCTTTATATAAAGCCAAAGGTGTACATAAGGGAATTGAGGGGAATTATCTTGGGTGCACAGATATATATTAACCCCGAAATGGTGGGTATGTGTTCAGAATCTTTTTCCTGATGGTGATTAGTGTCCAAATTGGTAACTGCATTTCTTTCTAAAAGTGACTATTTGGAGCCTGTTAAATGACAATGAAGTGCATTTTGGTGTGTCCTTTGCTTGTGCAACATACATTTTAACACAACTCATTAATTTATTTGAAAAGGAGCATTGGTATGAGAAAGGGATTATTGGATACCTCGGCTACCTTGAAGTTATTGAAGTGCTTCTGTTGAAAGTCATGTAATTTTGCCATGGCATTTTTGCCATGTTTCCTCCTCCAACAGGAACAGCAATTTTCCAGTGAGTTTTGAACAAAAAAAGGAATGTTGCAATTTACATGGGAGCAGTTGCTCTGGAGATGTAGTTGCACTGTAACAGATTCAGTACTAGATGCGTGCTAACATGGGCTGGTAAAATTTGTGTTTCTGCTAACTTTGAGTAGATGCCCTCGGCAAAGCCAGGGCTGAAGGGAGATTTTGGTTCTAGCACATGACAGAGTTTGGGTTTTAACGCAGCATTAGAAACTCCCAATTGTGCACTTGATATTTAAATCAATTATATTAAAAGATAACTGTTTAGTAAATGTGCCTTTAAAACTTTTTGAAAGGCTTGGGAGTGGCATTATGAATTCCATTCTTCATATAAGCCTCTATCCATTCTGAAAATCCTGTTTTAAGCTAGCTGACACTGCCTCTCTTCAATTCATTAATGTTCAACATTTTCACCTCGGTATGGACATTTCTCAGACATGTTTTATTTGATCTGTTGGGTCCAATCGAAAACATTGTCCACACTTTCTCATATCCCACTTATAGATGGAGATTTAGATGGTGTGGTCAGTTTGACAGAGAAGTGGCAAAAGGAACTTAATCCAGAGAAGTGTGAAATGATACATTTGGGGATGTGAAATAAGGCAAGTGAATGCATAAATGAGTAGCTGTTGAGTGGTGTGGCAGAACAAAGGGGCGGAGTGTAATTCCACTTGAACGTAGCAGGACAGGTCAATAAGGTGTTTGTTGTAGAATGTAAGAATAGGGAAGCAATGGTGGAATTGTATGCAATACCAATTAGACTACGACTTGCATACTGCGCTTCTGGTCACTACATTACAGCATAGAAGGTGCAGAAGAGTTTTGAGTGTGTTGCCAGGACTGGCAGATTGAAGCTTTGAGAAAAGATTGGAGAGGCTGATTTTCTTTGAAACATAAAAAAGATGAGGGGAAGACTTCATTGTAATAAATTAGATGGAGGGGCCTTGTTAGTTTAAAACGAAAAGGACTCATTTCCTTCAGCAGGTGTATAGATTTAAAGTAATTGTTAGAAGGGAGTTGTGAAGAATAGAAAACAAAACTCAACTGAGGGTGGCTGAAAGGTGAAGAAGCAGAACCCCTCATTTTAAAAAGTACTTGAACAGTAACCTGCGGAGGTGTGGATGAGTCCTATAAGGTGAGAGGTTAGCTGGGTAGGTAACTTTTGATTGGCATAGACAGAATAAGCTGAACAGCCTTCTGTGTCATAAATTTCCATTGCTTTTATTTTACAAAAGATGCCCTTGGATTGCTGGTTCAGATATTCTGAAACATTTAGAAACAATATCAACACTTTAGAAAATAGAATCAACTGAAAATGCATATGTCTAAAATTTTGTGTGTTTTTGTTTATAACGATGAACTTCCTTTTCATCCCTGCAGGTGAATGGGTTCGTAGATTCTTTACCAGCAGATTCCCCAGTGCAAATGCCAAGGAATAACAACACGTTCCTGTTCTTTCTGGGGAGTCAGCTGGGGAATATTGGCTGAGCTTCAAAATCCTAAAACTTCTGGGGACGTGAGCTAAGAATGCTCACACTTCCATGTGCAGCTGCTGATAAAACCTGGTCACTAATATCAGGACCACAATGTCAGCAAATATTCTGGAGTGTGTCACAAATGTAGATCTCTACACCTCCACATAACTAAATCCTTAATTTCAACAAGTTCCATCAGCATCTAAATTCAGATTAGGTTAATCTTTTATTTTCTTGTTTGTACTGCGTTCAGTAGTTTCTCTGCAACGATATGGCTTGGGTGCATTAATATGGTTGAAGTTTGAATTTTTTGTTTGCGTAGTATCTTATTTCATTGCCGGTTTGCTTTAGACACAGATTTGTTTTGTCAAGGTTTTCATTGGTGTAAATACGAACACAGTATCCTTCCTGAGGTACAGTGTGTAATCTGTTTTAAGTTTGTTTTGCAGAAATGTTACATGGAAGAGAAGAGTTCTTGACTATCATCAGCGCATTTATTAATATGCATGACATGACCATTTCCAGTGGAAGGTTATTAGTTTGATGTTTTGTATCCTCCAGTGAATGAAATGATGTGTGATTATGAAGTCATCAGGCATGGACCAGTAAGACTCGAGAGACCCTCCCTCTTTCTGAGGTCCTTAGGGTGCCATTGATTGGTGACCATGTGTTCGTGCCCGATAGACTGTGAAATGGTGTGTTGCTGCACGGCTGTGTTGCACCTGCGCCCCATGGAGGTGATTGATTGGTTTGGTCATGTGGAATGTTCCCATCTGGTCTGCAGTAATTTTTTTTCATTGTCAGTGAATAGCTTGTGTTGGCTGGAGGATAGTAACAGTGAGCAGATCTAAAGGCTAAATGATTCTTTCCCTGAAATGAAGGATTGAAAGGTCCTAAACTTGCATTGTTTTTCATTGCCAATGTGGAAAAGTAATTTTGCCATCTTGGGATGAATTTGCTAAGATTGAAGATAAGAAAAATCTAAATCTACAACTAAAATCTTGCAATCTCAGGCATCACTGAAGTCGCATTTTAAATGCGTTTGTTGCTATGGTGCAAATTGAATCTTTTTTTACTTCCTTGCAATAAGCACTTTTATGGAGAGAAGATGCATGAGGCATTCTCTTGATTTGAAGGGTTTTCTTCCTCCCTTAAGGATTTCTTTTTATAACAAAAAATGGAGCTTTCTATCTGTATTTCTTGTTTTATATTGCTTAATCCTGGACCTTTCTCATAATTGATCTATTCATTCCACCTAATGACTAATTACATATCAGAGCACATCAGCAGTAGCATTCATCATCGTAGAATGTAATAATCAATGACATTTCAACAAAGGGAAAAAATAAATATGCAAATAAGGACTCATTAACATTTGCATGAGCTGTTTGAATAATCACGTTGCTGACAAGGCTGTAATTAACAGAAATTGATGCTGAGTTCAGGATTTGATAGTGTGTTTTCTCAGCATTTTATTGTTGTCACTGCGGGGGCTGAAATGCAGTTCTGCTCTAGTTGTAGGCTCCAGATACGCTTGATGTGAGGTCTACTGTCAGGTACAATAGGCTTCTGGGAGTTCTTAATTCTATCTTTGACCTGCACATAATGGATATAATGTTTTTTTGAATTACTGAGATATTGTTATTAATATTTTAATTAGAAAATTGCAATTAATCAACTATCTTATCTGTTTAGTTGTTGGTTAATCTGGATTGTGCAATTGGTTTGCCTGTAAACTGACCTTATGTTGTTAATTAAAATTGTATACATGGTAGACATAGTTTGTTATGAACACTTAGAAATTCACTAGTGCTACTTAAGGTTTGCTTGTGAAACTCCAGACTCCAACCAGATAATTGTATAATCCTCTTGGGGTATATTTAATATGCGTAATGTGTTGCATGCGACTTTTAAATACATGAACCCACTCACTGGAAAATGAAGTTCATTGCATAGCTATTCTTCTAGGCCAGCATTGTTGTCTGTTGTTTTATATTAGTAAATTTCACCGGTTGCACTATTATTACTTTGCTGCAAACAAATCTGGCATTGTTTTGCATTGACCTATTTACAACTGAGTCTGGCTTCCTTGGAACTTTGTGTATAAAAAGTTCACCATCTGCATTTTTACCCAGCTCCCTCTTGCATTACTCCCACATTTTCCTGTCCTGCTTCCTGTTTTTTTTTGCCACAAATAGAAAGAGAAAATATAAAACAAAGCTGTTTGTCAGTTTTTTGGATGATTGCAAGTGCTGATTGTTACAAGTTTGAGGAATTTTCTTCGTTGAATGTATACCCATGCCATATGGCTCAACATGGAACATTAACTTGACACAGATAATGGATTGTCATGTGTGGATACAATTTTGCCTCCAGCTTCACTATAATTTATTATAGTTGAATACTGGATAATGCACGTGGATTTTTAGAACTGGATTTCCTTTTTTCTTTCTAACTTCATGTAGTGCGTTAAGTTTATTCCCAGTGTAATGTGAAAACTTTAACTGCTTTTTAAAACATACTTGTCTAGTGGCATCTTGGACCTTATTGTAACAATTTTATGATTTCTTGCGGTTTAAGTTGGATCAATAAAATCTGATATTTGTGAAGTACAGACTGACTTTGCAGTTTTTTTAATTCAAATATTTAATGTACATACTCTAATGTTATTCACACAATGATTATCCACTAAGGCACTTAACCTTATGGATAACTTGCTTTTGCATGATGAACAATAAAGATTCATCCTTTGTTAGTAAGACCACTTAGACTAGGTTCTGATTCAAATTTCGTAATCCTAGTTTCCTGATCTTGAATTTTATATTCATCTTGAGTGGCAGCTTCTGTTTCCTAAATGAGATTTTCATTAGAATTTCCTAATGACAAACTTTTTGCATATTTGACAAATTTTATATTCCCCTGAGTTTAGAAGTTTGAGCATTTGCCTTTTAAAATGAGAGGTTCAGTAGAATTTTTATACATAGAAACTACACTTGCATTTACATTTACAGATGGAGCAACCAAAATTTAGCAATATAACCAGATTTCAGGACAGATGATAAGCTTGGTAAAAGGGTTAACATATGAATTAAGAGCAGGAGTAAGCCACTCCCTCAAGCTTACTCTGTCATTTAATAAGGTCATGACTGATGTGATTATAACTTCAACTCTATATTCTGGTCTACCCATGGTAATCTTTCACTCCCTTATCAAGTACCTATCTACCTCTACCCTAAAAATATTTAAAGAATCTAGTTCCACTGCCATTTGAGATGGTTCCAAAACTCTCTGAGACGAGACATTTTGCTTAATATCTTAAATGTGCAGCCGCTTTTAATTGGTTCAAGATTCTCCTACAAAAGGAAATATCCTGTATCCTCACCCTATGAAGATCCCTCATGATATCAGATGTTTCAAATGAGTCCTCTCATTCTACTAAACTTCATCTCATTCATGCCTATCCTTATTTTGTATAATAACCTGTCCATTCCAGGTATTGTTGTAGTAAACCACCTTTTGAACTGCTTCCAATGTATAAACATCCATCCTTCTGGAGACCAATACTGTACACACGATATTCTGGATGTAGTCTCACCATTACCCTAATAACTAAAGCATAACCTCTCTACATTGATTCCTCTTTCATAAGAACACAAGAAAGTACGGACAGGAGTTGGCCTTTAAATCTGCCCCACCATTTAAATATGAAGGCTGATCGATGCTGTCCACAACTCCTCTTCTGTACATTTCTCCATACCCCTCTATTCTTCAATCTTTCAAATATTTATCCAATTGCCATTACTTGCCAGGGTAGAGAATTCCAGATGTTCACCACCCTCTGAGAGAAGAAATTTCTACGTACCTCGGGCATGGTAGTGTAGCTGTTAGCGTAACACTTTACAGCGCCAGCGACCGGGGTCCAATGTACGTTCTCCCCATGTCTGTGTGGGTTTCCTCTGGGTGCTGTGGTTTCCTCCCACATTCCAAAGATGTAAGGTTAGGAAGTTGTGGGCATGCTATGTCGGCACCAGAAGTGTGGCGACACTTGTGGGCTGCCCGTAGAACACGCTACACAAAAAGGTGTATTTCACTGTGTGTTTCGATGTAATGACTAATGAAGATATCTTACCTTTTAAGTGACCAGTCCATATCTTGTAGCTATGTCCCCTTGTGTGAGACTCTCCCACTGGTGAAAACCTCCCAACATCTAACCTGTCAAGCCCCCTTAGGATCTTGTATATTTGAATAAGGTCACCTGTCATTCTTCTTAACACCAAGGAATACAGGCCCAGACTATTGATGGGACAACCCCCTCATCCTGGGAATTAGCCTGGTCAATCTCCTTTGCATTGCTTCCAATCTTTTTTTGGGTATGTGGGCCAATTTTTTAGGTAATGGGGCAAAACTGTACACAAGTTCCAGATCGCTCTGTATCTCAAGACCACCTGCAATCTCTCGCTATTAGTTTGCTTCCTTTATTTTTCCTGCCAAAGTGGACACTTCCATATTTTCCAACTCCATTTGCCAGATCTTTGCCACACTCAACCTATGTTTCTGCAGTCTTCTTGTGTCCTCTTGACAAATTACTTTCCTATCTATCTTTTGTATCATGAACAAATTTAGCAACTGCACCATTGCCATCAAATCATTGATATATCTTGCAAAATTTTGAGGGCCCAGCACGGTTTCCTGTTGCACCATGCATTACATCATTCTAACCAGAAAGCAGAAAGGTGAATGGGTGGAGAGAGTAGAGGGGGGAATTCCAAAGCTTGGGGTCTAGCAGCTGAAAGCATAGTTACTGACTTCTGAGCAGGGAACATATAAAGAGGAGATGGTGCAGATGCTGGAAATATTCAGCAAGTCAGGTAGCATCTGTGGAGGAGGAAACAGTTACATTTTCAGGCTGATAATCTTTCATAAGATACATAGAGGTCCCTAGAGGAGAATATGGAGATGAAGGGAGAGGAGGGATGTGAAAATATTTAGGAATTGATGTAGGGCAGTAAATGGTGGTGCATTAATAACATGTCATAAGTTGGTATATGGCATAATGATGGATAAGCTGAAATTTGTACAGAAGGGTGGCAGATAATTTAGGAAAACATTGAAATCAATCTGGAGATCAAGTTGTGGAAGAATGTTAGGGCAGTAGATTTGAGTTGGACTTTATTATGGCGGTTGTGATGGGGAGCCATGGTGATGGCATGGACACTGTTCTGCAACTGATTAGTGAAAGGTTAGTGTCTGACTCTGCAGTTGAAGACAGCCACGATTAGTGGCAGGAACCTTTGGGGATCACATTGGTCTTCCCGTTATTTAGCTGAAATTTCTGCTCGTCCAATAGTTTTCAAATTTGAGATTTTGGAGTGGTTGCGTGAAGTGAGTTGGGGCTGAATCTTATCTGTATCTGGGAATTTGTGTGCTTTTGGAAGGTGACGAAGACAGCAGACAGATGAGAAAGTGGGACCCCAATACTTGGGAGCTCTAAGTAATTGTGTAGGAGGAAGAAGAGCAATTCCAAATCTCCTGTAGCTACGAAAAGACAAGAATGAAGATGTGCACTTGGCTAGTTGTGTTATGCAGGAGAGGTGTTGGGGGACTGTGGTCAACAGTATTGACTGCAGGCAAGATGAAGAAGGAAAAGATCCAAGGTGAGAATGAATTAAGAAGGCAGCAGTATGATTGGAATTGAAATACTACTCATCCAGAAGACTTAATGTCATGCCAATTGAAATATTGAAGACTGAGGTTAATAGATTTTTTTTCTGGTAAGATTGGGTAGGCATATAGTGCAATTTGTGTAAATCTGGTACAAATCAGTTGTTGTGTAATTGAATTCTAAAGCTGAGGTAAATAGCCTACTTGTGTTCTCAGATGCTGAGGATGTATTTATTTGTGGAGACTGAGGAGCCACTTGCTTACCACTTTGCTCTTGTTGATCTCTTGCCTTTAGTCATTTCCCTTCTGTTTTTAACTGAGCAATAACCTGCCTGCTAAATATGCTTTATTTTCCTTAATAAATGGCATTTTTTTTACATCTGCTGAGTAAGAGAAGCATGAAGCCAGGCTAGTTTTCTCCTACCCACAAGTAATATGAGCTGAGTTGTGACATGCTGTTAGAGATAACACCTTTGCATTACACTTGAAACATTTCAATGGCAAAGGAAATGGATGATTTGTTTTTTAAAAGTCATTTGCTTCACACGTTTAAATGAAGTAATAATCCCGAGATGGCTCTTGAACAACAAGCTGAATGGCTACGGCAATTTTGAGGACTGAGGAGTACTGCCTCAGGTTACACAAAATAAATGCCAATGTCACTCATTGGATCTCTAATTGGTATGGATGATGTGTGGCAGGAAAATACCAATGTCAGCTTTTCCATGTGAAATAATTTTTCAATTGAATGTTCGTTAATGGTTACCTTAATAATTCTGTGTGGTGGTAAAGTGGAAGGAGTACAAAACTAAATGAAAAGTGGTTTTAACAGATGTTGCATGGAGTAGTTTTGATGTTTGACATGCAAATGGCTTGAAGACTTTAATTTCATCTGTATGACTCTTGTCAGGCAAGCTTTGGTTTGTACTGGTTTGACAAAATATTTTCCTCAATTTTTCATTTAAAGTTAGTGCTCAGTAATTCTGAATGTCAAATTCTTTCATTTGCCTAATCCATTTATTAAAGATAAATTATTAATAAGGTATTCTAAGACTGAATTTTGTTTCTTTAAAGCAAATTGATCAAGTTGATTTAGGGATACTCTCTGCTAAAAATCAAATGTTAATGAGGTTCTGGTTTAAGCAAAATTTAACAAGACTCATTCTTATACTAGAATGGTAAAATAATATAGCAGGAGGCTGTTCAACTTGGTGACATTGTTGGCTCTTTAAAAGAGCAATCCATTTTAGTCTGCCTTGATTCTCAACAGGATCTTAGAATTGATATGTTTTTACTTTGCATTCCTTGTGAATTTTTTTTGTGGGTGTTTGTATATTATGTACCATCTGATGTAAATATTTAGTTTTATGGTCAAAACATTGACCCTATCATTTCATGTGTATGTTGTCCTGTGCACTATGTGCATGAGATGTTGCACAAATATTCATCGCGATTGTCTGCATCCTTGCAGATGCAATCAAACTACTGGTGACACATGAGCATTTGGAATTTGAGGAAAAATGAGCATTACGTAATTCGCAATGAAATACATTTTAATTTTGCGTATTGCCTGGTCCTGCTTATTGCAGAATTTACTTAAAAATGCTAATACACAGGTAATATTAGCAATTTAAAATTAAAATCAAGATAATTGCATGAACAGTGAGCTTTGATTGTCGTTGGCATCCAGAATCATTTGGAGGGGTGGGGTTTATAGGTGATCAGCTAAAGGTTAGGTTGAAGTAGTGATTGTAGTTGAAAACTTGTTTTGTCATTGATCTCTGCAGGGATCCTTTTAGTTTATTGTTAATGCTGTATGTTGTACTTGTTATTTTTCCCCTGTTCTGCTTTCCTAATGTTCATGGCTGAATGAGTAATTTGGCATGGAGTAGAGGGTTGATCCGTCTAGCAGCTGTGGTTTCTGGCAAAAGGCAGTTAGTATCTTCATGATAGATAAAAGTAGGGTTGGAGTACTTTAGGGAATAAAAGTAAAATTGTAGATCAGGTAGATTGCATGACTCATTCATACAGAAACCTCTGTTCAATTTACCACTCAAGTAGTGATCAGATTTTTGACTTCTGGGTACTTTTCCCAGGTTGTTTTTTAAATGTCATTTTCTCAAGATGATGATAAATCACATGGAGAATTCAGGTGAAACTTTATTCAGAGTTCAGAGAATATGGAGGTGCCTTTCAGGGGAAGCTTAATAAACATCAAGAAAACAATAGAAGATCAAACTGATTGGCTGGTCAGGGATGATAGTAATCAAAGCACTCTAGTGGATCATAAACACGAGCATGGGTTGGTTGGGCTAATTAGCCTGTTTGTGCTCTTTATTCAATTCAAAGCTCTATTCATTCCGTTAGTTTGGCCATTTGTGTAACCCAGTAGGATACTTGACTGCAGTGGGAGCCTTGCTCACTTTCTCTTGTCTCCTATCCTCCAGAGCACCTGAGATCAATTATGGCATACTAACATTGTCCTGAGTGAAAGCAATTAAGTCAAATAGAACCCAACTTCTGATATGTAGGGTTCAAATAAATACTGAATCCAGGTCAGTTTTCTCATTTTGAGTGAGAAATTATGTAATTGCTTTATTATTGTCACATGTACTGAGGTACAGTGAAAAGCTTTTGTTTGCATGCCATCCAGACAAATCATTCCATTGACAAATACATTGAGGTGGTACAAAAGAAAGGAAAATACAGAATATAGCGTTACGGTTACAGAAAAAGCGCAGTGTAGTAGATAAATAAAGTGCAAGGGCCATGACAATTGAGAGATCAAGAATTCATTCTTAGCCTATGAGAGATCTGTTCAAGAGTCTGATTACAGTGGGGTAGAAGCTGTCCTTGACCCTTGTGATATGTGCTCTCAAGCTTTTGTATCTTCTGTGCTATGGAAGAGGGGGAGAAGAGAGAGGGACAGGACGGGGTGGGGCGGGGGTGGGGGGTTGGAGTGGTCCTTGATTATGTTGGCTGCTTTCCCGAGGCAGAAGTGAAGATGGGGGCGGTCGGTTTTTGTGATACACTGGGTAATGTTCACTACAGTGAAATATTTGGGTTAGACATTGAATTGTTTTTAAGCTCCTAAGATCTGAGACCTATTTGCAAATTTCTGGTGAATCCCTGTATGAATTAATCCATCTTTGTCCTTGGTTTTTTTTCCTGCCTTTTTTGCCCTATGCCACATTTAACTGTTAGTGCAGCATTTGTGCCATTACATACTTCCACTTTGTAATAACGAAACATTTTTGTTAAATATTATATTTATCTCAATTAATTAACAATGTTAATATACCCTTTTGGCTAGTTTTGGATCATCTGCTCACTAGACAAGAATACTTCATAGTCTAACTGTAATTATGCAGGAATGATCCACTTACCACAGTTCAAATGTATTTTGATCCATTGTGTAATTTGTTAAAATTGCAATAGTGTTCATTTCACCTAATTTCTTCAATTAATCAGATGCAACCTAATGATTTTCCACAGTAGTGGTGGGATTGGAGCCTTAGTTTGCAAGTTTGCTGCCTCTGGTAGTAACATCGGTTGCAAAACAACCTTGTGCACTGCCAAAGGGATTTTTACATTTTAACAGATGAAGAATTTTCTGAAAGCACTACTTGAACACTGAATCCTCCTGGTGGAGTATTTTACTTAACACGAGCACACTTACATAAATACTTCACAAAACAAGAATTTCCAATTGAATGATTGATGCAATATATGGGTGTATTCATGTCTAATTTTTGAAGTCACTCTTGATTGCTGTAGTTAATCTTTCTAGATTAGAATTTTGGATGAAATCAAACGCCAATGTGTCCTTGTACTTGCTGACTTGTATTAATTCCCAGGTCAAACATTGTAAAATTCTGATGTTTGTATCCAAGTCTCTCCATGACATTGTCCCAGTTGACCTCCATGTTCCTCAACCTTCCAAGGACCCTACATTCCTTCAATTCGTGTGCAACTTCCCCAGACGTTGGAATTATGTTGTTGAAATTCTCTGCATCTGCACTGCAGTTACCTCCTCTAAGTCCTTCCTTAAACCTCTTTAATCAAATTTTTGATCACCCCTCCTTGTATCTCCTTTGAGTGTTGTGTTTAAGTTAAATGGAAATCTTAATTCCTTCGTTTGAAGGTTAGAGTTCCTTTAATGTCCCATGTTTCTGGTTTAAAAGGCCGCTCTGTAACAGTGCAAAGGTGGGAGCAAATTGTTCCTAAGTATGAAAGGCAAGAAGGCATGGCCTTTCGAGGAAGCACATTCCATGACGCCAGTCACATTGCAGGTGCTGAATATAAATGCCATTCGAAGAAATCTGACTTAAAAGTTCAGAATCCTCATCTGGTATATGTATTCAGTACCTGCAGAAATAATGCTCAACAATCACCCAGGAATTTGCGGAAAAATTAGATGATATTTCCGCTGTCGTCTTCTGTGTTGAAGGGAAATGACCATGTCTGAAAGACAAGGTGGCTATTTTGCCTATACAGCAGTAATTTCTGGGTTCCAAGTTAATGAGCGGCCTTTAGGGACAAATAAGTGGTGATACAGTGCTACAGAAAGGGTGTTTTACTTTTCTTCCAAAATTATGCTGCCATTTGATAAGCATCCAAACTTGCTTTGCATTTATAAACTCTTAAATAGCATCACAAATTTCCCTTGCAGTGATATAGTAGCACATAGTCTTTCAATTTGCAAAGAAATATGGTTATACATTTTCATAAACACCATCCATTTTTAAGATTAATTTCCCATTTGTGACTGCCTGTTGACAACCAAACAGAAGGTGCTAAATCAGTTACAGAGCATAACTTGGCACTACACAAATAATTAAGCCTACTATGATAGTAAATTTTGTTCCACATGAGAAATTAGAAAATAGTTCAAGCTTTGAACCAGAAATGGAGAACATAAAGCTTTGGTTCTTCATTTAAACTAACTGAAGTTTTAGTAAAGCATTTTGTATCAATTTTTGTTTTGAATTGAATTTCTTTGAATAGCAGATGCTCCAATGTGGTTGTGTAACTAAAAGGGCCTCCTTCAACCTATATTTTAAACAATTGCTGCTGGCTTTAATGAATCACACTGCACCAAGTTTAGTTAAAGGGAAAGGGAGATAACTTATTCCGGGTCTCATTGAAAGGAATTCACTTAACAGCTTGGCTTGCTCTCCTGACGTGTTTTTTTTGTGATCAAGCATCTGGAGTCTATTTACTTTGTCTTATGGATATATACTTGGCCCCTTGCTATTCTTCACCTTTGTGACCCCTTGGCTACATTATTTGAAAACACCACCAGGTTGCACATGTATGCTGATGTGCTCAACCCAACTTCTCTTGATTTCTGGCTCTGATTAGTTGCATTACCTACCCACTGCCCAGTACTAGATGGATAAACATCTCTTCCCGTCAAAAATTAACCTATTGTCTTTGAGCCCCATCTCCTTCTTTCACAAGCCACCAACTTCATCTTGCTCCCTGACAATTGCAAACAGACTGGATCAGTTTCCTTTAGTCCTTGCATCGAGTTTGTCACTACACAATCATCACCATACTTGCCAACCACCCTCAAACCTGCTGAAATTCCCATTATTGCCTTGGCTACCTCTAGGCTTGACTGTATCAATGCTTTCCTCGACAGCTTCTTGCCTTCCTCCATATATAAGTAGGAGCATATCAAAAACTCTGCTGTCTGTATCCTAAGTCATACTTAGTCTAATTCATCTTTCTCTCCCATTCTCATTCTTTGTCCATCAATGTCTCGGGTTTAACGTTCTCTTGCTTTTTTTTCAAATCTCCTTGAGGCTTTGCCTAATCACTCTCAATAACCTGCCCAACAATACAAGTCTCCGCTTGCATTCAGCAGTACCCTCGTGGCATTCCTGATTTTAGTCACTTCAGAATTATTGAGGCAGAATATAAAATGTTTATCCTATAGTTTGGAGTCAAATCCTGCCACATGGTACCATATGCAGCAATCCACTTGTATGTACTCAGTTCTTGTCTTTCTGTGACTGGATCTGATTTCAAAAAAAATATGTAATATTTATTTTCTGTCCACATAGATGTAAGTGTAAGAATGTCATTTGTTTAAACCAAGTGGAACAGAGACTGAAAGAACAGAAGTAGAAGCAGGAAATTGCCATTCAGCCTGTTGTGCCTGCTTAGTGCTGATTTTCTTTTATATATGATGCCTCTTTCCTGTACTGACCCTATTTTTGCCTTGAATGCAACAGTCTCATGGGTTGTGAATTCCAAGATTCATTACTTTCATTTCTCCTCATTTCTGTCCTGAGTTGCTGATCCCATATTTTACAACTGATCTTTGGTTCTAAGAACCCCAGCTAGGGGAAACATCCCTGTATTTTCTATGTCAAATCCTGTAAGAATTTTGTATGTTTTTTAGTAAGATCACCTTTCATTTTTATTAACTGTAGAGTTCATAAGTCCAATCAGGTTAATTACTTTCCTCCATCCCAGTAATCCATCTGGTGAATCTTCTTTGCACTCCCACTATCAGAAGTATATAATTTCTTGCCATGCTTCATACCCTTGTAGTTTGCCTTAATGTTTTAAAACCTTGGTTTTAGATTGAACTAAATAGTTTTAAATCTTATCCCCTTTCCTAATGGATATTTAACTGCAACATCCTTATTAACCTTTCTCATTGCAAATACCTGATCTAAAATAGCTTGTTCGCTGTTAGCTTTCTCCACATACTGCTATGAAAAACCATCTTGTACACGCTCCACAAATTTGACATCTACCCCTTTGCTCCTTTTTACTCATCCAAGGGATGTGGGCTTCACAGGCTGAACCAGCATTTAATTGCCCATCCCTAATTGCCCTTGAAAAGGTAGTGGCAAACTGCCACCTTGAACTGCTACTGTCATTGAGGTGTTCATGAGGGAGTTCCAGGATTTGACCCAGCGACAGTGAAGGAACAGCGATAAATTTCCAAATCAGGATGATTTGTGGCTTGGAGGGCAACTTCCAGGGGGTGGTGTTCCCATGCTTTTGCTGCTCTTGTCCTTCTAGCTGGTAGAGGTAGTGGGTTTGGAAGGTGCTCTCTGAGGAGTCTCGGTGAGTTGCTGCAGTGCATCCTGTAGATGGTACAAACTGCTGCTACTGTGTGTCAGTGGTGGAGTGAGTGAATGGTTGAGGATGGGGTGCCTATCAAGCAGGCTGCTGTGACCTGTATGGTATTGAGCTGCTTGAGTGTTGTTGAAGCTGCGCTCATTCAGGCAAGTGGAGGGTGTTCCATCACACTCCTGACTTGAGCCTTGTAGATAGTGGACGGACTTTTGGGGAGTTAGGAGGCAAGTTACTACCTGCAGGATTCCTAGCCTCTGACCTAGTTCTTTTAGCCACATTATGTATATGTGGCTCCAGTTCAATTTCTGGTCCTAATTTGGTTTGTCCAGTCTATGTGTTAATTAAAGTCGTAATAGTTTATGTATTAGCCTTGTTACTTGTTTTCTTTCCTGATTTATGCTGTGTTCTACATTATCTCTTCTATGTGTGGTCTATAGGCAAACCCTATCAATGTTTTCTAGTCCTTGCTGTTTCTGAGCTCTGACCAAAATGATTCTTAATGAAATAAGATTTTCTCTCCACTGTCTTTTACCTATGGTTAGGGTTACCACCACCTTTTCCATTTTGTCTACCTTGTCTATTAGTTATGTATCCTGGACTATTTAATTCTCAATCTTGGTTGCCTTGCAGTCATATTTCCACCATTATTATATCAAATATAACCTATTGATTTTCCTCTGTACTCTCAGTCCATTTATTTTGCTGCACTGTTTTGTGCCTTCAGATACATGCTTTTAAGTTTGACTTTCTCAATGCTATGAGTTATTGATTTCCTATTATCTTTGCAGTCTGTCCCTTCCTGCTTACTTTTGCCTAAACTCTGCACTTTTGGGATTTGACATTTCTCTTGCTGCTTTGAATTTACTCTTTGCTGAATTTTCCCACTTCCCCAATTTCTTTGAGTTCATCACTCTACTGATATTTGTTGGGTTAGCACAGTACATGGTTATCCACAGCTGCCCCATTGCCAAATCTCAACTAGAATCCCACACAGTCATTGGCTGTCACTGATGCACCTTGTACTTGATACCCGTTCTTAAAAACCCCAGGAAAGGATAGATGCATCAAACCATTGGAACAAAGCATTGTCACAGTAGTGACTTGGAACATCCAGATAGATATCTACGTCTGTCGTTGTGGTGTGTAGAACTATTTCACATGACTGCATGATCCTTATCTCCTGTCTTTATTTGGATCGCATAGCACTGTTATTGTAATGTGAATCACCTAGTAACTTTTATATAACTAATCACCTGATGGAATTACTCAAGTACTTTGCCAAGCCAGATGGGAGGAAGTACTTGAGGAATTAGGCCACCTAAACTTTCTGGGAAAGCCTTCATTAACACAGAATTGCTTTTTTTGATGCCCAGTCAATTAGCTAGTCGTCATGTTCGTGTGATACATTGCACCCCTCCCAAGAAAAGAGACTGCTTTTTGTGTGGAATTCTTGACTGGTGGGAACTTGAGGTTCTGGGGAGCATGAAGTCTCTCATTACCCCAGGTGATGTCAGTACTTTCCCTCAGTTCCTGAAGTACCTTGGCAAATGTATTTCTTTACGTGGGTGATGTGAAAGAAAACTGCTAACGACGTGGGGTAGGTCATCTGTCATTGGCTTACCAAAGCCAGGAAAAGACCCGTACTACACAACATAGCCGCTGTTTTTTCTTTGTTATGAAATCCTGCAAAGATTTGTATCTTTGTTGCCAGAGTTGGAGATGATTCTGAGTGGGTTTCTGAATGAGGGTGAAATAGATATGTCCAAGTACTTGGACAAGTATTTATCAAGAATGGCTTTTAGGAGAAATTCAAGCCAAGTGCCACCATCCTTGATCTTGGAGCAATGCGAGTCACTTTTTGGCACAACTTTTTGCCTGAAAAGACTGCAATAAATGTATTGACATTCAGGTTGGGCAGTTTTGAACATATGCACCATGATGCACACTGATCAGAAAAATGCCTAGAAAAGGCAGGTTAACAGAATGTATTGGGTTTGTGCCGTGTCTGATCTTGTACAACGTCCACATCGATTACCTGCCTTGCACGTCATTACAGAAATTTACATGTGCAGTTGATATTTGCTGTATACTTTTCTGAGCTTGAACGTGCACTAGGGATCTTGGGGTCCACATCCATAGATCCCTCAAGGTCAATAGGGTTGTCAAGAAGGCGTATAGAGTGTTGGCCTTCATTAGTTGGGGTATTGAGTTCAAGAGCCATGAGGTGATGTTGCAGTTCTATGGAACTCTGGTCAGACCACACTTGGAGTATTGTGTTCAGTTCTGGTCGCCTCATTATAGAAAGGATGTGGAAGCTTTAGCAAGGGTACAGAGGAGATTTACCAGGATGCTGCCTGGATCGGAGAGCATGTCTTATGACGATAGGTTGAACGAGCTAGGGCTTTTCTCTTTGGAGAGAAGGAGGATGAGACGGGACTTGATAGAGATGTACAAGATACTAAGAGGCATCGATCGAGTGGACAGTCAGAATCTTTTTCCCAGTGCGACAATGGCTAACACGAGGGGACGTCATTTTAAGGTGATTGGAGGAAGGTATAAAGGGGATGTCAGGGGTAAGTTTTTTTTTACACAGCATGGTGGGTGTGTGGAACACACTGCCGGCAGAGGTGGTGGGGGCAGATACATTAGGGACATTTAAGAGACTCTTAGATAGACACATGAATGATAGAAAAATAGGGGGCTATGTGGGAGGGAAGGGTTAGATAGATCTTAGAGCAGGTTAAAATGTTGGCACAACATTGTGGGCCGAAGGGTCTGTACTGTGCTGTAGTGTTCTATATTGACGTGGCAAAAGTGGCTGGCTGTTGCCAGACATGGCATCTGAAGCCTCCAGCCAGGATGGGGACTGAGGCCACAAGCTTGTAATCTGGTTTCCTAAGAGTGATGTAGGCTGGATGCTGAGCTGTTATGCTCACCTGAAAGTCAAGGCATCTAAAGTTGACACATGCAGCACTCTTGTAAATAAGTTTTCTGAGTTATTTTGGAGTGTAAGAACCCTGTCATTTTGTACTTTGTGACAGGGCACTGTGTATTGGTCTGGAATTGGCATCATATAGCAAACCTGTCAATGTGTAGTTATTTTCAGTAATGCCTATTATTTTGGGAGCATTCTATCTGACCCCTCTCATAGCTGTCTGACATTCTTCCTATACATAAAGGATGAAGGTTATAACTAACAAGTTACGGAACAAGATCTACGTCAATCCAAGCTTCCCACTGTGTGATGATATCACACACGCATTAGCTGCTCATGAACTATCAGATTTGCAAATTCCTGTTCCAGTTCTGACATAAGGAATTAAAACAAGTTCTTTGTCTAGTATCTTGCACTCTGCCCACATGATTTCAATGTACCACTTTTGTTGCTGATGAGGTTCTGGTCAGAGCAAGGCTATTTGTGGCCATCCTCTGCTTTTGGTGTCTTAGTGATAACCCAAACTGCAGCAGGTTAAAACAGACTATATCACATGTTGTTACAAACTGCCTGCTAAATTGAAAAATAAACCATAAAGAACAACACCTGGCCATGATTCATGGCTCAGCCCTTGCATGCACAGCTAAACTAACTGTGTCTGCTGTAGAAACCTGCTTTTGAAACTTGTCTTCATTACCTCCAGATTTGACTATTTCAATCATTCTCCTGCCAATTCCACAGTTCCATCTTTCAGTCTCTGTAAACTATATTTTCTTGCATATTATGGCAACTTTTTGTTCTATTATACAGTATGGTATGTTTGAGAAACCGATTTGTTGAAACTCTTTGAAACGTCTGACAATATTCTATGCTGTTACCAAATCAGGTAAAAGCTTGGTGGTTTCTGTATGTTTAAAATATGGGAACGGTTTAAGTTTTGACAGGAAAAACAGGCTTAAACATTTGAAATTATTATTGAAGAAGGATTTCAATTAAATAAGGCTAGTCTTAGTTATGGCAGGGCAGGTTATGTGACTGGACAGCAGTAGGTTAGAGTCTGTGAACAGTGTCTGTAGAACATGTCTCCATCTTGAATTTCTGCAGCTTAGATTCATTGAGTGTGAATTATGGTATGTTAGGGAAGAACTTTGACAGTTTCGTTCAGAAAACAGTCAAGGCCCAAAGGGAGCACATTTTGGAAGAAGAGGCTATAGTGAGGAATTGAGAGCTTTCACAAAAACTGTTCCTGTCCGGTACTTGTTACCTGTAAGGACAGGGAGAAAGATTGCAGGGTGGATAGCCACCATGCAGACTAAGGCATTGTGGCCCATGGGAGTGGGGAAGGAGAGAGCAAAGCAGAAATGCAGTAATAGGGATCCTCTGAACCTATGAATGAGAATCCCAGAGGGGGAGTTGCTTCCTGTGACCAGGGTAAGGGGTATCACATGGTGGCTGCTGAGGAACTTGGAAAGTTGAGAGTGTGTGCAATTCTTGTGTCCATGATGGAGCAAATGGCATAGACAGGATTAGGACTGAGGGTCTTGATGAAAGTATATTTGGAATTGAGGTCTACATTAGTAAGCAGGGCTCCAAAGGTGTTAATGTGCAAATTGGGATGGGAGCAGCACATCAGTTAGGGATTGGTGAGGGAGAAAATGCTTTCTGTTTAGTACTCTGGCACCAGTTTTGGAACAAGAAGGAACTATGCTAGTGGGGCTGGCTACACTTAAACTGTAATGGGACCCACGTACGAATGGAAAGGATTCTTCGGGAGGTGGTATTGGCTTTAAACTAGTAAGAATGGTGGCAGAGGAGGGATTTGAGAAATGTAAGCAGTCTAAAGGTTAATAAAACAAGAAAAGAACACAGTAAGTGAGGGCAGACAGTGAGAGAGCAAACAGTTATAGGAAAGCAGTCAGAGTTGTACAGCACACAAATGGGTCCTTCAGCCCACCACATCCATGCCGATGTTTTTGCCCATCTACACTCATCTCATTTGCTGCAATCGGACCGTAATAGGATGGCTAACCATAAAATGTGGGGAAATGCTATTAAACTGTCCAATTATACACTCAGTAGAGCAAAGTAAGGGAGTTGAAGCCAGTTAGGCGCTGGGAGGAGCCAGATGTACTGAGGAATACTGAAACACAAAAATCAGTATTAAGATGTAGAGCATGGAAAATTATAACATATTTGAAAAGAGAGGTGGAATATAATCAAGACTTTGATTTCGTCTAGTCTTATGGCAAGGCTAGGTCAATGGATTGTGGTTTCTGGGAGACAATGAGGAACACAAAAGTGGAATCCAGGTAGATAGCAATAAAAGATGTGAAGAGTCACTCTCACCATTAAGCTTGGTCTGTGGACTTCCAAATAGTAGGAAAGAGGCAGATAAAGAAATATGCAGACAAATTAAGAGTTTATTTTTAATAAGAAGAGTAAAGGAGATTTCAACTACCCCACTGTTAGTTATCACAGGAGGTAGTTAAAGCAAATAAGGGAATAGAGTTCCTGAAATGTATGCAAGACTTGGTAGAAAGTGCAAGGAGATGCAGGAAAAATCTATTCTGCTAAAAGAAAAGCACATTCTAAGGACTTGTGAGACTCCTCGGCTCTGTGCATTTAAAATTGAAAAGGGGAGTATACTAAATAAACGAATCAAATTTAGAGCATAAATCTCACAGTCCAGCTGGATTACATCCACACATTCTAAAAGAATCTAATAAAGAGATAGCAGAGCCATTATTGCATAGATTTAATAATTTGTTAGAAGAAAGGAATGGTCCCAGGGGACAAGCAGATTTCTATATTTAAGTTGGGGTAGGTCCAGCGAATTATTAACCAGTTCGTGTAACATCAGTGGCAGGACAAATGATGGAATCCTTGTTAAAGGAAAAAATAGAAGTCCGTCTGGAAACAAAGTATAATAATGAATTGTCAGAATAGATTTCAAAATGGAAAATCTTACTGAATTTTAATGAGGAGATCAAAGATAATGGTAAAGCAGTAAGTATTTTTCTTGATTTTCACAAGGCCCTCAGTAAGGTATCCTATAATTTTCTGGTGAATAAGGTCAGAGAATATTGAATCAGGTCACAGATAGCAGAATGGTTGCTAGCTGACTTTGGGACAGAGTGGGAGTGAAGAGTGACTATGGACATTAGAAGAAGGAAATTGTTGGTGGTTTACTTCAAGGATCAACAACTTAGACTCTAACCTAAAATGTTCTAAATTTGTTGGTAACAATTAGGGTGAGAATAAAGGAAGACATTAATAAATTTCCACAATGAGCAAATGATTAGCGGATGAAGTTGAACACTTTGTTAGGGAGAATAGGAAGGTCGCTCATACGTGGAAAGTTGTCTGTTTCAGTGGGATGAAGGGCACGTAGTATACAATGAGACTAGTTGATAAAAGTTTTGTGCCACAGTTTAATAAGGATATTACATTTTTTAAAAAAGCAAATATTAAGGTTAATTTTGAGAAGGGTCGAATTGAAAAGTAGGTAAGGTGTGGGGAAAATGTATCAAAATGCAGAAAAGATCTACAGGGAAGATATCAAAATACTTGTGCTTAATATGGCCAATAAGAAGCCATTCAGCCCTTTGGGTACATGCCTGCCCCAGCAGATCCTATACCTGTTCCATTGTCCCATGTAACCATATGACTTATTCTCACATGATTGTCAACTGCTGTTTGGTTCTTTTACTGTTTACTTAGACTAGGGAGTAATTTATAGTGGCCATTTTGTTTTAATAGTTGATCTCCATATCTGGAGCAGATGTTCAGTAAAAAAAAATGTTGTGCCAGAGAAATTGTTTTTATTTTCATTGATTCTATTAGGGAACTATAAATTGTTGTTAAAACAGTTTTAAAAAATGCTTTTTCAGAGCAATAGTATAATGAACTTGGTTTCACTGACATTAATATGAATTTTAAATGTCTTTTGAATTCTGAATTTGAGTGCTTATTTTACTTAGCCTCCTTGCGTAATGACTGCCTAAGATATTGTTAGTGTTCTTAAAAGGTATGTGTCACATTTTACACAGTTTACAGAAAAATTGCTTACTTTAGTTATTGGGACAGTGTTTCAAATTATTACATAAACTGCTTATTTTGTTTATTTTTTGCTTTGTGGCTCCTTTTAAGCCAGGTTGCTTTGGTAGAGAATTTTTGAAACATATCTCAGATATACAGGAAATAGAAGAGCTTATTGCATCATAAGTGTTTCTTGCATCTGTAGTGAGAAAGGATAGGTAAGAAATCTTTGAAATATAGGTGATTTTTTTTAGTTGTGTTTCTGGGAAATAGAAAAGGAAAGTAGTATGCTACCAGCCTATATCATTCCTTCTGTTTTTTTCCCCCTCCTGACCTTCAGCAGTCTCCATCGACTTCCATACTTTGAACAGCTAAGCTAAGATTTCTTTTGGCTGGCACTGGGCTGAATGGCAAATTCTGGGCTGTAAATTTTTATGATTCACCCTTTAAAATAGCATTATTTCTGGAGGAAAGATAAATATTTCAAACCTTACTCGGCCTTTGTCTTTGAAAGCAGTCAACCATTTCCAGCTTCCAAGACCTTGTGTGCATTGTCACCTTTATCCATGGCTTTATTTTCTTTAGTTCCTGCTGCTAACAAATTGAATCTATATCATAGGTTTGAACCCTTGTGGCTTTTTTGAATCACTGGAGTACCTATTTACAGCATCAGATGTTTTCAACATATTGAAAACTAGCCCATGTATGGAAAATTGACTCGGGTATGTTTATAATGGAAAACATGGCAAAAATCTCAATGATAAATTCCTTTGGGATAAGGTTTTATGGATTTTAAAAAGCTAAAAGTGCACAAATTTAAACATTTTTATCCTGTACTTGTAAGAGCACATGTGCTTGCATGGCCTGTAAAAACTGATTTAACTTTGAGTATCTGTTTGCAGCTGTGAATTTATAGGTTTGTTTTTATAGATTTTGCAAACTGATAGTGCACTTCATGTTTGTAGAAACAGCCTGTATTAAATGATCAAGTTCTAATGGTACTTAATCTTTTGTGATAGGCAGTTCCTTTTATCAAATGCATTTCTTCTAAAGACTTTTCTCCCCATGTCCTAAAAAATTAGTTTACCATTTTAGCTATTCATCAGTGTTATTTTTGTAGGAATAATGATTAAATATTTGATTTTTGTAAGGTTACATACAATTTGTAATGCCTTCAATTCAGCTAAATATCTTCTGTAGATTTCATCCAATATCCTCTTACTCTTCTAAACTCCAACAGTTATAGACCCATTTCTGCTCAACCTTCCTTCAGAGGTGAAGTCTATCATCCCAAGAATAAATCCAGTGAACCTTAATTGTGTTAACTCCAAGATAGTTGTACCTTTGCTAAGATAAAGACGACTAAAACTGTGTGCACACTCCTGGTATGGGCTCGTCAAAGACTTGACGAATTACAGCAAAACTTCCTTGCTCTAATACTTGCAAGAAACCCCTTGCAAGAAAGGCCACCATTCCATTCACCTTTTTTATTGCTAACAGTACCTGCATGCTAATTTTCTTAGTTATTTGAATGAAGACACCCAGATCTCTCTGCCAACATTTAATAGTGTAACCTTATTTAGGTTCATTAATCAGTGTTGTGTCATTTTGAGTGCCCAAAAGATGCTTGTTCTCTTTCTTCTAATCTGTAGCACAAGGTCTTGTACACTAATTGCCTCCTGTTTGTTTCTAGGAAAAGTTTCAGAGAGGGGATCCCTTCCGCCTTACAGTCGCGATCCAGGCATACCAGTATGTCAAGTAAGTTTATGCATTTCATATTTCCTAAAGTGTTTTGACAGTATGTTTTGCAAACACTCAGTATGTAATTCTGAAGAATGCACAGTTAATGTTTTGGCTTTATTCAGGTTGCAACTGCATGTGAGATTTTATTTAGATTTCTCGTATATGGAATCATTTCTGTCCTACCTGTACCTATGACAAAGATCGAGAGCCATCATATAGAAATTTGGTGATTTATTCATGTTCAACTTCACAGCATTATTTTTACTTAGAAAATTTGTCTATATAGTCTATTGTTTTTGAGAGTATGCATCGCATCGTTTCTGATAAAATATTTCAGAGGTTTCTATGCATGTGGAGGCTTCTGACAGTGTTACAGAGTTATACATTCGGAACTATAACTTTATAGTTTCTATCCTATTCTGACTCAAATTGTAAAAAAAACTATAGTTATTTTCTTTCCCTGGCTATATTTCCATAATTATTTGGCTAATCAAATCCTGTAATAGCATAAATATAAAAGATGATAAAATGAAATGCATCTCTACCCTGTTTGGAGTATCGTAGCAGTGGAACCCTTACACTTTTAGAATTCCTTCATATTGACAAGGAGAAGAATATCACTTGCATTAATTTGTGGACTCCATGTTGCTATGTATATCTTTTATTGCCAGGAGAACAATGAATTAGGGCAAGGCCAATTTTACTAGACTGAGAAGTGATGTCACAAAAGTGGACTCGAAACAGCTACTAGAAGGTAAATTGGTCTCAGAGTAATGGGATATTTAAAAAGGAGATTCAAGGAGTTCAGGCTAAATATGTTCCCACAAAGAAAAAGGATGGCACTTACAAATAAAGAGCCCCTGGATGACAATGTGTTTGGATGAGGCAAAAAAAAAAGCACAAGTGGAGAGTTTAATACATTAGAAGTACTGGAAGAGTATCAAAAGGAAATGAGTGAAATTGAAAAAGAAATTAAGAAAGAGAAGCTATGAAAATATGGTGAGGTAAAATCAAAAGAAAAAAAAATAATTGGGTAAAATCAAAAGAAGACCCAAAGAGGTTTTAAATACGTAAGCTTAATGAAGGAAAGAGTAACTCTTATTTGGACAATAATGACACACAATTTAATCCAGAGAAGTGAGCTGAAACCTTTGGGGCAGTGCAACAAAAGCTAATAAACGATAATCGGGAGGATATTGAGTATGTGGAGGCACAAAGCGTCCTTGGAGTTTATGTCCAGAGGCACTTGATGTGGGCAGGTTGTAAGTGAATATTCTGCAGCCATCAGCACAAAAAAGGGGAAGGGGTACGGACGATAGCGATGTTGCGGTTAAGATGATTGACTGAAATATTGGAGATGTAAGCATAGTAAAGAAAGTCCATCATCTTGAAGGTTACAGCTCTTCAAGAGCTCATCTTTGAAATGTGATTATGGTTCTTGTGCTTTTAAGCAGAGTTACAGAGCCCCATTATTCTTTGAGTGAAGAAATGTTTTCCTGAACTCCCCTCTAATTCTTCTGCAGTTGTGTTGTATTTGTATATCTCTTTTGAATCTCTAGTGTAGTGTGTTGGTCAAAATTGTACATGGCATTCTAGCTGTGGTCTGACTAGTGTCTTATACACTTCTGGTATGATTTCCCTGCTCTTGTGTTCCATGCCTTAGCTGAAAAAGGCAGGAATGCCATAAACCACCTCAACTATTTTATCTATCCATCCTGCCACCTTTAGGGATCTGTGGATGTGCACTCCAAGATCCCCTGATTACTCTGCACTTGGTCATAGCCAGCCATTTTATGGTGTATTGTCAAGTGTTTATATGCACAACCCAAATGCATTATCATACCCTTTTCCAGATAGATTTTCATATGCCACTTTAGGTCACATGTCCATTAGGTATCGTTGTGTTGACCAATTTTTAATCAACAATGTTTTTATTTCCCGATCAGTCTTCTGTGTAGAGTTCTGTCAAACACTTTACTGAAAACCATGTTGATCTTATCAAATACAATTCCCTCATCAACTTTGCTTGTAACCATAAAAGAATATAAGAATAAGAAGCACACAGCTCTGTATGCCTGCTCTATCGTTCAATGAGATTATGGTTGATCCTTTAGTGCTGCCTTCCTGTACTAATCCCATATCTCTGATTTTCAAAACATCCAAAATCATATTGATTTCTTTCTTGCATATTCTTAGTCCTCCTGAATAAAGAATTCTAAAGGTTCATTGCCCTTTGCAGAAATTTCTTCAACTCTGTCTGTGGTGGCTGACCCCTTATTTTGAGACTGTGACTTAATCTGTTTATTCCCAAAAGATAGACTGCCACCCCTGAATCCCAGGATTCAGTCTGGTGAATTTCCTTTTCACTCCCTCTCAGAAGTATCCTTCCTTGTGGTGAAGGGCAGATCTGTGCACAGCATTTCAGGTGTGGTCTCATCAGGGCTCTATATAATTGGAGCAACATGTTACTAAGTTTGTACTCAAAACTACTTGTGTTAGAGGCCAACATACTGTTTTCCTTCCTAATTGCTTGCTGTACCAGCGTGATAACTTTCAAGGATTCGTGTAGAAAGACACACAGGTCCTTCTGTACCTTCACCATAAAAAAAACCTTTTCTATCAAATCTTACTTTTCTCTACATTGCATTTCATCTGCATGTTATTTCTCATTCACTTGAACTATCTTTATCTCCCCTGAACTTGCTCTGCATCCTTCTTACAGCCACACTTCCAAGCAGCTTTATATCAACATCAAGCTTGGAAATACTACATTTTGTCTCTTCATCCAAATCATTGATGTAGATTGTTAACATCTGGGGCCCAGCACCAATTCCTGCGGCAACCCACTGGTCACAGTCTCCCAACCCAAAAATAACCTGTTTAATTGTCTGTTTTTTTTCCTCCATTAGCTAGTGCTCAATCCATGCCAGTATTATGTTCCCAGTACTCTTATACTTTCTGGTGTGACACCTTTCTGAATGAAGGTCCAGTTTTTTCCCCCTTATCTATTCTGCTAGTTACAACCTCAGCAAAATCCAAATGATTTGTGAAACATGATTTTCCTTTCATATATCTGTGCTGACATTGCCCAATTTATATTATTATCTTCCAAGTGCCCCGTTACCTCTTCCGCAGTAATGGATTCCAGGATTTTATCTATAGCTGATGTCAGGCTAACCAGTCTGTGGTCGCTCATGTTCTCTCTCCCTCCTTTCTTTAAATAATGGTGTTACATTTGCAGCCTTCCAATCTGTGGAATTTTAGAAGATGGGGATTTACTGCTTTTCAATCATATTAATTTCCCCACCTCTAGTTTTTTATTGTCAATTTTTTGAACTCATTTACTACTGTCTTCTGCTATTTCCAGGAAATTTCTTGTGCTCCATGAAGGCAGACACAAAAATGCTTGTTTTATTACCATTTCCTTGTTTCCCAATGACATTTCTTCTCTTTTAGTTTGAATGGGACTCCCATTAGCTAAAATTTTTTAAAATATATATAGAAATCTTTGTCATTTTGTGTTTCGCATGAGCATACTCATGTTCAACTTTCTTATCATTGCCTTGAACTTGGAGTGAGAGTATAAAGAAGGTGGGACTTGTGGGAGTTTCACTGAGCAGAACCCTAAAAGGGGCACACTTGCATATTGTTACTTAATTGATTGGCTAATTAGCTAATTGGCAGCATCTAATAAAAAGAAGCCAGAGTCAAGTGGAGTGGCTATTTTGGAGCGGCTGTAGTAGAAATGGCTCCGTGTAAGAGTGGGACCTTGAGGCTTTGGCTCGAGGCTTCAGTGAGAAGAGGCAAAGGAAGTGAGCGGACGCTAAGGTGAGGTTCTGATAAGGTTTCTTCCTTACTTTGTTATTGCACAGTTAGAGCAGTGGGAACGGCAGTCAGGGCAGTTGTATGCTTCTCTTGCAGGATGTGGGAAGTCAGGGAGTCCTCCAGTTTCCCTGATGACTACACCTGCGAGAATTGCATCCGGCTGCAGCTCCTTACAGACTGCGTGAGGGAACTGGAGATGGATGAGCTCCGGATCATCGGGAAACTGAAGAGATGGTAGACAGGAGTTACCAGGAGGCAGTCACGCCTAGGTTGCAGGATGTAGGTAGCTGGGTGACTGTCAGGAGAGGGATGGGGAAGGGCAGTCAGTGCAGGGTACCCCCGTGGCCGTTCCCCTCAATAACAAGTATTGTTATTGGATAATGTTTTGGGGGGTGGGGGGGCGGGGGGGGGGACTTACCGGGGAAAGCCAGACGCCAGGTCTCTGGCACTGAGTCAGGCTCTGGCACAGAAGGGAAGGGGGGAAAAGAGGAGTGCAGTAGTGATAGGGGATTCATTGGTTAGGGGAACAGATAGGAGATTCTGTGGACAAGAATGAGACTCCCAGATGGTATGTTGCCTCCCAGGTGCCAGGGTCAGAGATGTCACTGAGTCCACAGCATTCTTAAGGGGGAAAATGAGCAGCCAACAAGTTATTGTCCACATTGGTACTAACAACATAGATAGGAAAAGGGATGAGTTCCTGAAGAGGCTATATAGGGAATTCAGAAGGAAGCTAAAAAAAACAGGGCCTCAAGGGTGGTAATCTCTGGATTGCTGCCTGTGCTACGTGCCAGTGAGGGTAAGAATGGGAAGATATGGCAGACGAATGCGTGGCTGAAGAGTTGGTGCAGGGGGGCAGGGTTTCAGATTTGTGAATCACTGGAATCTCTTCTAGGGAAGGTATGACCTGTACAATAGGGACAGGTTACACCTGAACTTGAGAGGGACCAATGTCCTTGTGGGCAGGTTTGCTAGAGCGGTTGGGAGGGTTTAAACTAAGCGGGCAGGGGGATGGGAACCAGAGTGTTAGGTCAGATGATGGAGCACTTGGTGTAAAGGTAGATGCGATGTGCACAGAGACAGTGAAGAAGGATAGGCAGTGGATAGGTCATGAATGCAGTTAGTTGGATGGGTTGAAATGTGTTTACTTTAATGCGAGAAGTATTAAGAATAAAGGTGATGAACTTAGAGCATGGATCAGCACGTGGAATTACGTTGTTGTGGCCATTACAGAGACTTGGCTGTCACAATGGCAAGATTGGCTGCTTGATGTACCAGGGTTTAGATGTTTCAAAAGGGATAGGGAGGGAAGTAAAAAAGGAGGGGTGGGGGGGTAGGGTGGGGAGAGTGGCATTGCTAATCAGGGATAGTATCACAGCTGCAGGAAGGGGGGACATTGCGGTGGGATCGTCTACTGAGTCGGTGTGGGTGGAAGTCAGAAACAGGAAGGGAGCAATCACTCTTTTGGGAGTATTCTATAGGCCCCCCAATAGCCACCGGGGCACAGGAGCAAATAAGTAAGCAGATTTTAGAAAGGTGCAAAAATAACAGGGTTGTTGTCATGGGTGACTTCAACTTCTCTAATATTGATTGGCACCTCTTTAGTGCAAAATGTTTAGATGGGGCAGGTTTTGTTAGGTGTATTCAGGAAGGATTCCTGACACAGTATGTGGACATGCCGATTAGAGGAGAGCCATACTGGATCCAGTGCTGGGCAATGAATCTGGTCAGGTGACGGACCTCTTGGTGGGTGATATGGGAAAGCTTGTAATTGGGGGAGGGCTAATTACGATGGTATTAGGCAGGAACTTGGGAGCATAAATTGGGAACAGATGCTATTGGAAATGCACCGCAATAATGTGGAAGGTGTTTAGGGAACACTTGCATGGGGTTCTGGATAGGTTTGCCCCACTAAAGCAGGAAAAGGATGGTAGGGTAAAGGAAACGTGGTTGACAGGAGAGGTGAAACATTTAGTCAAGAGGAAGAAAACCATACTTAAGGTTTAGGAAGCAAAAATCAGCGCTCTTGAGAATTATAAGGTAGGCAGAAAGGAGCTTAAGAAGGGACTTAGGAGAGCTAGAAGGGAACATATAGAAGAACTTAGTGAATGGGATTAAGGAAAACCCCAAGATGTTCTACACATACGTGAAAAACAGGAGGATGACTAGGGTGAGGGCAGAACCACTCAGGGATAAAGGGGGAAACATATGCCTAGAGATAGATCCTTAATGAATACTTTTGCTTCACTGTTCATCAGGGAGAGGGACTTTGCTGAACGTGAGGTCAGCGTAGAACAGGCTAATGTGTTGGAGCATGTTGAGGTTAAGAAAGAGGCAGTGTTGGAGCTTCTGAAAAACATAAGCCCCTGGGGCCGGATGGGATATACCCCAGGTTGCTACGGGAAGTGAGGGCAGAGATTGCTGGGGCAGTGATGATGATATTTGCCTGGCCACGGGAGTGGTACCAGAGGATTGGAGGATGGCAAATGTTCCCTTGTTCAGGAAAGATAATAGGGATGATCTTGGGAATTACAGACCAGTGAGTCTTATGTCAGTGGTGGGCAAGCTATTGGAGAGGATTCTTAGGGACAGGATTTATGAGCATCTGGAGAAGTATAGTCTTATTAGGGATAGTAGGCATGGCTTTGTGAGGGGCAGGTTGTGCCTCACGAGCCCAATTGAGTTTTTCAAGGAGGTGACAAAACTGATTGATGAAGGTAGAGTGGTGGATGTGATGTATGTGAAATTTAGTAAGGTGTTTGACAAGGTTCCCTATGGTAGGCTCATCCAGCAAGTCATGAGGCATGAGAACCATGGAGACTTGGCTGCATGGATTTGGAATTGGCTTGCCCATAGAAAGCAGAGGGTGGTAGTAGATGGAGTGTAGTCTGCTTGGAGGTCGGTGACAACTGGTGTTCCACAGGGATCTATTGCTGGAACCCTGCTCTTTGTGTTTTTTTTAATATATAAATGACTTCCCTGCACCGGATGAGAAAGTGGAGGGATGGGTTGGTAAATTTGCAGATGACACGAAGGTTGGAGATGTTGTCGATAGTGTAGTAGGTTGTTGTAGGTTACAACAGGATGTAGATAGGATGCAGAGTTGGGCGGAGAAAGTGGCAGATGGAGTTTAATCTGGACAAGTGTGAAGTGATACACTTTGGAAGATCGAGCTTGAAGGCGGAGTACAAGGTTAATAGCAGGATTCTTAACAGTGTGGAGGAACGAGAGGGATCTTGGGGTCCACGTCTACAGATCCCTCAAAGTTGCTGCGCAAGTTGATAGGGTGGTTAAGAAGGCATTTAATTTGCTGGCCTTCATTAGTTGGTGGACTGAGTTCAAGAGCCATGTATAATGTTGCAGCTCTACAAAACTCTGGTTTGACCGCACTTGGAGTATTGTGTTCAGTTCTGGCTGCCTCATTATAGGAGGATGTGGAAGCTTTAGAAAGGGTGTAGAGGAGATTTACCAGGATGCTGTCTGGATTAGAGACATGTCTTATGAGAAAGTTACAACGAGCTAGGGTTTTCCTCATTGCAGTGACAGAGGATGGGAGGTGACTTGATAGAGGTGTATAAGATTAGGAGAGACATAGAGTGGACAGGCCAGCACCTTTTCCCCAGGGCAGCAATGGCCAATGCCAGAGGACACCCAGTTTAAGGTCAGAGGAGGAAAGTGTAGAGGGATGTCAGAGGTAGGTTTTTTTTACACAGTGTGGTGGGTGCCTGGAACACACTGCCGCAGAGGTGGCAGAGGCTGATACAATAGGGACATTTAAAAGATTCTTAGGCATATGGATGTAAGGAAAATGGAGGGTTATGGGCTGTGTAGGAGGGAAAGGTTAGATTGATCATAGAGTAGGTCTATATAGGGCCGAAGGGCCTGTACTGTGCAATATTTTTCTATGAACCCCTTTTACTGAATTCTGATATTTTTCTAATCCTTGGGCCATTTGCCTTTTTGATATTATAAGGTCTTTCTGTTGATCTAGCCTAAGTGGGCCCTGCTGGACAACTTTCCTGATTTTTATTTTTGCTTTAAAGCAGTGTATTTCTGAGCATGGTGTTAGTTCTTCAGTGTTGGTTATTACTTATCTTTATTATCATAGCTTTAAATGTAGTTTCCAAATATACCATTGCCTATGTGCACTTCATATGTAAGGACCTGCTTTTAGACTGAACTAAGTCAGTTTCAATCTCTGTATAAAACTTATCATATTATGATCACTGTTCCCTGAAGGCCTCTTAACTACCAGATTCTCAATTAGCACATTCTCAATTCACAATCCTAAATCTGAAGTGGCCTGAAGGCATTGATTCCTCAACTTAATATTCCAGAAAACAATATCTTATAATTCTGTGTCATTTCTCCATATTCTTGTTGCTATTTTCGTTTGCTCAGTCAAGTCACCCTTGATTGTATTACATCTGTTACATGCACCTCCTAATTTCTTTTGTTATGCTCTTCTCGCCCTTGCTGTTGAGCAGCCAATGCACAACTCCCATCAATGTTTTTCTGTTCTTTGCTGTTTCATAGCTCTACTCAAACAGGTTTACTTAATCCTTCCTGTCTACTAGTTTATCCCATCCTTTATTATCAGGGCTAGAACTCCTCTCTTTCCTTTTTGTCTATCTCATCTAAAGATCAAGCAACTGGAATGTTTAATTTCCAACCTTAGTCACTTTGCATGTCTCGGTAATGGCAGTTGGACACACTTATTTCCATTTGCACAATTCACTTGGAGCAAAACAAAAGCTGCTGGAGGAACTCGGTGGGTCAGGCAGCATCTGTGAAGGCAGAGGGATGGTTGATGCTCCAGACTGCAATGTCTGCAGTTTGTCTCCAATTAATTAACCTATCCTGTTACAAATACTACATGAATTCTGATGGTGTTTGATTTTGTTTTTATACCATTTTCCCCTGCCTGTTTTCCAATTAAGGATATACTCCTATGTTTGCATGTACAGTCCCTTCCTGGCAGACTCTGGTTATCATTACAATCTAGCTACATTTAGTTATTTATGATCTTTCCTTAACACGTACATGCTGGCAGGCATATAGACATAAAGCATGGAAATGGGCCCTTTGGCCCACAGAGTCTGTGCTGGCCATCAACCACCCATTTATACTAATCCTACAGTAATCCCACTTTTGTTTTTATTCTCCCCACATTCTTATCAATTCCCCTGAAATCTACCGCTTACCTATACATGGGGCAATTTACAGTGGCCAGGTGCTATCCAATTGCTTATTTATGCTTCCTCTCAGAATTTTCTTCCAATAATTTGCTCACCACCTGTATTAAACTGTCTGTCAATTGATGCCTTTTTTGAAATAACAGTAATATATATGGTGTCTTGTGGTTCTACAGCTGTGGCAGGAGCAGGTTGGAGGTTACTGGTCAGAGCATGTGCCATGTTAACTTTGTTATTCACCTTCAAGGATGTTAGATTCTCTCTCCGTCCCCTTTCCCCCCAGTGTTCATCATGTCCAAGACCTTGTGTTTTCTTTCTTTGTCATTATCTGTATAGACATAAAACATTCACAGAGCTTGCTACATCCTCCTTTTCCACACTCTTAATTTTTTACGTGGAAGGGAAGAAGGTACCAAACAAGAGTCCAATTTGTGACTAAAGCTATAGTCAATACTCTTCATATCTTCTTCCCTTCCACTTAATCATTCAAAATCTTAGGATTTTTTCCTGATTTCACTAGCAGTACATTTTTCATGCACACTCTACCTTTCTGATTTCCTTTTAAATTCAGCCAGTGTCTTCAATAGTCCCCAAGTTTTTCTACTGTGTTTAGCACTGTAATTTGTTTACTTTTCTATAATGTTGAGCAAGCTCCTCTTTTTGTCCAACTGACGACAGGTAGCAAAATAGATGAGCCATGATATTTCCAGAACTCATTTATGCTGGCTGTCCTTGATTAACCTGTGGTTCTCTAATTGCTGACTTATGCTTTCACTCAGACTTTTCCTCAATGTCCAAAGATTTGGTATTTCCTCCCTTTACTGAGAACTTGTTTGGGGCATGGTTTAGAAGTAGTTTCTCTTTTAACATGTAAAACCCTAACAGGAAAAGTGGTTCAACTGTTGCCAATATGAAAAGATCAAAGGAAATGCTTATAATGCTGCCAGAAGAAGCAGTAAGCATGAGGTTGATGTAATTTCAGATTTCAGCAAAGGAAGACCAAGAATTTAATGTGAAAGTAAAATATGAGAGTAATCTGGCCAGGAACCTAAAACAGGAAAGCTTTTATAAATAGATAGGGAAAGAATGAAAGTTAAGGTTAGTCCTGTACAGAAGAAATTTTATAACTGAGAATAGACGTGGCAGAAAATAAATTTTGTGCTCGTCTTTACAGACAACACATCTGCCAGAAATTGTGGTAAAACAACAGTTTGGAGTGAAAGTTATCAGCATTAATTTTAAAATAAAGTAGCATTGGGAAAATTGAAGGGAGTGTGGATGCTGATAAATCCCCCAGACCTGTTGTTGAAGAGGGTGCATGCATTGGTCATAGACTCTAAAATGCTATCACTCAGATTCAAAAGTACCAAATGTGACCCTGTTGCTTAATAAAGGATGGAGAGAGAAAACAAGCAAGTATAAACCAGGCATCTTGCCCTTTATTAGTAAGAAAAACTCTGAAATCTTATTTTTAAAGATGTTGTAACAGGACACGTAGAAATTGATAATGGGATTGAACGAAGTCAATACAGATTTATGGAAGGGTGATTGTGTTTGACAAATCTAAAATTTTCTAAGTTTTTTCCAGCAGAATGGATAATGGGGAACCAGTGGATGTTTTGTGTTTGAATTTTTAGTAAAGTGACACGAGGTCTTAACCAAAACTAATGTGAAATTCGGGTTAATATACTCTTTAGTTAAGGAAATAGATCAGTGAGTTGGGAATCCATTACTTGTTGGGTGCTGCTGGGATTGTTGATAGAGCCCTAGCTGTTCATAATTCAGATCATGATTTGGACGAGGGTACCAAAGTGTGATGTCTCCTCTTTTGCTGATTACATAAAGTTGGGGCCATTGTGGGCTGTGAGGAGGATATAGAGAAGCCTAATGTGGATACAGCAGTCAGTGTGAATAGCCAAGATCATGGTGAATGGAAATAGTGGAAAATTGCAAAGTTATCCACTTTGGTAGGAAAAAAAAGGTGAATTATTGTTTTTAAGTAGTGAGAAATTGAAAGGTGTTAAAGTTCAGAGGGATCTGGGTATCCTTGTACACAAATCACTAGAAATAAGAATGCATATGACAATCAGTTTTGAAAGCAAATGGTATGTTGGCCTTTACTGCAAAAGAATATTTGCGTACAAGAGTGAAGATCTGGTATTGCAATTGTATAGGGACCTGTTGAGACCCCAGGTCTGATTTCTCTACTTCAGAAAGGGTATGGTTGCAATACAGAGAGTGCAATGCAAGTTCATGAAATTGTTTCTTCTGTTGGGTTTGTTGTGTAGTGAGATTAAGCAGGCTGGCCTAATCTCCAGTGTAAAAGAATGAATTGGTGATCTCATTGAAACATACAAAATCCTTGAGGGGCATGACGGTAAATCCAAGGATGATCTTTTCCTTGTCTGGGGCGTCCAGGGCAAAAGTGGGCCATTCAGAACCGGGAGGAAAGGGAATTTCTTCATCCATAGAGAGGGTACAGAGGAGATTTACAAGGATGCTGCCTGGAATGCGGAGCATGCCTTATGAAAGCAGGCTGAGGGAACTCGGCCTTTTCTCCTTGGAGAGATGGAGGATGAGGGGGGACCTGATAGAGGTGTATAAGATGATGAGAGGTATTGATTGGGTAGATGGTCAGAGGCTTTTCCCCAGGGCTGAAATGGTGGCCACAAGAGGACATAGGTTTAAGGTGCTGGGGAGTAGATATAGAGGAGATGTCAGGGGTAAGTTTTTTACTCAGAGAGTGGTGAGTGCATGAAATGGGCTGCCGGAAATGGTGGTGGAGGCAGATATGATAAGGTCTTTCAAGAGACTGTTAGATAGGTACATGGAGCTGAATAAAATAGAGGGCTATGGGTAAGCCTAGTAATTTCTAGAGTAAGGACATGTTCGGCACAGCTTTGTGGGCCGAAGGGCCTGAATGTGCTGTAGTTTTTCTATGTTTCTACCTAAAGGTTTGCAAATCTTTGGCATTTGCTGCCCAGGAGGACTTTGGAGGATTAGCTACTGCTTCCCTTTCTACTTGTCCATGTGACTTTCCTAAAACTAGTTGTGCTTGTTGGACTTGTTACATTAAAGACAAAAATTCTCTTACACACAGATTTCAACATCTTTTGCATCTTTTACTCAGCCAATGTTGCAATAAATATTAGTGTAATTTATGGATATTTGCTCTTTTCAGAAACTTAGTATATTTTCTTCATCTCCCTTGTGTCCTACCAGGTTTTAAAACTAACCTTTTTTTTTACTTACAAACTTTCAAAATGTTTGTAATTTTGTTTGCCCACATAAATATTTACGTTTCAGAACTAATTCACCCGTTGGGAAATGGTTTGCAAAGTCATTTACAGTAGAAATACAATCATTTGCTCATGCAGGATTTTCTGGATTTTTGCAGTGAGTAAACCATAGCAAGTTTTCAGTAAGGACTATAAAAACTTCAGACATTTTATTAAATAGTAAGCTAACATTCATAATTATGTGGTCATTGCAATTTTTAGAAATTGGAAACATGTATAAGGTGCAATTATATGTATCGTTAATTGCAGGTGTAGCTGCCAGCCATTCACAGGATAAACATGTTGCAAATTAAATCTTATCAATGTCTATTTTAAACATTAGAAGAGTAAACTATAACTTTTCTAATTCTCCTCCAGCTATAATACTAAATCTTGAAACATCTTGCGTTTTTCTTAATGTAATTGCGGCTCTATCCAAGAAATGAAAGGGAAAAGAGTTTAAAAATACATCATCATCTTTTGGCTGATTTGGCAGCCCTGTTTACATAATGACTTGCCTGTCCAGAGCCTACAATGTGTGTTTAATTGTTAATACAGCAGTAATTTAAGCACACCCACTCATGCCCTGTCAAATGCAGCAATCCTGGCGTTACCAGATTCAAGCATGGGGTCTAGTGTTATTAATATTCTCTGACGTTTATTCTGAGGCGTCACTTCTCAGAACCTGCACCGGCTTTGTGCTGAGTAATTTCACTGGGAATCATAGGACAGCTGATTAGGAGGAAAGGGGGAAGGCAAATTCTTTTCAATTATTTCTGTTTAATGTTTTATTTAGTTTGTGTCTTGCTTAGAAATTATTTTTCAATTTTTGATCATTTGAATTCCTATAGTTTTTAGATGCAGGCAGTCCCCAGGCTATGTAAGGGTTCTGTTCTTGAGAACCGTCCTTAAACCAATTTTTCGTAAGTCTGAAATGAACAATTTCAATGAGAGTCGATTAACATGAACTTTTATCGTCTTCCTCTGTGCAATCACAATGGTACAGAGTCAGAATGTCCCACATTCAGTGGCTGGTTTCAATGGCAAAATATCAATAGACATTGCATTGTTTGGTAAAGTATTTTACAAGCGTCATTAGAGGAGATTGCCTTGTCAGTTTCTGAAGCAAATCTCTTAAGTGGCTGCCTCCTGTGAACCAGCACCCTGCATTTAGAGCAGATGGTGGTGTCCATTTGACTATTGCAGGAAGGTTTCATGTAGATTTCTTTCTTGGAAGACTGGTTGTCTTTTGAATTAACTAGCTGCTATCCCTATCCCATAACTCCTGAAGAGGTTTGCATTTCTGTAATCAAAATTCCTATCTTGTAAAATTTTTGGGAGAATTTGTATGAAGTCAGATTTCCTTAAGTCTGGTCTTCTGTAACTTGGTGAGTCCCTGTATCTGAATGTCAGTGTCATGTAAAATAAAATCCCTGCATTTTTACAGTTGGGAATGGTGTTTTACTGGTGGTATAGCTTTCAGGCTGTTGTGTGCCACAGGAAGCTGTGTCTCCATTTGCCCTACCATTGGAGTCTGGGCTGCTTTGGGATAGGCACTTTGGTGAACTGCAGGTGGTGATCTGGGGAGGTAGTAGGGCAAGCAAGCTCCAGTGTATTTTGTTTCATTATGCAGGAGGGTGAACAGCTTTTATACACTGATTCTGAAACTTCCATCAAACGTTTCTTCCTCAGCCACAGAGTAAGTGGAACTTCTCAGATCAGGATGGTACTGGTATCAGTCTATTGAAGCAATGGCATTAATGCTGAGTGGCATTTACATTTTGTCAATGTATGTAAGTTAAACTTTGATACTTTGTGTCTTTTTCTGGATATTTCTAAGAAATTAGAATGGTAAATTTTGCAATTGAACCAGAGTTTCTGAAGATAATACAACACAGTGGGTGAGAAACCCAATCAGCTGGTATTTAATTTGTATTAAGTTTACTTCTACTGTACCTGACCTTTGCAAAGGCACTGCATTTTATCAGGTGGTCAGTTACACTATCATTACTGCCATTGTATCAGCATCTTGTGGGGTTAACTTGAAGGAATTGTGACAGTGTCATGGCACCATCCCGTTTTATACCAACGTTTATTAATTACCTTCAGAGAAATGTTTACCTTTGATAAATTACATTGTAGTTGTATTTTTAAAGGTTTTTTTTTCAAGCTCAAGTTCTATTATTGTTTTAAATACTGTGTTCAAGACCAGAAGGAGAAAATAAGGTCTTATTTGTGCAATAAGCATACTAGTTTCTCTGATTTTTTTTGTGTCTGTAACAAATCACTGCGGCAAAGGGCATGCTGGAGTAGTTTTGTTGGAAATGAGCAATTGTAATGCTAGATAGCAATCTTATGACACATTAACTAAACCTACATTTTAAACAATCAAACTAATCTGTGAATTTCTAAGATGTTTGCAGCACCTCTTAATTTGAGCTATGCATTTGATTTTAATAATACAATTCACAATCAGAAGTTCAATGATTTGATCAATATCTTAGTTTCTACTATTTTCTTTCTTGAATGATGTATTTATTTTATTGCAAAGGTTTGTTCACAGATGGGGTGAAGGCAAAGCAGGCATGGTCGGTGTTTATTCCCCATTCCTAATTTCCTTTGAGAAAGTCGTGGTGAGGCATCATGAACTGCACAGTTTATGGCAGGTTTGACAGATTGGAGAAACAGTTTAGAAACTAACTTAACTTGGCGTTCGATTGTTGCATTTCTACACAACTGTAATATTGGTGAAGTGGTTTTGAATTTTATCAACACTAGTTTGCTTGTGGTATTTATGCCATCTGATTTGGGCCATAGAGTCCTTTGCTTGTAGAGTTGAGTTGACTTGATTTTTGACACATGAGCAAAGACCTGTCTACATCAATGGTGCTGAGGTCGAGAGGGTTGAGAGCTTCAAGTTCCTGGGAGTGAACATCACCAACAGCCTGTCCTGGTCAAATCACGTAGAAGCCACGGCCAAGAAAGCTCACCAGCGCCTCTACTTCCTCAGGAGGCTAAAGAAACTTGGTTTGTCCCCTTTGACTCTCACCAACTTTTACCGATGCACCATAGAAAGCATCCTATCTGGATGTATCACGGCTTGGTACGGCAACTGCTGTGCCCAGGACAGCAAGAAACTGCAGAGAGTTGTGGACACGGCCCAGCGAATTACGGACACCAGCCTCCCCTTCTTGGACTCTGTCTTTACCTCTCGCTGTCTTGGTGAAGCAGCCAGCATAATCAAAGACCCCACGCACCCAGGACATTCTCTCTTCTCTCCTTTTCCATCGGGTAGAAGATACAGGAACCTGAGGGCACATACCCCCAGGCTTAAGGACAGCTTCTACCCCACTGTGATAAGACTATTGAACGGTTCCCTAATACAATGAGATGGACTATGACCTCACGATCTACCTTGTTGTGACCTTGCATCTTATTGCACTGCACTTTCTCTGTAGCTGTGACACTTTACTCTGTACTGTTATTGTTTTTACCTGTACTACATCAATGCACTCTGTACTGACTCAATGTAACTGCACTGTGTAATGAATTGACCTGTCTGATCGGTTTGTAAGACAAGCTTTTCACTGTATCTCTGTACAAGTGACAACAATAAACCAATACCAATACCAAGACTATGGGTCCTGGTGATATTCCAGCTGTAATGCTGAAGGCTCTTGAACTAGTTCTGCCTCTCATCAAGCTGTTGCTATAAAGTTGTAACCTTGGCATCTGCCAATAATGTGGAGACTTGCTTAAGTACATCTTGACCATACAAAGCAGGTTAATCCAATCTAACTAATTATTGCCCTGTAAATCTACTCTCAATCATCATCAAAGTCACTGAAGGTGTAGTTGACATTGCTTTAAAGTGGCAATAACTTGGTTATCTAGCTCAGTGATGCTTGGTTTGGATTTTACTGGGATTACTCAGCTTCAGACTTCAGATTACAGCCTTCTCCATTGATTGTATTTTGGCCCAAAGCAAGGTGATTCTGCTTGTTGGAGTCGGATCGTTCTAGCCTCGGAACATAATTGCAGGAATACTTCAGGGCAGTGAATCAAGCATGATCCTTTAGAGCTCCAGCATTAATGACCTTCTTTCCATTATAAGGTCAGAAGTGGGGATGTTCTCTGAAAATTGAATAATATTCAATTCCATTCAGAACTTTAGCTAATGAAGCAGTCCATGCCTGCACGAAGCCAGACCTGGACAATATTCAGGCATGTGCTGATGAATGGCATATAACATTGGTGCCACACAGATGAGGGCAATGATTGTCCAAATGTTGTTCCATGTACTGGAACTACCCAACAAAACTATCAGAATATCTTTGCCACATGGACAGCAATGATTCAAGAAGGCAACTTTCTACAACCTTAAGGATAATTAACCAGTGACAATCATATCCTTAACCAAATTTAGGGAAAAAATATACATTTTCAATTTGGTGATGGCACAGACTTTAACTTATTCTGTTCACTACGGGTAATGTGAAACTAAAGGAAAAGTGCAACTCCTGGTAACTCAGATACAAAATGCAACAAAAGATGGTACAACATATTAAGAGGTGCAAAAGGAGAGAATGAATAGAAATGAGGGATGTCAAAGTCAACTCCATTTTTATAATTGCATCTAGAAAAAGAGAATAGAGCTGTGTGGCTCACTTGAAAGTTGATAATGGTAATATTGTAAATGAAAATACATAAATGATGGACAACTTGGAGAAATGACTTTGCTAAGTGGTTTATATTAGTCAAAAGGGATGGCACGCTAGACCTGTCAAGGAAACTAATATTGAATCTGGAGTAGTGACTCTTCAAAATTTATCTAAATAAAAATGGTCATGAGGAGTGACAAATCCCCAGGACCGGACCCCAGGCTTTCAAAAGAAGTACTTAACGTTATTGTTGAAGTCCTAAATATAATCCTCCAAACTTTTTCAATTCAAGCTTCATTCCTTTACACTGGAAAATTGCACATCTTGCTATAGTTTAAGAAAGATGAAAGGGTGGGACCTGTTAGTTATCTACCAATTGGCCTAACATCTGTTGTTGGGGAAATTATTGAAATTAATAATTCTAAATTTGCTATGGGTCACTCAGGCCCGGAAAAACTCAAGGCATTTGTTTAAAAAAAAAATTAAGTATTTGCGATAAATGTCCAAAGCTGTTGCCTTTGCAGATTGTGAGGGCAGTTGATAAAGCCCCTCTTTAGGAGACTACTAACTAAAGTTGAAGCTCATGGAATTCAAAACAAACTATTGATACTGTTAAGGAATTGATTATCATAAGGCAATAGGAATGAATGAGCAGGATATATTGGCGAGATGTGACATGGTAAACTGTATGAATCGAGGTTGGGCCTCAGTTTGTTCTATTAATGACTTAGATGGTCTAGAATGCAAATGATCAAAGTATAACATGGAGAACTGATACTGTTAACAGTATTGATGGGACTATGAAATTACTAAGAGATTAAAAGATTAAGTGGCTGATAGATTTCAATGCAGGCACATGTGAAGTCATCAACTTTGGTCTTTTATGCTGCCCTTGAGATTGAGATTGAATTTGTAATTATGTGATAGCTATACAAAATCTTGATAGACCAGAATATAGTGTTTGTGTAACAACATGATTTTGATTAAAGTTTTCAGGACAATAAACCAAGCTGAGGAAGGCGAGAGAAATTCTGCTGTTTGAGGATCCAGGACCAGGGGATAATTATAAAAAAAATAGAGCCAAGCCTTTAAGAGTGAAGTTTGGGATACACTTCTATATGTAAAGAGTGATAAAAGTTTCAAACTCCTCTGCCACAAATGGCAGTTAGTGGGTAGATTGCTTATTAAATTCATCAATCTCAGATTTAAAAGATGTGTCTGATGGAGAGAATGCAGAGGAGATTCACCAGGATGCTGCCACGATTGGAGGACTTTAGTTCTGAGGAGAGTTGTATAGGTTGAGTTTATCTTCCATCATACAAAGGGGGCTGAGGGGTGACCCTGCAGATGGGCCGGATAGTCGGAATCTTTTTCCCATGGTAGGTGTAATCAAAAACATGATGGCATAGGTTTAGGTAAGAGGAAGGTGTCTTAAAGGGGATTTTAACGGGGAAGTTTTTATGCAAGGGCGGTGATATTTGGAACTTGCAGGCAGACGAGATGGTGGAACCAGATGTAATCGCTACATTTAGGAAAGATTTTACATAGGCATAGAAGGATACTAATCTAATGCAGGCAGATGGGACTGATGTAGATGGGCAAAAAAGTCAGCTTGGACCCAGTGGGATGAAGGGTCCACTTTCTGCACAGTACAGCCCTGACTCTATGAATAATTGTTTAAGTACAATAAATGTGCAATTCGGATTCCATACTTGATTTTCTTTGGCTTCTTAGCAATGGCTGGAGTTAGGTTCAGTAGTCCATCCCATTGCATGAACTTGGTTGCCCTGCTAATCTTGCAGCCACCACATGGCAGGCTGTAATGGAACGCTCCACTCCACAGCCCTGTGGCAGGACAGAGCAGGCCCATTGTGGCCACAGGCTGGTAGGTGATGAAATCTAATGCGCCACCCAGCAACACTCTGACAGTCTTTGACTGCTTACTACTGTCAAAGGCATATTCAGTTTTCAACTGCTTTGGACATTTGTAGGCATTTAAATAGTTAAAATGGATATTGATTTTTTCAAATAGAACATTAACGGTAGTGTAGGCGGTTAGCACGATGCTATGGCAGCGCCAGCGATCGGGGTTCGATTCCCGTCACTGTCTGTAAGGAGTTTGTATGTTCTCCCGTGTCTGCATAGATTTCTTCCGTGTGTTCTGGTTTCCTCCCACATTCCAAAGACGTACGGGTAGGTTAATTTGGGTTTAAAATGGGCGGCGCGGACTCTTTGGGCCGGAAGGGCCTGTTACCACGCTGTAAATAAAATAAAAAATAAAATACATTTATTAAAATAGTTATGCAGTGAAATTAAGAGACTTAACGTGTCTTTGAAAGTTGATAATGCCCTGGAGAAACTAAATGAGTGGTGTGGGTTCAGTGGCAGAGTGGTTTTCGGCTGGCAATATGCAGACACAGAAGTTGAAAATGCTCTCTATGCTGGAGGCTGGATGGGCAGCCATTGGACTTGATCTGGCTCATTGTTTTCATGTACTGATGTAAATCAAGAGCAGTGTTAACCTCAAACATCAGTTACTTTACATCTGTTTATTGTATTGCCGTATTTTATTATTCGGTACCCTAGGTTGCTGTCTGTTTCTCCAGTGAGCTAGATTAGCCTGATTACTCTGGCAGGATGCAGTTGATGGATGACTGTCATTATCTCCTCAAGTCTGCGAGACCTTTTAGCGTCAAAGATGGTAATTAAAATTTCAAGAGATTGCCTTGAAGCATTGTGATTTTGCAGATGTTTTGTCATTCAGTTAAGATATTTAAGATTTTTTGTTGCCAATAATGTAGAATCAGACATTTGTCAATTTTTCTTTGCTTTCTTTTGAGCCTCGAGCCTAGTTCCATAAAGCAATCAATACCTTGCACATTAGACAAGTCTTGAAGCTTTGCAAGTTAGTATAAGGGATTTAATAGAATCGTGTCTGGGACAAAACACAGGAGAGCATCATAATCAGTTTCTCTGTTGATCTCATTTCTAAGACTTTGTTCATTTGAAAGAACTTATTGGTATGAAACTGCTTTTCTTATATGGCCTTATTACTTTGAATTGGAGCAAAGATTTTTTTTTAAAATGTAGCCACCACCAAAACTGTTGATACACCTTGCTTATATTTAATATACACATTAGAGTTGGTTTTATTAAATGTATGTTTAGAATGTTTAAGAAACGCACATTAGAACCTACAATTGAAAGTTTGTAAATTAAAAAAAATCATTGAATATTATCCAATATTCAAACCATTGAATATTTGAATGAAGTGGCCTGACTTCTCTATTGAAATTTACAAAATTGTGGCCTTGGTTTCACAGGTTTAGGGCAGATGGCTTGGGTCTGCAGCAGTCTAAAATACTACTACATTTTTCATCAAGCAGATTATCTTTCTGAATGCTTAAAGCTCCCAAAGGAGTTATGATCAATATTTATTGATTTCACAAAGCCATGGATTTAACTATTGATGTTTTTTCAAACTATCATCAGTAGGTAGAAAATGATATGGAAACAATTTAAAAAGTGAAATGTTGTAACTTGTTATATTGCTTTATTTAAGTGTGATGTGCTGTTTGTGAATCATGGTGTAGGTGAATAAAGTTAATGTGAAGCACTCTTTTCTAAAGATGTAACGGTGTCTCTTGGATAGATTGTATTGTTTCTGTGAAATTGTAATAATTGGGATTATTAATGAATAATAGCCAGAGAATGTATAATTTCCAAACCTGTATAATTTGGAACACAAAGCAATTTTCCTGTTGTGTCCAGTTTAAAGCAAGGTTAATAATAGGTTATATCTGTGCAAAATGAAATTTTGAAACAAAAGTAAAATCAGTTATCCAGGTGATTCTCTAATTATAAATGAAAGCCTGATATTAAATATTAAGAATTACTAGCACTTTTCAAAAAGTAAATTTGCAGTGTTGAGTACAAATTTCTGGTTAAGTCTATAATTTTACACCTCAAAAAATGTATTATCACTTGAAAGATCTAATTCATGTTCTCGTTCAAATAGAATATACAGCTGGTCCTCTTGGAAGTGTAAGAGTTCCTCTTGTTGCCTCACAGTTGACCTTGGTTAACTGTTGAATCACATCTTTAAATTGGAAAAGATGCATAATGAATTTGTATATTCATGTCCATGTATTAAATAATAGGTGAAAATTAAAATCCAGTGTTATCAATAAATCATTTTTGGTCTCTACAACTGAATCTACAATTGTTTCTATAACTGAACTTGATGCCAAGATTTATGCATCTCAAAGCAGTCATAATTTTTCAGTTTATTTACAAGAAAGTGTTGAGATAAATCAGATTGAAAATCAAATGCTGTTGCTTTGAGTTTTGATGATACAATGGACAATACTGAATATAGCAGCAGAGTGGAATTAAGTGACTATTATTGCATTGTTTTGCAGTCCAGTATTCTCCGATCAGATGTGGGAATAGGCAGTCCTGCGCCTTTACCATCTTCAGGAAAACCTGGAACAGTGTACTATCCTTTTACTGCTACAAATCCACGCCGAAGACCTCTTCACGACACACCAGCTCTTGGTTTGTGTTTACAGTTAGTCTGTGAGCCCATTTAGTGTCTTAGAAAGTGAAGAACCCTTCATGTAAACTAGTTCAGAGTCAGAGGGAATGAGTATATGGAATAAAACAGTCGGTCTCTCTTTTCCATTAAATGGAACATTGTCTGTAGAATGTAATCTCCCAATGATTTTCTCCTGTTGAGGCTATTAGAAGGCAGTTATACCACCCCCCCCCCCCCCCACTCGAGGTGCTAATAGTTTGCGTATGCTTCACTCACTACTTCTCTGTCTTAATCATTTGATTCCTTTTTTTGTCTCTCCAATTCTTTGTTTTTTGTCCCCCTCCCTTTCATGCATAAGCTCGTTTGTGGTCATCCAGGCAGGGTTCAGGCTTCTTATTTGTTGCCTCACAATTGACCTTGGTTAACTGTTACATCTCATCTTTAAAGGGTTATGGATCACTGAATAACATTTGGATTGGAGTCAAGGAATCCAGCTATCTTGTCAGGGTCAGGTATTGGCATTCAAATTATATGAAGGGTTGTCGTCAAGCATCTAGCAAATGGAAATGTGTATCTGGCTTAGTTATTGGATATATCTGTAAAATGATGGAACTCCCTGGCCTCTTCTATTTCTTTATCATTGAGATACCTATTTCTTCCTTTCACTCTCATTATTGTCAGCTATTGTCCTGTGATTTCCAACTCCCTCACCCACACCCCCCCCCCCCCCCCACTCCCTGTTGTATTCCCTGATTTGCTGTGAAGATTTTCTCAGCTCAGCTAGACATGGAATGGGAACTCATGAGGGCAATGTGGGAATAGAACATCTCAGTGTTAATCCCCAATGTAGCTGAAAAGAAGGGTGAAGGGGCAGCTGAAAATGAGCTCAAAAAAAAGTTGGTTTTTAAAAAAAGTCAGTGGGAACAGACCTTAATGAGTGAAGGTTGAGCAGCGAATGATGTGGGATTGGAGTGGTTGGTGCTACAGAAAAACAATTGAATTTTTTTTTGTAATATCTTAATTGTTCTGCCAAGCTGACTTTGAAAGCTTATAGGCACTCTTGGGTTGCAGACTGAGCATCAGTGCCAAACAAGAACTCAGACGCCATCTTGGAGAATGAGTAATGCAAGAAAAAATATCAGAAAAGCATGGTAGGAGAAGTTGGGTTCAGTTTTGGCAGATAATTGTGACAATTGCTCAAGGTAAATGCTAAATAATCATAATTGGTTTCAAGATTTACCAAAGTACATTTGATCTGTGATGTTGCCCAAGGTAAAAGAGTAGGAATACAGATAAGTGTCACCTTCAGGTAAAGCTGGGTTGTAGTGCTCATAATTAGATCAGAAAGAGGTGATATTGTTCAATGATCATTTTGAATGTCTATATTCTATCTTTGTTTAATATTTATTCTGTCATTGAACTAAAAGTATACACTGCATGTTAACTTGCAACAGAAGTAATTCATTGAAGTTGATGAATTTTGTTGTATATTTTATCCCAACATCTAACTTGTTAGATGACATAAAGCTACTAATTTGTTTCAGAATATATTACAGAAAAGAGTAATTGGTTTCTTTAGGTGGACATGGAAACAAAGCTGCTTGTCCTTTAGAAGCTTCATCCAAAACCATTCACCTGTATTCTGTCAAATGTCACCCTCATCTTTGCCAAAGACAGGAACTGAAAAGGGTGTAGGCACATCTGAAAACGTGCAAGTTTATTTTTTAGGTGAAATTGCCTAAAGTCAAATCAAGCTTCCTCATTACCAGAGTTTGCCTCGTCACTGGCCCTGAGAATCAGTGAGGTTGTCTGACTTTGATTGCCTGCTCTGTCTCAATTCCTGCAAACATGATGTGGTACTTCCCTGAACATTGGCCAACCTTACAAAAATATTGTATCTGCCCATCCTTGCTCTTACCCATTGCAGTTTAGTCATGTAGACTGATGTCATTGTGATTGCCATCTAGAATCAAAGATGAATCTATTTGTGTACATCTTCTCTGTCATATAATTTCCCTCTTATATACTTTGAGTAGATTTTCCCTCTTGGTGTAATTTTATGCTAAATCACTCATCTTAATCAACCATCATGCTCTATTTTCAACATTCAATTCCCAGTGACTCTTCCCCTGCTTCAGGTCAGTGCTGTCCCCTTTCTTATTATGGGTTCCCTTAAGTATCACATACTCTGTGCCTGTCTAAGAAAGAGGTATAGTTGAATCTAATTCCTCAATTTACAATTACTACTGCCTTTCTCTTTAAAGCTGTTGCTGACTCTTGTATTATTGGTGCTAAAGACACCACAAGAGTGCAGTTTTCATACAAGTTTCTAATTCCGCCTTTTTATAAAGAGGCACAGCACAGAAAAAGACCCTTCAGCCTACTGAGTCTGTGCCTACCATCAACCCTTTGCACTAATACATTTTTCATTTTCCCCACTATCTCGTCAACTTCCTTCTGTTCTCACATGTACAGTAGGGGCAATTAAACAGTGGGCATTTAAACTACCATCCCTCATCTTTGGGATGTGGAAGGAAACCGGAGCATCCGGAGGAAACTCATATGGCCACAGAGAGAGAACAGAAACTCCACGGAGACAGCACCCAAGGTCAGATTGAACCCAAGTCTCAAGCAGTGAGTTGTTCTACTAACTCATTGCACTGTCCACTATTACTTATCTTTGCAACCAGGTGTTCTACTCTGATCCCTGTGGCCTTTTCTCTCCTTCTTATGCAAAGTTAGTGGAGTTTCTCTCTGTCCCCACCATGCTCCACCCCCTGCACCTATGATATCTCCTCAGATTATAGGGATTTGGGGAGAGGACATGGCGATGTGCTTTCTTGTACCTACAAGCAAAGCTCCAAGTATAAGAAGCACATGAAGTAGCTCCGTTCCAAGCTGCTACAATCATTGCAAGGACTTTCGGTTGCTATTAATTGCAGTGGCCTTGTACCCATTTTCACACCACTACTTCATTTGCTGCTACTCAAAATTTTCTTTCTTCATCTTGTCCTGAAAACTTGATATTGGCATTTATTTTAGTCATTCTAGACTTTATCTTTGCTTGTGCTGTTTCATGCCTCCTTTCAAAGAAAAGCTCCAGGGTTCTTTTTTTTGATGGTGGTGTGATATACAAGTTATTGCCAGTAACATTGATTTGTACAGAATTAAACTGCCATGAATGCTACATTTGAATGGAATGGCATGATTGTCGTCAAACAGGGTTTATCATATTTTCATTATTGCATGTTTGTTTCTTTCTACGCAGATGCTTCACAAACAAAGAAAGTAAGAAAGGTGCCTCCTGGTTTGCCTTCATCTGTGAGTATAGTTTTTTGTAATGCACCTATGAATTATTGTGGTTGTATTTTTAATGAAGCGTTTTTGTCAATTTTATGCTCTGATCATGACAACAAAAGATAGTAATGAAATAACTTGCAATGCTTATTGATGGCAAATGTCTAGTTGCTAGATTTAGTAACGATGATATGTGGCTTATTTGTACAATCTAACCCCTTGTCCCAGCCATTTGAATCCCTCGTGGGAGAGAAACCAGGACAGAAGCTGTCAAAGAAGATTGTCTGTACAGGTCTTTTGATGTTTAATTAGTCATTATGTTGCTGAACAGGAGGACAGACAGAGATTAATAGCTTTGAATCTTAGAAATTTACATTTGTAATAATCCCAATGGAGCTGAAGACATTAAGATTCCGAGGACATGTACAACTCAGATTGCCTCAGTAGGCTGAGGTTATTAATATGCATAAATCACCAAGTCAGATGTTCATTGTGAAGCCCTGGTGGATTTTAAAGCTTCATTAAGCCTTTCCTAACTTCAGGCTTACATCAGAAAGGCTTTCAAGCAACGCGTTTGTTGATCCCTCTTTGCACTGAAATTTATCCTTTGAGAATAAAATGCTTTGATGAATAAAGGTTGGTAGGTTTTGGTAAAAATCATTAATACCTCTGATAATCTAATGCTTTCAGGGTGTTCTGTAGTATTAGATGTGCTTTATTCTTTAAAACAACAAAATTGTAAATGACTGTTTATAATCCTGTGTGAAGTAAAAACCCACCAATGCCAAGGAAAGCTTGGTTATTGCTAATACTGAGAGAGCGAGAGAGAAAATGATGCTGTCTTGCAGGATTCATCTCTTTGTTGTGCAAATGGTGATATGGTTTTTATTTGTCAGCACTTCAGTTAACACATGGACGCAGGTGCACTTGGATGAGTCATAACTTGGTATATGCTGAATGGGCTAGTTGCATGGCACGTAACAAACAGAAAAGATGAAGACATTTTCATTCTGCATTGACTGGTTTTTGCAAGGTATCTTGCAAGTGTTTTCTGAAACCACAAACCTTGAACCTGGAAATATCTATGACCTTCATTCCAGATGGGACTGCAGTAGTTAGTGTAGCCGTGGGCAGCTGTTCATAAAACCTGCAGCCTACCTGGAAGCCGTGAGTACAGCTGCAGACTCTCTTAAACGGCATGCTTGCATAAGCACTTGGCCCACTAGAGGCTGAATAGCTACTTGATAAACAGAACAAATGCAGAGCTTCCAGTCATTATTCCCTAGGCAAGGAAAATTTGCATTACCTAAAAATAGATAGCAATTTACATTTTATTTATTATAGTTTGGTGTTATAATTGACTGCAAAGCACTTAAAGGGAAAATGTGAACGTAATTCTGGACTTGCTGATGAAAACTGACTATATTGAAAGAAAATGGAAAGCTATATTGAAATCTTAAGGTTCATTCATGTCAGTAAAAGAAAAAAATACTTTCCTTTGAGATTGAACTGTAATTTTTTATGGCAGTTGTTTAAAATACTTGGGCAAAGAAGCTACATTTAAAAGTTGGTGTCCTGCAGATATATTCTCAAAATTTGACATTTCTGTTTAGTTCAGGTAGCGTATGAAGAAAATTTGCTTGGAGCCAGCAGAGCTGGCTTGATCTCTGACAGAAAATGACAAGGAGATTGACTTTGATTTCTAGCAGATCACTCAACAATAATCCTGCTCCGTTGAGTCTTAGAGAGGGCTTGGTGTTGTGATTTGAAATAATGTTGCTGTGCCTCAAGTATATGAGAGTGATTGATCTGCTTTACTGATGAGGGATAAAAATTCAGTAACCAGTGACAGATTTCAAGACCATCCCTCCCCTTGTTGAAATCTGGATAAATAATACTTGGACTTCACTGGTCGGGTTGGTTTGTTTTAAGGGTTCTGCCATTTCCATTGATATTGGGGGTGGGGGAGACGACAAATCTGTCATTGAAGGTTGAAAGTCCTCTCATTTATTATTTAGATTCAAATTGTTTATGTTTTTGTTATTTACTTAAGATTACCATTAAAATGTCACAATCTTTTATTAAAAGTGCCATCTGCTGGAAATCAGAAGTTGTACCAGTTTACTACCTGCTTAGAATTGTGCAGCTGTGTGTTATTGATTTTTGCGTACATCATAGTACAGAGCTCTAGTGGTTTAATCAATGTATGTGCTAATGCACAACACTTACTTGAAATTGCTATCTTCATGCTACCAATTGTTAAAATCTGTTTTCATGATGAGATATCTGTAACAAATTAGATTTCTCTGCAGATAATGGTTATTTAAAGAATATTATCAGAAACTATTTAGAACTGCTTGAATTGAATACTGAAGTTTAAAATCAGATTACTTTTGTTTTCTTTTGAACTGATGTTGACTGGTACAAAGATTTTTGGCTTTTATCAACAGTGTGGTTGAAATAGTGGGTCCTATATTCAGTGAAGGATTACGTTACTTTATTTGGCCATGTATTAGGAACTTCCTGTGATGAGTTAAATTTTTGTTTGGTTGTATTAAATATACTGGTTTGATTGAGCTTCTGTTTATCCGTTGTGTCAACCATGTTACTCTGAGTCTGGATATTATTGTCTGATTAAGATGGCAGATTTCCATCTCTAAACAAGCTTGAGTTTTATGACACTAAAACAGAAAATGTTGGAAATACTCAGCAAGTCAGGCAACTGATACACAGAGAAATGCTCAGTTTTTAAGGTTGGCTTTTAAGCAGGGCAGTTTGTATACCTCCAGCACCATTATATTTCCCCTTCCTTCCTGCCACTGCTCTGTAATCTCCCACACAACTTCCTCCTCCCTCCCACCCCACCCCACCCCACCCCCGGCACAGTTCCACCCCTCTGCCCAACCTGGTGCATTTCCCCATTCACTCCTTCCACATGATCTTCAGGAGCCATCAACATCCCCCTCAACCTCGACCTTCCCCCCCCCTCCCCCCCCTTTTGATTGTAGATAGTCTGGCCATGTCCCATTGTCTTGTTGAGAGGTTGTGATTTGGCTCAGCCTGAAATAGTTAGATTAAAGCAAGCACATAACTGACTGTTGTGGGAAGTTTTGACACTCCGGTCTCAAACAAGGATTATCATTCTGTTACTTAAATATTAACATGCATATTTAATACTTAATTATGCACAGAACCATATATATGAAATTGAGTTGAATTAGACTGGTAATCTGATTACTTAGTTGCTGAAATGCTGCAAACTTCTGTAACTCGATTTCCTTCCGCAGTGTAGCGATCACTCTAGCATTACCTACTCTAATAATCTGCAGTATTTTATAATATAGCGACACTAGGTGGCAGTGGAGATTTAGTTGGCCTATGATGCTCAAACATGTTTTGCCCACTTTAATTTTAACAAAATTGTAATGATTTTTCAACTTTTGAAATTAGTTCAATCTTGCTTTAATGGTTTTTAAACAAAGTTAATCACTTTGGAATGCTGTAGTGATAGTTCTGCACAGAATGAATTAACAATACCTGAGATTGTGATTCATGTTTCATCTAGTTCTGTTTTTTAAGTGTTAGATTGAATAACAAAACACTAATGCAGCAACTCTTTCTCCTCTTTCAGTTCAATCTCTCAATGTTGTCATTGTTGTAATGTGATTAAATAGTGATCCTGTCGACTGCATTGTGGTATTTATCTACCAGTCGTTGGCTTTATGGTTGTTGACTTCAAGGCAAAAGCTGCAATTAAACATAAGATGGCCTATCCAAAAACTCCATGCCTTTTGCTGTTTATAAACTGGTAATTTGACAACTTGTAAGTTGGCTTCAGGGATATGTTAAATGTAATTTTATGGCTACATATATTTCAGGTGACTAACTAAATAGGTCTGAAATGCTATATGAACATCTGGACCTGAAATGTGAACTTCTTCCCTTTCCACAGATGCTTCCTGACTTGAGTATTTCTAGCATTTTCTGTTTTTTAAGAAGCTCTGGAGCTTGTTTGAACAAGTTTTGAGTGCAGAAATGAGAGCATTATTAATGAAAATAATAAAAAAAACTGCAGATACTGGAAACCTGGAAAAACGGCAGCATCTGCAGAAGGGGAAATAGTTAATCTTTCATGTCCGCTACCCTTCGTCGGGGAGGGTGATGGGTGGAACAAAGGGAATTTCTCTAATAGTGTGAAATAATGTATCAGTTTAGAGGCAGTCATGATCAGATTAAGCTTGTTCTGAGTAATGTTTCATAGTTTGTATGATGTTATTTAGTCTGGTCAATTGGGCCGTGCTCAGCAGGCCAGACTATATAAAAAGAGGAAAAGACAAACGACGGCAAGGAGAAAGAGTCAATTTGCATAATAGTGAGTTATCCAAAGTTAGAGGATTATTATTCGTTAATATGGAGAATTTTAAAATCAAGTAAACTTAGAGGATGGACTTTTAAGAATGTACTTTTTGCAATGGTAAAAAAAACTTCCTATTTCCACTGTTCTTTTTTTCCCCAAATGTGTGCACCATAACGAAGAATGTTGTAGAGTTTATATGGACAGTAATCCAACCTTGTTGCTGTATAATTCTTCAATACTTTATATATAAAGGTATATTCATTACTGAATTGTGAGAAAGTATGTTATAAATGCACTTGTCACTGCTACCACTTACTATTTTTATTGGGCACATTTATGGAGTTTTATTTAATGTGTCCCACAATATTTTGTGTATATTACTTAATTTTGTACTAGTTGGAGTTCAGCTTGAATTCTTTTTAAGTTGCCTCTGACCTACAGTTTAGAGTTTAAACTGCACTGAATGGTAAATATGAATCTTTAGGGCATTTTGATTAAAGCCATTCAAAAAAATGCTATCCTCAAACTTTATGCAGGTACCTTTATGGTTAAAAAAAAATGACATAGCTTAAAAATACCATCGGTTTGCATCAATAATCTCAGCATTTGAAAGGAGTATTTGATTATATCTATAAAGATATTTTTAGTCTTTTCAAAAACCCAAATATCTGGAAAATATTTCTCTATTCCAATATATATATTTACAGAAAGAAATGAACCTTGACATTTCAAGAACAGCTCTTCACCTTTGAATCCATCCCAGATTAATCGCGTCTTTCTAGCCGGCTTGGGCAGTTTTATTAATTGAGAGATTCCACTGAAGTGGATGAGATAGATGCTATGGAGTGGACGGTCACCTTTCTAGAAGCTTGCTGTCATGTAGCAATTTATGATTGTCCCATATAAATCACATCTTTGTAATAAAAAATTATTCAGTAAATTTGCCTGACTGATATGTGTTCCTAGCTAGTACGATGTCGTGGATGACATCCAGGTAATCGTCTCTGTTAATCCCATGTCTGGCTGTAATAAAGTTTTGAAAGCATTGTTATGTTCAACTGGCTTATTTGCCAAATAGAATCTAGGGTTAACATTGCATTGATGATAATCAGATAAATAGTTGAATTGACTGTGTTGATGTTGTTGAGTAAAGAGATTTTGTTCAATTAAAATAATTTCTGCATAAAATAATAGATATGCCAGAATATTGAGAAGTAATATTGCTATTGTTAGTTCTGTGGAGGGTTTTGATTTTTATAATACAGTTCAAACAGTACATGTTAGTATACATCATTACAATATATTAAAATACTGTTTTTAACTTTAAACTTCAGAATATAGCTTTTAGAGAAAGATTTTACCTCACGGAATACTGATGTTAAGAGAAACTCAGAGATTGAAAGTTCTTTTTAACATATCGCACTGCCAGAAAAGAGACAATGTTCATAAGGAGGTTCACTGAATGGAATTGTTAATTGTAAATCAAAGCTTTTCCACTGGTCTCACAGGACCAAAATAGGCCCTCATGGTCTCAGGAGGAAGTTGCACGTCATTTAGTCTTGCATTTTATTAGCCTGACGTATATTGTTCTTTTGCAGCTGCTGCTGAGCTTTTCTAACCAGAGTGCAGACTGTGTGTTAATGAATTTGCTTTTTCCTGTTTGGGTGCATTTTCTCCTTTTCTTTTGGAAACCTCTTCCATGTCATTTGTTTTTGACATAGCCATATAGAAACTAAAAGATAGTTGCAAGAAAAATTAAGTCAATTTGTTTTCTATCTTTAGATTTTTAATGCATTGGCTTGTCATTATAAGATTGTGATGCAACTTTATCTCTTAATATAAAGCAACCAGACTTTCATTATAGCATGAATCTCATTATCAAGTACCAAATGCTAGACTCTTGGGATCCATGTTATAATGAGGATAGAGAGTATAGCTTTATTTAAGTAGTTTCCTGTTACTGTGTATCATGGATTTACAGTGGTCAATCTTTTCTCCCATGTGAAATGTTTTGTTCATGTCTTAATTTACATATTTGGTAATTTGGTAGAGACAGATGGCATTGTTACTAGTAGTGCATCAAAGACTGTTAATTTACTTAAAACAAGCATTACATTTAGATTTAGCTTTTAATGTTTTTAGTCTATTGCATTAATTGAAGTTAATGACCAAGATGAAGATTACAAAATATAGTTTTTGGAGATCTCTTGCCTTTCCTGTTCCTCTCCAGCAGTATTTTAAAGTTCCTCTGTGTATGTTTGCTGTGACCGCTTGAAGTATTGAATATGGAATGTAGCCAATAAAGCTCAACTTCCCTCCCCTGGTCGTTGCATTGAATGGTTCAGCCTACTTTGCATAAGTTCCTTCTGAGTAGATCCATGTGTGGAAAGATTAAGGAATTAGCCTGCCTGAAATTGTGTAGTTGAATGTGTTGCACTGTGAAGTGCACAGTTGCTGATCTCTCCACACTAGATTGTAGCCAGCAACATGTATTGTGCTTATACAGTGCCTGGTATGGGTAGTAATTCACTTATGTATTACTACAATAGGAAAACGGTAAGTGTGACTTTCCTTTATGCAATATTTCTGTTGTAATTAGATAACGTAATTAACGGATTAATAGATAGTTGCACAGACCTGTGAGCAACTCTAACTTATTCTAATGTAGAAATGTGACATTTATATTCTAATTAGTTGTGTTTAAGTAGATGGTTATTTCAAGCAGAGTTCAATGTGGCTTTATATACTGAGATTTTAAGTTGTTATGAAAGTTGCATTAAAGTGTACCTGCACGATCATCTTTATTGTAACCTGTTTTGATCACAGAAGATTTCAATGTGAAATGTTCTTAAAACTTGTGATGGTTGTTTTAAGTTGTGCTTGTCTTATTGAACATGAATGAAAGCTTAAGGACTTTTTAACACAAAAGATTTGTTCATTTAGAAACACAATGTGAATCTCTGGGAACAATTAGAAACAGCCAGTTGGTTAGCTCTGAATTTCCTGTTTAAAGATGAGGTCCAGGAGCTGGCTTTCATATTGTTCCATCTGCTTCTAATCAAAGAGCATTCTTGACCCTACAGGGAGTTAAATCTAATTTTCAGTCACGTCACTGATATTCTCTTTGAAAGTCGGGACTTTGCACAGTTTTACACCTTATTTTGCAGCATGATGCATTGTGTAAGTAGGAAGTGACCAATCAGGCTTATTCCCCTAAGAACATTGTTATTATAGATCAGGTGAATGAGAAAACAAGGTATCATAAACAATTTCAGGATCTCTGCTGCTAAACTTAGTTCAAAATCTGGTTGTGATTTTAGTACTTGTAACCAATCTTAAACACAACTGTGCCTACTTTTTCCATAAATTGAAAGCATTCTTTACCAAATATGTGGAGAACTAAAATAGATTTAATAAACCCAGGGCAAGGCTGTCTAGCACGACTTAGGTTTTGCGATTGTGGGAAGTTGTATATTTTTTTTAAAATTGGTGCCTGTCATGTTTAATTGCAGCTGTTCTTATGTGATGTGTATTCTTGGGGTTTGTAAGTAGACTTGGAAAGTTAATGTAATTTTGTGTTTTGTGTTATTGCTCCATTAGAATATACTCTTTGTTCTTGAAGCAGTAAAGCATGGCTTTGATCTTTTAAGTATTTCCAGCTTATAAGGAATAGTAGGATTGGATATTGTTGAGGGGCATCCAAAGAAAATTGATAGCATGTGCCTGCAGTAGGTCAAAGGTGAGCTTTATGAGCTTGCACAGTGAGTAAATAGATAATAAATTATGCCAGAGACGTATGCGGACTATAGTGCACTAAAAGTCCTATGTGAATTTCCAATAATTAATTACAGGAGGTTGACCCAAGTAAGAGCCTGCAACATTCTTTATGTTTTTATGAAATGTGGCGCCAATAAGCATGGGAAATAACTTTCGGAAACTGGGATAATCCTGTGGGGAGTGGGTTCACAATTTAAAGTTTAGTAATCAGTAATTGTGCATTTAAAGTGTCAGATCTTTCACCTATTTTTACCCTTTGCAGTTTCAATTTTAGAAATTGAATAATTTAGTATGTTCAGTTATGGTATCATTAAACATTGGAGAAGTAAATCGATATGCTATAAATTAATCTATCTGTATGCAGACAGATATGGTTCTTGTTTTGATGTCAAATGTTTAGTGTTAGTTCATTTTGGTTTTCATTTGTTATGCTAACTAACTTTGTTCTGGTTTTCTTAAGGGAAACCACAGAGATTATAGTTCGATTAGAAGGGATGGTTAGTTGATTGTAGTTGCTTTGATAGTGATTGATCCAGACACGTGACTTTAACAATTGTTTTGATGTAATTTTTATGATTTTCCTATAGATTGGAACTCTATGTAAGATAACCTTTATAGCCTACCTGTGCTATTTTCCTTTATTTGGGAAAATGGAATCTGAAGGGCAATGGATATCTTCACAGATGCTGTTTAAAAAAGGAAATACATCTTAGGAAAAGGACATCATATGTGTCTGAAGTTGCTATATCATGTTTTGAGTAAAAAGCAAGAAAATTACTAAGAGTTTGTTTACGTGATGGTCCACACTGGAATAGGGTGTAGGGTTTGAAGTTGGGTCATCTGAATGCCATTCCAGGCTCTGTTCTGCATTTCGTTCAGGTTTTTAAGTAAATGATAATGACCCACCGCCATGACATTTACAAAGTAGGAGATAATTGACTTTGTATTTGAGTGAAATTGCTACCATGCAGTAAAGACTGGGGTCATAGCAGTACTAGATGATGGATCACCTAGTGCTTATACAAAGAGCTATGATGTAGTGGTGTGCATTTAGCATATTGGGGTTGCCATATGGAGATACAGATTTGCAGAAAGTCTAATTAGAATATTTATTTACCTCTCCTAAACTATAATTATCCCATCTAAATGCAACAAGGATCTCATTTTTAGGATGTATTGTTCTGTTGTTTAGAGAAAACCTTTTGCCTAATAGATGGTTGGTTCAAATCGATATGATTTAAATGCTTAAACTTGCTGCGTGATTACACACACACATTCTTGAGTTACTGGTATCAATTTTGAGTTAGTAAAATTTAAATGGTTGGAAAATTTTAAAATATTGGTCCATAATTATGCTTCCTTATTGATTAGCTAAGGCCAGGAGAACTGCTGTCTCACAGCCCCAGCTTGGGTTCAGTCCTGACTGTATGACCATTGTGAAGATTGCACGTTCTCCCTGTAATCGCATTGATTTTCTTCTGGTGGTCCAATTTCCCCCTACATCCCATAGATATGTGGGTTGATGTTAATTGGACACTGTAAATTGCCCTTTGTGTGTAGGTGGGTGGTAGAATTGGTGGTAATGTGAAGAGAATAGGTTACAGGAAAAATTAGTGGGGAAATGGGATTGCTGTCTGAGTCAGCATACACTTGATGGGCCAGATGGTCATCTACATTGTAAGAACATGTGGAAAAAAATGAAAGGTAGTAATAAAGTAGTAAGCAATTACTTGAATTATTTAAATAATATACTTCAAGCAGTTTTCATTAGTAGGTATAAATTAAGTTAAGGAAGATACAGAGCAATGGAAAACCGTAAAGGGGATTAGTTTTGAATTGATTGTGGAATGCACTAGCACAGTTACTATTGATGCAGTACCTGTCATTCACACTGTCCCGTGTTTATTAGTGATACTTCAAAGCTTGTTAAACTGGACTGGTTAAACAAATTAAAGAAAATGCAGTAATGTTTTACTTAAGCTTTTCTCTTGATTGTTGTCCATTGTGCAGTGATTTAAACTTGTCCTCGAGCTGGACTTAATTTCATATGAACATGAGAGAGGTAACTTCTCTTTTAGCTTGAGAAATCTATTCTCACTCAGCTAAGTCCCTAGCGTGCACATTTTCCATACTTTTGTGCAATTAGTATTGAATTGTTAGTCTTCCCGAGCTGCCTATTTGAAATGCAACATGATTGGTATTTTAAAATGACAAGATCCACATGTTTATTCTTTGTGCACATTGAGAACCCAAGGTTTGACCAGAGCTTATGTTAATCATGACTCCTCAGCAAATGAAACAGTCCTTACTAACATGCAACACACTTAGAAAATGTTCAGGTGTGAGTTGATGTGACAGGTAACATTTCCAACAAGAGAGTGCTCAATGATCCATTCTTGATGTTCAATGGTATGACCACAGCTTGGTCCCCCGGCATCAACAACATGGTCACTGTTGGCTAGAAACGCAAATGAACCATGCGCACAGGTGGCTCTGAGGCAGGTCAGAGGCTGGGTATCTAAAATTGAATCACCCGCCTCCTGATACTTCAACTTTTCCACTTAACAAGATGAAGTTGGGAGCATATGGAATGCTCTGCACTTTCCCAACTGAGTGCAGTTCCATTAACACTCAAAACTTAACACCATTCAGGAAAAAGCAACCTTCTTGATTGGCAAGACATGTACCATCCTACAGATTCATTCTCTCCTCCAAAATGCACTGCAGTTACTTGTCCAGGTGACTCTGAGGGCATCTCCTGAACCTGCAACTTTTATCACTAAAGGAGGCTCTGGGCAGCACTTGCATGGGAATCTGATTCCCATCCCAGCTGCACACAATCTCAGTTTAGAGCTATATTGCCATTCCTTTGTTGTTGCTGCGTCTAAATCCTGGCAATCCTTGCCCTTCTCAATGCTGGCTTTCTCAGCATTACCCACAACCCAAAGAATGCATGAATTAAGAAATCAATGTTATTGTATAAAATGCAAGGGAACAGAGGGACATTGAACCCAGGCAAAGAGATGCTTAGAATACACATCAGCCATGATATTGAATGGTAAAATGGGGTAAGGGGTTGAATGGCCTCCACCAGTTCTTAGGAAGCGAAGTTTCAGGTCGTCTATATTTCGTGGATTACTTGAGTTAATAATTAAATATATTTAATTGTTCTTAAGTGTATATTATGTATAAATTATTTTAAGTTTTAATAATTTAAGTTTCCAGTGAAATGATTAACTTTTTCATTTTTGATACTTTTAATGTTGTTTACATCAGCAACATTCAATATTCTAGCAAACAGTTCTTCTTGGGGCATAGCTTAATCAGATGTCAGTGCTCCTTGCTGATTGGGGCCAGCTTGAGAGTCACTGCCAGTGACAATGGCGCTTTGAGCACACCCATCCAGAAAAAGTTTCATGTGGGCAAAGAAACATCAAGCGTGGAAGCTTTTTGTTTACTGAAATGGGCAGACGTGTGCCATGAGCCAGATTTGGCATGTGGATTATATGTTCATCATTGTTCTAGAAAGTTGGACAGGTACATGGAGAGGAAAGATTTAGAAAGTTATGGGCCAAATGCTGGCAAATAGGACTAGCTTAGATGGACATCTTGGTTAGCATGGACCAGTTGGGCCGAAGGGTCTATTTCCATGCTGTACGACTATGACCAAGATGCAAGTGGCCATTTCTTCACTCTTCCTTTCTTAACATTAGATTGTTAACACTGATAACATGCAAATTATATTTTGCTTAACTGAAATTATATAATTTTATGAACACTTGCTTTAATTGTAGTTAAGGCATTTTAGCATTTAAAAAAAATACACAAGTGCCTTTGGAACTCATTGCTTTTCTACATGCTATAAGGGCTCAATGAAGAAGAAAATCTGCAAAAAAAAGAATTGCTGACCAAAATATTCTAAGGTGATTGTAAACGTTTGAAGTTAAAGTAGAATGTTGAGTACTATTCAAGTTTATGTAAATCATTCTGCATCACGCTGTATGACTGGATACTTAAGCCAGAGGTTCCTCAGCCATCCGTGCTGTTCTGCAGATCAACGAGTCGTGCATAAAATGTAAGAACCTGAAATCGTTGTTTATCCTCTTTCCTCACTCTTCTCAGTGGGTTATTGTATTTTGTAGCTTAACATTTGAATGTTTGCTGCAGTAAGCATATTATCCTTTTTCAAACTTGAGAGTAGCGGGCTTGAATGCCTTATCAAAATAGTTTCTCTGCTGTTCCATTGTAGAGATATATAATCCGGGTACAAATTTATTCTCCTGCATTGTATGGTATATCATTTTATTGATGACATTGATTGATCCCTTCTGTTTTCCCAGCCCACCTTCATTTTAAAATCTGTAAGGGTGTGATTTAATATTTGCACATTGAGTAAAAACTTCTTACCAAGGGACTTGGGTAATTTCTAGCCTGGTATTTAGAGGTTTTATTAAAGTGCAAGCCATTTTGCTTGTGGATTAGGTTATAATTACACGTCAGTATATGATGTTGAGATAAGGTCAAAGCAGATGCTCTGAGATTCAAATAATAAATGATCTTTCTGATCTTTTTTCAAGAAATTTGTGTTCAGGAGCTTTAATTATTTAAGGGTTATTTGTAGCTGTAAATTGCATCATATTTGAACCACTATTTGCAGTGATTAGAACTGTTCACAAAGATATTGCTTCATTAAAGAACACCACTGCAGTTGTTGCACTTTGGTTAGTGCCTTCTTAATATGAAATGTATATTGAAATTTAGTCTCTCCTTAAAATCAGGAGGTCTGGTATTGCTAGTTTAGTTCAGAGTTATCCCAATGAGTTGAGTGTTATTTTTCATAAGTTAAGCCACTTCTGCTTTTGGATTAATCTGGTTTTTCATGCAGAAATCGTTAATTGGAGATGTGTGTCAGTTGAGATGAGTTTATTGGCTTTATGCTTTAACTCCTGTGGACTGTACAAAGGTTCTATTGAACTTCACTCTCTGCCAGACAGGCATGTTGTTCACCAAAATCCTTTATTGATGTTTCAGCATGAAAGTTATGTTCATTTCTACCAACACATCAAAGGAACGAGGAAATGGATCAGGTGCAATACTGGTCTGATCTATACTGTTGAAAATTATGTATATTCAAAGAATGACGTGCTCATCTGTTCAATCTGTTCTAGTTTGTAAATGCATGAATTAAAGATCAACTCTATGAAAAGGTTTTGGGGATTGCACTTTTGTTTCATAATGAATGTCTGAATAATTTTGTTGCTGATCAATCACTTATTGAGCTGTGCTTGCTGAAAAATTTTGTTTCCCCAGATTTCTTGGCCAGCTTTTCTTGAAATTGTTGAATTTCTATGGGGGAATCGTCTTTTCCAAGGCACAAGATGCCTTCTGGTATCTTTCCGTTAATGTGTGAACCTAGCTGTTGAGTGCCAACGGACTTTGGATGTAAGAAGTCATTGTGGATAAACCTGGCTAACATGTTTAATTCCATGAGTAAACTGGATAGTTATCAATCCTTCTCCAGCCACTTTTATTGTCCTGCTGAACTTATTTTTAGTGATTCTGTTCCCACCCCAGATGACATCTTTTCAGTGCCGGTTAGGCATTAATCCTAGGGTGCTCCTGGTCTGTATGGCTTAAATATGTACTAGGTAATCTCTTGGAACTATCAGAATGGTGTTTATCTGTGATTGTAATTAAGCAATATTTTCTAGACATTTTTTTGTTCAGCTTTTTGCTCTCTGCTTAGTGCTAGATGAAACTTGTAGCTTGTTAAAAGCTTAATTGGCAATGAGTTGGAGGAGATTGGATAACTTGAAATCTGTTTCTAATTTGTGATCTGTTCTGATTATAACTTGGAGAAACTCGGTCCTCCTGTGGCATTGGCTGACTATTGACTCTCCATCTGGAGTTAATGAAATTATTGAGACCACATCAATGAGGTTTGCTGCACAAAGTCTTTGATCCTAGAATTGAGGCTGGCACAAGCACCATTTCATAACTCAATAGTTATTTCTGTTAGTAAAAGCTAAAAGGTATGCATATTTTCGACAGGCAAGAGTATAGGAAAAAGAACAGATGCTGCTTACAAAATAGTATTCTTATTTAGAGCCAAGATTATTTAATATGTATAAAACTTGTTTCAGCAATGCATGAGTTGTTTATACTTAAGATTTTGTTTGGTAAATGTGGCATCAAAATAAGAAAATTTGGAACGTGATTTAGTAGAAGTACCATGGAACTGTTTTAAAGTCTCTTTTTCTGTTGATGTTTAAAAGTGGTCAGAACTTGGAGGTGACCTCTGATGAAAAACCTACATCCACTGCAATTAAGATTTTAACTTTTCCAGTGTTTTCTCCTCTTAATCAAAGCACTGAAGTTGCCTTTTTTCCCTTTTGGTTTTCAGTTGACAGTGATAGATTAAGCACCAGGCTGGACATATGCTGTTTGTTTATGCTACAGTGATGGAATTCACTAAACCTCTTTCAAGCTGATGTACTTGAAGTGACACACGACAAAAAGATCTCTTTTCAACCCAAGTTAAGCTGTGTTATTACATGATTTATTTTTCTGGTCAGCACCAAACTTTTGGATGCCATTGCTCAAAAGTATTCATTTGATAGGAAGGCTAGGTTCTCACTTTGTCCAATGTTTCTAAGCTTTTTACTTGGCTGTTAGACAGTTGAAATTGTTCAGTGTTTTTTTTTAAAGAAAAGGTTTGTTCGGGTAACAATTTCCATTCCGTTGACTGGGATTTTTCTTTAAAACACACCAGCTTTTGAAAAGATTACTTGATTTTGAAACTTAGGATCATGGTAATGGCATATATTACTTTGAAGTACAAGTACGGAAGTACTTGCATGAGAATATGCAATGCATTCACCTTTTCATGTGTTACTAGAACTAACATTTCCACTATCTGAAATAAATTTGCGAAGTGATTTGAGAAACAATTTTTCAATACTTTTATAATTGATGTTCTGCTCTATTCAAATCTAAATTTTATTTGTCTTTGGATTTTGCTGGACTTGACCTACCACCCAGAGTTCCTGGCGGTTGTCCCTGCCTAGCTGCACTCAAGTAGCCCTGCCTCTGGGACAATTCTGACAGTTTGACAGAAGGCAAAGCTGGAGAAGAGGCTTTGCATCATGTCAAAGCTGTCAAGGACTTTCATAGTCTTGATGTCTCTGTCATTAAAAGCCATAAATAATTAAATTTCTTACAACAAACACAAACAATTGAAAACATTAAAATAAAACAGAGAAAACAAAATTATTCTTTCCTCTTTGCCTCCTAATCCAGGAATCCTCACTGAAATCACTGTCATATCCAGTCATATACCAGGTATGCTCTGGTGTATGATCAGACAGATAATTTCCCTGCTGTGATTCTGAGGAGCCTGTGGTTGCACTCCACATGGAGCACAGTGATAGATGTGCTACCTGTCATTCATCGAGTCGTAGATTTCTGCATTCAGCAGCACTTGTATGGAAGTCAAAGCTTGCAATTTCAACAGCTGAGTTTAGAACTGCTGACTACATCCCAATGTATTATCTTTTATGGGTTTTGTTCTGATTGTTGATATCAGCATTTGGAATAGAAAGTGTTTCAAGCTCAAAATCAGATTTGTATTAATTTGATATTTCTGCCTCCAGGTTTATGCACCTTCTCCTAGCTCAGATGATTTCAACAGGGAGTCTCCTAGTTACCCATCACCTAAACCACCCAGCAGTATGTTTGCCAGTACGTTCTTTATGCAAGGTAAGTTACAGGTTTTCAATCATTCTGTGCGGCGAGAAAAGGTGCATTGAGTAGAGAGCTATCCAGCAAACTAATTTGGGGTATTTGTGAGGGTAAATGCTGTTTGAATCTGTATAATTTTCATTTATAACGTAACAGGCATTCCAAATAACTCAAAAATTAACTTTTTATTGTTGGCATCTGCTACATTTATCTGTAACAAATTTGTACCCAAAATTGATTTAATCTGCTGAGAATTATTGCCATCTTGCTCATTATCCAGTTGTCATTGAGGGCCTTGATTTTGCATAATATTTTCTGTTAAGAAAATTCTGTGTTTTTGATTTTCTCTTTACTAAAAATTTCTTTTACACGTCAGAAGGAAATCATAATTCTTCTGATCTTTGGAATTCCTCAAATGGGATGCACCAGCCAAGTTATGGAGGAATGTTGGGAACCTCTTCTCATGTCTCTCAATCTAGTAGTTACAACAGTCTCCATACACATGATCGCTTGGTAAGGATAATTTGAGCTTGTCAATTGATTAATCTTTTATTGTTGTAGAGAATGTCAAATAATGGTTTGTTTTGAGTATCTGCTGAAAAGTGTTATGGGTGAAATATGGTGATCTCTGTATAAAGATATAAGCAGATCTTTACAGCTGTTTTAATAGTTCAGTAATTAACTAAATAGCTCTTGAGTAAAAATGAATGCACAGAAATTCTACTGCCTCCTCCTGTGCTTGGTAGATTGAATAATTTAGAATTAAGGAAAAAAAGTTGAAGGCAGGTTAAAAAAAATTATCATAAGTTGCATCATCAAGGCCTGCATTTTTTAAATATGGAAGATTTTAAGGATGATCTATTTAAGATATCCAAGATGATTGAAGAATTTGAGTGGTTAAATGGAGAAACTTTTCCCTGTAGTGTGATTTCAGAACAGGGATATCAACTTAAGGCGCACAGTTCATGCTTGTGAGTAAACAGCAGTTTTAGTGTAAGGGGAATGATGAGGTAGTGAAGGGATTTCAACATGAGATCAAGAATTTTTAATGGTGTGCATCGGATAAGGGTGCTGGGAGGAGTTGTAGGTCAGTGGTTTTGTGTGAAACTTGATCTTGGAAAGGCAAGGGCAGATGACTACTGGTAAGCTGATGTCAAGCTTTCTTTTCCAATGTGTAGTTTTGATGTTCAAAGCAGAGAGTACACTTTTAAAATAAAAATCAGGTGCTTTAGTCCATGAATGGAGTGAAGGTAACTAAGGTAACAACCGCATTTTGTAATTTTACAGCTGAATTTAAAAATGAGCATGGCATTCAAGGGCAGCTGTAATTGGAATGGAAAGAGCAACTGGGAAGAACAAATTCTAAGCAAATTTAGATTTTTAAAAAAAGGGCAAAAGGAAGAAAGGTCTTATCAAGGTTGAGGAAAGTCAGTTTTTTTTGTTGGGTAGACTTGGCTTGAAGTTGTACGAATTGTATTAATTTAAAGCAAATGAGTATCAGAGGAAAATACTGCTATCTACAGATACATAATTGTGCCTTTCCTTAGGCTGTTTGTGAATTAAAACAGTAGTGGAGAATTCCAGAAAAGCGAAGCAATCATCTACAATTCTGGAATAACAGTAATATTGCCTTAATGCTTACAGTCTGAAAAAGTTGATTGTTGTCAGCTAAAGAAATAGTTCAGAATGGAGATTGTAGGGAAATGGCTACGTAAATTCACCCTTGTTCTAAATTTCAGAATGACAGGTTTGGTGTTGGATTAGGTTGTGACCTTAATGTATCAAGGATGCATGCAATTTTTAAAGAGCACCCACTTCATTAAAATGTATTTGTCAACTTACTTTTAGTTGTTTAGGACAAATTAACGGGTGGGATAGCCGATTCAATCACAGTTGCATCTCTGAAATACATTTTATACACTTGTTACTCTAAATGCAACCTTTCGGTTTATAAATGCTTATTTTTTGATAATTAAATGTATTTCATGAGATTAGTTTATGTAGATATAGAATCATGAATTTTTGCACTGCAAGCTTCTGTCTGACTTATGAACATGCTGGCTCCATACCTGTATTTGATATTCTTAATTCCCTTCCTGTTCTATCAACACTATTTTAGATATTTCAATTTTCTGTGTGTTCAACCTAATTCGTCAAGTTTCTATTTTTTGTTGGTTGAATTTAATATCATTTCCTTGAGAAAGTTGGGTATTCGCTTTCATTTAAGTGGCACCTGCTTCTCTTTTGTTTCTCTCTACCCTCGTATTTCTTACCTAATGAAGCCAAACTGTACCTAGATCTCCTAGGGATGGAGTAGGGGAAGTGTGTTTAACACTATCAATTGCACTCCCATAATGATGAAGCCTGATTTTGATCAAGTGGTAAGAATATTAATAGCATTTTGATGTCACCAATTTCAGTTTATTTAGAAGTTTCTAATTCAAGAAAATACTTTGTGCTTTTTGACTTATCTCTTGTTTAAGAAATGTTAAATATTCACATATGTGCAATTTTTATAACTAGTGTAAATATATGAAGTGCAAATTGTATCATCCTTTGGATAGGGATGTTGTAGTGAACAGACCTCTTAAGAATCCTCTATATGTTTTAAATAATATTTAAACTCCAGTTATTTTCAGTTGATCAAAAAATTAATTAGGGCACTTTTGGCAGAGGCATGGGTAGAGGATGTGAGGAGACCTGATCTGGTATTAATTTTATTGGGGTGTTCTCACTAAAATAAGTACCACTCAGGTAATCCTGATTGTGCCATAGAACGGTATTAAGGGATAAATTCACATCCTGCAGCACTGTTATTTATAGTGCTGGACAAATGGACTGCTCTGAGATATCTATTATTTACCTTCCTCTCCAACCCTAGGCTTTCCCTTCACGTGATTAACAAGATGTAGTGTGAGGAAGAACTTGAGTAAAGTTGAGCATAGGTTTTTTTTTAATGCTTTTTTGGTGTCCGATCAATCTGAGTTGTTTGGACTGACAGTTATGAAGTCATGTACCTATCCTTATCATAGTAATATGTTCCTTATTGTTATGTTATAGATTTGTTGTTTGCAAACCAAGAGCCACTGATTACCTGAGGGATTGGTGCAGTTTTAATTTTGATTCAATTACGTGTCTTTAACATGGTTCAGTGATGTATCTTTCAGCAAAAAGGTTGTTTGTGAACATGTTCTTGCATTGTAAACCAAGCAGTTCCATTTAGATGTAGTGTGGCTTATCAGGAGTTTTCTGTGTCAAATAGGATGCCTATTAAGCAGGTTCTACTGTAATTATGTGACTGTTCTCATCCAGGGTTGTTATTTGGTGTTTTTATTTTTATAGAACTATCCACCACATTCAGTTTCACCTACAGACATCAACCCCAGTCTTCCCCCAATGTCTAGCTTCCATCGAGGAAGTACCAGCTCCCATTATGTTGCAGCCTCACACACACCACCAATCAATGGATCAGAAAACCTTTTGGGTATGTTATAAGAAAATGTTGACTTCCACGCCCAAGTGGAAAGTAGTAAGCAGCTGATTGATTTTAAAAAATGATGTTGCTTTACTTGCAACTGCAAAATTGCAATTTTGTTCCTTAACATTAAAAAAATAAATTTCATATTGTGAAATAAATATGAAGATATATGGAACAAAATTTTCATTCAAGTGCAAAAACAAATGTTGATCCTTTGAATAATCAAAGTGTTTTATGCTCCAATTATATTGTGTATAGGGAACAGAGGAAATGCAGCTGGGGGTGCACAGACAGGTGATGCACTTGGAAAAGCTTTGGCATCTGTGAGTACTGAATCAAACCTTTTAGCATCTTTTAAAACAAAACCTTACATTTACCCAAACTAGTTTAAAACAAAACTTTGACAAGTAGTGCAGTTTCACAGAGGACCAAAAAAAAACCCTCGTGCTTGATTTTTTGTTTAACCAAAATACTTACCTCAAGTACATTCATCAACAACACTAATGTGTGCTAATTTAACCCTTTGAGAACAGTAATATTTCCGCACATAAATCAGAACATTTAAAAGAGAATCGCATTTGCAAGAATGATGGAAAATGCACACATTTTGAAAGCTGCAAGGGGCGTTCAGTACTCAAAGGGTTAACTAACATTTCCAGTGTAATATTATCCTATGTGTTTTTATGGTTTTGTACATTGATTTATTTCATATTTGCACTAGTTCAATAATTTCACTTCTTTAAAAAGTCTCATGCTGGTACATTGCAATATAGACAAGTTTGCAATATTTTCCAGAGTATCAGCTTTGTTCAAAGAAGTAATTTTTAAAAAAAAAATTGGGTCTAATAAATTCCTTCTGGTATTTAGGCTGTGGTACTTGCATGTTCAGATACTAAGCAGTAAATAATCCAAAGTGCTCGTTATTGGAATGCTGAAGGAGGAATTTTCAGATGTCAGTTTTGACGTTTAACCTGCTGCTGATGTCTGTTTGATTATTTTCTAAGCTTTGAAGTTCTGAAAGAATGACATTTTGAAAGTTATGTCAGAGGCTGGAGGCAGGTGGATTCCCATTTCAGAAAGGAATCAAGTATAAATGGATATTTTGTTGATATTGTAGTATTAAGAAGTAATGGATATGTATGTCATGTCTGTTGTGTTGATAATAACTAAGATATTTATTTTTAGATTGGACTCCTAGGTGCTTTCTGCAGCAGTGAACATCTTTATGGGAGATTGAGTTATGAAAAATTAAGTCTGTGAGTTTAGTTTATCAAATACGCTGGCAGGGTGATTTTTCCACTGCATAGTCGGACAAATTATTGACTGAATGAAGTTGCAAATGATATCATTTTTGTATCTATAGCATTACTTAAGTGGAGCCAGATTTTCATTTTCAAATATCACTTCTACTGAACTCGAGATTTAATTCCTGGATTCAAATTGTTGAATGGCCATAGATGAGCTATTATCTAGAAAAATAATAATTTGTATTTATTATATAGTAAAAAAATAATCTCAAGGTATATAACAGTAATGCTATCAACCAATATTTGATACTGAGTCACATAAGGAGATTAGGTGATGTGGATTAAAGTTTTGTCAGAGATCAGAGAGAAAAAAGCGTTAATAGAAGGCTTGAGCAAGGGAATTCCAGACTTATGGCTCAGTAGCTGAAGGCACAGCTATCAGTGGTGGATTAACTAAAATTGGACTTGTTCAAATATGCAGAGTTCTTTGAGGGCTGTTAGGCTAAAGGCAATTATGGAGTTGTGCAGAGTGAGGTCATGGAAGGATTGGTTGAGAATTTTTAAAATGAAGCATTGTTGAATGTTGAGTTTGAGAATGACTTAAATTGTAGTTTTACATTTAAATGTTTTTAAACCTTGTCATGAGAAGCAAGTTTCTCTAATATTAGAAAATCAAATTTAATAAGTATGAACAATGGCAAACTTTGAAGAAATTTAATGATTCTCAATAAGTATGCATTGGTTGAAGAATAATGCCAGAAAAAGTGTTTTACTCATGGCTAACTAAAGAGGTTATGGATGGCAATAGATTAAAACAATTGTCTATTGTATTGAACCTGAGAGTAGGTTCAGTCATTGAAACTAAAATTGATTGAGGAAGAATAAAACATGTATGTAATCAAACAAGAGATATGAATCAAATATCCATGGAGCATCTATAATTACATAAAATGAAAGGGAAGAGTAACGATAAAAACAGGTCCCTTAGAGGTAGGGATAGGAAAAGTTATAATTGGGAAATAAAGAAATGACTTGGGCATTAGTCAAATATTTTGTAACAGGTCAAACTATAAATAGCAGAAAACTTGGGGTCTAGCGAATGAGCAACTGAAGTAATTAATATTTTTAAAAAGTACTATAGAAATTAATAGGACTAATAGCCAATATACTACTTGTGCCTGATGTTAGACATTTCATTGAAAAGCCAGCTGAGGATGACAATGCATTTGAGATTATTTTACAAAATTCTCTGTATTCACGAGTGACCCCGAATAGATTAGAAGATAACTAGCGTAACACAGCTGATCAAGAAAGTAAGAGAGAAAATGGGGAACTGCAGATCTGTTAGCTTGACATCGATGGTTAGAAAATGCCAGAATTCGTGTCGAAAGGGATAACAAGAAATTTTAAAAATCTTGTGAATAAAAAATCGGCACAGATTTGTGGAAAGGAAATATTTTTTTTATAAATATATTTTGGATTATGAAGATATAATTGACTGGGTAAATAAAGGAGAATATGTATTGTTCAACAAAATTAGGGCCCACAGAATTGGTCGTAATGAATTGGCACAACCAGTGATCAGAAAATATTGGAATAAGTGGATAATATGCTCGTCGGTGGATTTGGTTTTGGGGTGCTTGAAGAATCACTGTTGGTCCCTCTGCTATTTGAATAGTGCATAAAGTATCCATGTGTGCTAATGATATAAAACTGGTTGGAACTTAAACGGTGAGGAAGTCACAGAGTCTTGAAAGGGATGTAGACAAGTTAAATGAATGGCAACATGGTGTACAGAGTGTAATGTGAAAATGTAATATTAACACTATTGTGCAACATGCAATTCAGAAGTCAAATGGTATTTTGGTCTCTTTACAAAAGGAACAGAGTACAAGCCTTGCTGCAAATTATACATGTCTTTGATGAGGCCACACCAAAAGTGTTGGGTGCAGTGTTGTTCTTTGTAAAGCTATATTTGCATTGGAAGCAGCACCATACAGGTTCCAGGGATGAGGGCTTGGCCCTGAGAGATTGAATAGTAAGGGGCTTGATTTGAAATGTATGATTCTGAGAGGAATTGGAAGGATGGCTTCTGGAAAATACTTCCGTATTTTCCTCTATAGAGATTGGAACACGGTGTATGGTCTCAGAATAAGAGGAAGTCACCATTAAATAATCATGACTCTTCAAATTTTTCTACTCCAGAGGGCTGTGGTGGCTCTTTCATTGTGTATTATTCGGGTTTGAGATCAACAGATTTTACGACTACAGTGGAAGTGTATGGGGGTGAGGAAGGGAGATACACGGGCAAGTGGATGAGTAAAGGATATAACAGTAAAACTGCAGTAATCGGATGCCCTGAGGACTTTGGTGATGCTGCACTAGCAGATTTTCTGGACCATCGGATATTATTTCTTTGATGCCCCAACATACTTTTAATTCACTTTTTCTTAGATATTGTATAGTTGCATGAGCAATATTATACATGATTATAATGTTCTCAGGAAAGTTGCCGTGTTTGAAGGAAGCACAGGAAATGGATCACTGGTGGCATTTAAAGGGTGTGTGGGAAGAGGAGCCCCAGTGAGCCAGGTGCCAAACCATCGAGATTCCCTAAAAATGAGATAGCAAATTATCAGCGTTATCTTGGTTTTATTAAATTTGTGAAGCAGACAGGGTGGAGTGGAGGTGGTTGGGCTTAATGGATTATCTCTGGTCCTACTTGTATTCTTAACTGGAATCTAGTATAACTCTGAGCAAAAGTAATTAGTGAATAGATTTTGATGAAGTTGGAGCACAAAGTTTGGAGGGCAGATCAAGGATAGCTGGCCGAGAGTCTGTTGGAATAATGAAGTTTAGGGGTCCAATTCATGATAGTACACACTGATCCAATTTTCAGAGTATGAAATAATGGTGTGTAAGTGTTTCAAGGTGTCCACTGCTAAAGTTTTAAAACTCTGGTCCTTGTTTAAAATTTGGTAAATACCTAAGATTAAGAATTTTGATCTAAGAAGCAAAATTGATACTTGTTTTCACTTCTGTGTGGTTGATTGACCTTTCTCTGCCTGCTGATCTTCTCATTTCTAAAGGCATTGACTCTTTTCTGGTTTACTGACTATCATCCAATACCTTACCTGAATGTCTCGTTCTCACAGTTGAGCCCTGGTTCTCAGACTCAGGAAAGCTGACAGTCCTGATTTGTTTCCTCATGTACTTAAGGATGATCCAGAATGAGAACAAAAGATGATTTCCTCATTCGTGATTAGGGAGCTCAGAGTCCATTGTCATGTTCCTGCTATTGTCCTTGACTGATGAAATATCCTGGGACCCTTTTGGGCCATGTGCCTTACAAAACATTCAGAGGAGCATTTTTCTGATAGGTGGAACCAGTGGCTTGGTTCAGTATTGCCTCAGTTTGTTTACACACATTTCTGTATCTGTTTTTGCATGTTGTCTATGGAAAGTGACATTTAGCATTTTTGGATGAAACCAACAGGGGATGTATTTTGTTTTCTCTGTGTTAACATATTGACAATGTTGAAAATCGAAAATTTTTTCTACACTTTTGATATTCTCATGCTGTTTAATGACAAATCACAATTGGACAAATAATAGAGAAGATTTTCCATAGTGCTTCTGAAATAAGTGTTGCCTTCTGTGGTGGCCTAGCTTATATGATGTTGGAACAACTGCTTAATGAATTTTGTGGATTATTTAACCTTTTCTCCTTTCCCAATTACTTATTGTTGACAGCCCTAGGTTGGAATCTTGTAGAACATGGAGGTAACAACAAATATGTTTACATAGTTTAAAGAAACTGATACAAATAATAATGTCACAAGATGGTGCAGTCTTGTCTGATCGGTGTTAACCATTGTGCACCATTTGGCTGTGTTACATCAATTTCACCATCTATTCAGAATAGTTATCAAATCCTTAGGTAGGGTGGAAGTTTTTATTGCAGTAAATGAATATTCTAATTTGAATCTCACAGTGCTCTTTCAAACCTGTATCACAAATCACTATCTCCGAGCTATTTATAGGTCTCATCATTTGTCTTGATTTCAACTTGAGTTGCATTGCTCTTAACAAAAAATAAGAATTTACTTTCCCATTTCATGATCATATTTTTTATACTCTAATTAAAATATTCATGTAAGATTATTTTAAACCTCATGCTTTTTCTGGTCAGGTATAATGTACAAGTGAGTAAGAAGTCAGAACTGTTGCAACAATAAGAGATGCATTTTTACGTGAGTTTAACCTTTGGGTGTAAAGCAATACTGAAGTGTCAATCTACCTTTATAAGTACTCCAGTTTTTATGAACCATTGAGGTCTGAGTATTTCTCTAGGAGGTCATCTTGCATCAATTTGAGATGCCAACTTAAAGCTTTCTTAAACTTTATCTTTCCAAGAGCAACTCGGTACTGCTTTCTTTTTTTACCTCATTCCTTTGTGATGCCCCTTGCCCACCTCACAAACTAGACCCCCCACTTTAGTTGCTGTTCATTTCCCTTTTGGTGAGATGACAGCTTAGTATTGGTGCTCAGTCATTTAGAACTGAAACTATCTCCTATTAGTTCCTGGCAAATATTGGTTCTCAGTGAGAAGAGACTTTCATCTCAATAGTCTGGATTATCTTTGAACAGAGATAAAAGGCCAGTGTGCCAACTCAGTATAGCAATGATATCCTATCAGTTTTTTTCACCTTATGTACTTACCTGCATTTGAAAGAATGTGAATTGTTAAAATTGTCACCTGCTCCAAAAGTGTTGTTATCTATGCCTCAAATTATCAAGTGAATAAATTGAAATTTTTAAAAATATCTAAAGAGGAAAGGGCAGAATGGAAAGTTAACTTCACTGGTAGGTGGACTTCGGTTGCTACAGTAACATGATTCTGTCATCCCATGTTGCTTGGCAAGAGCAACCAGGTTATTCCATAAATCATTCCTGTCGTAGCCGATGCTGATGCATTCCATCTGCTCTATCAGTACATACCACACTCTGCAGACTATAAATCCCTTGTTTCAGTCCATCTGTTTTTCCTGACTTGCAATTGTTTCAACATTAAATTTGTAACACTGAAGTTTTTTTGAGAAGAAGAAAGCATCTGTTTTAAATTATCAACTGAGTCAAATATGTTTTGCATCTAGCAGTAAAACAAAATTCTACTGAACAGAATTGGTTCCATTTTATATTGCAAAAACTAGCCCCATGTATAAATTTTTTAAAGAGGATTTGGGGGATTATTTAAATACTTTTTTTTACTAATTGTCTAAACCAAGGCATTGGATAAAGGAAGATGTATGAACTGCATAAATATTTCAATTATGTCATCATATGGCAAAAAATTGCCTCCTGTTCATTTTTCACTCCACAATTAGTTCACGAAGCAAGCTTTAAAACGATTGTGGAGAGAGAGCAAATTGTGTACTTGGGGTCTGCAACTACATGTGGGGGGATAAAGTGAAGTTCAAAAAATAGTTACTTTGGGGCCAGGGTGGTACCACTGTTAGAGCTGCTGTCTCACAGCTCCAGTGACCCGAGTACAATCCTGACCTCTGGTGCTCTATGTATGAAGTTAGCTCATTCTCTCTGTGACTGCGTGGGTTTTCCCCAAGTGATCTGGTTTCCTGCCACATCCCAAAGACGTGCATCAGTAAGTTAATTGGCTACTATAAATTGCCCATAGTGTGAAGGTGAATCATATAATCTTGGAGCATAGATGGGAATATGGGGAGAACAAAATAGGATTAGGGTTAGTGTAAATGGGCAAATGATCATTGGCGCATACTTGGTGTGCCAACGGGCCTTTTTCTGTGCTATACAACTCTGAGAGTCAACCATCACAAGGAAGCCAATTTACAATGTTGGCTAGGTGCCTTGAAATGCCAGGATGCAATTTTTCAATTTACTCCCCAGATGAATTTGTATATTTCAGAGTGGTATCTACTCGCATTACAGGGTGATTACCAATGCCAGCCTCTTCCTACTGTGTTTATAATCATAAATATTTTTGGAGGTAATCCCTTTGTGAGTCTGGGAATTTGTGAATTTTAAGTGCAATTTCCAGTTATGTTCCTTGTATTTTATAGGGGACAAGTTTGATTTTCTGTTTCCTCTTAATTTTTTGGGTGTTGTATTTTGCATGAGATTAAGGACATCATACTGGAAGGTATTAGGCTATTTAAGCCACTAATGTAACTTTAGATGAATTGATTTGGAGGGTGGGTATGTTGATTTAAAAAAAAACAGAATTGCAATTCATCAGCATTGCCTAGCCTCTGGATTTAATAGCATAATAATAGTCATAGAGTCTTACAGCGTGGAGATTAGGCTCTTTGGTCCAAGTTCATACCAACCATCGACCACCCAATTTACACTGATCCTTCATTTTTATTCTCTCCATTTTAGAACCATAGAACAATACAGCACAATACAGGCCCTTCGGCCCACCATGTTGTGCTGACCTTCAAACCACACCTAAGACTATCTAACTCCTTCCTCCCACATATCCCTCTATCTTAAATTCCTCCATATGCTTATCTAACAATCTCTTGAACTTGACCAACATATCAGCCTCCACCACCACCCCAGGCAGCACATTCTATGCACCAACCACTCTTTGGGTGAAAAACCTCCCTCTGACATCTCCCTTGAGCTTCCCACCCATTACCTTAAAGCCATGCCCTCTTGTATTGAGCATTGGTGCCCTGGGAAAGAGGCGCTGGCTGTCCACTCTATCTATTCCTCTTAATATTTTGTATACCTCTATCATGTCTCCCCTCATCCTCCTCGTCTCCAATGAGTAAAGCCCTAGCTCCTTTAGTCTCTCCTCATAATCCATACTCTCTAATCCAGGCAGCATCCTGGTAAATCTCCTCTGCACCCTTTCCAATGCCTCCACATCCTTCCTATAATGAGCCGACCAGAACTGGACACAGTACTCCAAGTGTGGTCTAACCAGAGTTTTGTAAAGCTGCATTATTACTTCGCGGCTCTTAAACTCGATCCCACGATTTATGAAAGCTAACATCCCATAAGCTATCTTAACTACCCTATCCACCTGTGAGGCAACTTTCAGTGATCTGTGGATATGAACCCCCAGATCCCTCTGCTCTGATACACTGTCCAGAATCCTGCCATTTACCTTGTACTCTGCCTTGGAGTTTGTCCTTCCAAAGTGTACCACCTCACACTTCTCTGGATTGAACTCCATCTGCCACTTCTCAGCCCAGCTCTGCATCCTATCAATATCCCTCTGTAAGCTTCAACAGCCCTCCACACTATCCACAGCACCACCGATCTTTGTGTCATTTGCAAACTTGCTAACCCACCCTTCCACCCCCTCATCTAAGTCATTAATAAATATCACAAAAAGTAGCGGTCCCAGAACCGATCCCTGTGGGACACCACTAGTCACAGCCCTCCAATCTGAATGCACTCCCTCCACCACAACCCTCTGCTTTCTACAGACAAGCCAATTCTGAATCCATGGTCTCTGACCTTCTGAAGAAGCCTACCATGTGGAACCTTGTCAAACGCCTTACTAAACTCCATGTAGACCACATCTACTACACTACCCTCATCAATCTTCCTGGTCACCTCCTCAGAGAACCCTATCAGGCTTGTGAGGCAAGATCTTCCCTTCACAAAGCTATGCTGGCTGTCCCTAATCAGTCCATGGTTCTCTAAATGCTCATAGATCCTATCTCTTAGAATCCTTTCTAACAGCTTACCCACCACAGATGTAAGACTCGCTGGTCTGTAATTCCCTGGACTATCCCTACTAGCTTTTCTGAATAAGGGGACAACATTCGCCACCCTCCAATCCTCTGGTACCATCCCTGTGGACAACGAGGACTCAAAGATCCTAGCCAACGTTTCAGCAATCTCCTCCCTCGCCTCACGAAGTAGCCTGGGGAATATTCTGTCAGGCCCCGGGGACTTATCTGTCCTAATATTTTCTAACAGCTCCAACACATCCTCTCTCTTGATATCTACATATTTATCAACTCCCCCAAAGTCTACCACTCGTGCACATTAAATGATAATTTGCGGTGGCCAATTAACCTATTAATCTGCGAGACTTCGGGATGGGAGCGGAAACTTGAGCACCCAGAGGAAATCCACATGTTCACAAGGAGGATGTGCAAACCCTCTCAGACAGCACAGGATCTAGAGAGACAGGAAACTACAGATGCTGGAATCTGGAGCAACAAACAATCTGTTGGAGGAACTCAGTGGGTCGAGCAGCATCAGTGGCAGGGGGGATAGGAATTGTCAATGTTTTGGATCGAAGCCCTGCATCAGCAGTCTCACTGAGTTCCTCCAGCAAATTGTTTGTTGCAAATATGCAGTGTGCCGTAGACTTCCCAATCTGCTCTTTTAGTCTTAACAAACTAAGTCACTAAGTTCTGACTTGATGGACAATGTCAAACATTTTTAAAAATATTTTTATATGAAATATGAAGTTATGATTATATTATCTGACTTCTTGAGAATATTAATGAATGTAATGAATGAAGTAATGTTGTGTAATGAAAGATGACTGTAATTATGTTTATGTAGTATCATTTTTTTTAGGAAGCCCTCATGATTGATGATAACTTGCTTCCAACCCAGTTCTGTGGTTTCTGAGTCGGAGGCCAATGTATTTGGTTTTCTTTATAGGCTTCCTTGTGAATTTTTGTGCAAAAAAAAATCACACAGTGGCCCCTTGTTTGTCGATAAAGCTATCTTCATTTGTCATTATTATGCCATGTAATAGAGACAGTAACTTCGGGATTGTCATCCAAGTATGAATGAATGGTGAAATTCTGAAGTTGCTTTCAGTGATTTGGCCCTCTGCGCCGTTGGCATCCTTCTCCCTGTAATCGAGGGAAATTTTCTGATGAAGATTTCTGGTATTAACAAGCGAGTCTTATTGGAAACCGTGAAACTATGAATATATTTAAAATACATTGGTTTTAATTTTTTATAGTTTATTGGTATTTCAGCTACTTTAATCTTGTGCATGTTCCAGTCTCTATTGTTTTGTAAAATATTGAAATATTAAGTTGTGCTTTTTTTTAAAACCTTTGCTTGCTGTCTATTGAGAAATTTGATTGGCTGCATAGCTGGCTTAAATTATAATGATTGTTATTTGAGAGCACTTAGACTCTCAGATAGTAACCAATTCTAGAGAAGAGGGAGTTTGTGCTGGAGCAATTTAGGATTTTGTGGATAGCTTTCTTCACGATTAGTGGTGAATGTAGTCACTTCACTAACTCTGAAGTTCTTTGTGGTGGTACTTGGTCTTTAGTGAGACCTATACATTGAATATTCAATGGCAAAGCTTTTAACTATCTGACTTCTATGCTTTGGAATATCATCCATGAACATTATCGCTTGCTTTATAGCCTCTTTGAAAAGATCACATCTGTGTATTTATTGCTTCAAATTCTGGTACCAATATCCTTATATCGCTGGATGTGACTTGTTCTCCTCGTGGGCAGTGGAAAAGGTGCAGAGATGTGAAATGATACTATATGATAAGAGGAAAAACTGAGCAAACTAGTAAGGAGCTTGGGATCTTTATAAAAACATAATATTAACTGGTGTTGATTAAAATACATTTACTCAATATGATTCACATTGGCAAAAAATAAAGGCAAAGACTGGAGCAACTAAAGCTGCTTGCGACACAAATATGGCACCAAGGGGACAGACTTTCTTAGGCTGAATAGCCTTTTTTTATTTATTCATTTGTGTTTCCCTTCTTAGTACACTTTGCACATGAGAAATGAGGCCTTGTTATATGGAGCTTGATTGGTGTAAACTGATAAAACTTAAGATTATGAGCAGTGAGTGTCCGGGTGAATGTTTTTTAGGCTGGATTTGGCTTTGAAGCATTTTCCAAAGCTGCATTCCGGTAATTAGAAGTAATTTGATGGAAATAATAATCCACAGTTCAAGACATTATGACAGTGGCACAGAAATGCCATTTGCACACGAAGATCAGGTTACCGCCTTTGACTTAATACCGGATGTTTCTTGTATAATAGACAATGCTGGGAATTTTAAATTAATGCTTTTGTGTAAATTCCAGGATATGTTGCAATTACATGCATGTTCCGTGATCTTTGTGTAGAAGCAAATGTTCATAAAATGGTGCGTTATTCCATTAAGATATTGATATAGCAAATTTAGTTTAAGATCAAGCATTTGTGGAAAATCTGCATGTTGTATTGTAATTCATTAATGACATAACTTCTGCAATTAATTAAAACAGCCAGTAAGGCAAAGTTGGTTTATTTGTAATTTCATTGTTAGATATTCATCCCTGTTTTTCCTATTAATTTTAATATGTAATCTTGGTAATCATGTTCTGTTTTTCTCCGAAAAATGATATATTGATTTTGTTTTAAAGTCACTGCTATGGTCATAGAATCATTAGCACATTGTTACTCAGGATCTGACCTCACCCCCTTCTTTTTCAGCTACATGCTCCCCCCTCCCACAACAGCAGCAGCATCCAAAAGTGTAACATCAGATTGCTCACCTATGTTGATGACCCCAGTTTTACCCAAATAAATATCAGCAAAACCAAAGTTATGGTTTCTTGGTCCCTGTTGCAAACTTTATTCTTTAACCATTCCTACTTCACCCCTTTCCATGTCAATGTCCAAAAACAGGATCAGATTGCACAACCTTGGTGCTTTTTTTGACCGTGCTCTATATTTTGGACCATGTATGTGTGCAATCACTAAGTTTGCCTATTCCCACTTCATCAGATAACTCATTGCTGACGAGGCTGTGTGTATGGACGAAGATGCAAAGAAGCTTTAAGGGGACTTGAGAAGCTGAATTAGTTGGCGTGAATATAGTAGGTGGGATATGTGAATTCATCAACTTTAGTGCAGATGACAGTTTAGGAGAGCATTTGTTAAATGTTGAGAGATTGCATAGTCTTGATATTGAAAGGAATCTAGTTGTTCTTGTCACTAAAGGAAATCATTGCTGGTGAAGCAAGAGCTAAAGGAGGGCAAATGGTATGATGGTCTTTACCAGGAGAGGGTTTGATTACTGGAGTTAGGATGTCTTATTGCAATTGTATAGGGCCTTGGTGAGATCACAGTAGAGTATGTTGCACTGTTTTGGTCTCCTTACCTAACAGAGGATGTGCTTGCCATAGAAGGATTGTGGTGAATGATTCATTAAACTGATTTCAGGGCTGGTAGGTTTGCTGAATGAGGAGAGATTGAATCATATGAGACAGTTATCTCTAAAATTTAAAAAGAATGAAAGTCTCATCCTTGTTCTGAGTGGGGTAAGGGAGGGTAAGATCAGAACTGAAGGCAGTGGAGCAGATATGGTTGAGGACCCTGTCAATTTCGATGGAGGAAAAAACACGGTTGAGGGAAAAGGAAGATACCTGTGTGAAAAATGCCACTGACAGAAAAAATGCAACAGAGGCAGAGGAACTGGAATAATAGAAAGAAATCCTTGCAGGAAGTGGGGTGTGAAGAAATGTAGGCAGGGTGGAGTCTGTGAGCTTGGATAATAGTGCATGCTGTTCCCCTTACCTGGAAAGATGATGAAAAATGGAAAAGTCAGAGATGGACCACGTGAAAGTGGGAGCAGAAGTGATGAACCTTTTGAGTTCTGAATGAGAGCAGGAAGCAGCAGTGATCCAGCCATCAATTTACATGAAAAACGAGGTGATTGAGGGGCACTGAGTAGAATTGAAACAAGGAATGTTGCATGTATCCCAAAAGATAGACATGTAGCTTGGACCCAGAGGGTTCCTATTTCCGGAGAAAGTGCGTGGAGTTCAAGGAAAAGTTGTTCAGTGCAAGAACAATCCCGGTCAGCCAAGTGAAGGAGGAGGGTGACGGTGTTGAAGGATTGGACTTGAGTATTAATAATGAGGCTTTTTGGGCCAGAAAACTGGAAACGTAGAAAATCAGTGAAGCAGCAGGAATAGCTCATTTGTGCCCTTGCGTCTGTTCTGCCATTCAACACACAGCTAATCATTCACCAATACTCTGTTCCTGCCTTCCATCCATATCCTTTGATCCCTTTGGCATTAAGAAATGTATCTACTTCCTTGAATGTATTTAATGACATGGCCTCCATTGTCTTCCGTGGAGAGAATTCCAAGATCTCCTGCATCCTGAGCATATCCTGTATCCTGAGGATGTGAACCCGGTTCTGAGCTCTCCAACCACCTAGAGCATCCTTCCTGCAATCTAGTCTCTCTTTTCTGTTAGAATATTTTAGATTCTTATGAGATCCCCTCTCAGTCTTTTACACTCCAGTAAATATGGGCCTAACATACCCAATCTCTCCTCATATGTCAGTCTTGCCATCCCAAGAATGCGATATATTAAACCTCTGTTACATTCTCTCCTTTGACAAGACCAGCATTTCTCAGAAGAGGAAATCAAAACTACACAGAACTCGAGATAGAAGTCTCACCAAGGCCCTGTACAGCTGCAGCAAGGCATTCTTGATCCTGTACTCAAGAATAAAGTCAAGACAGAAAGAAGCAAGTTCTGTGGGACAAGAATAGACTAAAAAGATGGGCTTCTTCTATCAATTATGCTTATGGATTTTTATGGAGGAGGTAGAAATGAGTTGTACTTGGTTGTGCAACTGCGTTTGAAAACCGTGGAGGGAAGATCTCCAGAGAGTATGAGGGTAGTGTTCTGCTCAGGCTATCATCTTTGACCATGGTTTTGCCCTCCACCATAGTTGATGAAACTCTCATCTGTATCTGTCTCATTTCTTCCAGCAGCTCTCGCCTTCCCCTGTGCCACCCCCTCCCCCAACCAGAGCAAGGGTTGGATTCCCCTTTCCTTCAGCACTCCAAAGGGATCATTCCCTCCGGGACACTTTGGATCCATGTCGACACGTATACATAGCCCTTTGTATAGTATTGTCTTGAACAAAACCCGGAGATGCAGTACTTGGTCTTTTCCCACCTGTTCAATACAAGGTTGTGAAGCAGTACCTCATTTTCTAACTTGACATGACACAGCCTTGTCTCAACTTTGAATTCAACCTTTTCAGGTAATTGGCCATTCCAGACTGGTAATGCTTATTTCCTGTGCTTAGCTTTGTTTTCCTGGAAATATTAGCAACAAACAATCTGCTGGAAGAACTCAGCAGGTTGAGCAACATCTGTGGAAGGAAAGGAATTGTCAACGTTTTGTGTCGAAACCCTATGTCAGGATACTGCTCAACCCACTGAGCTCTTCCAGCAGATTGTGTGTTGCTCCAGATTCCAGCAACTGCAGTCTCCTGTGTCTCCTGGACACAGATTGCATTTGACATCTGTTTGCACCTCCCTCAGACACACTATTTGTTGTTCACGAGCCTCTACCACCCTCTTTAGCTAGCACCACCTCCTTAATTATTCAACCTCTCCTGGTCTTTACCCTATCACAGAGCTTCCCTTTTGTTTCCTCTGCCTCTTTCTCCCCAGTCCTGTTTGTCCAGCTTAAAAGTTGTTTTGTTTCTCACTTTTCCCAATTCTGATGACAGATCATCAATCTGAAACATAAGCTTTATTCATTTCTCCACAGATGCTGTCAGACCTGAATATTTCCAGAATTTTCTATTTTTATACCCTAATGCAGTCTGTTGAAGAGAAATCCTTGATTGTAAAAATATTCCTGTGGATAATCAACATTAAGCAAGAACCACAATGTCTTTTTTAACCTAAAAATGGCTTGTGTAAAACATTTTTGGAAAGCGGTCAAATTCTGTAGATTATAGTCAAACCCCAGATTAAAATTTGTGCCATTTCTCATGTATTTTCCTGAACATTTGCCAAGCAATATTTCTTTCAAGTTTTGCCCACAATGTTGCACTGAATCATTCAAAAACATCTGTTTTATTTCAACATTCAGTGCTAAATCAAAATCATTAGATTTTTAACAAAGGAGTTTTAAAAAAATTTCCTCATATATCAAAACTTCATTGTAACAGTGAGGGGTGTACAATAGATTGTATGCAAATATAGGACTGAAATGGGGAGAAATTTGACAGAGGTGGTATGTCTCTGGAGGGCTGTGGACATTGTCACAGAGTTGTACAGCATGGAAACAGGCCCTCTGCCCAACTGGTTCATGCTGACCAAGATGCCTATCCAGGCTAGTCCCATTTGCCAGTGTTTGGCTGATAACCTTCTAAACCTTTCCAATCTATGTGCCTGTCCAACTGTCTTTTAAAGGTTGTTATTTGTACCTGCCTCAACCACTTCCTCTGGCAGCTGATTCCACATAGGTACCACCCTTTGTGTAAATAAAAGTTGCCCCTGAAGTTCTGATTAAATCTTGCCCCTCTTACATTCTGCCCTCTAGTTCTTGATTCCCCAACTCGGGGGGGTGGGACTGAGTACATTCACCCTATCTATGACCCTCACAATTCTATACACTTCTATAAGATCACCTATCAGTCTCCTATGTTCCAAGGAATAAAGTCCTAGTCTGCCCAACCGCTCCCTGTAGCTCAGTCCCCCTCGTCCTGGCAACATCCTTGTAAATCTTTTCTGCACTCTCTCCAGTTTAATAAGGTCTTTCCTACAGCAGAACAACGAAAACTGAACATAATACTCCAAGTGTGGCCTCACCAGCATCTTGTACAAATGCACTGTGACCTCCCAACTTTTATAATCAATACCCTGACTGATGAAGGCCAGTGTGCCAAAAGCTGCCTCACCACCCTGTCTACCTGTGACTCCACTTTCAGGGAACCATGTACTCCAAGGTCCCTCTGTTCGACAATGCTCCCCAGGGCCCTGCTGTTCACTGTGAAAGTCCTACCTGGATATGACTTTCCAGAATGCAACATCTTGCACTCAGCCGAATTAAACTCATTGATTGTCTTCGTAACAATGATTGATGGATTTCTGGAAGTGAGATTATTCAAGGGACATGAGGATAGTGCAGGAGAATGGCACTACAGTGGGACGTTTTCCTGTGGTCTTGATGAATGGCAGAATAGGCTCAAAGGACCAGATAGTCTGCTCTTAATTATGTTTAATAGCCCTGGTCCTTTGGATACCATGTTATATATTTATTAACCCAATATGATAACACTCAAATTAAATTGTAAATTCAATAAAATTTGCATCATTAAGGTAATGTAAACATCTGAGAGAGACTCGTTAGGGGTAAATAAGCAGACCATTGCATGGATATAATTGTTATTCCTTGTAAATTGTGCAGTGACACTTTGGAATCCTAGTGGCAAAATCATTACTGACATTTTTTGTTTGCTGAAGTGGTAGATTCTGATGAAGATCTAAGACCTTCAACTATTATGTGGAGCCACTATTTTAAGGTTATTTTTGAAGTTTCCATTTTGATATTAAACAAATTTAGATTGCATGCAGGCTTTTTTCACGTATAACGGTGCACTGGAGATGAAGGTGAATTTCATCATCAATGTCTGCCTTGTTGAGAGGTGACTGCTGAGATATGGCAGAAGGTCCATGTTTCCCATCTTTGAGGGAGTGGTGTTGTACAGTGTGGGCTAGTTGGTAGGTGGCCTTTGTTCTATGAATGTTTTTAGTGCCTGGCCCATTCTCTCTAAGAATCAGTGAATGAGTTGATGACTCTATGCTCAACCTTCACATGTATATATCCATAAGCATTGTCTGCATATTGAAGCTCATTGATTGAATGTGGAATAGCCTTGATTTTGGAATGGAAGCAATATAAATTTACAAGTGTCTCAATGCCTGTAGATTAGCATAACTCCAACAGTTGGAGGTACTGTTCAGCTTTGCAGTGAAAAATGTTGGGGCAGTGACACAACCTTGCTGCACTGAGATCTGATCTGTGCGGTCTGGTTGGTTAAGCTTGCATGTGATTATAAATCTAACGTAATATTTCTGTGGCAGCCAAATTTGAAAATATGTTCACAGTCGCTCAAAGGCTGAAGTCAAAAAGGTCACATGCACTGCTTTTGTGCCATTGGGTGGAGGTGGTTGCGGAGGATAATGTGACGACTTTCCCTATGGAAGACGGGAGCGAGATCCCTCTATAGTTACTGTGGGTGGATGTGTTGCCTTTCTTTGAAGATGGTCATGACTAGGGTTTCTGAGGTGACTTGGTATGATTCCTCTACTTAGACTTAGAAGATGAGCTTGGGAATTTGTGACTCTGGTTCCTCTCCACCAAATTTTAGAGCTTGGGTAGGGCTCATGCTCCAGAGGCCTTGTTGCTTCTCAATTGACAATAAGGTCTTGTCATCACACACGATCAACAAGTTGAAAAGTCTGGACTGGATAGTTTACTGTGGGATCGAGTTTAGGGCACTCTGTCAAAGACTGTTATGGTTGAGAATTTCCTCAGGATGCTCCTCTGTCCTTAAGCTCTTCTCTATTCTTGGCTCTCATCAGGATAGATGGTTGGATGTTTGGGCTGCAGATGGATTTGACAGTCATGAAGAATCTACATGTGATGGTTATCAATGAGTTGGACTTCCTGTGCTCTTTCCATCCAGCATCTATTCTTTAGGTTTGTTGAATGTCCATGCAACAGAGCCTGATCTCTGTCTATCTTGTCTCCCTTGCCACTGGATCAAGACAGTGCTAAGTAAGGTTTCAGCGGCAGTCAGTTTGGGGCAGCTGATGTGTGGCTTTTGGGATAGTTTTAGGAGAAACTGTCATAACAGATTAATCGCCTCAGTCTCACAAGTGAAGATGATGAATCTCAAGGAACTTAGTACAACTTTTCATGATTCTATAGAAATCATGATTTTAAAAATCAAGTATAAGCACTGTAACAGAACATGAACTTTTATTACCTGGTCTGGTGGCAGTGTCATTAATTTATGCTCAGTAAGGATTTTGAAAAGGATACTTCGATTCTCAGACCACCTCGTGAAGGTTCACTTTTGTGTTTAATGTGCAGTGGCCAATATTTTCCAGTCATACATATTTTATAACTTTAGGTATGGCAGCACTATTTCTCAGTTCTAAAATACCAATTTAAGGTACAGCCAATTAGCTTGTTTATAATATCACAAGATGGTTACACATTTACCTTTGCAGTAGAAATTTTAGCATTTTCACCTGGTAATTGTTTAACAAATGCACAATGGTTTTGAAAACTCCGATGAGATGTTCTATTGCTTCTTGAGGGCTATGGGGAAATTCCCTCAAAGCAAAATTTAATTTCATTAGCTTAAATAGTAAGACTTGTCTGCTTTCCAAGATACTTGCTTAGATTGTAAAGTCAATACAGAAGCCCCAAGATATTATGGCTCAGCTCTGAGATTGGTATACCATATGGAAATAAAATCTCAAAGGAGGAATGGAAGAAAGAGTTAAATATTAAGTAATGACCATGTTACGCTTCAGCACATAATCTGCACAGTGATTCTTAGACAAAGGAAGCTACATAGTTTGCATGGCTGATGAAAGCTTCTGCCATGCCACGTCTGAGCATCCATCCAATGGTTGGTGAACTTTTAAGAAACAGAACTCTGTTGTAAATTGAGACCTAAATGATGAGCAGTGAAAAAGAAATATTATTAGAACTCATTTTCTTTACCATTGATAATCATTTAATTACCATTGAAGTGTCTCAAAATCATTCAGTTTGAACTGGGAACAAAATTGAAATGTGAAATATATACATATCCTCTGACCCATTAATCATGAACTTTGGGGTGACTGAGAAACAAATGAGCTGTGTAGATGACAACAAAATGTTGCAATGATGTGCAGTAGAAAGGCTCTTGAATGGGATTCCTGTTTTCCTCTGGTATGAAATTTATCTGGAAAACAACTTTGTAAAACGGACCTGGAAGGCCAGAGCAGTTAACATCTGTAGAAGATATTGAGTTTAAATTAGCCGTGCATAGGTTACTCCTAAAATCCTTTGCTGCTCATAATACTGAAACGAAATGTTGTAGAAAGTTCACTGAGATGGGGTGGGGGGCGAGGGAGAGAGAAAGGAAAGTTGCAACATTATGTGGCGGTCTTTGAGCTAATGTGTATGAAGGATAATTTCAGCCTATTTCTGAGGTTATTGTCTGAAATCTCAATGAGGAATGTTGATGTGACAGTTTAGAACACTTGAGCATTGTGGTTTTCAGTGTCTCATTGGTACCAATGTTCCACTTGGATATAACCTTAAGTGTATGTATAAATTTAGTGTGGCAAAATATCAAATTGCTTTTTATAGTGCAATTGTGTGTAATTATCTTTTAAGATAAAATGAAACACTGGTTTCTTTTAGTTTTTTTCCTCTTTGCTGTTGTCTCATTTTTATGTGGCATTGAGATCTCCTGCTTTTGGTCAAAGAAACATTGTGTTCTGGAATTAAATCTGAAGGACAGAATAGGGAGGATCATTTAATCAAAGTGGATGTGCATGTGATGTGAATTTGTTGAATACAGTTTTAGCTTGGGCAACTCTCTTCTTTGCACCGTCACGCATGTAACAATGAATGTTATTTGTATATGCCAATTGAATAACATATAATAAGCTATACTTCTATTAGATAATGTAACATTTTCCTTAACTATATTTTCCATCATCAGAATAGAATTTTTTTGCAATCTTAGTTCCTTTCTCAGGTCTTTGACCTTGAGGGAGTGCATGGCAGAGACATTCCTTTATTGTTGTCACTCACAAATGTAAGCTGCTGAGCTTCAGAAAACTACTAGGTATATTTTCTGTGCTAGAAATGTACTAACTTGTGCTCGCCAATAATGAGTCGATGCTTGTTTTGTTTAATGTATTTTGACCATATCCACCTTGAGCACACAAAACAGTCTCTAAACCTAGGTCTATGAACCTAGATCAATGTCAGAACATTGATATGTTATAACTTATTTTTCAATGTCTACAGAGGAAATGGTGCTAAATGCCCAGTTAAATTTAGGATAATGGTACAAGGGTTTCACTTTGGTATCCCTTAAAGGGAGAATTGAATTGGAAAGGCTAAAAAGGCTAATATTTGTACAGTGGGTAATGACTCATTAGAAAATAGGCTTTAGAATGTTAAAGTGTCTAACTGCCATCTTGGAAGTTATGCCAACAAGGATTATGGACATAATTATTCCAGTCATCATTTCAAAATAGCAACAGAAATGAAGGAAAATTTGGCTCCTAAATTTACCTGTCTTTGTTATTTTTGTGCAGATTTATTCGCCTGATCATACCAGTAGTAGTTTCCCATCAAATCCATCAACACCAGTTGGATCACCATCGCCTTTACCTGGTAAGATTTGGCTATTTTTGCAACTTGAGACCTTAAATGAAGCTGAATGCTAACTAGTTCTGTGTGCGCTTACGGTCTGCAAAATTAAGGAATTTACCGATGAACATAAAACTAATTAGAAGCAATCGGCCTCTCATCTCCTTGAGCCTGCTCCATCATTCAACAAGATTCTGACTGATCTGATTGTAATCTCAGCTCTGCATTCCCATCTACCTGTTGTACCTTTTCACCCCTTTCTCATCAAGAATTGACCTGCAACATGCACCACTCCATTCACTAAGAACCAGCTGCAATATTGTCATCAACGCGCTGACGAGGGTGGTGCTGTTGTGATCTGGCGAACTGACCTCTATCTTGCAGAGGCCAGATGTCCTGGAAATCTGAAATTAAACACATGTTGGAAACAGTTAGCAGGTTTAACACCATTCATGGCATTACAAAACAGAGTTAACTCTGAAGGTGGATTACTTATCATCCAACTAATGAATGGAGAGTGGAGGTCTAGTATATTTCACCTCTCTAGAAAATTTTGGCTTTTGGCACTATTTTACATTTTCTGATATTTCCGGATCTACATAATAAATATGGATGCAAGCTTCTTCCACCTGAAGCTGGCAGAGAAATCTCAGGTCATTTAAAAATTCTTAATAACCAGTTTCATTAAAGTCGTTCCTTATTTCAATGATTCTGTGATGCGAGATACTGCTGTCACTTAGGCAAGCCTGGTAGTCATTGTTCACTGAAACTAGCAACAGTCAAACCAGGGTGGAATGGAGGCTTGATGGCCAGTTAAAGGCAGTTACAATGTTGGAGGCATTAGGCTAGGAGGTAGCTATGCAGAACCTGTGGTGATCCACTCTTTTGGTGACAGTTATGACACCTTTGCTATGTTAGGGCTTAGATATTCCAGTTAAAAAGCCAAGATTGCAGTCAGTTGAGCGGAAGCTCAGAACTATCCAGTTACATCGATATAAGTCAGAACTGCTGACTTCTATCTGTGTAGTTTGGGTAAGTTCAAAACTTCTCAACTGATTTGTGATCCTGGGACACCATACTCTTCTGCTGGACACCTCGTTGAATCTAGAGCAGAATCTCTGTATATCCCAGCCATTAGGTTGGGAAGTGTGGGTGGCGCACAAGACCAGCAGGCCTATTCACATCATTTTGGGAGAAGAGACTTGATACAGAAGCACAAATAGAAGGTAATTTATCTTATTTAATTGAGTTGACTTTTCTGCGATCTCTAGCTCATGCAGTGATGTCCTGAGGCTAGAATGATTGACCTCCAATAGCCACAACCATCATCTTTGTGCAAGGTATGACTCTAACTATTGGAGTGTTTGCCCCTTGATACTCATTGATTTCAGTTTTACCCAGGCTGCTTGATGTCCACTCGATCAAACGCTGCCTTGACATCTTCTCGCCCCTGAACTCAACTCTTTGGTTCCTTTTTTGTTATCTGAGTTCAGAGGCGAGGTGATGTCTCCGAGGAGATCTAGTGCAAAGTAGTACTGTTAAAGCCCAAACTGGGCATCAGTGAGTAAGTTATTGATGAGGTAGCACTGCTGTTATCACCTCCATCACTTTGCTATTGACTGAGAGCAGACTGAGCAGAATTAAATTTGTCTTTTGTGATCAAGACGTACCCAGGCAAATTTCCATATTGGGTTGATGCTAGTGTGCAATTATAGCAAAATAAAGGGGTAGCTAGTTAAAGAGTGCAGGTCTTCATTATTGCAGCTGGGATGCTGTCTGGCCCCATTACTTTTGCTATATCCAGTCCTCTTAGCCATATTTTGATATGTGAAGTGAATTGAATAGGCTGGCTTCTGTGATGGTGAGGACCTTGGGCAGCACTTGAGATGGATCATCTGTTCAGCACGATTGAGAATGCATTAGTCCTTTTAGCGCTCACATGATTGGCCCCACTGTCATTGACGATTGGAATGTTCTTGAAGCCACCACCTCCTGTTAGCTGTTTAATTGTCCACCACAGTTAGTGTCTCGATATGGCAGGAGTGCAGAACTTTGATCTGATCTGTTGGTTGTGAGATCACTCACCTCTCTATTGCCTGCTGTTTGTTTAGCATGAATATTGTTCTGTGTTGCAGCTTCATATTGTCGATTTCTTTAGGCATGATCAGTGTTATTCCCAGCCCAGTACTCTGCATTCCTCATTGAACCAGCGTGATCCCCAGGCTTGGTAGGAGCGGTAGAGTGAGTGTTATTGTGGGTAATGAGGTTACAGGTTGTGGTGATGAACATTTCTGATGCTGCTCATGGTACACAGTGCCTCAAGAACTCCCAGTTATGAACTGGCAAATCTGTTCCAAGTCTCTACCATTTAGTGTGATTGTAGTGTCACACAACATGATAGAGGATGTCCTCGGTGTTAAGATGGGTCTTTGTATCCACCAAGGCTGTGCAGAAGCCATTTCTACTAGTGCTATCATGGACAGATGCATCTGCCACAGGCAGGTTGGTGAGAAAAAGGTCAAGTAGGTTATCCCTCTGTTGGTTCACTCACAGCCTGCCACAGACCCAGTCTATCCAGCTATATTTCTTAGGATTTGGCCAATTGGTTAGTAGAACTGCTACCAAGCCATTCTTGTAGTCCCCCACCCAGATAACAATCTGTAGCCTTGATAGTTCTGATGTTTCTTTTAAGTGTTGTTCAGTGTAGGGAAGCACTGAGCAGCTGAGGAAGACTAAGTGGGTGGTAATCAGGACGTGGTTACCTTGATGTTTGACCTGATCCCATGGAGCTCTATGGGGGTCTGATCAATGCTTCTCCATCCTGCCTGTATATTACTTAGCTGCCCTCACTGTGGGTCAGCCATGCTGCTGGGAACAGGACAGACCTAGGGATTGTGATGGAGATGTCTGACACTTTTATACAAGGTATGATTTTATGAGTGCAGCAATATCAGTCTGTTGCTTCATTAGTTTGTACGAGGGTTCTACCAGTGCAGACACTAGTCTCCAGATATTTGTGAGGAGGACTTTGCAAGTTCAGCTGGGCTAGAGCAATTTTATGTTAGAATGTGTGCTTGGGTTGATGGGTGGTGGTATTTGTGCTCTTTGAGTGAACCACGTTACTGGGTATGTTGTCATGTATAGGCCAAACTGGGTAAGGATGGCAGATTTCCTCCCTGAAAGACATTAGTGATACAGATGAATTTTTAAATTTTCAGTAGTTGAGTAGTTTTGAATGCTTGAATGTCAGAGATAGTCACATGTATTAAATCTCTTTATTAGGCAGTAAGCTTAACACAACAGGGCCTGTCAGTTTTGCCCAGAAAGGTCCTGTGCTATGCTGGGCTTCACCTATTAGCTGAGAGAAGGAAATCAGTTCCAGTTAAGAGCTAGCCTCGTGGACAGGCAACCAGGCGAACAGCTCACTGGCCAGCATAAAAACTAGGGCCATGCCTTTATCTGTTTCCCACATTCATATTTGTTCCTGTTTTGAGGCCCAGACGTTGTTCATTTTGTTCCCAGTTTTTTGAAATACTAATTGCTTGTTTGCTCTCCTCTCAGCCTTATCACAAAGTTCTCACTAAGGTGTCTTCCCTTATTTGCTCAAAGACTCCTTATTCTGAGGTATTTCAATCATTTTTTCATCTCTATCCAATTATCTTCTGAATTGATTGACTGACTTCATTCTCTTCCCTCTGTTTAAACTCTCCAACTCACTTTTGTTTTCACTGAGTAAAATGTGGGTTTCTTGGCCAAAATGACTTGGAGGAAGCATGAGGGAAGATGGAGGCTCAGGCCTTGGATAAAGAATGAGGAGGAAACAATTTCATGAATATTCAGGTCGTTGTTTTTAAGTAGAAATGAAAAAGATTACCGATGTAATGAAATTTGCACTGTCATTGAATTAAAAGATGTGTTTTATGAATGCCTTTCCTTCAAAAAAAACATTTGGCATTTGATTGAGTTCTGTGACTCCAACAGAGACATTGGTTCGAAACTGAGCATCTGAGCCAATGTGGACCAGCAGCATAACTCCACCACCATCTTTAATCATGTGCTCCACCATTACTATCAAGCCAGTAACCTAACCCAGGTTAGTGAAGTATCTGGGAGAGTATGCGAAGAGTCACACCAGGTGTAATAGAGTGAAAAACAACATGGGACTACTAGTATGCTGAATGTCAAAGGCAGAATGCTTAAGACAAGCTATGCAATCTTATAGCCGCAGGATCAGACCAAAGCTGCGCAGTCCTGCCACATCCAGACATAAATGGCAAGGGAGAGTTAAACAGCTAGTTGGAGCAGGACATCCCCAGCCTCAACATTGCTGGAGCCCAGTATGCAAGTACCGAGGTGAGAATGAAGCAGTTGCAACCATCCTCAGCAAGAAATATCTGACCTCTTCCTGAGTTCTGTACTGTCATAAAAGTCAGCTTTCAGCCAGTTCAATTTATTTTGTGATGCAAATAAATGGATGAAAACACCGGATACAGCAAAAGCTAGTGGACCAGATGCACTCCAGAACTATGTATGCCTTCAGTTTACCTGTTACTGTTTGGTTACAATATTGGCAATGTGAAAAAATGCAGAGTCGTGTAACATCCACAAAAGGCAGAACAAGTCAAATCCAACCTCTTTCCCTCCTAACACTCTACTCTTAATCATAAGCAAAGTGACGAAAGATTTCACTTACACTATCATCATGACACCTAGAATCTGCTCCATGATGCTCAGTTTGGATTTCTTCAGGACCAGTCAGTTCAAGGTTCTATGGTCTTGGTGCAAACATGGACTAAAGAACTGAATTCCAGAGGTGAAAGTGACATTCCTTAATATCACAATGACATTTGACTGAGTGTGACATCAGGGAACCCTGGTGAAATTGAAGTCATTAGGATCAAACAGAAAACACTCCAATGATTGGTGGTGTCTCTGACACAAAGAAAGAGGGTTGTGGTTTTCAGAGATCAATCTTCTAGATATTGCTGCAGGAGGAACTTGGGGCAGTAAGCTCGGCCTAAGCATCTTCAGCTGCTTTAATAATCTACCTTGCACTTGTAAGGACAGAAGTGGAGGTGTTTGTTGATTGCACTATGTTCAATTCCATTCACAGCTCAGAAAAAGAAAGTGCATTCAGCAAAACCTAAACTACTGTCAGAGGCTTGTTAAGTGATGAGAAGTACTCGAGCCTTCCCAACGAGACCTCTCCAGAAAGAATTTAACCACCTTCACGCAATATTCAACAGCATTGATGTTGCTGAGTCTCCAGTGTCAATGGGTGATCCATTCCCCTGGTCTGGGAATGGGTCGCCCTTGACCAGAAACTAAACTGGACACTCCACCTATCTACTGTGGTCAAAATGGTATGTCTATAAGACTATAAGATATAGGTGCAGAATTAGGCCATTCAACCCATTGAATCTATTCCACCATTCAATCAAGGCTAATTTTTTTCAACCCCTTTCTCTCGCCTTCTCCCTGTAACCCTTAACCTCTTTACCGATCAAGAACGTATCAACTTCTGCCTTAAATACACCCAATGACTTGGCCTCCACGTCCCTCAGTGGCAACAAATTCCACAGATTAACCACCCTCTGCCTGAAGAAATTCCTGCTCATCTCAGTTTTAAAGGGACATCCCTTTATTCTGAGGTTGTGCCCTCGGATCCTAGACTCTCCTACTAATGGAAACATCCTCTCCATGTCCACTCTATCCAGGCCTCTCAGTAGCCGGTAGGTCTCAATAAGATTCCCCCCTCATCCTTCCAACCTCCATTGAGTACAGGCCCAGAGCCATCAAATACTCCTCGTACGTTAAGCCCTTAATTCCTGAGATCATTCTTGTGAACCTCTTCTGGACCCTCTCTGTGTCCAGCACATCTTTCCTTGGATACGAGGCCCAAAATGCAGTCTTACCAGTGCCCCCTCAATGTCTGACCAATGTTAGAGCTAGATATCTTGGGCAAACAATTCTCCCTGTCATTTCCAAAAGCCTTTCCAATATCTGGTAGGCAGAAGTACTCTCCACTTGCCTGGAGTAGTACAGATCTAACAGTACCCAAGGTTCAATACCATCTAGGACAGAGCAGCCTACTTGGTGCTCCATCCACTACCACATTCACTCCCCCCATCTTTGGTGCACCAGGACTGCAGTGTGTACTAATCACCAAGCTTCAAGACCTGGGCCTCTTGAAGGTTAAGGAGGTATGGCATGTCACCAAACACTAACAAACTTCTACAGATGTATCGTTGAAAGTATCCTGACTGGTTGCATCATGGTTTGCTATGGTATTTTGAATGCACAGGAATGTAAGAAGCTGCAGAGTAGTGGATTCAGCCCAATACACCATGAGCACCTCCCCCCCCCCCCCCCCCACCATCAAAAGTACCCAAAGAAAGCAGCATCTTTCATCAAAAATCCCCAGCATCTAGCCATGCCAACTTCTTGCAGCTACCATTGGGCAGGAGGTAGAGAAGCCTGAAGTCCCACAGCACTAGGTTCAAGAACAGCTACTTCCCTTCAACCATTTGGTTCTTGAACCAACCTGCACAACCCTGCTCACTACCTCAGTATAGCAACACTTTGACCACTTTGTGCTACAATGGACTTATTTTTGTTCTTTGTTTATGTAATTTTGTATAATGTTGTGTCTCTAATACTCTGTGCCTGTGATGCTACTGCAAGTAAGTTTTTCATTGCACCTCTGTATATGATGACAATAAACTTGACTTGTACCATTTGCAAAATGCACAACATTTATTCACCTAGGCCACTCTGACAGCACATCCCAAGACTGTAACATCTGCCACCAAGAAAGCTGAAGCTAATGGGAACATTGACACATCCAGATTCCTCTTGTTCATTTGGCTGTTCCTTCATTGTTTGGTCACTGTAAATCCTAGAACACTCCCCAACAATGTGTGAATACCTTCAACAAAAGGACTGCAGCATTTCAGGAAGACAGCTTCCAAACACCTTCTCATGGCAATTATAGATGGGCAAAAAATGTTGGCACTGCCCACACCCTGAAATAAAATCAGTGGACTATTTAACTCTGAAAACTATTCAATAAATGTTGAACCTCAAATAAGTCAGATTAATAGCAGCTGTTTTATCTCTAAAGTTTTTTTTTAATTTGAAAATCGGAATCATGCTGGGAACATTTACTGAGTGCTTATTGATTTTAAGAATGTAATTTTTTTTTAGCAATTGTAATTTCCTTACTGCATTTGGTGAGGTAGAAGCCAATTTTATGGTGTTGGGAAAGGAGAAACAACAGAAGTAATACAATATGGTATAAAAATATATTTTTTCTTTGGAGCCTTCCTAACAGCAGGAATATTAATACACTGAATTATCTTTGTCAATATGTGAACATGAGTGAGCTTGGAGCAAATTATTCTAGATTGTAAGTTGAAGTACATATTTAAATACATTAAAAATAATAATTACTTTTTATGGACTAAAAACAGAAAATTCTCGAGCATTGCTGATCAGGCAGCATCCATGATGAGAGAAAAACCTAGGAGCCTAAATTGTTATCTGTGCTTTTCTTGTCACAGAAGCTGTCTGGCTTGCTGAATATTTGCAGTATTTTCTGTTTTTGAGATTTCCAACATCCATTGTGCTTTATTTTCCAAATGTTATGGTGGTGCTTCAGGTTCCTATTAGTGGTTGTGTTTGCATAAAGCACTAAAGTTGTTCTGTTTATGTGCAGAGGGGGTACATCGCAACAATGGACCTGCAGTATATTGAATTGAAATTTGTACCTTTTTAGGATTTGCAATTTCAATTCTTCAAAGCTGGTATGAACAAGACCCTTGACATGAGCAGATTTTTTTCATAGGATACACATGACCTGTCTTGCATTGGTTAATCTAATCTTTGCCAGACTGAAAACTCCTTGTACCCAATTTTTGTGTTTTTTGTGAGTGAATCTTTCAAATGCACATAAATTTAATGGCTTCCTTTGGGTCTTAATTTGCACAGGTGCTAACCAGTGGTCAAGACCAGGCGGAACTCCATCATCTCCTAGCTATGAAAACTCTCTTCACTCACTGGTGAGGCAGACCAGATCTTCTGCAATGTTTGGCTGTATTGTACTGTGATTTTAAATTGGAAGTTCTGGAACTGATAAATGTATTTTTACTGAGCACTCTCTTCAGCTTCCACTCCATTAAATGGCCTGAAGGGAATAAAGAGGGCATAGTTGCTATATTTTTTGACTTATTCGTTAATCTCCATGGGAAAGGGAATTTTGAAATCTCCTATCTGTATAACTGTAGACTCCTTTTTACTTAACCATCATTAGAAATGTGCCCTTTAATCCCTTTTCCAAACAAAAATTAATAAGATCCAAGTTGGAATGAAAACCTTCAGCAGCCTGATGAACCAGTTAAGATCTGAGCCTTCTGGCAGAAAGTAGCTTTGGTAATTTTGTGTCAGCTGTTCCTTTCAGTCATCATTTCAGTTTTATTTCCTGTTTCCTGCATATAACTTTGTAATTCCCTAATTATCACATCCTCCATTCTACTTTGAATCCTGCAACTCCAAGCCAGGTTCATCTTTGGGGAATTGGTAAACTACAGATTTATTCAAGCTTTGTGAATGCCATTCTTGAACTAGTTTTGGCTAACGTCACTGGACATTCAGGGTTATTGTCTGTGGACAAAATGGAAGGGCTTTGTCACACTGAGTGAAGAAATCCAGCTCTTTTTTTCAGAGACAGGAGAGACTGTAGGTGCTGGAATCTGGAGCAAAAAACTGCTGAAGGAACTCGGCAAGTCAGGCAGCATCTGTGGAGACAGGAAAGTCATTTAGGCTTGAAATGCAGGGTCTCAGCCCAAAACGTCGACCAACCCTCTTCCTCCACAGCTGCTGCCTGACCCGCTAAGTTCCTCCAGCAGTTTGTTTGTTGCTTCAGTTTCTGCTTCCTTGTTCACTTCCTTTCTACCTACGGAAACAGATTTCCTTCTGTTCTCAACTCTGTCTCCAACATTCTGCCTTTCCTGATATTTTTCTATGGCTTACTCATCCCTATTTTGTTCTCCTGCTCTCTCCTTTTATGCTAAGTTTATTTTTCGTTTTTCATTCCTTCCCCTTTATTTCTCTCCATTAGCTGTTGCAGGCAGTCTGGAGGCTTTAATTCTTTGCCATAAATTGGCAGGTTCCCTAGCTAACTCAGTTTTGTTAATCATTAACTTTTAACCCATTGGTTAAGAGTAGGGGTATTAAGATCCTGATATCCTTAACCTGATAGATTTCTAAAAATCAGATGAGTACAGTTGTGTGCAGATGCATTATGTTCTATGAATAGATTTCCTTGTCTTATTTGAAAGTAACATAAACCCACCAAAATGCATTTTTTGTAAAAATGTTGTCACCATAACATTTTAGTTCTATGTTTGGATCAATTCCTGGAAAAAATACTTCCTCAAATCACTTAAATGCATTTTTGAAACTTCCAATTGTTATCTTTAGCCTTCCATTCCTTGATACCTCCTATAATATCTGATTTGCTTAATTCCACAGTTTTAATGTCTTTACTCCAGTAAAATCTCTGATCCCATCTTGTCCCTAAAATTCAGGATGCACAATGAACCACATCAAGCACCATCACTTTGCTCTGCCAAAACTTCACATTAAATAACCACCAGCTTTTTTATCATCAGCTATCTTCAAGCTCCATGTGCTTGTCTTTCAACTTCTACCCTTTTACTAAGGCTGCAACCATTCATCAAATTGAAACCCCAAACCAAGTCTCCTCACCTAAGAATTTAAATGAAGAAAATCTCTAGTGTTTCGTCTGCAGTGTATAAATTTTGTATTTCTTTAGGCAGAAAATGTGAATTTAAATTTGATTTCTTTCAGTTTTATTTGAGAGCTCTTTAGACTTTTTGTTGGGAGAGAAAGGAAATGTGAAACTGGTGATATTCTCATTTGCACATAACCATCTGCCCATACTGACAGGATGAAGTGATATTAACTGCATTCATGAGTTGCCTCAGGTTTTTGAAGTGTTATCCTATGTGGTCTTGTAGTATGAAACCCAGCTAAAACTCATTATCTTCAATAGCTGAATAATTAAGGATATTTTACTCCAGTTGAAATTTCAGTATATTATTTTAACCTCCGGCATGTATGACATAGCCAGAAGTTGAATTTATAGAGAAAACTTCGCACTTTTTAAAAAAAAATCACTAGCCTGGAAGAAGATAAATCTTGAGTTAAGAGAGGTGTGAGGCAGTTTAACCAGAAGCTTGGTTGAAGAAGTACATTTTGAGTGGAGCCTTAGAAGAGCTTCAGTAATGAATTACATTGCACATTAGTGTATCATACCAGTACTTGCTTGGCCCATTAATCTGGTTGTTGAACTTGATGTCCTTGTAAATTGTATAAAATCTGACCCCTTAGATTTGATGCTTTTCCTTATGAGACAGTGAAGGAAACCTCAGGATCACTGTTGTAGAACTTTTCAGAAGAGGGCGTATTAAAAGGTTTTTGGAATAGTTCCAGAGATTGTAATGATTCTGTAACAGATGTTCTATGTCAAATATAATGCTAATTTTATTTGTTAGTTCATACCTGTAAATGAATTTTTACTAGTTTTCACCTGTGATAGTTTAACAGCTTGATATTTACCTATCAAAGTAGACGTGATGGAGTGCTCTGATTGACTTCAGTGCAGAAACAAAAAAAAATTTTTTTTAAATAATTGTTTATTTAATTGAACATTATGCAAGGTGGGATGTTCTAGTGTATCAAAGAACGTAATCCATTTGCAGGTGATTTTATGTCCTGAGAGCATCGGTTAGAAAAGTTGGGACATCATTTAGTATGGTGAAAGAACTTAGGGCAACATGCATAATGCCTTGGTGTTTTTTCACGTCAACAATGTGCTGTGTATCAGCTGTGGCAGTGGGGGAAGGTAACACCTGTTCTTTAGAAGTGCATGGAATAAATATTCTGAAACAGCTTGAATACTGGAATCCTATGAGTCATTTAAGAAAGCATTGGATAGGTAATTGTAAGCACCTAGTCACCTTTCAGAGAAGTGAACTCAATTATTTGCCTTTTTTTTGTTCCTACACAAACCTTGGAGGTAAATTACACATTGCGGTTTAAAATGGAAAATTCAGTAATGGGCATTTCCGCTTTCAAAGCACTCAATAATAAAGTTATTCTTGGTAATTTGACTTCCAGGAGATTTTATCGGGGTGGTGGGGGTGGAAAAGGTGGGAGAATGAATCAAAATTAAAACCTCATTGAAAATTATAATGAGGTGCTGGCAGAAGTTATAGTGTAGGAAATGAGAACTTCCACACATTTATGTAGAGGATAATATCGAAATTTGTATTAAAAGGCAAACAGGTGAAATTAACCAAATCTTCGAACCTTTATTATTTAATTAATGAACACTGACAGTAGCTGGGTGAGCTAAGGCTACACTGATGCACCCAGTTGGTAAGGGTTATTTGGTGGTGTTGTGGATAGTGTGGAGGACTGTTGAAGATTGCAGAAGGACATTGATAGGATGCAGAGCTGGGCTGAGAAGTGGCAGATGGAGTTCAATCCAGAGAAGTGTGAGGTGGTACACTTTGGAAGGACAAAATCCAAGGTGGAGTACAAAGTTAATGGCAGGATTCTGGGTAGTGTGGAGGAGTAGAGGGATCTGGGGGTTCATATCCACAGATCACTGAAAGTTGCCTCACAGGTGGATCGGGTAGTTAAGAAAGCTTTTGGGATATTAGCTTTCATAAGTCGTGGGATTGAATTTTAAGAGCCGTGAGGTAATGATGCAGCTCTAGAAAACTCTGGTTAGACCACACTTAGAGTACTTGTGTCCAGTTCTGGTCGCCTCATTATAGGAAAGATGTGGAAGCATTGGAAAGGGTGCAGAGGAGATTTACCAGGATGCTGCCTGGTTTAGAGAGTATGCATTATGAGGAGAGACTAAGGGAGCTAGGGCTTTACTCTTTGGAGAGGAGGAGGATGAGAGGAGACATGATAGAGGTATACAAAATATTAAGAGGAATAGATAAGGTAGACAGCCAGCACCTCTTTCCCAGGGCACCAATGCTCAATACAAGAGGGCATGGCTTTAAAGTAATGGGTGGGAAGTTCAAGGGAGATATCAGAGGAAGGTTTTTCAGCCAGAGAGTGGTTGGTGCATGGAATGCACTGCCTGGGGTGGTGGTGGAGGCAGGTACATTGGTCAAATTCAAGAGATTGCTAGATAAGCATATGGAGGAATTTAAGATAGAGGGATATGTGGGAGGAAGGGGTTAGATAGTCTTAGGCGAGGTTTGAAGGTCGGCACAACATTGTGGGCCAAAGGCCCTGTATTGTGCTGTACTGTTCTGTGATTCCAACTCTGGATCGTTATCCAGCTTCTCTGCTGAACTGCACCTGGCTGCAATGCATCCCATAAGCATACAAGAACTGAATCTTAAAATGGAGAGTGACACCCACAGGAGCAGTTGAAATCCAGTGCAAGATTGTCAGATCTAAAGGAATGAGAGAAGCATTTTTTGAAAAATTGCTGCTGGTCACTGGAAGAAAAGTTGCCTATCTTGAAGATGAGGGTCTGCTGAAATGTCATGTGACCTGCTTGTGGTTGAAGTAAACTGTACAAATGAATGTGCATCTTGCAAAGTATCTTCTGAAGATCCAATTTGAAACGTACTTTCAGCAGACTCACTGAAGAGAGACCCTTTATTCACAAGTAAACATTTACAATTTCTTTTTAAACTCTGCATTTTTCTGTTAAGAATTTTTGGAAAATGTGACCTGGCGAACAATTGCAAATAAGAGGCTTGACACCACTACACAGGATGCAGCAGCCCGTGTGATAGGCACCCCATCCTCAACCATTCACTCACTCCACCACTGACGCACAGTACCAACAGTTTGTACCATCTACAGAATGCATTGCAGCAACTCACCAAGACTTCTTTGACAGCATCTTCCAAACCCATCACCTCTACAAGCTAGAAGGGCAAAGACAGCAGAAGCATGGGAACACTGCCACCTAGAAGTGCCCTCTGAGCCTCACAGCATCCTGACTTGTAAATATATCGCTGTTCCTTCACCATTGTTGGGTCAAAATCCTGGAACTCCTTCCCTTCTGGCATTGTGGATATACCCACACCTCAAGGACTGCAGTAGTTCAAGATGGCAGCTCAGCACAATCTCAGGGCAATTAGAGATGGGCAATTAACTGGTGGCTTAGCCTGTGAAGCCCACATCCCTCGAATAAAAATAATTGTTTGGTGTCTACAAAGTTTCTCGTCAACTTGGAAAATGATTAGATACAGTAAAATTTTTAATAGTTACTTAAATTTGTTCCTTTAAAATACTATAGCAATCTAAAAATAACTAAATTATCACAAAATATATGAAGTACAGCATTTTATAAACTTTTGTCTTTTCTTTTCCCCCTAATGATAATGTACCTCGATCTCAATATTGGGTCTCCCACCAATTCCCACCCTCTTAAGAGGAGGTTGAGTGAGCCAGAGTAGAATTTTTAAACACTGGAACTCGTCAGTAATTCTGTCCATGTGCCAGTTTTGAGGCACAAGAGTATCCCACCAAGACAAATTGGACTCCTCTAACTTTTAAATAAGACTTGCACAGAATTTTAAACCTGATTCAAATTTAAGTTTTCTGGGACCCTTGTGCATAAATCTTTGAAGGGGCAGAACATGTTGATAAAGTTGTTCTTAAAGTAGATTGGAATTTGAGCTTGTATATAGAGGCATAGAGTAAAAAGAAAATGTTAAGCCAAGCCTTTACTAATCACCTCAGCGGACGTACTGTTCAGATCTTGGCATCACACTTTAGGAAGGATATCAAACACTCTGAGTGGGTGGAAAGGAGATTTATTGGAAAGATACCAGGGATAAAGAGCTTCAGTTATGCAAAAGTTGGGGAACTTGAGATTGTTTTCTTCAAAAGTGAAAGTTAGAGGTATTCAATTTAAAAGGTTTTGTTAGCATGCATGGGGCCAGGGAACCATTTTCACTGGCAGGAGGGTTGATTATAAAAGGGCACAGAGTTGTATCAATTGACAAGGAACCATGAGAGAGATGAGGTAAATTATTTGACACTAAGTTACAGATCAAATTCATAGCTTAAATGGATAGTGGAAATAATCAGTAGGCACTTTTAAAGGGGAAATGAATACATACAGTGGCGTGCAAAAGTTCGGGCACCCCTGATCAAAATTTCTGTTACTGTGAATAGTTAAGCGAGTAAAAGATGACCTGATTTCCAAAAGGCATAAAGATGATACATTTCTTTAATATTTTAAGCAAAATTACTTTTTTATTTCCATCTTTTGCAGTTTCAAAATAACAAAAAAGGAAAAGGGCCCGAAGCAAAAGTTTGGGCACCCTGCATGGTCAGTACTTAGTAACACCCCCTTTGGCAAGTATCACAGCTTGTAAACGCTTTCTGTAGCCAGCTAAGAGTCTTTCAATTCTTGTTTGGGGGATTTTCACCCATTCTTCCTTGCAAAAGGCTTCTAGTTCCGTGAGATTCTTGGGCTGTCTTGCATGTACTGCTCTTTTGAGGTCTATCCACAGATTTTCGATGATGTTTAGGTCAGGGGACTGTGAGGGCCTTGGCAAAACCTTCAGCTTGTGCCCCTTGAGGTAGTCCATTGTGGATGTTCAGGTGTGTTTAGGATCGTTATCCTGTTGTAGAAGCCATCCTCTTTTCACCTTCAGCTTTTTTACAGACGGTGTGATGTTTGCTTCCAGAATTTGCTGGTATTTAATTGAATTCGTTCTTCCCTCTACCAGTGAAGTGTTCCCCGTGCTGCAACACAAGCCCAAAGCGTGATTGATTCACCCCCATGCTTATTGGTATTGGTTTATTATTGTCACTTGTACCGAGGTACAGTGAAAAACTTGTCTTACAAACCAATCTTACAGGTTAATTCATTACACAGTGCAGTTACATTAAGTTAGTATAGAGTGCACTGATGTAGTACAGGTAAAAAAATAACAGTACAGAGTAAAGTGTCACAGCTACAGAGAAAGTGCAGTGCAATAAGGTGCAAGGTCACAACAAGGTAGATCGTGAGGTCATAGGTCATAGTCCATCTCATTGTATAAGGGAATTGTTCAATAGTCTTATCACTGTGGGGTAGAAGCTGTCCTTAAGTCTGGTGGTACGTGCCCTCAGGCTCCTGTATCTTGTAACCGATGGAAGAGGAGAGAAGAGAGAATGTCCCGGGTGGGTAGGGTCTTTGATTATGCTGGCTGCTACACCAAGACAATGAGAGGTAAAGACAGAGTCCAAGGAGGGGACACTGGTGTCCGTAATGCGCTGGGCTGTGTCCACAACTCTCTGCAGCTTCTTGCGGTCTTGGGCAGAGCAGTTGCCATACCAAGCCGTGATACATCCTGATAGGATGCCTTCTATGGTGCAACAGTAAAAGTTGGTGAGAGTCAAAGGGGACAAACCAAATTTCTTTAGCCTCCTGAGGAAGTAGAGGCGCTGGTGAGCTTTCTTGGCCATGGCATCCATGTGGTTTGTCCAGGACAGGTTGTTGGTGATGTTCACTCCCAGGAACTTGAAGCTGTCAACCCTCTCAACCTCAGCACCATTGATGTAGACAGGTGCATGTACACCGCCCCCTTTCCTGAAGTCAATGACCAGCTCTTTTGTTGACATTGAGGGAAAGCTTGTTGTCATGACACCATTCCACTAAGCTATCTCCGTCCTGTACTCTGACTCATCATTGTTTGAGATATGGCCTACAACTGTGGTATCATCTGCAAACTTGTAGATGAAGTTAGAGCAGAATCTGGCCACTCAGTCGAGTGTATAGGGAGTAGAGTGGAGGGCTGAGGACGCAGCCTTGAGGTGCACCAGTGTTGAGAATAATCGTGCCGGAGGAATTGCTGCCTATCCTCACTGATTGCGGTCTGTTTGTTAGAAAGTCAGGGATCCAGTTACAGAAGGATATGTTGAGTCCTAGGTCTCAGAGTTTGGTGACAAGCTTGCTTGGTATTATTGTATTGAAGGCAGAGCTGTAGTCAATAAACAATAGACTAACGTTAGTGTCTTTACTGTCCAGATGCTCCAGAGCTGAGTGAAGGGCCAGGGAGATGGCATCCATTGTCAACCTGTTTCGGCGATAGGCGAATTGCAATGGGTCCAGGTTGTCTGGTAGGCTGGAGTTGATGCGTGCCATGACCAACCTCTCAAAGCACTTCATGATGGTGGATGTCAGAGCCACTGGTCGGTAGTCATCGAGGCATGTTACCTTTTCTTTGGTACTGCGATGATAGTGGTCTTCTTAAAACAGGAGGGAACCTGAGATTGAAGCAGGGAGAGGTTGAATATGTCTGCAAATACTTCTGCCAGCTGATCAGCACAAGATCTGAGCACGTGGCCCGGGACATCATCTGGGCCAGGTGCTTTCCCCGTGTTCACTCTTCGGAAGACTGATCTTACGTCCTCCACTGTGATCACAGGTTCAGCTGCGTTGGTGGCTGTCAGAGTGGATGGTGACAATCCACTTCCTTTTTGTTCAAAACGTGCATAGAATGCGTTAAGTTCATCAGGAAGGGATGCGCTGTTGTTAGCTATGCAGCCTGACTTTGTCTTGTAGCCTATTATGGCATGTAAGCCCTACCATAACTGGCGGCTGGTCAGGGACTCTATTTTGAGTTAGTATTGCCTTTTGGCATCCCTGATAGCTTTACGAAGGTCATACCTCACTTTCTTGTACAGATCAGGATTACCAGATTTGTGTGCAGCAGTCCTCTCCTTCAGTAGGGAGTGAATCTCCCTGTTCATCCATGGCTTCCTGTTTGGGAACACCTGTATTGTCCTCTTTGGTACACAGTCCGCCACACACTTGCTGATAAAGTCTGTGATGGTGGTGGCATACTCATCAAGGCTGGCAGCTGAGTCTTTGAACATGGTCCGGTTCACTGTCTCAAAGCAGTCACGTAGAAGCTCATCTGCTTCCTCAGACCAGCACTGCACGACTCTCCGTACCGGATCCTCCCGTTTCAGTTTCTGTTTGTATGCAGGGAGGAGGAGCACAGCCTGGTGGTCTGATTTCCCAAAGTGAGGACGAGGGGTGGCTCGGAAGGCATCTTTGATGGCTGTATAGCGGTTAACAGTTTAACAGTTGGAGAGGTGTTCTTTTCATGAAATTCTGCACCCTTTTTTCTCCAAACATACCTTTGCTCATTGCAGCCAAAAAGTTCTATTTTAACTTCATCAGTCCACAGGACTTGTTTCCAAAATGCATCAGGCGTGTTTAGATGTTCCTTTGCAAACTTCTGATGATGAATTTTGTGGTGAGGACGCAGGAAATTTTGGAGAAAAAAGGGTGCAGAATTTCATGAAAAGAACACCTCTCCAACTGTTAAGCACGGGGGTGGATCGATCATGCTTTGGGCTTGTGTTGCAGCCAGTGGTATGGGGATCATGTCACTGGTAGAGGGCAGAATGAATTCAATTAAATACCAGCAAATTCTGGAAGCAAACATCACACCGTCTGTAAAAAAGCTGAAGATGAAAAGAGGATGGCTTCTACAACGGGATAACTATCCTAAGCGCACCAGAAAATCCACAATGGACTACCTCAAAAGGCACAAACTGAAGGTTTTGCCATGGCCCTCACAGTCCCCCGACCTACACATCATCGAAAATCTGTGGATAAACCTCAAGAATCTCACAGAACTAGAAGCCTTTTGCAAGGAAGAATGGGTGAAAATCCCCCAAACAAGAATCGAAAGACTCTTAGCTGGCTACAGCAAGCGTTTACAAGCTGTGATACTTGCCAAAGGGGGTGTTACTAAGTACTGACCATGCAAGGTGCCCAAACTTTTGCTTCGGGCCCCTTTCCTTTTTTGTTATTTTGAAACTGCAAAAGATGGAAATAAAATTAAGTAATCTTGCTTAAAATATGAAAGAAATATGTCATCTTTATGCCTTTTGGAAATCATGTCATCTTTTACTCGCTTAGCTATTCACAGCACAAGAGATTTTGACCAGGGGTGCCCAAACTTTTGCATGCCACTGTACATATGCATAAAAATTGCAGGACTTGAGGAATGGGATAAATTAGATAGACCTTTCACAAGGATGATGTGCTGAGTGATTTTCTTTGCTTTTGAGCTTTTTTTTTAGCAAAGTAGGAACCTAAGCTTATTAAGTTTTGTTTATAAAAGTCAGACATTACTTTAGTTGATTATTTTTAAGACTTAATTTTGAGATGCACTGGATACCTCAAGCAACTGCATTTACCTTTGACAGAAGCATGTAAGTGACCACAGCCTCTCATGAGCTCATATTTATTCCAGTGTTAACTAATTTTCAAAGTTAAGACCTATGCTTAACATTTCTCCTCACAAACATCTGCATCACTGGAGAGCCTTTTCTGAGTTTATTAATACAACAGTGACAATTTTGAGTAAGGTGTGCTTTTCAAGTTTAGATCCATCTTAAGAAGTTCACTTTCTCTCTATATACAGTATAGTTCAGACCAAGAATATTTTCAGGAACGTGGCAGGAAAGGATTGTCATTCAAGCAACCATGACCTAATTTTAGCAGGAATGTTGTTCTAGAGTACTCACTATTGATTAGTCGTCATTTTGGGGAGGTGTGGGGCAGCAGATGCTGCTATAAAGCCAGTGGCAGTACTGAAATCTTTTTCGGTTTTTAACTTATTTGGTTTTTGATATAATGAATTTCGATTGATATCCCCATGTTAAACAACACAGTTGAGGAAGGTCAGTGAACATTTTATCACAAGTGTACTGCAAGCTAACTAGAATATTTGGATATTACTCCTTGGTTGTGAGATACTGTATTAAAGCAATAAGCAAATAAAATCCAAGGTAATTATTATTCAAAGCCAAATTTGAAGCTGCCACCCCTCCTGGTCTTTGTTTCTGTGTTGGGAGCACGAGAGTATTGTAGTTAGCATTACAAATACAGGGGCTGAAAGTTTCCTTTGCATTTTGACCAGTCATTGTTGCCAATTAAATTTCTCTTCTGTGTCCAATAAAGTTGTAACTTCAGGATTAATTCACTTAATCTATTAGCTTTGCTTTGCTTTTGTGGTACTCGTATTAATGCATTTTGCTTCTTGTTATGTCTTGGCTTTACCAGAAAAACCGGGTTGAACAGCAACTTCATGAGCATTTGCAAGATGCAATGTCTTTCTTAAAGGATGTCTGTGAGGTACTACTTCTCTTTCAGTGGTGCATTTCCTGGTTTACTGTTCTAGACCTGTAGACCATCTGCATGAATTACAACAATGTGCCAAACAATGTTTTTCTTCTGGCTTAGATCCACATTTTCTGTTTTAACCATTTTGATTTATTTGAAGATGCATATCCAAGAAAAAAGCATGTCAAGGAATAGAAATACCATCTTAATATTTCTCTTTCCTGTGTTGAGGAAATTATAACTGATCAAACTGCCTACCCAAAATAAATGGTCCCCTTTAATGTCCACTTTTTTGAAAATTTCCTTTCCCCAGATATCCTATTTATAATTTGAAACATATTTCAAATGCCTGTGGCTGCTGTTGAAACCATTTGTTTTGTTTCTATTTCTTTCATTTCTTATTCATGACATACCTATTATATTAAGTGACCAGCTGTGAGTTTACCTTGTCAGAGTTGCTGCCTAAGCAAATGTCTTCATTTAGTATATTGTTTTCTTGACAGCAAACTCGAATGGAGGATCGTTTGGACAGATTGGATGATGCCATCCATGTTCTCAGAAACCACGCTGTTGGGCCTTCAACTAGCATGTCTGGTGGCCATGGTGACATGCATAGTTTACTGGGACCATCACAAAATGGGCCAATTGGAGGACTGAATTCAAACTTCGGAGCATCTGCACTGGTAACATCCAGTCGACAAGCATCAATGGTAATTTTGTATTAACACAAGTTAAATTTAAATGTGGCAGGAAAATGCAGTTAATAATCCTCCAGGTAAGAAATTATTTCGAGATCCATTGTTTGATTTTGTAACACAAACCTAAAACCAAAGTCCCATATGAGGAAGTGGTATGCCCACCAATTTTGGAATTGATTGGCAAAATCAGTTTGCTTTGTAAAGGTTCTTTGTATGGATCAAGTTATTGAAGTTTAGTTCAGTGAATGATTATGACTAACCTCATCCAAAATTGTGACTACACAATTTGATACACTGTTGCACATACAAATGTTTCTGCTGCAGATGAAATTCACAATGTCATTTCGTATTATCTTCCAGTTTTAAATAAACTGCTTCTGATTCTCAGATTGGTAAATCTTTGGCTGCAACATAGTCATATAAAATGTAGTGTATGTTCCTGTTGAGTTAATGCTTTCAAATCTGCATTATATTAGATCTGTTTTGCTCCCCAATCCAGCAATCCTCTACCTTTATGGACAGTTTTTTTTTAATATTTGGTATCTGTTGCTTTCCAATTTGGGCAAAATTGTTAGTTTTTAACTTGAAATAATTTTAATGATGATGATCTACAGGTTACTTGTCTAATTTACTTAATATCAAGAACTTTGTAATAAATATTGAATTGGAGTGATATAGATTTAATTCGACTGGTGTTGACTTGATATAAATTTGCTGATTGCTATTTGCTGTTGCTGCTCTACTGTATTGCTCCAAAACCCCTCTGAGCGGCTTGTATACACACTTGCCATTTGGCTGCCTGCTAAATCTGCTGTAGTGCATGCCTACACAGTGAAGTTGGCTCTCAACTGACTGATGAGAGAGTTCACAGTGTGGGACACCTTATTGTAAATCCTGTTGAAGTACTTTGAGAATTGGTTAAACTATGTCTTAGTGCTAAATTGGCTGTCAAAGATCTTGAATGTTGGTGTAAGTTTCTGACATTCAAAAGCATTAAACATTTTCAATGATTAAAAAAAACTTAAAAGTACATTCGGTTGAAACAAATACATTTAAGTTAATTAAATAATATCAAAAGATTGTAAAGATATTTCAGAACCTTCTCATTGAATGAATGAAGCTACTGAACCTGCACCAGGTCTAGCCTGGGAAATTGAGAAAGCTTGTGCTTTATTGCTGGACTCGACAAGTCCAGCATTGGAGCTCACTAGTCAACTCTGTAGAAGTTCTTGACTTGGGAGTCTCAAACCTCCATTCACTTACATAGGTCAGTGCCAGCAGTTCCCAGCAAGACTGTGGGCTTTTTTACCGACGATTCAGATAATTTAAAGTAGCTATTCTTAAATGTTATCTTTGCCTACTCTTTCACCAAAAAAATTATTCACATCTATCAAAATTGAGCTTAATCTAAGTTTTAAGAGAATATTATGCATGTACATAATATAATTGAAATGCATAAATCACAAAAATGGTATGAGTTTTTAATTAAACTTGAGATTAATTCTGTGCTGTGAAATCATTGCAGGGAATGAATGTTATTTATTCAGTGAAATTTATGTCCTTGGGTAGCCGTCTGCTTGATATTTACTGAAAGATTGCTGATTTGTCAAATTTAGTGAGAAACACTTTATGATTAATCACTAGGAAATGTCTAACAACGAGGGAATTATTGTTTGGAAAAATTACTTCGTATTTCTTTTGTTTTGCTATTTAAATAATTTGCTGGATAAAGATATTTCATGTTGGTGCAGGTATTGTGCTAGTGCAGTTTTGATGCCTCATACTTTGCCAAACAGCATAATGTGCAGTTAAGGTATAGAAAATGAACCAACCCAATTTGTGTCTGTGAAGCTTTCTTAAATTTACTGATTCAGTTTTTGCAATATGAGCATCATTGGCAACTTATTGCTCACCCCTCCTTGTCCTTGGGAAGGTGCTGGTGAGTCACCTTGAACTGAGCAGTCCTTCTGGTGTAGGTACTTAGTGCTATTGGGAGTTCCAGTATTTAGACCCAGCCACACTAAAGGAAGGAGAATATACTTCCAAGTTAATGGTCTGTGACTTTGGTGGTGTTTCATGTACCTGTTGCCCTTGTCCACCTCAGAGGTTGTGGGTTTGAGTTGCTTTTGCTTATGTGAGTAAATGCAGTGCATTACATAGAGAGCGCTCACTGCAGTTGGAAGAGTTGTGGGTGGCATGCCAATCACATGGGCGGCTTGGTCCCGGATGATGTCAAGTTTCCCAAGTGGATTTGTCTGGGCTGCATTTGGGCAAGACTATTCTGTCATGCTTTCTGCCTTGTTGATGGGGGAAGGATTTGAGGTTTCTGTGGCAAATCACTCGCCATAGGTTACTCAGTTTATTTGGCTATTCCAGATGAGTCTTTGGCCAATGGTGACTGCTAGGATGTTGATGGTGAGAGAGTTGCCAATGTAATACAACTGAATGTCAAGAGTAGGTGGTTAGACTTTTTTTTGGACATGGTTATTTCTTGGCACGTGTGGCGGGAATGTTATTTGCCACTTCATCAGCCCATGCCTGGATTCTATCCAGGTCATCTTGCTACATGGAGACATGGGCTGCTTCATTTTCTGAGAAGTTGTGAATGAAATTGAATGTTGTGCAAACATCAGCAGACATCCCCAGTACACACTTTATGAAGGAAGGTCATTGATGAAAGGACTTGAAGATGGCTGGGCCTGAGGACACAGCCCAGAGAAGCTTGTGCAGTGATGTCCACCTTTGTCTGTTTTTATTTCTAGGTAGGACCCAAGTTCTCTAATGTCTGTTGATTTCAGCTTCAGCAGGCCTGCTTGATGCTACACTCAGTCAAGTGGTGCCTGATGTCAAGGGTAGTCAATATAACCTCATCTCTGGTCCATAGTTGAACCAAGACTGTGAAGGAGTCTGGCCCCTAAACCCAAACTTAGTGTTGATGAGCAGATTATGGTGAACAAGTGCAGCGTGATCACACTGATGACACCAACTCTATCATTTGGTTGATGACTGAAAGTAGACTGATTGGGCAGAAGTTGACTGATTGGATTAGACATGCTGTTTCTCTGGATAGATGTTAATTTATTGGGTGCTGCTGCTTAGTTTAAGATCAGTATCATCGGAAAGGAAGTTTATCTGTAATCTTAGCAATTTACGGAAGTAGCAGTAGATTTAAGATAATTGGTACAATTTTTGTTGTCAGTGTTGTGGGCTTGTAAAGGTAATCTCCATCGTCTGAAACAAGGTTTTCAAAATGATTTAATGACGCCTGCAGGTATGTATTTAATGTGTTTCTGATATACTCGTGAGTGATCCTTTGTATTTTTAGATCTTCTGCGGACTACTACTGTCTCAACAGTTGAGTCTCATCACTCAACCAACAGCAGTATAGCAACATGAAGTCAGATGTCATTCTAACTGCTCTAAGAGCCTTACAACTTGATATTAAAATTGTTTGTATTGATAAATACTCTTTTATTGTTCCTTGTCCATTGATGTCACTATTAACTGCATTTGTAGATATTGCCTTTTGAAGCCACTTGTTGATGTTAGGAATGGTCTTAACTATTAATATGTTATAGTGCAGCCTTGTCTTGTGAATCTGTTTGTTCTACTTTGGATTCTGTTGCTCTTTTCAGAACGATTAGAGGCTACCCTGCGACATAGTTGACGTGCTGATATAATTGCAAATGTTTATTTGCAGCCATGCTTCTCATTAAACCTGAAATTATAGGAGAAAATAGTGTTCTTTGACTGGTTTGTATGGAAAAAGATATGCCTGGTGAAGCATCTAGTCCTGGTGAATGGAATGCTGGTGATAAACTGCACCTGCAACTTGTTTTTGTTGGCGAAATAACTGCCTTCTCCCCCCTGCCCAAAAGAATTGAAGTTAACGCCTTGTGAAATTTAGTGAGTATGGAGAAAACAGTCTCTCCATAGAGAATTTTTAGTTTATACTCGCATTTTTTCCAGATGTGTAACAACTGGCGCAGTGGTTTTCTTTAAAATGTTATAGAGCACTTGGATAAAGCAGGCAAGATGATCTGCATTGCAGAAGCTGAGGAAATCACTTTGAAGGATTGCAGTAGCCAAGAGGACATGAGCAGAGACGAGAGCTGATGGAATGTAATGTTTAATTTGTGGTTGTGCAATTGAGCTTTTTAATGAAAGGATTTGAGCACGGCTGTAGTGGAAATAATCTACTGAAGCAAACAATTTATAGATTAGTCCCTAGATAGAATCAATTAATCAAAACCATCTTGTCTTCAAAATGTGGGAACTATTGATAAATTTAAGGAAAATCAGAAACAAAGCTGTACAGCTTGAAACGTTATAAGGAATTTAAATTTCAGACCCTAGATTTTCTTTGCTGTTGTCCAGTAACAAAAAATCTAGATACCTGTTCAACAAAATTTTCAGCAAGTCTGAACAACTTAATGTAATCCAATAGAACTGGATATTTGCTTTCAGCCAAAGAGGATAAAATTGGTGATAATATATGGCAAACACCAGACCATTTGCTCCTTGACCCTTTTTTCATAATGTCTATGTTGCCAGTGAATTCTGCTGCTGGAGACCTTTGCATTGGAGAAAGGGGGTCTCTATATCAGCCTGTTCTTCTGCTCCCATTTCTGCTGGTGATTCTCGTTTCCCCCACCCCTGCTGGTGATATGCTCCAGCCCTGCCCCTCTTTGTCTTTGTGATTCACTTTCAGGATGAAGGTGGGCAGCCATTTGCAGTCTTTTGGCTTTTTTTTCCCCACGGCTGATAATCCTGGGTGCATATTCTTTTTGGGATTTTTGGAAGTTCACAGTAGTTGAACCTCATGGAAGAGAAATTTTGAAAATATTTTCCATTACTGTGATTTTCACTTTTCACCAAGTTATGAAGTCTCACCTTTTAACAATGCAGTTGGATTCATTGCTGTAAAAATTTGATTTCATCTGAACTGTTTCCAGTCTCATTCCCACATTTGGCAACAATTTATTCTAGAGCAGTAAACATCAAAGGGTTTGAGATCCCTGAGAAACACATATCTGGCAGAATGTCAACTTTCTATTTTGTATTTCTAAATTTTGGTCTAAAACATTAAAGGCCAAAAAAGAACTCAGTTGGCAAACTCCAAGGTTGGATATACTTTTTTCCCTATTTTGTTTTATTTTCTGGTGTCAGGACAGATTGCTTTCCAAATATATCTCCATTTATGAAGAGTTGGCAAGGTTTTGTGTGAAGCTGTTTTTGTAGGATGCATAATATGAAATGCCCCACAAACAAACTCAGATTTAGGGTAGTGTTTTAACATTAATACAGCAATAACTTGGATTGCACTAATGTTTAGTTGTACCTAAACTTTCAGTTTTATTTTTCCAGTGCACAAAAATTTTGAAAAAGATAATGTACAGGGGTTTGGGATATTATGTGGAATTTATAGATAATCCATCTTTGATTTTTGCTTTCTGTGTAAATGCATACAGCTAAAAAATGGGAAATAATATAAATTTATCCTGATGCTCATCAGTTACCTATCTGCTTATGCTTTAAAGGTATTCAAAGACTCATTTACTGCATTTTCAGCCACCAATTTACCTTCCCCTCTCCTCAAATTGGAGGGTTTAGACCAGTATTAAAAATATTTTGCTGAAAAACATTTGAAGCAATACAGATCTAAAATAATTACATTTAATGGTCAATTTATACTTTGAATCTTATAATCAGGAACAGGATATTGATTGTTGAGGATCAGCCATGATCTCAAAATGGCGGTGCAGACTCAAAGGGCCGAATGGTCTACTTCTGCTCCTATTGTCTATTGTCTAATCTCATTAATTGGCTCATTTTGTTTTAAGTAACCAATCACAACTGAAGGGTTAGGAAAGTGTGGAATGAAATGCCATATACTCGTATAGCACAGAAACAGGCCCTTAGGCCTGATTCCTTCAAGCCAACCAAGATGCCCATCTACACTAATCCCATTTCCCTCCATTTGGCCCATATTCCTTTCCTATCCATGTACCTGTACAGATGCTTTTTAAACACTGTAATTATAGCTGCCGCTACCACTTCCCCTGGCAGTTTGTTCCATATACCCACCACCCTCTGTGTGGAGAAACTTTACACTCCGATCGTCTTTAAATCCATGTCTTCTAATTTTACACTTGCCTTCCCTTGGAAAAAGACTGTGGTTATCTGCCCAACCTATGCCCCTCATAATTTTATAAATCTCTATAGTGGCACCCCTTAGCCGTATGTGCTCCAGCAAGAAGAAACCCACCCCATCCAGTCTCTCCTTATAACTGAAGCAACATTCTGGTCAATCTCTTCTGCATTTGTTCTAGCACTACCACATCCTTTCTATAATGTGTTGATCAGAACTGCACAGCGTATTCCAACTGTGTCCTAACCAATGTCTTGTTCAGCTAGATCATGATGTCCCAACTCTTATACTCAATACCTCTGCCTATAAAAGGATTGAGCTAAATGCCTTCTTCACTACCCTATCCACCTGTGTCACTATTTTCAGGCAGCTATGAACTTGCACCCCATGTCCCTCTGTATGTCAATGCATCTAAGGTCCCTGCTATTTACTGTACATTAGATGACCCAAAATGCATTACCTCGAACTTGTCTTGATTAAATTCCATCTGCCACTGCTCCATCCAAATTTCCAGCTGATTTGTCCCTCTGTCCTTGGGCAACCATTCTCACCTTCTCCAACTCCTCCAATCTTCGTGTTGTCATCAAACTTGCTTATCAGACCAGACATTTTCATCCAAGTTGTATAAATGACAAACAACAGAGGTCCCAGCACCAGTCCCTGCGGTACATCACTGGTTACAGACTTCCAATCAGGCAGAACAACCTTTCGCCACTATTGTCTGCCTCCAATCAGCAAGCCAATTTTGGATCCCTTGTGCCCTAACTTTCTGGACCATCCAACTGTGCAGGATCTAATCAAAAGCCGTGTTAAAGTCCATGTATACCAGATCAACTGCCTTGCCTTCATCAATTTTCTTAACCTCAAAAAAAAATTCAATCAGATTTGTGAGGCAGGACTTCCTGTGAATGAAACCATGCTCACTCACCCTGATCAGTTCTTGCCTTTCCACATGATTATAAATCCTATCCCTAAGAATTTTTTCCACTAATTCTAGTTTCCTGGCTTATCCCTACCACCCTTGCTGAATATGGGAACATCAGCTATCCTCCAGTCTTCTGGTACCTCCCCTTGGCTAAAAATGATGGAAAAATCTCCATTAGAGCCCCAGCAATCTCCTCCCTTGTCTTCCCATAACATCCTGAGATAGATTTCATCAGACGCTAGGGATTTGTCCATCTTTATGTGCGTGAATATCTCTAACACCTTTTTCCTGAGACACACATTCCAGACTATCAGCGTACACTTCCCTCACTCTCCATCCACCCCATCCTTCTCCCTAATGAATACAGATGTGACATATTCATTCAGGATACCTCACAAATCCCCTGGCTCCACATACACACTTTCATTTGGTCCCAGAGGGGACCTCCTCTTTCCCTAGTTAGCCTCCTCTAATAAATTTACAAAAGGTTTAGGAATTCTCTTTAATTCTGTTGGCCAGGGCCATTTCATGTCCCCTTTTTGCCCTCCTAATTGGTTTCATAAGATCCCTCCCATATCCCCTATAAACCTCGAAGGACTCACTTGATAACAATTTCCCTGGCATACATTTCCTTTCTTTTCTTGATCAAACCCTTAATTTCCTTTTTTTTGAACCAAGGTTTCCTAATCTTCCCACCTTTTGTAAGGAGTAATATTAGTTTTCCATTTCAGAGAGACAGAAACACAATGATATTAAACAGTTGTTCTCATTCTATCAATATAGAATATTACGCATAGTGGCAAAATTACACCTTGTATTTGTTGGAATTCTTTTGGCTATTGTGTTGGGTTCTCCACTTGGGGAATATTGACTGCATGTTTTTATTATTGGCTCCAGGTTTTTACTATAATCTGTAAGAAAATGATCAGATGATCAAACTATTTCCAAAGCTGCTGATAGTGACTTGGTTAATGTCTACCAGCAATGCTGCTTATAGCCTTCTGCACTGCAATTAAAGGAAGTCACCTGGAACTAACCATGAATGTAAGCTACTTACAAACTAGATTTTCTGTATAATCCCCTGAAAATCCTGCTGTCAATTACAAGGAGGTTTGGTGAGTGTTTAGTGTTATGTTAACCTATAATTACTGCTGAGCAAAACTATCTGTGTCTAAAACCTAATGTTGACCTCTGTATATTGTAATTTCCTCATGAATATTACAAAACACGGTAGAGTCAGAGTTGTACAGCACAGAAACTGGCCCTTTGGTCCGACTTGTCCTTGCCTCCTTGAGCTAGTCCCATTTGCCTGCGTTTTGCCCATATCCCTCTAAATCTTTCCTGTCCATGTACCTGTCCAGATGCCTTTTCTACCACTTTCTCTGGCAGCTTGTTTCATATACCCACCATCTTCTGTGTGGGGAAAAAAACTTGCCCCTTGGATCCCCTTTAAATCTTACCCCCCTCACCTTTAAGCGTATGCCCTCTAGTTTTAGACTCCCCTACCCTAACACTCCATCTATACCCCTCATGATTTTATAAATCTCTATAGGATCACACTTCAGCTCCAGGGAAAACAGTCCCAGCCTATCCAGTTTCTCCTCATAACTCAAGCCCTCCAGTCCCAGCAACATCCTTGTGAATCCTTCCTGCATCCTCTTTAGTTTAATCACATCCTTCCTATAGTGTGGTGACTAGAACTGCACACGGTATTCCACGTGCAGTCTCACCAATGTACAGCTGTGTATAGCCTTGTGCAAAGAATTTTAAAATGTTATCTTTCATATTTATCAGTTTTCATTGTATGTGTATGTTCCATGGCACCCTGTGAAATGTTTAGAAAATTGGTCAAAAGTATGTGCTTTTGTTCTGCAGTCTATAAACTCACCCAGCTTGAGGACATTAAGCTTAATGATGTATTTGGAGAATTTGCTATCTTGAATCCTTTGGTGATTGAGTTCTCACATGAGTTCATTATTCAGTGGAAACCTTAACTGTCTGCTTTTTATTTTGAATGTTAATTTGCCTGTATGTGTATTTATTTTGCCTCCTGGGCACCAGAGTTCACATTGAACCAATGCCTGATGACAGCAGGCATTGGGAAAAGGGTAGTCCCTGCCACGGAGATCCCGTGGTGTTTGTGTGGAGCCGTATTTGAGGTCTGCAGCAAACACAAATTCTTCAGCCCATTGTCTTGGCTCTAAAGAACCTTCCTTCTGAGCATGCTCATCGCGAAGAGTCATTGAAGGTGTATCAGAGCCAAGGGTGGGGTAACAGGTTTCCAATGGTGCCTGCTTGATTGTTTTCCAAATTATTAGAAAATCTAGAGGCCAGATTTCAAAAGCAGTATTCAAAATATTTTTAAAGTTTGTCTTTAAGGGACAAGTGTGTGCAGGAAAGAAACATACCCATTTCACAGATGTAAAATGTTCTGTTTACCAATATAGTCCACATCCCTTGTTATGGTCTTCTGGTGACTACTAAGTACTGACTCGAGCAGGCATATTTTCTATGGTATATTGATAATTATCATTAAAGCTGAAGGTGATTTACAGTAAAGTGGGTGAATTAGCTCAGATGAAAAAACATTCGGTTAAGGTTACTACTGAATAATGGAGTCATGGGAATTTAATTCCTAAAGCAGTGAAGAACAGCAAGACATGACTGGTCTTGTAACAAGTAGTGGAACCGAAGTCTCACCCTATCCTTAGAACTCCTGACATGGAAGTTTGTACCCTTGGATGGTATAGCTTCCCAGTACTAAATAGCAAAATGCTTCCTCAGAAAAAAAAATGAGAATGAAATTTGAGAATGAAACTCATTTGGTTGTTTTTCTTGTCCCTTCATTTGGTAGGCTGTCCAGTTCCCTTCTTAGACAAATTATTTTAGTCTCATTGGATGGGGGGAAGGGAGGAAAGTGTGGTTAGATTTTATGCAGAGCAGTTATTTTCAAATTGTAAATGAAGCATTTAAAAGTGACTTGAATCCAAAGGGCCTGCTTCATGATTTGAAAGCAGTAACAAGTTCATTTCCTTGCACATAAGTCGGTGCTGTTCAGTTTTAAAAAGAAACCAAGAGGCAAAGTGGCACATAAATGCAATTGTAGAGAAGTTCTTGATATTAAATATAATGATGCAGTTATCAATAAGCAAAATTAACTGAAAATGTGTTCAGGGGATTTCCTAGATGGTTCTGAGATTACTCATGTTGTAACTGTTTAATGGAATGGTACACAGCAAGTAATAAGCTAATACAAAGGAGCAGGAGGGAAAGTTAATAGAAATTTTAAGGACTTTTAAGAGCTGTTGTCATGCCGTCTTTTAGGCATACAAAGAATAAATGTGTGTGGTTATATATTTTCTAGAGAACACCTTGTGCTAATTTGTAGGCTTTAATACTTCATCATGAAGAGAATTTTCTTTAAACCATGTAGATAGATATGTGAGTAGTGGTCTAATTCTCTCCCAAATTGCAGACTGTCAGCTGTATGCTAATGAATTGAACTTTCTGGCCTTGCAGAGCAGACTTCTGCTGTGAGGCAGAGAATTGTTTGCACACCTGTTATGTTGATGTCAACCCACCCACAGTTTGGTATGTTATGTAGATTGCAAACGATGATTGTCCATGTTAATAGTATCTGATAACTGTGAACAAGTCCTTATGAAATGGTAGTGAAAAAAGTAGGGGTTCATAGGATTTTCAGTCTTGTCTCTGATTTTGTTCGTAACCAATTCATTTTGATGTCACAATGACCACAATATTATGAACTTGTTAAAATAGAACATTTTTAAAGTACACAAACTGTTTTAAAGTATAACAACTGTAGGCAAGTGCAACCATTCTCTTGTGTAATGGTATTGATTGATAGACAATGTTAGTCTTCCATTGTTTGCTAAGATAATATCCTGGGATATTTAACCAGAAGCCTGGGTCTTTTCTTATAGATTTCATGGCTAATACTTTGAACCACATACAAATAAGGAACTTTGCAAGTTGCAAATGGGGTAGCTCAAATCAAATTGTTTAAATTCCCTTTGAACATCTATCTTCCTCCAAAGCTACTGATCCTGGAAAACATTGCCGATGCACAATTCTAACTGCTTAAATTCATTATAGTAAATATTAACACTGTCAAATCTGCTGTAGGTGTGCTAATATTTGTTTATAGCTGTCTTGATTGTGGAATTTTCTTCCTTCAGCCTATTTTTTTATGATTCTCTACTTTGCACAACTATAGTTATTTCAAGAACTTTCTGAAGCTGAAGTTAAGTTGAACGTAGAGACACAAAATAGGAAGCCATCTCCACCACTCAATATGATCATGTCTGATTCTCTACTTGAGTTCTCTCTTCCATACCTATCTCTTCCTTAAATATGTATAATGACTTACCTCCACTGCTTTCTGTGGTAGAAAATTCAACAGGTCTACTGCTCTCTGGGTGAAGAAATTTCTCCTGATCTCATCTGAATAGAATGCCTCTTGTCCAGGGAATATGACCCTTAATTCTACACACAGAACTATCTGGATCATCCTCCCTGCACCTAGGCTGACTACTTCTAAGTTTTTATGAGATCCCTTTCCTCTCATTCTTCTAAACTCAAGTGAATATGGGCCAAATTAATCCAATTGCTTCTCGTGCATTGCTTCCAGGAATTAGTCCAGTAGACCATTGTTGCACACACTCGAGGTGTGGTCCAACCAAAGCCCTGTACAGCTGCAGAAAGGCATCCTTGCTCCTGCACTCAAACCTGAATGCTTGCTTCCAGCAGCTGGTGAACAAGGACATCGTCATTGCATCTTCCCTCTCCCCAGTCTGTCACCATTCAGGTCACATTTTAGAACCAAAGTGGATAACCTCTCATTCATCTGCCATGCATCTTCCCACTAATTCATTTTGTCTAAGTCACATTGAGGCCTTTTTGCATCTTTCTCACAGCTTGCGTTACCCCCCAGCTTTATGCTGTCTGCAAGTTTGGAGATGTTATATTTCGTTCCATCATCCAAATAATTGATGCATATTATGACTATCTGGGGCCCAAGCAATGATCCCTGCACCACCCCACTTTTGCTGCCTGCCACCCAGAAAAAGACCTGTTTATTCCTAATGTTTCCTGTCTGTCAAATAAATCTCAATTTGTGCCAGTCATGGGTTTTAAATTTGTGCATTAACCTCTTATGTGAGATCTTATTCAAAAGTCTTCTGAAATCACCACATCCACTGGTTCTTCCTTATCTCTTCTGGTTACATTGTCAAAACTCTCGAGTAGATTTATTAAACAAGATTTCCTTTCGATGTAGTAAAGGGCTGACTCCATTTTTTTTAATTACCAGCATTTTGTTGGACTTTAATGCTCATTGCTTGTTGAGCACTATTTTGAAAGTATTATTTGCATAGTGAATTGTTCTTGTTTTCTAATTTTGTCAAGTAAGTGAGATGGGTACGGAAGGGCTCGCTAATCAGTAGCATAACGCTATTACAGCGCCAGCAACCCGGGTTCAATTCTGGCCACTATCTGTAAGGAGTTTGTACGTTCTCCCCATGTCTGCGTGAGTTTCCTCCGGATGCTCCTGTTTCCTCCCACGTTCCAAAGATGTACAGGTTAGGAGTTGTGGGCATGCTATGTTGGCGCCGGAAGTGTGGCGACACTTGTGGGCTGCCCCCAGAACACTACGCAAAAATGCATTTCGATGAACATGTGACTAATAAAGAAATCTTAAATCTTAATATTATTTGACATTATATAACTTGAGTTATAGCTGAAGAATTTATCTGCTTTTTTGCTTAAAGCTATCCAACCAACAAATTTGAGTTCTTGTGTTAGTTTTTAAAATAAGAATTAGTGTTAGAATCAGAATTGTACAGCACAGAAATAGGCCCTTTCAGCCCACCTGGTCCATGCCAACCATAATGAGTATCTACACTAATCCTATTTGTCTGCATTAAGCCAGTATCCCTCTACTCCCTTCCTATCCAAGTACTTGTCCATATGCCTTTTAAGTGTTGTAATTGTATCTGCCTCCACCACCTCCTCTGGCAGCTTATTCCTGTTAACCACCACCCTCTGTGGAAAAACTTACCCCTCAGATCTCCCTTTAAATGTCTCCCCTCTCATCTTAAACCAGTGCTCTCTAGTTCTCGGCTCCTCCGCCATGGTGAGATGAGGAGCTTTTTAGTAATTTAAAATGTTTGTTTCTTTTTTTTCCACAAGAACTGAGAAGCAACTAAATTTTTTTGATACAATTTGAACATTTAAATGTGCATCTCAAAAGAAATTGCGGTGATTGCATCAGAAGTTACATGTGCAGTAAAACTCTGATAACCTGCCATACTTGGGACTTTGGTGTGAACTGCTGGATTTTCCAGACCATTGGATATTATTCCTGTTAATACACTGACACACTAAATTCACCTTGTTTTTGGATATTATAAATTTTCCAGTGTACTCTGTAAAGTTAAAGCAAGTGCAGGAACCTTGGACCTGGTGAGTTTCAGGGGACACAGACTGCAGATGCTGTAATCTGGAGCAAAACAACAAACTGCTGGAGGAACTCAGTAAGTCAGGCAGCACCCAGAGAGGCAAAGGGATTGTAGGTACTTTGGTTCGAGACCCTGTATCAGGACCTGTTCTGGGCCCAACCCTGCGTCAGGATCAGGAGTGTGGGAAATATCACCTGTGAGCCAAAATGCGGAACCATTAGGATTTCCAAATAGATAAGAGATTATCGGAGTTTTACTGTACTGTATTCAGCTTGTTGATTGGCCAAGTCATGTATAACAGTGACTTGTTAGAATTACACTGAAGCGCCATCATGTGTTAAAACTGTGGTGGTGAGGGGTGGCTGCAAACTTTTCTTAACTGAACTGAATGCAAAATACTTTTTCTTTGTGTTTTCTTAATCCTTTGAGTATAATTTGTTTATAATTGCCTGGATCATTTTTCAAGTTTTTCTTCGATTGCTGATGACCATGAGCTCTACACACCACTATATAAGTTGTCAGAATGCTTGTCCAACACCTGCTACTGGTTGAACAGAAATCACCATCACTCTCACAGAAGACCAACACCATCATCTTCAGACTTCCTGCAAAGTATTCAGGCAGGGAATTATATTGGAACCCAGGATGAGTTCTGACCAGGTCTCTTTGGTGATGTTATGTAATCCATCTCCATAATAGTGCCTGCCTCTGCCCTCGCCTGAGATCATCTTTGCCTTTGTAACCTCGACTGTTCTAGTACACACCTCCCATGTTCTATCCCATTGATAAGCCATGATTCCTGACCCACATTTGCATACAGTTAAGCAAAGATGTATTTCAAAATGCTCAAACTTGTTTCAGGCTCAATGGACTCGCACCATTCTGTCTGTGCACCCAGTTCTACAGCTGCCTGGAATATTTATCCACTTTCAAACCTAGCCTCTTGAACTTCCCCAGTTTTGAAGCAATTATATCTTCAGCTCTGGAATTCCCACCCTAAACCTCTCTACCTCACTTTGCTACTTTTAAGATCCATTAAACATCCACTTTGTCAAAGCTTTAAGTTGATTTAGCTATACGTAGGCAACACATGTTCTGTACAGACATCTTTGTATTTCAGTTTATCATGTTTAGTACAGTTCCTGGGAGAGATGTTTGTTTCAATTAGAATGCAAACATTTATTGTATGATGCATTATTACTGACCTCCCAGGTCAATTAAAGCCTTAAATATTACAATCAGAAATTGTGAGCAAATTGCATATCAACTTTAATACACCGAGAGTTCTATGTAGCAGGATAATGTAATATACCCTTTGGCTTAATGAGCAATATGCAGTTCATTATGAGGGCCAGCTGAAAATAGATCTGTTAAGTACATTTGCATTTTTATTTTTTCATAGTGTTTCCTCTCTTGGCCTACAGCTGAGTCTACATTTTTGTCCATGTGTGTGCATGCATTTTTTTAGTATTAGATTCAGCCTCTCGGAAATGTTAACCTGTCATTGTCATTAAAAAAAAATTGAAAAAAGTTGCCTTGAGTGACTTGGGTAGACAATTTTAATAAACTTATGGTTTTGCTGTAGCTATTTATTAAAATGTTGGTGATTTTCAGTTAGTTGCACTTGAAAGGTTAAAATATTTGATGTTGGCAATAGGTTTTTATATCCCCAAACTTGATGTAACTCTAGCAACAAACAAGATGCTGGAGGAACTCAGTGGGGCAGGCAACATCTGTGGAAGGAAATGGACAGTTGATATTTTGGATTGAGGCACTTCATCTGGACTGAAATTCAGATGAAGGTCTCGACCCGAAATGCTGACTATCCATTTCCCTCAGTTGCTGCCTCGCCCGCTGAGTTCCTCCAGCATCTTGCTTGTTGCTCCAGATTCCAGCCTCTGCAGTCCCTTGTGTCTCCGTCTTGATGTAACTCCATGTTGTTTGTGGCTCAGTTAAATTCTTGTTCTTATAGGTCCAGGCACTTAGTATGACTTCAGCTCAGACACTGTAACAATGAACACGGCTCAACTAGTAGCCACTGCCTCCCAACACTGGAGACCTCAGTTCAATCCTGAATTCTGGTGCTATCTGTGTAGAGTTTGCAGGTTCTCTCTGTGATTACATGGGTTTCCTCCCACATTCCAAAGATGTGCGGGTTGCTAGGTTAATTGGCCAGAGTAAATTATCCCTTGTGTGTAGGTGAGTGGTAGAACCTGGAAGTTGATGGGAGTGTAAGGAGAATGAGCAAAAAAGAGATTAATGTAGGATTACTGTAAATGGGTGGTTGATGGGCAGTGCAGGCTCAGTGGGCTTAAAGGCCTGGTTCCATGCTGTACCTCTCTTTGACTCTATGAATGTACCTTCCCAGAAATTATATCACCAATTTCTGACCAGATTTTTCTGGTGCTGAATTCCAATGACAAAGCCTCATCTCCATTTAAGAAGAAATGCAACCTTACACACAGAATATCCAGTTTTGACCAGTGGTTGAACCAAAACCAGATATAGGACGTATGCCAAAAGGATATTGTACCCAAATCATATCAAAACCAAGAGAACTACATTCCAAAAATCTCCCAAGTTGACAGCACAGTGATTGGCCTGATTTAAGGGAAGCATCTACAAGTACATGTTTTTAAAATCCTGATTGTGAAAATCCATTTGCTACAAACTAAGAGAATGGAATGTTAATTTTAAATACATTGATATATTCCTAACTCGTAACATGCAGCTAATCTGAATCTCCTCCTGCTCTTGTACTTTTTCAGATTGCCATCTGCCTAAACAGTATTAAAATGAAAAGCTGGTATTGGGGGTATCTTTTATTTTTAGATGCTGGAATCTGGAACAAGAAAACGAACTGCTGGAGGGATTGAGCAGCATCTATGCTGGGGGGAGTGGGGTGGTTGGAGGAATTGTCGATAGCTGGTATAAAGAGGAGATGGGGGATAGTAGGTGATAGGGATGATGGCAGGAGCCAAGTGTGAGAGGGGGAAGAGTGGAGTTGGGAGACACAGGCAGGTGTATGGTAGGTGGAAACAAACAAGGGAAAAAAGGCAGATGGAGCCAGGTGGGGGAGGGATGGGTGAAGGTGAGAAGTGGGGATTCAAAGGTTACAAGTGCTGCAATCTGATGGATGGAAAACAAGAACATCAGGGAGAGCTGAAGGGCAGATGGGGGAGGGGATCCGGTGGGTGAAGTGTGTGGGTGGTATGTGGATGGAACCAGGAGGGGAACGAGGATGAAACTGATTTGAGGGGGGTGGTGGGTATGGGAAAGGGAGATTTGGGGGGGGTGGGGGGGTGGGGGGGGAACATGCTCATTGAGAGATGGTTGAAATTGGAAAATTCAGTGTTGATACCATTGGGTTGTAGACCTACCAGACAGAATGTGAGGTATTGTTCTTCTAATTTGTGTTGGGGCTCACACTGACGGTGGAGAAGGCCAAGAACAGACATATTGGTATGGGAAGGGAAGTTTTATTTACCTTTTTTCTTAAAATCCATTTTAAATTAATATTTAAAGTAGTTCATTTGTTTCAGATTTTGTGTGATCCATGTTGGTGATGAGAATATTGTTGGGGAGTAGTGAATTGCAAATTGATTAGTTGGTGGAAATTGATTGAAGATTAAAAATTTGTGTGAAAGTGTCACTTTTCACAACAAACCAGATGGAGATGCTGAGGAACAAAGGGAATCATTGGCTCCTCTCATTTTACCTTGACGAACAGCTTAAAAGCTAAAATCTGCAAACCATTAAAACTACTGTTCTATTTAAAAATATAACTCAATGTTTCTCAGTTGTGTGTTGATTCAAGACGTTTATATTCCTTGACTGCTCTTTCCTGCCTTCATTGTGATCAGCTCGCAATTCAAGTACAGAGACAGCTGATACAGATTCTCATTACAAACTGCAAATATATCACAGGATACAACTTGTACTGAGGAATTGATACAATGATGATATTTTTTATCGTTACTTTTCATGATGTAATTATCACCCAGAATGGTTGAAATAAGCATCAGTGAGCAGCCTTTGGTTATTAAGAAGAGAGATGAATCATCAAAGAATGCTTCAAGGAGCATAATTTTAAATGTTGGACAGGAGCTTAGTATATGGCTGTCCTCTGCAAAGAAAATTATTAAGATTTGTTTTTATAAACATGATTTTTTAAAGTTTCAGCCATATAGAAATCAACAATATAAACAGGATTTTATTAGGTTGGAGCCTGAACTGAAACTATCAGACAACCTTAAAATCTTATTATTTATTAGTCACATGTACATTGAAACATACAGTGAAATGCATCTTTTTGCGTTACTGACGATGTGCTGGGTGCAGCCCAGCTGTTTAGCAAAGTGCACCATAAAGGGATCCTTGAAGCCATGGCAAAATGAGAGATCATGTGCAAAATTAAATCTCATTCAAAATTTCACATTAAAGGAAAGCATAGGGCAAAGAAACTGAAATTTATTTCATATAAGTCTTCCTTCTGGAGGCTGCTGCTACCGTTAACAATGACCACTAATTGAGTTTGAAGCCCCTGTGAGACCAGGTTGCCTAACATTTACATATGTGGGTTGGAAAGGGATTTCATACAGAAATAGGGATTATGTGATTCATTGGGATTGAGCAAATTGAATCTGCACTGCTTACATGCCTTAATAAATGTACTGTGTTGGCAATTTTTTTGAGCTGCTATCTAGGATTAGAACATAATTGCCTTTTTATTGGATTATGGAAGGCGAATTAACCTCATGTATATTGATTGAAAATTGTAAGTAATTATGCTCATCTTGTTCTAACACTGAGAGAATGATGTCATTCTTATTCAGGTTCCATGAATAAATGAAATTTATAAATATGTCTTGAAAAATGTATCCTCACAAATAGGCTTCTTCATGCAAAACTAGAATTGGTTGATAATAGTGCTACCTTATTTGAATCTGTCATTTCAATATATCTGATTTTACCTCAAGAAAGGAGGTTTGGAATGTATTGGGGCTTTTAGCTCCTGAATGGCACTGGAAGGTTTGCAAGGGAGAAAGACAGACATATTTGTACACCCATCCCAAAGTGCTTTTTAAAGGCAATGGCGTGTTTTTGAAGTGTCATCACTTTTTGAAATGTAGTGCAGGGCACAGCAAATGTAATGTAAGCGCAAGTTGGCAAAATATTTCTAACTCAACCATCTGATGACATATGCCTGAACTTGTATCTAAAAGCAGCCATTTGTGAATGAACCAAGCGGAGCTTTAATGTGAGGAAGGCATCATTCCTCATCTGTTGACTGGGAAAGAGAACTTGTGAGATATTTACTTTGGTGGATCTGTGATTACTTGTCAAAAAGACACTGTTTAAAGTTCAGTCCCAGAAGCTTTAGCTTGATGGTTTGAACCTTTACAGGGAATTTATCAAAACATCCTTAATTTCCTAGCCTAAGATGAAAACGATGAAACTTCACTGATTTTCTTTTTTAAAAAAATCATGTCTTTTGCTATTCCAAGCTCAATAACCCCTCACTAATCAATAATGAGTCACATGGAGCACACCCTGCATGGTGCATTAAGCTTCAGAAATTCTAATGCAATTGATATTTTACTTCCTTAATTTTTCCAAAATATTATGCCCATTTTTATGATAAAATTCTTGCAGGACGATCCTTCCAATATTACCTATGCATTTGGAAATCCAAATCTACCTGTGTATTGGTACATTTTTAACTTAAAAGATTTAGGAGTTGGATTGCATATTCTGAAAGCAGTGGTATGTGCTTTATTACAGGAGACATGATGGGAGGAGCAGTGAAATCCACATAGTATGACTATAGTAATCAAAAGCACTTAATTTGTTAGATTTTGTTCATTGTGGTTGATCATGTTGACAAGGATTGATGGATGTTCAAAATCCAAGTGCTGGTAAAAAGATATTTCTAATTTTAAAAAAAATCCTTTCTAATGTGCATAATTCTATTTAAAATACCTAATAATTAAAAATACTTGTTATGGATTTCCGATGAAGAACTGGGCCTTTTAATTTGTGACTTAATCTTTTATAGGCAGATCTGTTGTGTGATAAAGCTCTGAGTAAATGCTTTAATTACTTTAAGCCTATGAATTGTACTTCACTGACTCAGTGGCCATTTTTCATACATTTACCTTTCACCCCTGAACAAATACAATGAAGCCTCCACCATTTGATAGAATCTTCACGAGGGAGAAAGCTTTTTGAAAGTTGCACTTTGAAAAGCTCTTTAGTGCTTTCGTCCTGTCTGACATGGAACTTTCCAGCTTGAAGATTGCAGTCAGTATTATTTAAATTTGTAATAAAAACTCCATTCCATTCTTGGAGTTCCTCTGTCTCTGTTGCAATTACTTCAGTGATGAGATTTTCCACACGGTACCTCTGAGATGTCTGTCGTCTTTTCTGAACTGTTTTCCCTGCTCCTCCTGCACAGAGAAAAGAGTTCCCTAGTTCCCTTCCAGCCCACCAGCTTTGACATTCTGTGGATCATCCTTCAAAATTTCCACCACCTCCAACAAGATTCCAGGCACATCTTCCCCTCCTCTTTCACCATTCTGAAGGGACTGTTCTCTTTGCAACTCTCTGCTCACCAACCTCTCCCTTTCTAGCCACTTGCCCCTGAAACTACAATAGATGCATTGTCTCTCCTTTTACCTCTTCCCACCCTCCACGGACCCACATATTTCTTCCAGGTGAAGCACTGATTCACCAGTCATCCTATCTAGTATACTATGTTCACTGCTTACAATGTGGTCTCATCTACATTGAAAAAGCCAAAGTGCTTTGTGGAGCACAATCCACAGAGGTGATCCTGAGTTTCCTGATGCCTACTACTTTAATTCTTCATCCCACTCCCTACCATCTGCGACCTCCTGCACTGTTACAACAAGGCCCAATGCAAGCCTGAAGAACAGAACCTCATCTTCTGTTTAGGCAAGTTGCAGCCTTCTGGACTCTACAACTTTTTAGATAACAAGATTTCTCTGTCTATATTAGAATTGGCCATTCTAGCTAAGCTATTGGTTGAGAATTTTCTCTTTCTTTCTCTCTCTCCATTAGCACAGCCTGACTTGCTGGTATGTAAAGTTCCATTTTACAACTTCTACAGTTCTTTCTTTGTATTCTCACTCTCTAACTGTACTCATTTATTTAGTTTCTCGCTCTCTTGCTCTCCCCTCCCGCCTCCCCCTCTCCTCCTGCCTCCCCCTTACTCAGCTTATTCCTGTGGACTCTGGGAAACCTTGCCCTTGCCTTAGTAGGGATATTCCCATTATCCCCATAATCCTGTCCATCCCTCTCCACAACTTAAAATTAACTTACTCTCTCTTTCCCTGTTTTAATGAAGGGTCAAATTCTTAAACATGAATTTCTTTCCACGGATGCTGCCCTTCCTGTTGCATCTTCTGTTTCTGATTTCTAGCATCTGCAATTGATTTGGTTTTCATTATTTAAATTTGTTCTGAGCCTTACACAATTCCAGCACTGAAGAAACCAAACGACCATATTTGTAAGATGATTTGGAAGTTGATTGCCTTTCAGTTTCCATTGCTCATTATGGCACAATAGCAATTCTACTCCAGATTATATACATTAGCAATTAAATAAAGATTAAAACTATTTTTCTTAATGTTGTCTAAGCAATTCCTTGGCCCTTACTAGATCTTCCATTTCTCAACTTTAGGAACATCAGAATCCCCACCTGCTCATTGGGATGTGTCAGAAAAACTGATGTGCTGCTTGTCCTTAAATTAGCTCCCCTTGCCTTGTTTCTTAGTATGCATCCTCAGCTTTCAGGCACCAGATCACACTCCTCTTAAGCTATCAAGGATGAACATTTGGATGGCTAGTGCTGGTTGGTGTCTTTGTGGAGATTTCTTCAAATGACCTTCAACAGTTCCTCATTTCTGTTGTGCCCCATGCTTTGGGCCCACAACTTTCCCTTTGCCAGATGGCAAGAGAGCAGAGTTATTGTGATCCATTTGGTTTCATCTCAATTGACAATAAAGCAACTTTCCCCTCACCACTCCACTCCCAATATTTTTTATATTTGGTGACCAAAAAGGATTTGAACAAGGCACCATTGTATCTGATTCCCTGCTCAGTTTGCTCACAGCATTGCCCTGGAGATTATTTTTCAATTCCTAGGGTTTTTTTTTTGGGTAATCCCAGAGGATTGGCAACTCCTGTGATCACTTGTTTAAGTTTGCTGTGCTTTCTTTTGCCTTTTATATTTTTTTAAAATGTCTGTTCCTATACTCCCTACTCTTTTCCCCCTCGTTTGGTGTCCATCTTAGATTTTCGTTAAAAACCATATGCCTGCCTTTCTGTATGTAAAGGATGCCGGGGTAGTGCAAATTACTTATCAATGTACACTATGCACACTGGAGTTAGGAGTGTAGTTCACTGAGATTTAAGCACATTGTATGTGACACTTGAAAGATTGTTTCACAATTCATCGAAGTCCTGTTTCATGGTTACATTTTCAACTAAAAGAGAAATATTTGGTTGGATAGTTTTCCTGAGGTAAAATATACGTTATGCTGCTTGATATTAACAGACTTGTATTGCTTAATTATCTGTATTTGTTAGACTCCAATCAAGGATTTCCATTGTTTTAATGTGTAGTTTATCCATCATTTATGTCTGTTAGACCATGTCAACAACTCCTGCATATTTGTGAATGCAAGTATTCCTCTATTTGTTATTTTTTCCACTCTTTGGCCAGAATCTACATTACAAAAATGATTATTCCTGTACTCTGCAAACAATCTGTCTGATGTTTTAAAATTGGACCAGAAGATATATTATGCCATCAACCCTAAGGCAAGGGTCCTTTATGGTTCCCTTGATACTGGAAGATTATTCAACAAGATCCTTTGCTTTTCTGGAATGGAAGTATTCTCTGTTTCATTTGTAGGTTTTCCCCAAATCCATCGTTCAATTTTCCATACCTGATTCAATTGCATTTCCAGATATTTAGCTGACCTCAAGCCCATTTTGCAACCACTCTGAGCACTTAGTTGATCTTAAATAATTTCCCACGAGGAATGCAACATGAATTGTTGTACAATTCATATTTTATTAAACCTGCACAAAGAAGCTAACTCAAATTCTTTATAATCAGACTGATGATGTTCAGTTATATGTCATGGTATCCCTGGTTTTACCGACTGATGTTAGGGTGTGGAACAGTTTAGCTTACGCTTCATTCTAGACACATTTGAGCTGTGATATTGAAGAAACTGAAACCCTTTTGCAGCTATTTCTACAAAGACCCACTTCCTAATACAATCAAGAAGGTGGAGGTGAGATGTGGCTCCTCTGGTCCATTTTGGGTCTGTTCATTGCTAGGTTTCTGGAATAGATTTCCTTCCACTCCCCCTCCCCCTCCCCCTCCCCCCTCATATTCCTTCCTCCCCTGAACACACTTCATTGTATTGAGTGGGAAATTGTTAGAGAAGAAATGCCACTCTCTCCAGCACATCAGCTACTGGATGATTGGTTATCCATTTTATTCTCCTTCGAGGATAACTTCCACTAACTTTTGGTTTTGTTGTCCTGTCTGTAACATCCTGATAATTAAGCTAATAAACGTTGGTTAAAAAAGGCTACCCACAATGAATCCTGGAAACAGTTACCCACCCAATGATTTGTTTCACTTGCCTCAGCTGCCCTGATGGTAACTACCCAGCCGGCATTGATTCTGAATAAATCCCCTGTACTCTCCATAGCTTAAGAAAGGAGAAGGATTTTTTTATATAGGTAACTATAGGTAATCCAAACTCCCATATAAGAACAAAATGGTTTATTCAGTCCCCTGAACCTTTTCTACCATTCAGTGCCCAGTCTGTATCCTAGTTGCATCCATCTGCCTTGGCACCATGTCCTTGGTGAGCAGAGAAATATCAGTCTTGATTTAAAAATCATTGAATTATTTTAATCTTTTTGAAGGAGAGTGTAAATTATCCTTTGTGTGGAATATATGTTGCTAACTTTGCAGTCAAAAATGATACATCGGCAAACATCTACAGAACCATGTTGAAATGCTCATTGCACCATTCTTTTGCCTTCCATCTTTCTTAAGAACGGAAAGTCCCTGGAAATATGCTTGCATCATCTGTTTCCTCGTATATATATATCATGGCTTTTCTGTATATTGCAGTTTCCTTGTGCATTGAAACTTGCTTTGTGACTCTAACCTAGTCGTGGCTTAAATGTGTTTGCTTTTAAGTTGCTGTGTGGAAATGGTTTGAGCATCTAATCTGTATCACACTGCAACAGTTGTGCTGCATAAAGCAACATGAATATTTTGCTGAAATGCATTATTATATCAGTAAATCAGACCCTGGATACTCAACAGAAGTAGTTGTAATGGCATGTCAGCTGTACATCTGCCTTTTTCAAGGAATATTTCAGGTGCACGAAATGGTGTGACCTGCTGTGTGTAGAATTTCTACTTTTGAGACCCAATTCTAAATACTTTGACTACGTGTGTCCTTGTGTGTTGAATTTCATTTGGTTTGGCCAGATTAGAGTATTTTCCACACTGTTCAAACTTTCCGATCTCTATTGCACATAATTGAAAATGTTTGGAGTCTGTAGGCCACACTGAAGAGAATAGTATGAAGGTTGGAGTTTAACTTCGGAAAATAGAGAAAATTCAGTAGAAGAAAACATTTGTGTAGCCTGTTCATATTGTCCTTTTATTCCATTACAGGTATGTTTAATATGAACTGGAGAAGCAGTAGAAATGTTGTACTTCTGCATTATCTCAAGCCTCCTTCAGTGTGCCCAAATAATTATATAAAATTGGCTGTATTCAATTCAGCGTTTGTAGATTTCTATATACATGTATTAAACAATTTGTATTGAAGGAGCGGAGTGTTGATCCTCTTGTTGTTATTCTTATGCTTAAATTAACTGGATGATGGTTTAATCACAGGCAAAAGTAGAATAAACTGTCATCTTTTGTAGGTTGGTTCTCATCGGGATGAATCTGTCAGTCTCCATAGCAACCATTCGATCCTCCCCAATACAGTTCCCCCTTCAAGTGCAGAAATAAATAACCAGGCACAGGATAACTACAGAGGTATTTTTTATGGCAACATAATTCAAAATGGTGTTATTTTACTGCCTATGAACTCTGTAACTCCCCAAATAACTTGCAATTTATTATCAGAAAGTATTTTTACCTTAGGGTATGTGTATTTTTGCACAGGACTGTCAAGTTTACAAAGTCAGTCTACTGTCTTGGGTCCTGCAGAAGTCAAAACAGAAGAGAAAGACGAGAACACAAACGACTCCTTCTCATCCGAGGACAAGAGGTCGGATGACGAAGGATGTAAAAAAGATGTCAAGATGCCATCTAGAGGAAGGTCAAGGTAAGTCTATGATGTGCTTAATTACCTTTTGACAACAGTAGGTGTTGATCCTGGTTTCACCAGAATGTCTTGCATAATTGGCATTTACTGTAACCTAGTACTGTTTACTTACAGTCATCATGAAGAAGAGGACCTTAATCCTGAGCAAAAAGCAGAAAGAGAGCGTGATCGGAGAATGGCAAACAATGCCAGAGAGCGCCTCCGTGTGAGAGACATCAATGAAGCATTTAAAGAGCTTGGACGAATGTGTCAACTTCACTTAAAAAGTGAAAAACCCCAAACCAAACTACTTATTCTTCATCAGGCAGTTACCGTCATCCTTAACTTGGAACAACAAGTTCGAGGTCAGTAGGCCTTAGATTGACTACTGACATTCACTAACGGTAGCTTATTGTATGTTCATCAGCATTATCTGAGAGCTCTTTACATTTAAATTTAAATGTTCAGACTTGCCCAACACCTCATCTGTCTGCAGTTATGGATAACTAAATTATACCCAAAGTAAGTGGAATTTTAACTCCCATGCCCAGATTACCCCACACAGTTACCTTCCAGCAGTGACCATTGGACGATTGAGATAGGATAGGGCTGATAGTCAACTTCCCTGGCGCATCGAAGATGTGTTTGAGGGAAGGAACCAGAGGGCATATGATTCCTGTCAAACTATATCCCACATACAGGTGACCTCCCCCTCCCCCACATTAAGGCCACTCAGGTAATGAAAATTCACCCTTGCAGAATTCACAAGTCATTGCCAAAAAAATTGAGATACAGGATAAAATTTGCTCTCATGAAATTTATGTTGGGGGGCGGGGGGGGGGGGGGTTCAAAAGTAAATAAATGCAAATTTTTTTTCAACTTGTGTTTCTTAACGTGCACAGATAACACAGCTTTACATTACAGAAAATAGTGATTCGGACTGTTTGCTAGGAATATAACCTTCTGTAATGCAGGGGTCACCACTAATCTGGCAGTCTGGCAACAGCATTAATTACAAAATTGGAAGAGAGAAATTATTGTATAGATTGTTCCACAGCTCCAATGTCTCTACTAAAGTTTTGGATGTTGTTGAATCAGTAATGAATCAATAAATAAACTAAGCCTTCAAAAAATTTATATTTCATTACTGAAACAAAACTGGGATCTCTTTGTTAGAAAAGCATTTTTCTGGATCTGACATCCAGTTGAGATACCAGATGAGACAAACTTGGTCAGTGCCCAAGAATGAAATATTGCGCTAGTGACCATCAGTGTTCTGAGTTAACTTCTGGTTCTGTTCCTCTGGGCTTTATACTATGAGCTTTATTCCTGACCATTTGTCCCTGCTGCTGTTATTTTATTGCAGCATCTCTTTTATATTAGGTCCTTAATACTACCTGCTATTGACCTTGGTAATATGATACACTTTAAATTTCACACTCAACCTCTTGAGATAGGGGGCTGTCAGTTCAAGTCCCAACCAGAGACTTGACAAATCCTGTGCAGGCAATTCATGCAGGACCAAGGGGTTGCTACACTTGTCCAAGGGGCTGTCTTTCAGCTGAGACATCAAAACAAAATCCCATCTGTCCTCACAGATGGATGTAAAAAAAATTCTTTTGGCTTTTATTTCAAGTGAGAACTGGAGAGCTCTCTCATGCCTTAAAGATATTTTTCCTCAAAAATAAACGAAGGCACCACTAAAGCAGAATATATGGTCAGTAACCTATTGCTGTTTATGAAAATTTGCTGTAAGCAAATGGGCTGTTACATTTCCTGCATGACAACAGCGACTACACTTCAAAGGAGTGTTTGTTATGTATTGTTTTTCAGTATTAGGCAAAAAAGGTATAAAGGTGAGCATGTGGTGAGAAATGAGCCAAGATCTCACTGAATGCTGGTGCTGGCTTGAGAGGCTCACTGACCTGCTCCAGCTCCAGATTTCTAATTCATTCCACATAAATTAACTGAATAATCATGATAATTCCTCACATCGAAGACTCGGGATCAGTGAAGCCCAGATTTTGCAGGTTCTCTGGTCAGAACTGCAGGCATTTTACCCAGATTTAAGAATTTATCCCTCAGTAAAATAAGGGATTTGACAGATATAATGCTCAGGTGTGTTCAGTATGTGTTACTACACTGTGCACTTGGATTTTTATGCATCATTATCTTGTAACAACTGTGAATTATTTGACATCTATCAATTGATATCTATTTAGTCAGAATGTATTTATTCTTTTAAACATGCAGAGAGGAACTTGAACCCAAAAGCAGCCTGCCTTAAAAGGAGAGAAGAGGAGAAAGCATCTGCCGCATCGGCGGAGACACCAGCAGCACACCCTGCAGTTCACTCTGGACTCAGTGACACTACCAACCCTATGGGTCATATGTAAACTGCCAGGTACTATCCCAACAAAGCTTTAAAGCTAGCATACAACCCCAGATCACTTTTTCTCATTTTTGCAATCATTTTGCAATTAGTTAGTTGCATAACCTTGAAGAAAAGCATTGAAACTACAGAATCTCTCACTATATTTCTAAAGCTTATGCCAAGTAAAAATGACATATGCAACATTGTAAATATGGTGCCATCCTGCATTTCTCTAGTTTTAAATGTTTGCAGACACTAATCGAGGCACTTAAAATGTGCTTTATATTTTGCCCAGTGTTAGCAAAGGTATAGTGGTATAGCATTTAATTATATGGTATGCTCAATAAATTTAGGACTGGCCAAGGACTACAGCTTTCATCATTGTGGCCTTTGCATTAATCCTTATAGTAGTAGTGAGGTAAAGCAGTATATGAATGTCCTCTTACCAATCTGTGCAGAGTTACAACACTGAACTTGGCAAATGGGGCTGTTGCTTGACTCTATGGGTGTGCATTCACTAAATAAATTAGATGCATTATCCAGTATTTCAACTTCATGTGAATTTATAAATTCAACAATGGGTGGTTAATTAATGTATCCGTACAATCCTGTGAAAGATTCCATAAGTATATCTCAGGATATGTTCAGGTTTCTTTTCGTCCCTTCCCTTTCAAGCTTTTGTAAGTTTTAAAATTGAGATTCAGATTACCCTGAAAAAACTTGCATATGTAGCACCTTTGGTTTTCTCTGGACATAGGGAAGCTATGAAGTTCATATGGATGTGTGAAAGCCGGTGAAGTTTAGTTATAGAAGTATGGCCATCATTAGTGTTGCAAGTTGTATCCATAGAGCTGTTTAGTGAACAATCTGTGGCAGTGCTACAATTGTTTGATTTCAGTTCTAGATGGGGGGGGTGGGGATTCTCCATGTTCTGATGGAGAAATGTCATGGTTACAGAAGTATTCTTCCAGAAAATCAGGGTGAATGAAGTGCAAGCAATTGCAGAATATTGAATTAACAGTAGAATGCAGAGCGTTGGCATTTTAGTCTGTGTACAATGCAGTAATTTGGTTTGGAAAAATGTATGCATTTACAAAGCTCTATGTGTTTACTTATACTGAACTAATTCTGAAGGAAATAGTGAATGGAAATCTATGTGCAGCTCCAGTTTAAAATTTTAGTTGTATCAACAACTGGTAAAAGTTGAACAGTTTTTGTATGAAGGCTGTTTGAACAGTTTTTATATGAAGGCTGAACATGAAGCACAGTTATAAAGCTTTGAAGAGGTTTTCAAGAATCTAAGGATTGTTGAACATGAGTGATGTAAATTGAGCATACTTGGGGCTTAACTCCAGTGTTTGTTTATGGTCATAAGCAATGGCATTTTTCTTGGGTTTGATTGCAAGGTTACTGAATCTTTCTAACTTTTTTTCTTGCAGGTCAAAAGTCTGGATCGGTTTTGTAAAATAACAAATGAGTCATCTTTCCATACAAGGACCCAGCCAACTAACTTTCTTTCATAAAGCCACAGTTGGAAATCTTAACGCACTTGAAGCAGAAACCCAGAAGCAATCTCTTGATCAATATGGCATCACATTCAGCCCGCTGAAAACTTATTTGACCTGAATCTGAATTTTGGCCCACAGTACATATCAATCTGTTGCAAGCAGTATTGCTTCCACACAATCAGAGACTGTTGCAATTATCCCAATTTTGTGGAAGTTGCCTTGTGCCTAAACTTGTTGGTTGATGAAATGCATTTAAGACAAAAATTATTTATTGCTACTGAACTATAAGGTCTACTTTGAAAGGGAAATGTTAAAATCTGATTTTTCATTTTCAGCTGGGCTGATGCTAGTATCTGTTAAAGCTGTTCACATACAGAGAACAAAGCAGGAATGACCTCTAACCCCCCAGCATTCCCAGAACCTATTAGTGTCTTAAAAAAGGAGGGAAGTCTTCATTGTCTTCTCCATTCCTTTGGCCACACAAATAGCATTTTCCATATATCAGAAAATTCCTTGTTAGTGTGTTTATTTTTTTTTGTTCTCTGGCTATTTGAACAGTTGTGGTCATGATTTTTTTTTCCTAAATTATGTTCAATGCCTGTGTCATGAGCAGTTTGCTATAATAGCAGAATGTTTTTATTGAAAAAGGGCAGGTCTGATCATAGCATCACTTAGCTTGAAATAAGGTTAGCTTCCTTCATACTTTCAAGTAAATACCCATTCTTATCTGTTTTATTTGTAATTATACAAACTTTTAAGCTTCTAGGCTTCATAGTAAAACTTGTAACGTGAAGTGTAAATTAGAAAAATTCTAATTTTAGAATTGCTTTGTTTTTCAAGCATTTAATACTACATTTAGTATATGTGAAAGTGTTTGCTGTAATTAAACACAGATGCAAAACAAAGGTTTCAGGCTCTAAAAGTGTTGAGAGCTGATAAAATCCTTGGTTCACCAGGGCCAGTAGTGTTGACAATGAACAAAGTAGTGCTGTCAGCTTAATTAAAAAATCTGGAGGGAAAAAAAGAGCAACGGTCACCAGCTTTCTGAGACCATACTTTGTTTTTGATATCTCCTTATCTGCATGGCTAGTCAGTGGATAGAGATCCGGAGACTGATGCAGCCAGAAATGCAACTGCCCTGACCTTTGAAGCCATCATGACAAACTCATACGAGTTGTTTTAAACCACTTAGAATTTCTTTGCGTTTCCTCCTGGCTGGTCTCCATTTTTTTTTGTGTGGGTTCAAGTTCCTTAGCTTCCATGTAAACTGTCTTCCATTCAAAAGGAATATAGAAGAGAAAATATCTGACAAGGTTACTCACTGTTATCTGAATGTTGGCAATTGGTTCAACAGAATGAACAAATGCATTCCTTTGTTCCAGGCACTAAGGCAACCGAAGAGCAAAATTTGTACAAGTTGCCATGGTGGGCTAATAGGAATGTCAAACGCTTGCTTTTGAAGGATTCGCTGAGAATTAATTCTTTTTTTTGACAAATTATGTATGATTTTGTTGTTCTAATTGATTCATGTTGACTAATTCAAAACTAGTTAACACCTATTTTTCTGTATTTGTGGCCTTGTTCAATTCGTTGTTTATGAGCTAACAGTTGCTTAAAACGTGCTAAAGTGATCACGTGCCACGTTCTGGCCTTTTCTTCCAAGCCTGGTTCTAAGCTTTCTTTCCCGTCAGCTATAATAGATGCATTATGCCCAGAAGCTTTGCTTCAAAAAGAAAAAAAAAGAAACATTTGGCTTATTTTTCACTGTAGCTAGTCTTTTATACAATAATCTTGTAAGAAAATTTCTTGAATTCTAAATATTACTCTTTCTAGATTTTTGAAATCAAAAGTTTTCAGTAAAAAAAGTTTCTTACTTTATTTTACTATATTAGGTAGCAGAAGTGTAGGGTTATTTACCATAACCTGTCCATTAATATCAGAAAATAAAATAGCATCCTAAGAACATAGTAGGTTCTAGCTAAACTGTGTAGTACCTATGGAGTATTGTACAAGCTAAATGTCTGAGATAAGTTGCTTCACATCTTGTTCTCCAGTTTCCATTGTTGGTTGATGCAGATTTGTACCCGTGTCAAATTTAAGGTATTGTTGATGAACCTTTCTACGCAACAGCAAGAAGTAAAAGATTTCTGTCAGCGACAACAGAAACCACAATATGTATATATAACATTTATGTAGCAATAAATGTGCCATCTTTTTTAACAAGAGAAATGAGCTTTAATGTTTCTTTGTGAATGAATTTGTTAGAATGAGCGTTTTTTAAAGAAATCTTGGAATGAATTTGCCTCGTATCAGACATTACTAGCTGTAGGATTACTGGTGTGATCACTTGGCTACCAGTTTATCTTAAATGTTGTACTTGTTTTATGGATGAAACTGCAGGCTTGTTCTTTTCACTTGGGCCTTTTAAGAGAAGAATCTCTTCTGCTATTTATAAATCAGAATAATTTTAAATTCTGAGAAAATAGATCCTTTTGTGTGGTAAAATAGATCAAATTTTTTGGCAACTTCGAACATATTTTTGGAAAATTAGCAAACCAACCACAAAAGCTGAATTTAATAATTGTTCCAAATGGAAAAAAGTCAAAGCAGGAAAATACAGTTGAGGGAATTGTTTACTCCATCTCAGTTCAGTATCTGGCATAGGGAAGATTTTACTCTCTGAAAATAAATCTGCAGATGCTGGAAATCTGAAATTAAAACAAAATGCTGTAAAAATTCAGCAGGCCAGGAAGCATCTGCAGAAGGCGAAGACGTTAACACTTCGTGTCTGAGACCCTTCATCACAACTGAGAGAAACAAGCGTACCAGAAACGTGAACTGTTTCTCTTTCCACAGATGCTGTCTGACCTCGAGTTTTTCCAGATCTCACTTTCTCCTTGATACTCAGTTTTAAATAAGAAGGATGCTAGTCTCAGCCATTCTATTTGGAAGATCATTACTGTTGATCATGCTATGTGAAGGTGGTTTGACAGTAAGTGGGAAATAAGTTGTCAAGAGAGTACATAGGTCAATAAAGGAATTTTGGCTGGTTAAGTAAGAGAAAAGATTCCAATAGGAGTCTAATGTGAGGAATAAAAAAGCAGGATTTAGCAGAAGCTATCATTAAGGAAGAAATAGCGAGACATCTAAATAGAAGTAGTTCCATCAAGCACATACAGCATGGATTCCGAAAGGGCAGGTCCTGTTTGACAAATTTATTGGATTCTTTGAGGATGTAATGAGCGTAGTGGATAGAGGGGAACAGATGGACGTTGTATACTTAAATTTCCAGAAGGTGTTTGATAAGGTGCCGCATAAAAGACATCCATAAGGTGAGGATGCATGGAGTTGGGGGTAATGTATTAGCATGGATAGAGGAATGGTTAACAATAAAGGCAGAGAGTTGGGATAAATAGGTGTTTCTCTGGGCCTGCAACTGTTCACAATATACAGTAACGATTTGGAAGAGGGGACGGAGTGTAGCGTATCTAAATTTGCTGATGACAATAAATTGAGTGGAAAAGCAAACTGTGCAGAGTCTGCAGAGAGATATAGATAGATTAAGTGAGTGGGCAAGGGTCTGGCAGATGGGGTACAATGTTGGTAAATGTGAAGTCATCCAGATTGGAAGGAAAAATAGATCAAATTATTATTTAAATAGTGAAAGATCGCAGCATGCTGTTGTGCAGGGGGACTTGGGAGTGCTTTTCTATGAATCGCAAAGGGCTGGTTTGCAGGTGCAACAGGTTATCAGGACGACAAATGGAACGTTGGCCTTCATTGCTAGAGGGATTGAATTTAAGAGCAGGGAGGTTATGCTGCAACTGTACAGGGTACTGGTGAGGCCACACCTGGTGTACTGCGTGCAGTTCTGGTCTCCTTACTTGAGGAAGGATGTACTGGCTTTGGAGGTGGTGCAGAGGAGGTTCACCAGGTTGACTCCGGAGATGAGGGGGTTAGCCTTTGAGGAGAGATTGAGTCGCCTGGGACTATACTTGCTGGAATTCAGAAGAATGAGAGGGGATCTTAGAGAAACATAAAATTATGAAAGGGATAGATAAGATAGAGGCAGGAAGGTTGTTTCCACTGCTAGGTGAGACTAGAACCAGGGGACATGGCCTCAAGATTCAGGGGAGTAGATTTAGGACAGAAATGAGGAGAAATTGCTTTTCCCAGAGAGCAGTGAATCTGTGGAATTCTCTGCCCAGGGAAGCAGTAGATGCTACCTTACTCAATATATTTGACACAGATAAATTTTTGCATAGTGGAGGAATTAAGGGCTATGGGGAAAAGGCAGGTAGGTGGATCTGAGTCCACGGACAGATCAGCCATGATCTTATTGAATGGCGGAGCAGGCTCGATGGGCCAAATGGCCGCCTCCTGCTCCTAGTTCTTAAGTTCTAGAATATTATTTAAGTAATATAAGATTATTAAACGCTAGTATTCAAGGAGGTCAAGGTGTTCTCATTTAAGAGACAAAGAGAACATGCAACTTAACACTCCACTTAACACACAGCAACTAAAGAGGAAGGCAAGCAGAAATGAAAAACAAAACAATGCAAATACCAGAAATCTTAAATAGAAAAGACAATCCCAGAGATACTCAACAGGTCAGGCAGCAGCTATGAAGAGGAAAACAGAGTTAGGTTTTGCATTGATATCTTTTATCAGAACCAGAAAAGAGAGAAAGCAAGAATGTGTTAAGTTGCAGTGGGGTAGTGATGTGGAGAACGGTGAATGTTGGTGATGGGGTGGAGACTGAGGCTTTCAGGTGGCTGTTGGTGCCCTCTCAGGGAAATGAATGTTTGTTAATCATTGCTGTTCTATCTCGAAGTGCAAAAGAGGGAAATGAATAAGGGCAGTTTACATAAATGATTCTGGAACTGAGATGTAGAACAGCAGGTGCTGAAAATGTGAGATAAACTGACTAGTTCTGACACAAACAGGATAAGCTAGTTATCTAAAACTGATGAATTCACTATAAAGTCTCAGGAGCTGCAGTGTGTCTAGATGGAAGACGAGGTGCTGTTCCGTGATGTAGGGCTTCATTGGAACATTGTTAACATGGGAGTGGGGCGGAGAATTAAAGTGGCGGGCAGCCAGGGTCACTTGTGCATTAAGGAAGGATGTACTTAGCATCAGTGCAGTGAAGGTTCTCCAGATTGATTCCTGGGTTGAGATGTAATCAAAAACAACAGTGCAGAACCATGGGTGCACACTGAGTACAGGAGGCTGCTCATAGAAGAGCGAGCTGAGCATGAACTTCTTAGAAGAATGCAGATGGTGAGTCATTAACTGTCATCATCGCTGTGATGTTTATACTATGGAGCAATAAGAGATTACAGAAATCGGCAGGGAAGTGTTGACGGCCAAAGATCAGATCAGCCAGGGTCTTATCGAATGGCAGGGTTGATACGTGGGAGTAAATACTCCTATATCCTGCAACCATAGAACTTGCAGGAGAAACTTAAATGAAGTACAAGATGATCAAGTTTCCTGATTCCCTGCAGTGCTATTCTGGCTTAACTTGTTTAAGTGATTTAGACTTTGGTTTAAGGTCCCCCTTGGCTGTCTTTAATAGTTTCTTCAACTTTTCCTTGAAACTGAGGTTCTGCCTGCGGCTTATCCCAACACGGCTCCCATCCAATGCCGACTAGTGGGAGTTGGCAGTTTTGGTATGACAGTTTATGACTTGGAAGCACCTGATCTAAATGCACTATCAACCCAAAACAGCAACTTACCACTTCACAATACTGCAATAGTATCCCATTTTTCTTTCCGAGCAGAATGCATTCACAAATAATTTCTAGAGACTTTCCAAAACTAGCGACAAAAAAGCAAGTTCTTCTGGTGGCTTGGGGTTTTGTCTATTAACATTTGCAATTTTTTAGGATGTGGGTGTCACTGTCAAGGCCAGAATTCATTGTCTGTCCCTTGAGAAGTTGGTGGTGAGCTGTTGAGGAGGGACCTCCAGCATTTATAACTAGTCATGACGGTGTGCAGTTTGGAGGGAAACCCGCAGATGGTGTTCCTGCAAGCCTACTGCCCTTGTGCTCCCCAGTAGGAGGTGCTGTTGCAGCAACCCAGCTAAGCAACAGCAGTGCATTTTGGAGACAGTGTACACTGCAAGAGTGGTGCAATGATAGTGGAGGCAATTAACGTTTCAGGTGGTGCAAGGGATGCCAATCAAACACTCCTGGATAGTGTCAGGCTGCTTGTGTTGTTGGAGCTGCATTCTTCCAGGAAAGTGGAGAATATTCCATCGTGTCCCTGGATTGTACCTTGCAGATGATATAAAGGGTCTGGGATGCCAGGGGGAGAGACCCCCCCCCCCCCAGTAGGATACCCAGCCTCTGACCCCACTCTTGTGGTCACAGTATTTATGTGGCCGGTCTGATTGGGTTTCTGGAGGTGAAGATGTGCCTTTCCCCGAGGACATTGACAGTGGGGACTTGACAATGGTAATACCATGGCGAGGTGGTCATTGTCTGGCACCCCCAGGATGTTGATGTTGGGAGATTCAGTGATGATAATGCTATAGAATATCAAGGGAAGGTGGTTAGGCTCTTGCTGGTGATGATTATTGCCTGGTGGTTTTATGGTATGAATATTGCCACTTTCAGCCCATGCTGAAATGTTGCTGGCATTTGCTGAGGAGGTGCTAATGAAAGTATACGTAATGCAGACTGAAGTGAACATTCCTGTTTAGGCCTTATGATGGAAGGAAGATCAATAGAGTGGTTAACGTGATTAATCCAAGGCATTATCCCAAGGAACTCCTGCAGTAATGTCCCAGGGTTGGATTGACTGACTTCCTACAACCACAACCAGCTTCCTTGTGTGTGGTATGAGACCAACCACTGAAGTGTTTATCCCTTGTTTCCCATTGACCAGTTTACCAAGGACTTGATGTCACAGTTGGTCAAAGACACTCTTGATATCCAAAACAGTCATTCTCACCTTGCGTCTGAAATACAGCTCTTTTGTGCATGTTTACATCGAAGCTGTGATGAATTTTGTAACTGATTGGCTAGGCTGAGTTTCCCCAGAACTATCGATGAACAGATCTTTGGTGAGTGAATGCCCTTTGATAACGTTGTTGAAAACTTCTCCACTTCGCTGACAATTGCGAGTAGATGGGGCAGTAATTAGCACAATTGGATCATCCTGCCTTTTGGGTAGATGCCATTGGCGTAACCGTACAAGAAGAGCTTGGCTAGTTCTGGAGTGTCTGGAAGCAGGATGTGTGGAGCTGCTTCGGGGACACAGGTTCAATCCCAACCTCAGCTGTGGAGATTACAAAGGTTTCCTCTGGGTGGCTGGGTGCAATAACCAATTCACTTGATGTGTTTGGGATGCGAGAAGAAAATCCACACAGTCACGGGAAGAATGAGCAGGCTTCACACAGTGCCGAGGGTTACAATGGAACTGCGCTGCAGAATGTACATCGGCTGTTAAGTATTTGAGATTTTCTGGGATTGTGAGATTCCAGTCTTTCTTTTCTCATTTGAACACCAGCCTTCCATTCACACGCACTGTGTAACTAACCTACATTATGGAAAGAGGGGTTATTACAGGGCAGTGGCAGTAATCAGGACATTAATAAACAACATTTGTATACAAATTGTACAACTTTATAGCAGCAATCAATACCTTAACCTGAGGCTTAATTAGACAATGAACCCTTCCCATAACACACACTGTGCAGTGAATATCCAAGCATTATTTCTTTGTTCAGGTGCTCTGATATTAAGATTCCTTCTTAGTTTCTTTGACTTTCCTCACATCACTCGACAGAACTCATCTTTTGCGCATACAACTGAAACTTACTTCTCAGTCATTTTGCCACACTTCTGCTTCCATAATCTAAAACAGATTTATACTCCCAGGACAACACTCTAAAGCTACAAGTCCGATTTCAAGGATTTCGGAACAAGAATTTAACAGCACCTCATAATTACACATTGGCTTGCTTCTGTGAGCAGTCAGCATCACCCTTCAACACCCGATTCCCTCCCTTTACCTGTTAACAATGGGACATCTCTGTTGTACAAAACTGAATGGAGACTGAGGTGCCCTTTCTGTATATTTGACTGCGGTCTAATTGGAAGAACAGTGACATTTACCAGTTTTTAACAAAAAAAGCTGCCCGCAGCATGATTTGTGGTGACTTGCTGGGTGCAGCCATGGGGACATTTTTGGCCCACAGTGTCTCCAACATCCTCACGGGCACAGACTGTTTCATAAACTATCAGACACTCTGGGTCAAATCTGAAGAATTCCCACAAATGTCTGTACAAGTTCCTGTTGTGTGTTTGGCTGATCTCAGTCTGAGCTTCCCCCCGGGGTGCTGAGCCTGTGAGTATTGCCTGATCCCACGCCAAACTTCCCTTCTCACAACTGCTGCATCTTCATCCAGCCACTTCCTTCATTACGAAAGGATCATTGCAAAAGAATACTTCCCAACGTAATCAGTGCTGATCAGATGGATTTTTAGATCAAAAGCAAGAGTACTTTTAACTTTTGTAGTTTTTGGAAAAAGTCAGCAGCAACAAAGTACAAGAGAGGACTCATTGAGCAGAAGAGTTCTTCCTTTGCCTCTGTATCAGAGTCATGCAGCATGGAAACAGGCCCTTCAGCCCAGCAAGTCAATACTGTTCACCAAGCACCAACTTATTCTCCCCACATTCCTCCCAGATGTTATCACTCACCTACACACTAGGAGCAATTTTTCCACAGCCCATCAACCTTTATGTTTTTAGCATGGGGGAGGAAACCGGAGGAAACTCTTACGGTCACAGGGAGAATGTGCAAACTCCGAGGCAGAGGTCAGGATTGAAGTTGGGTTACTGGAGCTGTGAGGCAGCAGCTCTTCCTGCTGTGCTGCCCAATGTACAGGATGAACTGTTAAACCCTTCGTCCCTTGCATGAGATGAACGGCTCACAGGACCTTTACTTCTCCTCAGCAATGTCTCATGAAATCAAGACTCAGGGATAATTTGGAGACACTGATGTCTTCCTTCCAGTCATGGCCTTGTGACGGTTGCATTTTGTGATCAACTATTTGTGGTGTAGATTACTTCTACACAAAAACATACAAATATGTAACAATATTATAAACCTCTGGCATGTCACACACAACTTTCTATCCCTTACTTCGAGAGCAACGTAACAAAGGAATTTGACGATACAATAAAAATGTGCCATCAATTAGGTTAAACAGATGGGATTAAATTCAGTGTTTACTTAACCTTTGCAGCCTAATGAGAATAAAATGTTCAAAAGCAAAATAGTGCAGATTGTCAGAAATATGAAATAAAACAGAATACGTTGGAAATACTCAACAAATTAGTATCTGAGAAGAGAGAAACAGAGTTAATCTTTTAAACTGATGACCTTCCTTCATGAAACAAAATGTGGTTAATTTGTATTTTCTTTGTTATCAGATAGTACATGTCATGAGCAATGCTGGTGAATTTACTGGTATAAAAAATGACCATGTTGTAGCAGCTAGCTACAGTACTATAGAATAAAGACACAGAGTCTGTTGCTTGGAGTCACAAGTCGATTGTTCGACGGGTGCGGTGCGCCTTTTATTACCGAAACACTTCCTGTGCTTCCGTTCCCGTGCGGGTCACCTGACCTTTCCGCACGCGAGCTTTCCTAGCCCAACGATGGAGAAGAAGGAGGGCCCTGCGCCATCCTGGGTCGGGGCCTCCGACGATGCTCGCAATCTCGGGAGCCGGTTCGATACCGGTAAGGTGAGTCGCCACATAACCCCCCCTCCCCCCAGAATCAGCGATACCGTCGTGCTCGCCGGACCACCACTGGTTGGTCCAGGTCTAAATGAGCCAGCTTCAGCCGGTCAATTGTAAAAACCTCCTCGCGCCCCCCCAATGTCCAGCACAAACATAGACCCATTGTTCTTGACGACCCGGAATGGCCCTCCGTACGGCCGCTGCAGTGGTGTTCGGTGCGCGCCCCTCCTGACAAAGACAAACTTACAGTCTCAGAGGGAAATCGGCATACGTGCCGGGGCCTGTCTGTGTCGCGAGGTGGGTATCAGGGCCAGGTTGCCAAGCCGCTCGCGCAGCCAGTTGAGCGTCGCAGCAGGTTCTTCCTCTGGCCCCTGAGGGGCTGGTAGGAACTCGCCCGGGACAACCAAGGGCATTCCATACACCATCTCCGCGGACGAGGCATGCGGGTCCTCTTTTGGCGCGGTACGTATCCCCAGCGGGACCCAGGGGAGTTCGTCCACCCAGTTGGGCCCCTTAAGGCTGGCCATGAGTGCCGACTTCAGGTGTCGATGGAACCTCTCCACCAGCCCATTGGATTGCGGGTGATAGGCGGTGATGAGGTGGATCCGGGAACCCCACAAGTCGGTGACGGCAGACCACAGGCCGGAGGTGAATTGAGCTCCCTTGTCTGAGGTGATATGTGCCGGGACACCAAAACGGGCCACCCAAGTTGACAAAAGGGCCCGTGCGCAGGACTGGGTGGAGGTGTCTGCGAGGGGAATGGCTTCAGGCCAGCGGGTAAAACGGTCGACAATCGTGAGGAGGTACCGCGCTCCTTGGGAGACTGGGAGGGGGCAGACCAGGTCGACATGGATATGGTCGAACCTCCAGCAGGTAGGTTGAAAATCCTGCAGGGGGGCCTTGACGTGCTGCTGTACTTTCGAGGTCTGGCAGTGAGAGCAGGACCAGGCCCATTCGGAAACCTGTTTATGCAGACCATGCCAGACGAACTTGTCGGACACCATCCGGACAGTAGTCCGGATGGATGGATGGGTGTGCCAGGCCGTGGATGGAATCAAACACCCGTCAACGCCAGGCAGCTGCAACGATGGGGCGGGGTTTACCGGTGGAGATATTGCAGAGCAGAGTCCACTCACCGGGGCCTACCAGTAGGTCTTGCGGTTGCAGGCCCGAGACTGCGGTGCGATAGCTGGGCATCTCCATGTCCGTTTGCTGTGCCTCCGCCAAGGCGCCGAAATCCACCCCCTGGGACAAAACTTGGATGGTGGGCTGTGACAGTGCATCCGCGACCACGTTCTTTATCCCGGACAGATGGCAGACATCAGTGGTGAACTCAGAGATGTACGACAAGTGCCGCTGCTGCTGTGCTGACCAGGGATCTGAGACCTCGTTGAAAGTGAAGGTCAACAGCTTGTGGTCGGTGAAAGCTGTAAACGGCCTGTCCTCCAAGAAGTATCGGAAGTGTCTGATGGGCAGGTACAACGCCAACAGCTCGCGGTCGAAGGTGCTATATTTGAGATCTGGTGGTCGAAGGTGCCTGCTGAAGAACGCCAGCGGTTGCCAACGCCCTTCGATCAGCTGCTCTAGAACGCCTCTGACCGCTGTGCTGGAGACATCGACCGTGAGGGCAGTCGGGACATCCATACGAGGATGCACCAACATGACCACGTCCGCCAAGGCCTGCTTGGTTTTGACAAATGCAGTGTGAGCCTCCTCCAAACAACCAATGTCCTTGCTTCCGCCCAACAGGAGAGCAAACAATGGGCACATGATGTGGGCCGTGGATGGTATGAACCGGTGATAAAAGTTTACCATACTGAGGAATTCCTGCAGGCCCTTGATGGAGGTGGGTCGGGAGAAATAGCGGATGGCGTCAACCTTTGCAGGCAGGGGCGAGGTGCCGTGTTTGTCAATCCGATGGCCCAGGAAATCGATTGTCTCGAGCCCAAACTGGCATTTGGCTGGGTTGACGGTCAGGCCGAAATCCCTCAGGCGAGAAAAGACTTGGCAGAGGTGCGTGAAATGTTCCTGGCGGCTGCTGCTGGCGATCAAGATGTCGTCAAGGTATATGAAGACGGTCAAGGTCGCACCCGACAGCGTCCATCAGTCATTGGAAGGACTGAGCAGCGTTCTTGAGGCCAAAGGGCATCTGCATGAATTCAAAGAGGCCAAAGGGTGTGATCAGCGCCGTCTTTGGAATGTCATCTGGATGCACAGGGATCTGGTGATACCCGCGGACGAGGTCGACCTTAGAGAAAATGGACCGCCCGTGCAGGTTGGCAGCGAAGTCCTGAATATGCGGCACGGGGTACCGGTCCAGGGTGGTAATGTCGTTCAGGCGTTGGTAATCGCCACAGGGCCGCCAGCCTCCGGCTGCCTTGGGGACCATGTGTAGCAGAGAGGCCCATGGGCTGTCCGACCTGCGGATGATCCCCAACTCCTCCATCCTTCTAAATTCCTCTTTCGCGAGGCGGAGCTTGTCCAGGGGTAGCCGCCAGGTGCGGGCGTGGAGGGGAGGGCCCTGGGTGGGGATGTGATGCTGGATGCCGTGCTTGGGCAAGGTGGTGGAGAACTGGGGCGTTAGTCCAGACGGGAACTCTGCCAGGACCCTGGCGAACTCATTGGTCGACATGGTGACGGAGTCGAGGTGTGGGGCCGGTAGCTTGGCCTCACCCAACGAGAATGTTTGGAAGGTCCTGGCATGTGCCAAACGCTTACCCCGCAGGTCAACCAGCAGACTGTTGGCGTGAAGGAAGTCTGCCCCGAGGAGTGGTTGCACAACGGTGGCCAGGGTGAATTTCCAGGTAAAGTTGCTGGTGCCGAACTGGAGGTGCACCGAACGGGTTCCAAAGGTCTGGATGGTGCTGCCGTTGGCGGCTCTGGGGGCGGGTCCTGGTGTGCGGTTGCGAGTCTCGTGGCTTTTGGGAGGCATGACGCTGACCTCGGCCCTGGTATCTACCAGGAAACGATGGCCAGAACGCCTGTCCCACACATGAAAGAGGCTATCCGGGTGGCCAGCTGCCATAGCCATCAGTGGCGGCTGGCCCTGGCGTTTCCCGGAAACCTGCATGGTGGCCGGCACCTGTGGGCGTCTGCGCCCCACCGCTGGTGGTAGAAACGCCATTGGTCGGTCGGTGTCTCAGACCTGGTGGCGGGTGGGGTGCGTTTGATTGCCAGGTCTGGCCTGCTGGGCCGCTGGGTACGTGGCGTGGCAACGCGCTCGACAGACGCCCCACTCTCCTTTTTCGTCCGCCAAAGGACATCCGCCCGGGCAGCCACCTTCCGGGGGGGTCGCTGAAGTTGGCATACGCCAGGAGCAGGTGGATATTGCCGGTTAATTGCTCTGGAAAGGCCTGCTTGAACATCAGGCAGGGTTTGTGGCTGTCTGCCAGGGCCAACATCTCGTTCATGAGCGCGGAGGGGGGTCTGTCACCCAACCCATCGAGGTGGAGGAGGCGGGAGGCCCATTTGCGTCGGGAAAGGCCGAAAGTCTCAAGAAGGAGGGTCTTGAACTTGTACTTCTCCCCCTCCGGGGGCACCTGGATGAAGTCCTTGACTTGGGCTGCGGTGTCTTGGTCGAGGGTGCTCACCACGTAGTGGTACTTGGTGTCATCCCTGGTGATCTGGCGAATCTGGAACTGGGCCTTGGCCTGGTCGAACCAGACGCGAGGCCTGAGGGTCCAGAAGGTGGGCAGTTTGAGAGCTACTGCCTGTACCTCTTGTTGCGCAGACATCGTGGGTCCAAAAACGTTTGGGCCCATCGGGGTGACCAATGTAGCGGCTAGCTACAATACTATAGAATAAGGACACAGAGCCTCTTGCTTGGAGTCAGAAGTTGATTGCTCGACAGGGGTGCAGGGCGCCTTTTATTACAGGAAGTCTTCCTGCGCTTCCGTTCCCGCGCTGATGTCACGCGTGGGTCACCTGACCTTCCCGCGCGTGGGCTTTCCTAGCCCAACGATGGAGAAGAAGGAGGGCCCCGCGCCATCTTGGGTCGGGGCCTCCGACGACGCTCGCGATGTCGGGAGCCGGTCCGATACCGGTGCGGTGAGCCGCCACAATGTCTTATTTTAGCACTTAATTCATTACATGAAAGAAGTTCTGCCAATCAAAATCACATAAGCCTGATTTTAAAAAATCAGACCCCCAATGATTTTTTACTGAATCATATATCAACAAAGTAACAACCTGCAGCTCTGAAATGATGATTAATGAGTGAGAAATTGCACCAAAGTTCTCCTTTCAGAACAACTTTGCTCTCCGGAAGTTCTCTTGTTCAAGTCAGGCTGATCCCAGAAACTCTCCCTTGTTGCCTCGCTCTCTATTGGACATGCAGTACTAAGTGTCAGGCAGCTTTCTCCAAATAAATATCAGGAAGCCATCACGTTTGCTGCATATCGCAAACCCCATTCCCAGCCACTGCCTCCATCCTGCAAACTGCATGAATGGAACCAAGGTGTTCATAACCTTGGGCCTCATTTTGCACAATCACTAAGGTGGCATTAGCTAACTCTGTCCTCCCTCAACTCATCTAATGCTGAAACCCTCACCTAGGCCTTTGTTTTCTTCAGACATCGTCACGTTAATGCACTCCTAGTTGGTCTCCCTATTCTATCTCTGTAAACTCAATGCCATCTGAAACCCCGCTACCTAACTTATACTAAGTGCAACTTATCCATAATCAAATACACTTGGCTCTCATTTAGGCAACAATTTTAAAATGTTCACATCCATGATCTCAACCTTTCCCCTCTCTGTAATCTCCTCCTGCCTTACAACATTTGGAGATATTTTGGGCCTCCAGTTCGTTCCACTTCATCATATCAATAATTAGTCACTTCACAAGGCCCTAAGTTGTAGAATGCCCTCCCTACTTCCTTAAATCTACTCAGTCCTCTTTAAAATCTACCCCTTGGACCAAATGCCTTGTTTCTCCTTTTGTGGCACAGCGCTAGTTTTTGTCAGCTGATGTTCCTGTGAGTCACCTTGGGATTTTCACTGGGATAAACACACTGTTTCAGTGGAGGTAGTTGTTGCTTGCGCGATTTATCCAAATAGAAAACCTAGACAGAATGTTAACTTAACTCACTGAGAGGGAAGCCAAAGGCATTGGATGGAGGGTTGGTCTCCTATCCCATCCTATCCTGATAGAGAGTAAAACTGGTGGTGTGTAAAACCTGTGTGGCAGACATTTCCTTCCCATCAGCCTCGTGATGGGCAGATTGGGTTAAAGCTGCATCCTTTTGGTCTGAGGAATATTGCAAAGAGCAAAAGGACAAAACAAGAGAACCAGACAGATGGAGGGACATGAAGGGGTAATGGAAATGTGGCAGGTGGAGTGGTGAGGACATTCAGGGAGGGGAAGGTTAGGAGACAAGTATTGGAAGTGGAGACTTGCAAATGAGAGCATTATTCTAAGTAGTACCATTCTAATGAGTATGTTATTGTAGTGAGTAGTTCTCATCTTGGTATGGGCTTAAGGAAAGCTTTAACTTTTTGAATCATTAGTTATTCCAAACGTTACTGACTTGGTCTATGTAGTTTTCCTTTAGATCAATGTTTTCTTCTAACCCAATTACCCGTTGCCAAGGTTCTGAACTGTAGATTAACATGTAGCCAATCCCAACAGTTATCTGGAGAGAGTCCAGAGGAGGTTCACAAGAATGATCCCAGGAATGAAAGGGTTAAGATATGAGGAGCATTTGATGTCTCTGGGCCTGTACTTGGAGTTCCGAAGGATAATGGGGGATCTCATTGAAACCTACGGATACCGAAAGGCCTGGATAGAGTGGATGTGGAGAGGATGTTTCCAGTAGTGGATCCGAGGGCACTACCTCAGAATAAAGGGACGTCCCTTTAAAACTGAGATGAGGAGGAAGTCGTTGCCACAGAGCGCTGTGGAGGCCAAGTCATTGGGTGTATTTAAGGCAGAGATTGATAGGTTCCTGATTGGTGAGGGGGTTAAGAGTTACAGGGAGAAGGGGGGAGAATGAGGTTGAAAAAAATCAGTCATGATTGAACGGTGGAGCAGACTCGATGGGCCGAATGGCCTAGTTCTGCTCCTATATCTTGTGGTCTTATTTATATAGTTCCTTTAATATGGTAAAACATTCAAAGTGCTTCATTAGACTGTCATCAAACAGAATGTCATAAATCATATAAAAGAGATATTGTCAGAGGTAGGTTTTAAAGAGCGATTCAAAGAGATTGGGCTCAAGGTTTAGGAAGGAAATTCTAAAGCTGGAGGGTAGACACTGAAGACTCGGCAATTAAAATAACCCACAAATGGTTTCCCATCTGTGAATTAAGTCACCCCACCAAAATCCTATTCTTGTCAAAATTTGGCACAGATGTGGCCCATGGGTTCCTGAACGAGAGCCTTGGATGAGCATTTGGTGTCAAATTGAGTGCAGCCTTGGTCACGTACCATATGTGAGCTTTGTGGTCACATACCCTGGTCCTTAAGTTTAAGTATTTTGCTTTGCCTCTGGCCAATAATTAAATCCTAAAAATGTTTAATCTTCATCCTACCACATGGGGTGTTTCTAAATTTCCTTACAATATTTTGTTGTAAAGATGGCATTTTATGAAGAAGAAACAGGTCTGATTCTATATGACGGAGAAAAGTGAATGGCTTAACTCGGACCATCAAGGGCCACGTTTCCGTTTACTGACCCTTCTTTCCAAGAGTTTACACATTGGATGGGAATTGTAGTTTTGTTTAATAATCCTCACTCTACTTCTACAATCAAATCCTGGTTCCGTCAGTGCAGAGGGACATGCTGGCAGTAGTACCAAGCAGATATGACGTGTCAAACTGACGAAGCTGAACACAGAACTGTGTGCTTGCTAAACAAAACCAGTGTGCCACAAGTGATCTCACAGCTCTGCAGTCCTGCCACATCTAGGACTGAAGGCTGGACTGTAGCAACAGGAGGATGAAGCTCCATTAATATCACCGTCCTGAAGGTCGACGGAGCCCCACACTTGAGTGCTAAAGTCTAGACTGCGACATTCACGGCCACCTTCTGTGTGGAGGCTCCATCTCTGCTCCCTCCTGAGATCCCTGCCATCACCAAAGCCCATGTAGCTCATTTGATTCACTCCATGTTGATGCCAAGTAACAGCTGAGAACAAAGGACACAGCAACAGCTACAGGACCAGACAACACCTTATCTGGCAGTGACTCAGGAGACTGCTATTTAGCCTTTTGGGTCCCAAGGAGCAATTCCATGTCAACCCCACCTCGCCTTGGTCAGAAGTGGCTGGAAGGAGAATCAGAGGGGACTGTGGTGTTACTGCGCATGTGTAAGAGGATGGGTTAGAGGGAGACACTGGGGAAATGAGCTGATGGAGAACCAGATGGACACGATGGGCTGAATGGCCTCCTTCCACGTCAGAAGGGAATAAGGGAAACGTAGTCACCATTAGTGTGATGGTCAGTTTGCCCAAAAAGGCAAGTTGGCTACCACATTATCTTCGGAACTCCCCAACCTGTGGGAACTGTAGAGGTGGGATCACTGAATATGGTCAAGGCCGGGAAGGTCAGATCTTTGGTTAGCGGGGAGGCGAAGGTTATGGGAATAGGGCGGGAAAGTGGAGCAGCAGCGGCCAAGGACGGATCAGCCAGGATCTTACTGGTCGGTGGAGCAGGAGGTCATGTGGTCCTTAGCTCATCCATCCTCCCAGACAAAGCACTTCCACTACCGATTTCCTTAATGATTTAAAACAATCGGATCACGCGTATCCTTAGTTTTAATTTTGGCGTCAGTGGTTGGTTCTGTTACCTCGTAACCCATTGACTTGACACAGCTCAGGAGGTCATGTGGCCTTCCCCCCCCCTCCCTCGCTCATTCCTTCTGAATTATCAAACACATTACACACTGCAAAACCACAACTGGGTGATGGGGACGGACGTGACAAAAACCAAAGGTGGTGGAAGTACTCAGCAGGTCACGCAGCGTATGTGGTGAGTGAAGCAGTGTTGGTGTTTCACCGTGATGACCTTCGATCAGACCTCCGTAAAGTTAGATGTAGGATCAGTTTTAAGTTGCAAAGGGTGGGTGAGGGTGGGTGGTGGTGAGAAACAGAAGGGGGGGGGTGGTGGTGGTGGGTGTCTGTGATGGGATGGAGGACAGGAGAGGGTAAACGATGAAGCCCATGAAGGCATCAGGGAACAACGAGGTCGGTGTGAATGGGAGGCGTGAGCTGTAGGGACTTTGAGATGTAAATATTAACCGGGGTTAAATTATCTAGACACGGCTCTTGGGTCTTTACACTGGTGATGTGGTAACTAAGCCGGCTGTCTGTACAAATGTTGTGCTCTGGAGACTACACACCTCTCCCTCCTCCTCACTCCTGCTGAACTACCCATCACATTACACCTGCACCACTAGTCACACCATTAGTTCCTCTAGTTCCCTTCCAAATGGTGACCATTCAGCCCATCGTGTCCACCCGGCTCTCAGGGCGCACCCCCACTAGCAGCCCATTCCTCCTCTTACTTCCCTCTAACCTGTTCTCTTACACATGCTAACACCACCACCCCTCTCCGATCCCACTCCCCACCCAGCCACCTACAATCGGGGTAGCTTACTGTGGACAATTCACCTAACAGCTAGCACATCTTTGGGAAGTGGGAGAAACTTCACTGCACTCTGACCAACAAAACCTGGCAACTCTTCCGCATCAATCTGGGCTCTAATAATTTATGCAAATTACTGGGTCTTTAAAGCAAGCTTCAGGTCACCGTAGGGAAATGGCGACCTCTGCACACCCCCGTCCCCACGTGTCCCTTCCCAATGACCCTGCAGTCTCAGTAAAAGCTCTGAGGGACAGCTCACTACGGAGGTTTCCCGAAGTGAAAACGAAAGCTTCAGTTTTCATGCATGAAGTTGTCTACATGTTCAGAACTGAACTGGGAGTCATTGAGCAAGAGAATCTGGATGAAGAGTAGGAAAGGTAAACTGTGTGTTCTAGCCTTTATATAAAACGTGACCCTGTGTTTCCAAGTTATGTCACCATTGGGAAGTAGTCAGACAATGAGAAGGGCGAGCCCCTTGTGTGCACCCACAGGAACTGTGCAGGGACTGGAGAAGTCATTGCAGGATGTACAACACTTCTTGGCACGGGTTCAAAGAGAACTGTAAACGTGCCACGGATGTGAACTGCTGAGTAAAGCCATCGGAAAATGATCAACAGTGTCAAAAGCAGCCGAGGGGTTAAGAAAGGTGAGGAGTGGTCGCAATCAGAGGATGTCATCAATGGCTGACCACATGTCGGCTCTGCTGTGGTAACACTGGCTGCAGACGGAGCCATGTACTGTGCAGAAATGATTCCTGGAGGGGAAGATAGAAGACCATTAATGTGGTGAGGTTTACGGAAAGTGTGATTGTTTAGAAGGGGGGAGGGCGCGCATTGATGTCAGTCGGTCAAACGCTGAGGGAAGTTTGTGTGGACGAACTGGGAGGGCAGGAGAATGCAGCCACAGGCAGTGAATCAGATACATCCTTGACATCAAGGAAGACTTTGTATTAATACCTTTATTGGTTTTCTCTGTTACATCCTGTAGAAATCTGACTGTGGGGGTAACTGTTGCACTTAACCTCACTTCACTGAAAAATCAGTTCTGAAGTTGGCCCGGTGATTGTTAATTACCAAATTCACAAAATTAACATAAATACTTTGGAGACTGCTTCTCTCTGTGTCTCATAGGTGTGTTCAGGAAATCCCATCAGGACACCTGCTGCCTTTGGACACTCTTCCGATTGGCAACTTTTCTGTTGGGAAGGTATTTCAATTGAGTTTTCTTCATCCCAATTCAACCACTAGGACCACAGAGGTATTTGGCAAGTTCTTAGAAATTACTTTAGTTGGACTTTTGCTTTCTTGGGCTGACAGATTGGGTCAAGTGAGAACACTCGATAAATATCACATATCAATTGTACACATTGCATCATGATCCCAAGGCAGATGCTGCGGGAATGTTTGTGTGGGGTATCCAGAACTAGGGGCTATTGTTTTTAGACTCCTCGGACTCCCCTGCCTCCGAGAGTTGTGGAGGCAGAATCTCTGAATGCATTCAAGTCCTCGAGGCATTCTTGGTCTCTGGGGGAGTCGAGGGTTACGGGCAGGAAGGTAGAGCTGAAACCAGGATTAGATCAGCCATGGAAAGACAAGAGACTGCAGACACAGGAATCTGGAGAAACAAATTGGAATCTGGAGCTGAAGGAACTCAATGGGTCAAGCAGCATCTGTGGTGGGGGGGGGGGGGGGGGGAAGGAATTGTTGACATTTTGGGTTGAAAGAAAAACTGCTCTGATTTCAGATTACCACAGCAGTTTATATCACGACATATTTGCAAACAATTCTGAGATGAAACTGAAATTTATGACTTGACTTGTTTGAACTGTGAATAGCACACAATGGGCTGAAATCCTTAAGATATTAACTTAACTCTGATAAAAGCCCAGGAGAAAAACTCAGAGGCAGGTCTTGATTCAGTGATATAATTTACAACCCTCCTTCCTCTCTCCCTCCCCTGATACCACCTCTAGTTGTGGACCTCTAGAAAGTGATTTTTTTTCATCCCTATCCACTCTGGAGGGATCCAGTGGCAAGTACATTTCTCTCTCCCTCTCCCTCCCTCCCTTTCCGCCTCTCTCCCTCCCTCTCTCCATCTCTCTCGCTCCTTCCCTCCTTCTCTCTCTCTCCCTCTTTCCCTCCCTCTCTACCCCCTCTCTCCTCCCTCTCCCTCCCTGTCTCTCTCTCCTCTCGCTGAATGATACAGGGCTTTAAGGAGAGGGATTAGTTTTGGGTGGCATTTCCTTCAAACACATTTTATAGTGAGCTTCTCTTGGATACCTTTTCTCCTTTTAGCATCAAAGTTATCTTTTCTCATGGACAAATTCCAGTTTTAAAGTTTCCATGGGAAGGATAAAGACCTTTGCAGCAGTGAAAAACACTAGACAACCGAAGCAGCTGTCGGACAGACAGAGGAATGTACATCATGGACACAGACACATTCGGAGTGTAAACCACACTCTCCTCTTGTTAATCCATTTCCAGCACTTTGTGTTGTATTTCTGCTCTGGTCAGTTACCTGTGTATTGGGCAGGGTGGTGGGACATCTCCTGAGCCGTTCTGCTGATTGCATTGAAGTGGAGTTGGAACGATCAGCCCGGATTGTGGATGGAATCTAGAACTTGGACAAAGAAGCCTTTTGGCAGGAACCATGCAGGATAGTTTTGGCTTTAACATGTCCAGCCCTGGCTCAGTGGGAGCACTTTCACCTCTGTGTCAGAGGGTTGTGGGCTTAAACTTGAGACTTAAGCACGTAATCGTGGTTAACAATTTAGTGCACTGCTGAAGGAGTCAGTGATCCTGTCTTTTGGATACCATGATGAACAGCTTTCCCTCAAAGAATATTTATCCTCGAGCCAATAGAACTGAAACACAATGACGTTCAGTAACCGAATTGTTTTGAGGGAGCTTGCTGAGTACATTTTAACAACGGTATCTTCTTGTTTAACTGAGTGGCCACACCAAAGGCCTCTGAGATATTCTGAGGTAGTGAAAGGTGTTATATAAAATCTAAAGTTGTTTCTTTCTACCAGGCTGAAACCCACTTGATGTCCGGTAGTGAGTGATTATGCTGAACAGTGGAGTTCGGTGTTGTCAGCAAACAGACAGAAGTTGACTGCATACCTGAAAATAATACTTAATGTTGGCAAGTTAATTACACATGGAAGAACATATTATTAAAGTGAAGCAGAAAAAGAAGACACTCAAGGAACCAAACTTTGAAAGTGCCATCATATTGCTGGGCAATAACTGTTAACATCAAATGCAATAATAATAGGGCTACAAATAGATTCACAGAACATGATCCTAATAGGTAGTCTGTAACTCCCGGGGACTTGCCACAGCTGAGATCGCTGATCAACTAGGATACAGTTTGCTCTTTATTCATAAGCAATTATTTCAGGCAAAATTTCTAGCTTCTTTGTATTGTTTAATTTGAATTACTAGAAAATTCAATTTCAAATTATTAAGAACAAATTGTACTGTATTCAGGGTTTTCTCTGTACTTTCTAAACAATTAATGGAAGGGTTTTTAAAAAGGACAATAAGCATTGTGTCAAGTCAATGGGTTACAAGGTAACAGAACCAACCATTGATGCCGAAATTAAAACTAAGGATATGCGTGATCCGATTGTTTTAAATCATTAAGGAAATTGGTAGTGGAACTGCTTTGTCTGGGAGGATGGATGAGCTAATGACCAGCACTGCATATTCAGGGAGTGCAGGCAAACATAAATTAAGTCTTCATAACTTACCATGGAACAGATTGCCACCGAGCAGTGAATGAGCAGTCAAAGCAGGCAATGAATGGAGACATTTCTCTTTAAAGATTGAAAGAAAGGCTTCGGAATCAGAATCAGGTTTATTATCACTGACAAATGTCATGAAATGTGTTGTTTTGCGGCAGCAGTACAGTGCAAAACATGAAAATTACTTTAGGTTACAAAAACAGTGCAAAAAAGGAATAATGAGGTAGTGTTCATAGGTTCATGGACCGTTCAGAAATCCAATGGCAGAGGGGAAGAAACTGTTCCTGAACCACTGAATGTGGGTCTTCAGGCTTCTGTACCTCCTCCCCGATGGTAGTAACATGAAGAGGGCATGTCCCGGTGGTGAGGGTCCTTAATGATGGGTGCTGTCTTCTTGAGACACCACCTCTTGAAGATGTCCTTGATGGCGGGGACTTAAAGTGGCTTGCATTTATATTTTCCCTTTCATGATGTATCGATGTGGGGCCTCAACATTTTACAATTGATATAAATGACCTGAAGAAGCCACAGGCAGCTTGCTACTAAATTTGCTGCTGCCACTGAGATCGGCAATATGTAAGTAGTGAAGAGGATGTACCAAGGCTACAGGTGGATAGAGATGGGTTAAGTGAGAGGGCAAAGATCTAACAAGTTGGGTACATTGAGGGAAAATGTGCAAAAATGTTCTGATGAAGGGTCTTCAACCGAAATGATAACTCCTTCTGTCTCCACAGATACTCCCTGACCTGTTGAATATTTCCAGCATTTTCTGTTTGTTTCAGATTTCCAACATCTGCAGTATTTTGATTTTCAAAATGAGAAGGTGCCCATTTTGACATGACAAATTTAAATAGGATCATCTTATGTAAATGGTGAGAGATTCTGGAGCTCTGAGGTACAGAGGAATCTGGATCTGCAGTGAACAAGGCTAGTATGCAGTTGAAGCAAGTAATTAGGAAAGCTTATTGCCAGGTGAATGCTTCAGTTATATTTGGCATTAATGCAAACACATCTGGAATACCGTGTAACCGCTTGGTCTCCTTATTTAAGGAAGAATTTGAATGCATTGCAAGTATTCAGAGGAGGTTTTCTAGGAACAGGTGGGTTGTCTTTTGAGGAAAGGTTAGCCAGCCTACAGACAAGATATCTTTTAGTCACATGTACATCGAAACACACAGTGAAATGCATCTTTTTTGCATAGTGTTCTGGGGGCAGCCCACAAGTGTTGCCATGCTTCTGACGCCAACATAGCATGCCCACATCTTCCTAACCCGTACGTCTTTGGAATGTGGGAGGAAACCAGAGCACCTAGAGGAAACCCAAGCAGACACTGGGAGAACGTACCAATTCCTTACAGACAGTAGCGGGAATTGAACCCGGGTCTCTGGCGCTGTAATAGTGTTACGCTAAGCGCTACATTACCGTGCCTGCCCCTACACTACCAGCCTACACTTGTATTCACTGGAGATTAGAAGAAAGAGAGGGGACTTGGTCGAAACATAGAAGACTCTGAGGGTTCTCAACAGGGTGGTAGCGGGGAGGATGTTTTCTCCTGTGGGAGAATCTGGATCTAGGGGTTGCTGTTCAAAATATCATTCCCCCTTCAAGACAGAAATGGGGTGAATTCTTTTTCTCTCAGGAGGTTTTGAGTCCTTGGAAATGTCTTCCTCAAAAGGCGGTGGAAACAAACTTCTTGAATACTTTTAAGGGAGAGGTAGAGAGATTCCTGGCAAACAAGGGCTGAAAGTTAGCAGGGGTCGATGGAAATGTGGTATTGAGGTCATAGTCAGGCCAGCCGTGGTCGTATTAAATGGCAGAACAGGCTTGAGGGGCCGAGTGGCCTACTCCTGTTCTTCATTCATATGTTCATTTGTCCAGTGGATCTGCTGAAGAACTTAACTGTCAATGAAGTACTTTTGTTGTAGGCCAGGCAGTCAATTTGCACATAACACACTCCCACTAGCAGCACCGATAATGGTCAGAGAATGTGACATTGACTGAGGGACGAGCATTGGTCAGAAAACCAGGATACCTCCCTTGTTCTGTTGAGATCCATGGGATCTTTTACATTTACTTGAGAGAGCAGACAGACTGAGGTTTAGCATCCTGTCAGTAAGATAATGTTTCTGACAATGCACCACTCTCTCAGTGTTTGAATATAGTGCTCAAGGAACTGAAATATACCAGAGCATGCAAACTTGGCAACAATGCAGGAGAGATGCAAAAAATGTCTGATAGATGGACCTAAATAATGACCTGAAAGGGTTCATGCTAATTTCTGACAACACAAAAAAAACGCAGATGCTGGCAATCCAAAAGAAAGCAAAAAATGCTGAGAATATTCAGCGCGTCAGGGAGCAGCTGACTTTGCTTCCTTCTCCACAGATGCTGCCTGACCTACTGACTATCTCCAGCATTTTCTGTTTTTATTCCCAGTTCTGCTTGGGCATTCGAAATTCTGTAACACAGGGTATCAGATGTAGGTGGCTGGTGGGGAATCCAGAATCATCCACTTATTCCAGGTGGTGGGTCCCCAGGGATGATTTCTGCTTCAGACAGATGTGGGGATCACAGAATGGACTTTGGTCAGAATTCAGCTCCAGTTAATAGAAAGTAGGCACAAAATAGGGAAACACAGAAATCAACTCGTAGACAGATAAATACTGGAATTATAGGATAACACTGAGATGTAGCGATGCATCCAGCCTTTGTTTTGCATGATAGGAATGCGTCTAATAGCAATTAAAAGGATAAGTTATTGCCCTGAACTGATTTCTCTCCCTGAATAAATACAGAAAATAATCAATTCCTGTTGTGAAAATTCTTTGTATTTCAGGACTTGGTACTGGTTCCATTTGAAACACGAGAGGGCGCTGCAGGGTGGGACCAGAAACCCTGGGCAAACTTGCAAGGCTTTAGAAAGACAAGTATATTTTTCCTTTAAGTGCACATGTTTTGAATTCTCAGATTTTAACATTTGATAAAAATGCAGCCTCTGGTTTGGAGTCGTGCGTTGAAGCTGCTGAGCCACCCACACGTGGAGGCTGCACAGTGTGAGAATAGGAAAATCTCAGGGCTCCAGGCACCACTTTCAATCAAGTTGTTTAAATCAAGGGAAGATCAGGGACTAGGAAATGGACCAAGGCAGGGTTTTACAGCTCCGAAAAAACACTTTGGGACATCCAGTTAAAATTTTAATTAACGGTGCATAATTGAAATGGCATTCTAATTGATTATTGCTGGATTTGTACAAGATATTTAAAGCTGTATTTAATTATCTGTCAATGCAATAAAAGGCTAGTAATTCTTCATCCTCACCAACCCAGAGACGGGATAACATTTTATACTGTGACAGCAGGATGATTAGATCGTTAGTGGAAGAATTTCACATCTTTATATAGTATATGACTCATGTTAAAAGACTTAATGCAGTTGTTTGTGACCATTTCACATATACTGACTGTGCCAAAGCTGCATTTATGATACAAAACATTTGCAAGTCCTATTAAATGAATGCTAAAATCTACCAGAGCTGGGTGAGTATTGTATTGGTGCAACTTTTCTGCACTGAGCTTTTTCTGGTTTTGTTTCAAAAATTAGATGTTGATTAGAACAACTGTGAGTGTTTCCTGGCTGCTGCCAAGAGGATGAATCAGATTGTTTGCGACGTTGGAGTTCAGTTTAACTCTGGGCTGAGCTTCCAACTCGGTATCCTACCAAGCACCACCGCTGCCTCCACCGCGCCCTTCCTTCAGCCCATCTGCTGCAGGACCTGTCACATGTGCTCTCGCTGCCTTCAGTGATCCGCCAGCTTGCCTCGTGTGTAGCACCTGAAATGTATCGGCATTATGAACGAGGAGTTGGATGTCCCGATGCACACAAAAGGAGGATAAATCCCTGGGGCCTGACCAGATGTATCCTGGGACATTGTGGGAAGCAAGGGAGGAGATTGCTGGGGTCCTGGCAGAGATTTTGTATTTTCAGTAGCCACGGGTGAGGTACCGGGAGTGCGGCTAATGTTGTGCCTTTATTTAAAAAGGGCAGCAGGGAGAAACCAGGGAACTACAGGCCAGTGAGCCTAACATCAATGGTGGGAAAGTTACTGGAGGGGATACTGAGGGACAGAATCTATTAGCATTTGGAAAGGCCGGGACTGATTCGAACCACCGTCACAGAGTCACAGAATTACACACCACGGAAACAGGCCTGGCCCATTTGTCCATGCTGACCACGGTGCTGTCCTGAGTCAGTCCCATGTGCCTGTGTTTGGCCCGCATCCCTCCAAACCTTTCCTGTCCATGACCCTGTCCAAATGTCTTTTAAATCTTCTCATTTGTACCCACCTCTACCACTTCCTCTGGCAGCTCGTTCTATATACCCTCCACCCTTGGTGTGAAAAACTTGCCTCTTGTCCCCTTTAAATCTTTCCCCTCTCACCTTAAACCTATGCCCTCTTGTTTTAGACTCCCCTACCCTGGGGAAAAGACTGTCACCATCCACCTAAGTTATACCCCTCATGATTTTATAAATGTCTATAAGGTCCCCAGCAACCTCCTTCGCTCCAGGGAAAACAGTCCCAGCCAATCCAGTCTGTCCTCATTACTCAATTCCTCCAGACCCGGCAACATCCTCGTGAATCTTTCCTGCACCATCTCCAGCTTATTCACATCCTTCTGATCACCAAGCACCTCTCTGTACTAATCCCATTTACCAGCACTTGGTCTGGAGCCTTCTGTGCCTCGGTGACTCAAGTGCTTGTCCAGAAGTTTCTTAAATGTTGTGAGAGTCTCTGCCTCCTCCATCCCTTTAGGCAAAGTGTCCCAGATCACAACCGCAGCCTGAGTGAAAAAATTCTTCCTCAGATCCCCTCTAACCATCTTAAATCTATGCCCTCTGGTCTTAAACTTTTCCCCATGGCAGAGGTGTCTATTAATAACTACCCTGTCTGTGCTTTTTATAACTTTGTATACCTCTATCAGGTCCCCCCTTTCAGGGATCTTTGGATGTATACACCAAGGTCCAGATGTCAATGAGGCATACAGGAGTCAGACAGATCAGCTGGTTAAGTGGTATCACGACAACAACCTCACATTCAATGTTAGCAAGATCAAGGAATTGATTGTGGACTTCAGGAAGGGGAAGTCGGGAGCAGTCCTCATTGAGGGGTCAGCGGTGGAAAGGGGGAGCAGCTTCAAGTTCCTGAGCGTCAACATCTCAGAGGATCTGTCCTGGGCCCAACACCTTGATGCAATCAGTAAGGAGGCCTACTTCATTAGGAGTTTGAGGAGATTTGGTCTGTCACCAAAGACTCTTGCAAATTTCTATAGGTGTACGGTGGAGAGCATTCTGACTGGTTACATCACAGCCTGGTATGGAGGCTCCAATGCACAGGATTGCAAGAGGCTGCAGAGGGTTGTAGACTCAGCCAGCTCCGTCACGGGCACCACCCTCCCCGCTATCTTCAAGAGGTAGTGCCTCAAGAAAGTGGAGCCTGAAGACCCACACTCAATGATTCAGGAACAGCTTCTTCCCCTCTGCCGTTGGATTTCTGAACAGTCCACGAACCCATGAACACTACCTTATTATTCCTTTTTTGCACTGTTTATTTATTTTTGTAATTTATAGTAATTTTTACGTCTTGCACTGTACTGCTGCCACAAAACAACAAATTTCACGACCTACGTCAGTGATAATAAACCTGATTCTAATTCTTTGTTCTGTTAAGATCAGGACTCTACCATCCACAGTAGATGTCCTACCCAAATTAGACCTCACAAAACACATCATCCCACACCTATGGGGATTAAATTCCACCTGCCACTGTCCTGCCCAATTTACCGGCAGATCAAATATGTCATTCTGTAGCCTGCGACTTCTCTCCTCACTATCCACAACACCACCAATGTTCATGTCATCTGCAAACTTACTAATCATTCCTCCCACACACACAGTGCAGTCGTTGTTGGGTGTTAAACACAGCAAAGGTCCGGCAGCGATCCTTGTGGTGCACCACTGTGGGTGGGGTGGGGAGGGGAGGGGTGCAGGATGTGGGTGGGGCTGCAATCTTCCCGGGCTCCCGGGCACCTGTCAATCACCTGCGGCTGTTGAAGTCGGCGGACGCGTGCGCGGAGCGCGCTCCCGCGGCACACGCTGGGACCGGCTGCGCGGCGAGTGCGGCGGCGGCGGCGGCAGCGGCAGCAGGTGAGTGCCCGGGAGGTTCGGGCAGGAAGCGGTGCGCTGGCCGCGGGGGCAGCCTGTCCCCGCTCCCGCAGCTCGCTGCCGGCGGCTCGGCTCCCGGGGTCGAGCCGCTCGGACACGGGGCTGAGGAGCCGCTGGTTCCCGGAGCGGATGGTCCCGGGGCTGCTGTCTGCAGGTCTTTGCTTGTTATTGGCTCCCTGCCCTGCCCGCTATCCCAAGGTGGGGACAGTGGCTAATGTTCATTTATTGCACTGGTTTATGTTTGAAAACAGTCACTTTATCCGCGAACTGACGGATCCGATCTCTGCAAACTTGATTCATTTGGAAGCATGCAATATAAGTGCAGCCTGATTAACGTTTAAAGTGTTCTAATCTAAAATGTAAATAGTGAGAGGAAGCGGCCGACCCAAAGCAAACGGCGTGCTGTTGGCTGTTGGGTCGTGGGGGAGGCTGCAGGGAGGGGGTCGGTGCAGATCGTGGAGATGTGGGGTGGGTTGGGGGGGAGGGGAGGGGAGGACGCCCCACTTTGTGGAACTTTTGCAGTTTCTGGGAACTGTCAAACAAAAACAGGATTTTTATAAATCTGAATGTCAGGTGAATCATTAATAAGTTTGGGTTAAATCAGTAAGGCTGGGGCTCCGGTGAACGGTGAGCGAGGGCCATTGTTGCCCTAGCAGTGAGATTTCAGGAGGTGGCAAGTTGACCCAGGGCTTCAGGAAGGTCTCCTCGTTATCCTGCGGCTAGGTGTTCCCTTGGGAAGTGTCGGCGGGTGGATGTCAGCGAGGTCAGGGCTGAATGTTCCTGTGATGTCCCAAACAACTTGCTGATCCTGAATGTCAGGTTTCACCTGGGGGGAGGGACGGCCCCGGGGTGAGCTGCCAGGCGAACGTGGAGCAGGTAATCTGTGCATCCAGGAGAGAACAGTGAGAGCGGACATCAGGGAGGGGAGAGTTGTATAAAGAGAACAGACCCTGCCCTCTTCTCTTGGGCAGTCCGCTGGACTTGCTTTACTCCAGCGTGCAAGGCTCTGTGGTTGTGATTGTGGGAACGTTTCCCCAAATTACGTTGCCATTTGTGGAAGCTTTCTGTGCACTAGTGGCTGGTACTTTCCTTCTGACTGCGTCCGCACAGTTTGGGATGTCCAAAGGCCAGGACACTCTGTAGTTGTGGAAGTTTTTGACAGGTCCCTGATTCAGGGAAACATTCCCGCACCTTTTCTTGATGAACACAAACAACTCAACTCAGTGGGTTACCAGTCATCAGTAACTTCGAACTGGGTCTACCAGCTGTTTCCCCTCTCCCTTGCTCCTTCCTCTCTCTGCCTCTCAAATATTTTCCTTCCCATTGCTTTGGTACACTCTACACTCTACTCAGCCCTCACCCTCGCGCCACCCACCATCTCTCCCCTCATTGCCCCCACTCTAACCTGTCCTGGCTCTCCCTTGCCCTCAGGCTCCTGTTCGCTGTTCCCACCACTCGCCCTTGTCCCGCTCCCACTGGCCCCCTCCTTATCTCCGTTTAACCCACCCCAGCTCACCCTCATCCCACTCGCTCCCAGCCCCTGCCACACCCTCCTCTTCTGCTTCTCCCCCTCCCCTTCCCACCTCCTCCCTTCCCTCCCAAGACCCAGTTGCCCATGATTGCTGTCTATATTTACATAAATCTTTATAACTGTCTGCTCTCTAAAGTACAACGTAAGTGCACATCGTGCAATTCTGCCAGATTCACAAACTGCAGCAAACACACTGGCCGCTGTATGGGACTGCGTGACTGCAGTGACACTGGACACTGAGTGATGGGTTGTGGAGTATTTGGGGACACATCAATGACCTGAACGATGATGATGCTACATTGTACTGAGCTTTTACACGAGGCTTAGAGCAGACCTTGGGGAGGGCAGTGTTACCTCGGGGAGGGCAGTGGTGGCTCCAAGTGGTGTTCGGTAGCTTCTAGATTTGCTGTTGTTTGTTGGAAACATTTGAAGTTTAAAATGGAAATTTAATTCCAAATTTAACTTTGCATCAACTTGGCTGTTAACAAATTAACATGGTTTAAAACTTTTTTAAAGCAGTACAACACTCACTGACAACTGGTCAGCGTTTGGGATTTTACCAAAGTTTAAATTTTTTAAACATTAAAAAAATTAATGTTTTTATTCTCTCATGGATTTCTTCAGTGTTACTAATATTTAACAGATTCTTTGATTGAAATAACTTAAAAAAAGTTGTCCACTTTGGTGGAGTAGGGATCTTTCCCATTTTAATACATCCTTTCCCAAAGGTGGCAACCTGTTCTAGGATTTTGGCCAACGTTCTTGTTTTGGTGTCTCTGTTGTCCTTTTGAGCCTGTTTTGTCAGTGGGCCAGTGAATTTTGGTGGCTGTCAGTGTAAAGTGTTCCTGACTTAGGCCTGTGCCTTCTTATGAGGGGAGACTGTGGGGTAAGTATTAAGAAATGGACCTTTGTCTGTGCTTCTGCAGCCTGGGGTTACTGGAACTGCTCGGTACCTGCGTTCTCATGTCAGCCCACCTAGTCTGTGCCAGTTCTCAGAGCAATCCCCAACTTGTTCCCCTGTAACCTATTCTCCCTCGTGTGACCACCAACCGTGCCCCCTCCCCACCACTCTTCTACCACCCACCAACACCAAGAGCACGTCTTTGGGTTGTGGAGGAGACTGGAGCATCCAGGGGAAACCCACATGGGCATAGGGAGAACGTGCAAATTCCACACAGACAGTGCTGGAGGTCAGAATCGAGCCTGGGCTGTGGGAGTTGTGTGGCAGCAGCACTAATTGCTGCCCAAGTGGTGATTGGCTTACCTGAGGATCAAGTTTATGGTCGCCCATCCTGGTTCAATTGATCACTTGCCAAATCTGTGAGGCAGGACTTTGAGCTGCCAGTCATTCACACTGTGTTAGCTCTGCTGTGACCAATTAGCAGTGTCCTGCACCTCTGAGTGAAGGGGGCCAAAAACCTTTGCTTCATTAAGGCTGGACTTTCCCACCATCATTGTTAACCTCAACTTGGTTGGAATTTGCACTTTTCTCAGCGTACAGCCCTGAAGCTGCCGATTCCTCCTTGTGGTAGTTGTATAGGACCCAGGCAAGGCTGCAGCTGGGATATTGTGCATAGCTCTAGTCGCCCGACAGAAGGAAGGAAACTTAAAACAAAAAAATGCTGGGAACACTCAGCAGGTCAGGCAGCATCTGTGATAACGGTCAACATCTCCAATCTGAGACTCTGTTTTTCTTTCCACAAACACTGCCTGACCTGCTGAGTGCTTCCTTCTGTTCTTATTCAAAATTTTGAGTATCTGCGGCTTTTAAAAAATTTTCGTAAAGAATCAGAATCAGGTTTATTATCACTGACTTGAATGTTGTGAAGTTTGTTGTTTTGCGGCAGCAATACAGTGAATAGACACAAAAGTTGCTATAAGTTACAAACTAAATAGTGCAAAAAAAAGGAAGAATGAGGTAGTGTTCATGGGTTCATGGACTATCTGGAAATCTGATGGCGGAGGGGAAGAAGCTGTTCCTGAATCATTGAGTGTGGGTCCTCAGGCTCCTGTACTACCTCCCCAATGGTAGTAACGTGAAGAGGGCATGTCCCAGGTGGTGAGGGTCCTTAGTGATGGATGCTGCCTTGAGGCACTGCCTCTTGAAGATGTCCTCGATGGTGGGGAGGATTGTGCCTGTGATGGAGCTGGCTGAGTCTACAACCCTCTGCAGTCTCTTGCGATCCTGTGCATTGGAGCCTCTGTACCAGGCTGTGATGCAGCCAGTCAGAATGCTCTCCACTGTATACCTACAGAAATTTACAAGAGTCTTTGGTGACAGACCAAATCTCCTCAAACTCCTAATGAAGTAGAGCCGCTGGCATGCCTCCTTCCTGATTACATCAATGTGTTGGGCACAGGACAGATCCTCTGAGATGTTGATGCTCAGGAACTTGAAGCTGCTCACCCTTTCCACCACTGACCCCTCAGTGAGGACTGGTGTGTGTTCTCCCGACTTCCCCTTCCTGAAGTCCACAATCAATTCCTTGGTCTTGCTGACGTTGAGTGCGAGGTTGTTGTTGTGACACCACTCAACCAGCCCATCTATGTCCCTCCAAATCGCCACCTGAGATTTTATCAGCAACAGTGGTGTCATCGGCGAATTTATAGATAGCGTTTGAGCTGTGCCTAGCCACACAGTCATGAGTGTAGGGAGAGTAGAGCAGTGGGGTAAGCATGCATCCTTGAGGTGCACCTGTGTTGATAGTCAGCGAGGAGGAGACGTTACTACCGATCCGCACTGACTGTGGTCTCCTGACAAGGAAGTCGAGGATCCAGTTGCAGAGAGAGGTAGAGAGACCCAGACTTTGAAACTTGTTGATTAGTACAGAGGGGATGATGGTGTTGAACGCTGAGCTGTAATCGATAAACAGCAGCTGGACGTATGCTTTGCTGTTGTCTAGGTGGTCCAAAGCCGAGTGGAGAGCCAGTGGGATTGTATCTGCTGTAGACCTGTTATGGCGGTTGGCAATTTGCAGTGCTTCCAGGTCCTTGCTCAGGCAGGAGTTAGTTCTAGCCATGACCAACCTCTCAAAGCACTTCATCACAGTAGCTGTGAGCGCTACCGGGCGATAGTCGTTGAGGCAGCTCGCCCTGCTCTTCTTGGGCACTAGTATGATTGCTTCCCTTTCGAAGCTGGTGGGAAAGGAACTGCAACAGAGGTTCGCCAGATTGTTTCCTGGGACTGGGGAGAGGGGATAAGCAAATTGGGTTTGTTCTCTCTAGTGGAATGAGAGGCGATCTCATTGAAACAGAAGAATTCTGACGGAGCTCAAGAAGGTAGATGCAGAGACAAAAGGTTGGAGTGTCGTGGTTGGCGTAAGAAGCCAGCCATTCAGGACAGATGAGGAGAAACTTCTTCACCTAGAGGGTGGTAACGCTTTGGGATTCAGTAGCAAAAGGCTCCGTCACTGATAATGTTCAAGGTGAAGGTATTAGATATTTGGATGTTAAGTGGATCCAGGGATATGGGGTTAGTGCAGAAAAGTGGCACTGAGGTAAAAGATCAGCCTTGATGTTATTGGATGACAACAGGCGGCAGCAAGTGAATGGCCTACTCTCCCTGTGTTTTATATACTTCCTATTAACCCATTCTGTCTGAGCCTAGCTGATCTCCGAGAGGGCTTAAAGAATACAGCTTTAACAGCGAGTCTTTTCCTTTGCTTATTTCAGTTTGTAGAAGTGTGAAAGTTTGGGTGCTGGCCCAGAGGTCCAGGGGTTTGGGTGCTGGCCCAGAGGTCCAGGGGTTTGGGTGCTGGCCCAGAGGTCCAGGGGTTTGGGTGCTGGCCCAGAGGTCCAGGGGTTTGGGTGCTGGCCCAGCGGTCCAGGGGTTTGGGTGCTGGCCCAGCGATCCAGGGGTTTGGGTGCTGGCCCAGCGGTCCGGAGGTTTGGGTGCTGGGCCAGCGGTCCGGAGGTTTGGGTGGTGGGCCAGTGATCCAGATACATTTTTACACTTCTCAGCTGGGTCTTTTGCCTGTCCCCTGGTTCTTCACACTCTCCTCCAATGGGCGAAGTTACTCTTCATTGATTCTGTCTGTATGCTTCATGATTTTCAACATCACAATCGGATCCCCTCTCAACTCCTGTTTCCCAAGGAGTTCAACCCCAGCTTCTCCATTCCTCCACACAACTGAAGTCCTTCATCCTTGGCATCATTTCAGTAAGTGTCTCTGAGGCCTTCTCCAAAGCCATGTCTTCCCTGAAGCGTGGAGCCCAGAAATGAACACTGCACTGCTGTTAATAACCAAAATAATATTTCATAAAGGTTCACCTTGACTTGCTGTTGTATTCCGTGCCTCTGTTTGTAAAGTCTGGGGTCCTGAATGCTTTAACCACTATCCTAATTTACCTAATCACTTCCAACAAGCAGTGCATGTATATCCCAAGATCTCTCCTGTCCTCCTCTTTGAATAGTCCCCTCTAGTTTATAATGCATATATTTGTTCTTACTTCCAAACTGTAACAGCTCACATTCCTCAGCATTGCATTTCATCTGTCTGTTCCACCAGCTTGCCTCCATCTTCAATTCCATTACTGTCCTCCTCGCAGTTCACTACAGCTTGAAGTTTTGTATCATCCGCAGGTTTGGAAACTGCCCGATGTGCTCAATCTAAATCATTAATATAAGTAAAAGCAGTTGTCCTGGTTCCATCCATGGGGAGCTTCATTGTACACTTGCCCCCAGTCAGAGAGAGAGCCTTCCAGCACTGCTCTCCTTCCTGTTCCCTAGCCAGTTTTCTACCCACGCTCACCCCATGCTTTCAGACCAGGTGACAAGTTGCTATACGGGACTTGTCATGTGTTTTATAGGTCCATATACCAGACATCAGACACTCTTTTTGCATCAACTATTTCTGTTACTTTGTCAAAAAAACCTTATAAAGTTAGTTAGATAAGTTTAGTAAATCCATGCAGGTTTTTTTTTTATAATCAATCCATAGTTTTCTAAGTGACTGCTAACTTTATCCCCAGTTACTCTGACCCTGCCACTGATCAGTGACTGGGTTTATACCCATGCTTTCCACTTCTCATTTATTCGGTGTTTCTAATCCTCATATTGCAGCTCCTGGATAAACACATTAGGAACTGACTGTGCACAGTTCATCTTTCCTAACAGCTATCTTTATGTTTTTTAAGTTAATTTTCCACTTGCCTTGGATATCACAGTCATCAGTGAGGAACTTCTGTCTAAATTGAAGTGGGGAAGATTTAACTTCTTGGCGAGTTTAATTTTTTTCTCTACTGCAGAGAAAGAGGAATCTCTTGCCATTTTAATGCATTTCAGTCTGGAGTTAGACTGGGCAAAGCCTTTCTCTAATCTGATGCTGGAGTGGTGCAGCTTCCAGGGCAGAGATCGGAATTTTTTGGTTTAACTGCGTACTTGCCCGTTGTCTGAAATTGGTTACTTTTTGTCCGCCATGGGCTTTGCGGTATTTCAATCGAAAGATCTGGGAACGCGTTGTCGTTGAAGTCATCTTAATACCAGGAGTAGGAAATGTTTTGACATTACATTACAAAACAGCGTTGTGCAACAGAAAATTAATGCCACACGGTTCCATAGGCTGCTTGTGCTGGAGATGTTCAGTCTGCTTCAGGTGATACAGGTATTGCAAGGTTGGTTTCTAGGTGACATGGGTGTTATGATTTGGACCAGTTGTAGATGTCACCCTGCACTCTTCCATAGAGGAGCCCACAGTCATAAACCTGAAGTGGCACGTCTGCTGAATTAATCTGGAAAAGAAAGTTACAAAGTGAATATTTGTTTTGATCGGATGGGCAGAAGAAGGAATGCATGTTAACAACTGGCAAAGTACAATGCTGTGACAGGGAACACTGTAACAGGCAGTTTCTCTCAAGCCATAAACTACGGAGTTTTATTATGGAAAATTTATCAAAAACTAGAGCGAGTAGAGCACAGTTTGCTAGATAATTGTGTTAATCTGCAGCTCGTGATTCAGTTCCTTTCAATTTGAATAGATCTCAAAATTTACATTTAATTTGGATTGAGGGATTTAGTGTGCCTGGATGCTCTCAGTGCACTGCATTGAGGCTATAGAAAAACAAAAAAGTGTAATTGGGATTAAATATGGTTCTCAGTCATTGAGTAGGTTTCAAAGTTATAGAATCTGCCTGATGAGTTTCAGACAAATGATCAACATGCCCTTAATGTACAGTTGATCTGTGAGAGCCGTGCTCACTGTAACAGATGACCATCCTAGACAGTTGCATTGTCTGTGAGTAAGTGCATTAACAGGTAATATCTGGGTGATCCATGCTAATTGTGCCTCTTTACTCAAATGCATACTTCTGCTGGTAATCGATTGCTTCCAGGCTATTGTTCTGTGACTTTATTCTTTCCCGAGATGTGAGTGTCATTAACTAGGCCTCCCCAACAGCCAGCTCGTGTTGCCCTTGAGGTGGCGGTGAACAGCCTTCTTCAAGTGCTGCTGCAGTGTAAGTAGCAACAGGCCCAAACAGGAGCCGCAGGTCTCCTCCCAGGACGTAGCTGCAATGACGATTAGAAGCTTTATGTAATGTGAAACATGGATGTTATCTGATCCGCTGAGCATTTTCTGTTTGTCCCTTATTCACCAGCTTGCCCTGTTTGAATTTTGTACTCTGGAGGTTTGGAAAGGATTAGCCAAAGCATTGTTGGTCTCCCGTGAATAATTCCTGAATCAGAATACCGGGATTTCTGTGTCCTGTCTTGACGTAGATGCAGATTAATGGGTAGCATGGTTCCTTTTTATATTTATCCTGGAGGTCACGTGACAGGCACTGAGGCAGCCCACAGAGGCGAGGGATGGACTACACCAATGCATGGTCTGTAGAGGAATTGGGTTGAGTGCACTTGAAGGTGATTCCCTTCATTTTTATTCCCGTTGCAATCTATTTTCAGAAACTACTTCAATATTTTGGCTCTCAACAAAGTAACCAGGACCTGACCAATTGAATGATAGTTATCAGACCTTGAGCCTGACCTCCTTTGGTGCATATGAAGAGACATCATTATAAAATCTATGTCTGCGAGAAAGGATTTAGGCTTTAATGTTCTGGTTGTCATTTAAAGGGCAGAAGGCAGTTGAATGAATCATGGAGGCTTAATGGGTTGGCATGGTGATTAGATCATTGGTGTTTTTTAAAAAGTATGGTAAGGACTCTGGCAAGGCTCCTTCATTCTGAGGAGGTTATTTCCCTGAAATGCATGACTGTGCGTCTGTCTGCAGTGTCCTCTCCAACTATCCTGACTTTGAAATGTATTGCTGGTCCGTCATTGCCATGGGTCTAACTCGTGGAGTTGCCTGCCCAGGGCACTGGCAGCACCTTCACCAGAAGACTACAGCAGCTTAAGTCAGCTGTGGTTCTCCACTGCCCTCTCTAGGGCAATTAGGGATGGGCAATAAATGCTGTCCTGGTCACCAAATCTCACTTTCCTCTAAAAATAAACCCAGAACTAAAGCTTTGGATTGTATTTCAGTAAAACAGTATTGAACTGTACTCTATACAACTTAGAACACTTGGAAAATAGCAGGAGCACTATGTTCATCCACTTCAAAACCACGTTGCCGCTCTCTCCCCATACCCCGTGATGATCTTTGTATCTCAAAAGCTATTTGGTGACTTGGCTTCTGTAGGTCTTCGTGCAGTGAATTCCACAGTTCTAAGTGAAGACACTTCTCCTGTCCCAGCCCGATGTGTCTTACCCCATGAAGTGAGAGTTTAACCCTTCATTCTAGACACCTCGATGGGGGAACATGTCCTCCTCCCATGTCAGAATGTTCTCGGTTTCAGTTCTTCTCTCATTCTTCTAAACCCTGAATACAAACCCAGTTGACATACCTGTATGTTGAAAATGTTACATCAGTGCTCACATTGTATGTCCTTGTTTTCCCATTTATAAATTTTCACATCAACGTGAATAATACAACATAGTCTGAAAGCAGCCACACCATGACTGCAACCTTGCACCATTACTGATCTGGTTGTACCTCAGTTTGGCATCTGTTATCTCAGGTCCCATGCAAATGAACCTCCTCCGTTGCAACCGGTGCAATTTCTTGGCTTCTCAAGTTCATGAAAGTTTGTAAATATATAAAAATAGCATAGGCTGTGTGATGTGAAATAGGAATTGAATTACATCTGAGTGTCCCAATCAAATTGTCCTCTGCTGTCAAGGCCCTTCCATCTGTGGTCTACAGTTGGTCTTAAATTCTTATGCGTACTTTCACCAGAAGTTAACTAGTTATTATTAAAACTTTGTATTAAGTCCTGTATTTACAATTGATCCTTTGCAATGCATTACACATATAATCTTACCCAATAGAAAAATAAGGATGAAACTCTTATAATCTTATCCAATACCAATGAATGTAAACGTTCTGAACAGGATGATGTTTAACATTTTACTAACTGATCCCTGAGACCGGATTACTGCCTGCGGTCCTGAGTCATACAGCTGGTTTATTTATATATTGTTCATGATATAAAATTCTGTGATGTCTTTGCTATTATGCAGTGATAAATCATGAATGGGATGATTGGTTTAAGATATAAAATGGCAAAAAAGCTCTCGGATAACCTCTTACAGAAGTCTTATTGTGCAGGCTAGTGCTTTGTATTTTAAATGTAAAATGTAGGTTTCAAGCTGAATTGCAGAGTTTGGTAAATGATTTTATGAAATGCAATCTGAAATTTTATTTCTGTATTGAAATATCATTGGTAGTATCAGTGGTTATTTTCAATTCTGCAGGTTTGTTGAACGTGAGGTGGGTCTGTACTATAACCTGATGTCTCTGTTGATCAAATACAAATGTTGTTATATCCATTGTTGCTGATTGTTTCAAAAGTTGTGGGAACTGTTCTCCCTTCACCTTTAGTGAGGATTTAATTTGAGGTCTGCCTAATGGCTTTTTGCCAATAATTATAATGCAAATTTGCTTTGTGTCCACTGTGGAAATGTTAGATGTTTACTTAAGGTCACGTATAAAAATGTACAATGTGACCAAAAAAAACTCTTGTAACACAATAAAAGGAAAATTTTACAGGGTCAAAAGTCAAGTATACTTGGACTGAAAGTAGCTATTGTATTACAGTGAATATTGTTTTTGCAAAGATTAAAGTATGTGCATTACTCATCCATATTGTTCAAGTTTCCTTTACAAGTCTAGGGAAGTGATTGTATGCTTTTCTAATGGATTTGGCAGGAGGCCTTGCTTTAGTTGCCATTCCTCTTGCCATCTGAACATACAGCAGCTCACCTCCATAGATTTGTAGGGTTACACAGCACAGAGGCAGGCCCTTTGGCCCAACTCCTTCATGCTGACCAAGACCGCGTAACAAATTTATATCCATACATGCAGCTATAAAAGATATAAATTATTGGGTTCCAAATTTTAACAAGAAAAGTAAGTACAAACTTAAGCATCAAAGTCTGCAACAAGCAAGATGTGATTCATCACCTTTGGACTTGGTGATGGTTATCTCCAGTTTTTGCCACCACATTTGTACCGATTTATGCAGTCACAAAGGCCAAAATGTTTGTTCTGTACCAATCTATCTCACTCTTCAGGATCTATGCAGACTCAGATTTTTGAGAAATGAATCATCTTTTCCAGCTTTGAGCATTTTCTTTCTATTTTGTTGAAAGAGCTGCATTCTCAATTGACTTTCTTTAGTCGTCACTAATAGAGGTTGGCTTTAGTTTAGTACTAGTTGTATCTCTTGTGCTTTGTCTCAGCATTTGTTCCCCTTCAGGTTTGTGATAATCTACACTGTGTAACTGGAGGTTGTCACTCTGTTATAATGATACAGTAATCGTCAGGTACACAAAATACCAATGAGCAATAATCAGGTGTTCCAATTGTCTAAAATTCGATTTTAGACAATTGAAAGGAATTCATGTGTAAACCAAGCATAAAGAACAATCTGTATTCCCATGGAATAGAGGAGAACATTGTGGATGTACTTAAGGAATTTACCTCATTACAAGATAAACGTAGAAGAACATGATGGCCCAGGTGTTATTGTGTGTGGAACAGTGAGGCCATTGGTACTCGCCGTCATTGTGGAATAAGTCACGTGTTAAAATTCTGGGAATATCTGTCCCCGTTGCCCTCCTCCGTGCAAGCTTTGCTCTGCCAGTCACGTGAGTGGTCACCCCTCTGCCTCCTTCACGGGAGGGAACACGAGCCCAGCCTGTCCAGTCCGTCCTGTGTTCATGTGCGTTCTGGATTGCTCAGACTGTGTTTGTGGATCATTGCACAAGGCACGTAGGTAATAATTTTTCACCACTTAATCAATTCTCCTGTGTGGCCTTTCATTGATGCTGACTTTTGTAAGCTGATGATAAGACTCCGATCAGACCACAGTTTGATGCACACAATGGGTCGAAGCTCTTTCTTGCCAACACTGGCAATAACCTGGGACACGCTGCCTCAACACCCAAGTCACTTTTTTTTTGTGTCTAAATCATCTTTGCTGTAGACTGTGAATAGTGATCTGGAACACGATTCTGGATGACTTATTTCTCCCTGATGAAAAGTGCAGGAATTCTATGCTCTGGATTTTCCTGAACAGGTCCCATTGCTCACCCTTGCCACCCTCATTCCCCCAAAGGACCTCAGCTGTATCTGGAAGGCAGATCTTGTCCTTCTGACAGTGCTGGAGCTGAGCGTCAGGGGGCTCAAACATCTAATGAAGCTCCACCTCTGGAAAGCACTGGCACCTGGCACATCCCTGCCCCCAGCTTTGCCAGCTGTCAAAGCCTGAGGTGTTTCTGATTTTCCTGCTGCTCCCTCCTTCCAGCATCCCTGTAATCTCTCGGGGAGGGCAAAAGTGCAGATTTTAAAATGTGGGACAATTGAGAGAAAAAACATTTTGAAAATTCCTCTGACCACATTAAGTGACCAGAAACTGTCCAGGGTTAATACAGTGCCTGGATCTCAAAGGATGGTACAAGTGTACAGCTGCAGGCAAGGCTGAGTATCACAGAAGAGTTGTGTTCAAATAAGGAATATGTGACTTAAATTCTAATAGAATTGTGTTTATTGTCCACAACTTTAGGAGCTTTATTAACTTCCATATTGGTTAATGCTACTGGGTGAAATGAGAAATTACAGTCAGTTTGAGCGAAGTTCTGCCTCGGCTGCTTTCATTGTATAACCACCCAAATACAGACAAAAGAACTCGTACTAACTCGACAGTAACAATTTAAAATATGAAGTAAAACCATCTGATGTATTTACAGATTAATTTGTTCCACATAGTTTCCACTATTGCTTTGTCATTCAATTAAGAGGTGGAGTGGTTTCACGAAACGACCTTTATACTGTTGTACCTGGTTTGAACCCATCCCAACCTTATGGGATCATTTCTGATTGCATTGAGATCGGGGAGAATGGAACTGGATGTACAAATTATCCGAAGGGTAATTCTGTACCATTTCAGTCTCATTTCAAGACACCAGGGAATCTGCTAATCCAGGAAATAAAACAATTCAGACTGCTATAATAGGGACACAGACAGCTGAATTCGAGATTTATAATTTGTTGTAGCTGAAGAAAAAAGTGTATTGTTGAAATACTCATCCTGGTAAAACAAAATATTTTTAATAATTATTTAATAATTTTTTATGAACAAAATATTTTTAAAACAAAATATTTTTGCCTGTTAATATTTCTTTAAGTTGGAGCTCATTTCCTCTAAATATCAATCTTTAGCCGCAGTATTTTACATACACACTGCTAAGATTTTATGTGGTTAAATATGCAAGTATTGTGCAATATTTCTCCACAAATAGCTCTGACAATGCAGAACTACACAAATTAATGAGCAGTGATCTACTGCAGATAAATGGTTTGTTTCAACACAGTAAAAATGGCACTTGGAAAGATGAAGATGCCAAAAGTTGCTTCTGTGTAGTTTTAAACTGTTTTGTGGTGAGATGAATCTTAAATCCTGTGGCTCAAAGTAAATATCTTTAACAACCAAAAGAGTCCTGCATTCCCTTTACAATATTCACTAAATCATTCCAGAAGAGCGCAGTTATTAAGTGAGTTGCACTTGCGAACACAGAATTAGTTTTAACGGAGGCAGTCTGTGATGAGCTATTCTTTTAAATTTTAAATTCATGCATATAGAAGGTTAAAATGAGCCACATGAATATAAAACAGTCTCACTTTTAAACAGTGGTGATACCCCTGCTGCCGTCTTGTGTTGATTCTCATTCTCTGTCCATTGTTGTTCAATAGGCAAACAAGGTATTTGTCATGCAGTGCACTCACTGGCATGCCTTCAAAGTAGGAACCAGCCGGCCAGGCTTAGGTTTGAATAATCTGGCTCACTCAATTTCTTTTTCTCCAGTACCCAGGCAGACACAGTTTATGTGGTTTTACTCAATTTAAAATCATATGTGTGATATTTAGAATAAATGTAATCTAAACGCATTGGCCAGATAGTTGATGGTTAACAATTATTTCTCTGGACTTGCAGTTGGCTCTTTAGTATGAACTTTGTCATGCATCACTGACCCAGAGCACGCTAGCAGTTGGCATTGGGTTGGCCAACTGCCCCTGGCACACAAGTGGCCCTAAAATAGAGGAAAATGAATCCCACATGTTCCATAAAAAGCAAGGCACCCTGGAGTGTATGATCGGATGGATAAGCAGATAAGTTTGTGAAGAACTGAAACTTTGTTCTGCAGTCACTTCCATGTTTTTGGCAGGTTAAGGGATAAGTTCTGTGTTTGTAACACTGAGGATACAATACAGCTTTTACTTCGGGCTCCCACCCCTTGGAGTGTTACCTTACAGAACTCAAACAGCACACAGAGTAATGAGGGTTTTACATACAGCACAGACCGAGGCACAATGAACAGTTGCCTGTGTTGTGTGACTCAGACTCGGAGCCAGCTATTGATTAGTCCCACTTGTCTCCCATACACCAAAAGAGAGAAATTGCAGGGTTATGTCCCTTTCCCTTTTGAAAATTACTCTTGTGCTTTAAATCCAGTGGGCTGTGCAAGCCATCCTTGACTGTCTGCTTCACACCCATGGTGAGGGCAGAGTTTGGTCTGGGTGTGGACTCGGTGCCCAGAGGCAATCGGGCCACACTTGATGCAGACACGCAGCGATTCCTGATCACGGTGAGGAGCTCTTTGGAAGGGCAGTTTGTGCAATTTTTATTCTGAAGGATGACTTTGTTAACTATGGATCCTAAAGTAATAGAACGTGTAAAAGCAGTACTAAATTAATGTTTCCTGGGGAGGAACACAGAGAAGGTTGGTGTGGGGAAGGAGTACAGGGGAGCCTTCAAACTCCTTTGGGAAGTAACACTTATGTTTTTAACACTTCTGTTTTTAATATAACGTTTGCTACCTGCAGTGCACTTTCTCTGTAGCTGCAACACTCTATCTGCATTCTGTTTGTACAACCTCAATGTACTTGTGTATGGAATGATCTGTCTGGATGGCACGCAAACAAAAGCTTTTCACTGTACCCTGGTACATGTGACAATAAACCAGTACCATTTCATATTTACATATAGTTAAGTCAAAGAAATGTTGGGTTGGTCTGAGTTCTTTGTAAAAGCAATGCCGACTGACTGATGATTTTTGTTAGTCTTCTAAGTTGATGACGTGTATGCAGAACAACATGCCACTGGAAATGCAGAGTACTCATTGCTGCCGCTTTTCTGAAATGAATGAAACATCGCAACGTAATAAATCTGCCACATGATGTAGTGTTGAACCAGAAAGACCTGGAAGCTGTCAGGTGGATTTCTGAGTTAGATGATCTTGGCCAGGCTGACACCAAGTCATTCTTTGAGAGGGTTCAGGGAAAATCTGTGGTGTTTTCTGTCTGTGTGTTTAACGTGGTCTCTTGTTGGAAGTGCAGGATCCATTGGTGGTGACTGAGGGTGAGTTCTGGCTTGACTGTGATGCCCCTTAGTCTAGTAACCTAAGGGCCTCCTTTATCTGGAGACACAAGAGGTTCTGCAAATGCTGGAATTTGGAGCATCGCACACAGAATGCTGGAGCACCTTTGCTCCGTCTGCCGCTAAATCCAGTACCCCCCGGTGGCCGCCCACTTCAACTCCACATCCTGCTCCCATATTGACATGTCCATCCATGGCCTCCTCTACTGCCACATCGAGGCCAGGCATAGGTTGGAGGAACAACACCTCGTATTCCACCTTGGTGCTGTTCAATCTGGTGGCCTCAACATCGATTTCTCTAACTTCCAGTGACTCCTTCCCCCATTTTCCTTTTTTCCCCTCCTTTGTCTTCCCTCGTTCCTGTGGCCCCCTCCCCCCTTCTCTTTCCCCTCCCCCACCCTCATGACCTGCCCATCTATTCCCCACCTCCCCCTTATTCCAGAGATTTTCAGCCTGTGGTCCGTGGACCCCTGGGGGTCTGCGGCGGGTTGCCTGGGGGGTCCGCAAGCAAGCCAAGCAAAAAATGGAAAAGCGACCTGTTACAAAGGTGTAGCTTACTTGCTTGCTCCAGTTTTCCACTATTCAGAAAATCGGCCATATCTATTCTATCTGTTATAGGCGACCATCTTAGAGACTTAGACGGTGTTCCCTTCTGGTAAGCTGCCGCTTAATATTCGATTTGTGTAGTCAGAGTGGTCAGTAGTGTTCACTACTCACTACTAGTCTGTTGTGCACTGTAGTGTTAGCGAGACTGAGTGACATTGTTGGTGTGCCTTCATAATATTGCTTACTTATCGTGCATTTACGCCACAGTGATGTCACCGTTAAACGAAAAGTGCGCAAGCGTGTAAATTTTAGATTAGTTTTGATAATTTTGTTTACCAGTAATAGTAACTAAACTGTCCAGTGTGTATTGCTGAGTATGGAGAAATTTCCGAAGAGAAATTTCGTGAAGTTTGTGAAGAAATCTGTTATGCTCATTTTTCTAAATGAGCATAACGGATCATTGGCATAGTTCTTGACAGATGAGACATGGTTTGCCAGATTAGCTTATCTTGCAGATATTTTCAACATTCTGAACAGCTTAACTCTATCATTGCAAGGACCTGGCTCAAATGTTCTGAAAACGCATGACAAAATCAATACCTTCCAGAAAAAACTCCGTATCTGGAAGGGAAGATGCGAACAAGGCATCTATGATATGTTTCCGTTGCTGGCTGACTTTCTGACAGTGAACGAGACTAAGACAGAGGCCATTGCGAGCACCGTTTTGAACCATATTTAACAGCTGTCACATTATTTCCATGAGTATTTTGGCGACAATGACACGAGCATGTTTGATTGGATATGAAATCTGTTTGAATGCTGCTTACTGATTTAACTGGACGTGAACAAGAAGAATTGGCTGAACTGTCATCTGACAGGACTTTGCGCTTGCAGTTCAACCGAATGTCACTGTTGTCATTCTGGATAGCATGTTCCCAGGAGTATCCACTGCTGTCCGGCAAAGCTGTCAATGTTCTGTTACCATTTGCAACCACTTACTTGTGCGAAATAGCATTTTCTGCAGTCACTGCCATGAAAACCAAATACAGATCAAGACTGAATATTGAGGATGACATATGCGTATGTTTGTCGCACATACCACCATGTTTGGACAAACTCTGCAGTGCAGAACAGGCACAACCTTCACATTGAACTGAACACTGAAAGACACCGCTGGTAATTATCGGTGATTGTAATCGTCACTATTTCAATAGGGCTTATGTGCAGTAATTTAAGTGTTGTATGCATGAATTATGGATTGTTTGATTTTGTGGGCTTTGGGGGTCCGCCATCTAACAAGGACATGTTCTGGGGGTCCGCAGCATGAAAAAGGTTGAAAACCACTGCTTTATTCCATGATCCACTGCCCTGTCCAACCGGATTCCTCCTCCTCCAGCCCGTTGCCTCTTCTACCTATCACCTGGCAGCTTCTTACTTCGCCCCCCCACCCCCCCCACCCACCTACCTTCCCCCCTCACCTGGACTCGCCTGTCACCTGGGCTCGCCTGTCACCTGCCTGCGTGTACTTCTCTCCCTCCCCTGACCTTCTTATTCTGACTTCTGCCCTCTTCCTTTCCAGTCCTGATGAAGGGTCTCAACCCAAAACGTCGACTTGTGGCAGCTGCTATCGCGATGTGAAAGTAAAACACTAGTCGATGAGCTGCAGAACAAAACTGATTTATTTTCCCACCTTGCACAGGCCTTTTAAGAGGGACGGTTCCCACCCACTGAAAACCGAAATGACGTATGCGCTACATCATCAAACTTTTCCCGTGCGCGGGTTCTCCCCGTCGCTCGGGGAAGACGAAGGCCCAGCGCCATCTTGGGCCTCGCTGCTCCGACGATGTGCGACCCGACCGCAGAGCCGGTTCACTTGTTCGGACGGCGAGTCGCTACAGACTGTTTATTTCCCTCCATAGATGCTGCCTGACCTGCTGAGTACCTCCATTTTGTGTGTGGACCTCATTAACCTGAAGAAAAGTTCATGTTGCCCCTTATTCCAAAATCCCAACTCACCCACAGCTGAGAGATCATCTTATCAACAACTAAAGCTTTCAGGACCTTCCAAATGGCCAATCTCCATTAGTTGTTGATAAGATGATATCTCAGCTGTGAGTGAGTTGGGATTTTGGAAGAAGGGGCGACATTAACATTTCTTCAGTTTATCCTGAATTTCCTCGTCCAGTTTCAAGTGCTGACTCTGCTATTTCAGCAGGCAGCTCGCGGGGGAATTGCAGTCAGTCAGGTCCAGACCACAGACGAAGTGCATGTGTGAGCACTTTGACAGGATTTGCCAGATAACGATCAGCAGCTTCGTTCCCCGATCAGTGTTGGTATTCTAGCCACTGACTAGAGTGGTGATCGGGGCAGTTGTACAGCAGTGACTGAGGTTGGGATTCTCTTACAGATTGCTCAGCTCTCATTGGATAAACTTATTGAGTGATTGGGAGGATCCAGTGCAAATTCCTGACTGATATATTTGGAATTCTGTGTCTTGCAACTGGCCTTGCTGCACTTGTACACAATCTCTCTGTTGGGATTTTCGTGTAGAGTGTATGGTTCAGGTGGAGGGTGGGGGCTTTCAGATCTTGCTCTCATCCTTTTGGTTCTACAGAAAGACACGTCCTCGCCAGCTTATGAACACCTGACTCATACAGCACGTAGCTACAAAGCAGCGTCCGGGAGATCGGCGGGATGGATATGCTGGCTGCAGGCATCTTCTGTGCGGGAACTCAGTTCCCGGCAGTACCTAAATGGTCAAGTTAAACGCCCTGGTCTAACTACATGTCGGCCTATGGTTGTGACTTGTGAACTGTTTGGGTTGTGAAGAGTTCTGTGGAATGGAATGCTGTTATAACCTGGTGAGGACCTGTGATGTGACTTTTGCTATCTAACTTACTTGGAATGTACTCTTAGGAACTTTTGTACTTATAAAATTAAGAATAACTTACACTTGGCAATGAAGCCCATTCACTTGTTTCATAATTTTAATCTTGACATAAGCATGTTTGGATTTTTAAAGGGGTTTTAAGTTATTCTGGTCCTGATTCTCTACAACTAGGTCCCAAACAAATTGTGATGTTTGGCTTTTGCAAATGTCAGTTGTATATCACACCAACCAATGATTTCTGACTGCCTGATATGTTGCCTTGCTGAAGATTACAGAAACTACGGGATGTGAATGGCTGAGCCATGGCTTTTGTCCTGAATGTGTAGGAGTGGATGAACCATTGAATTTATTTTTCTCAAGATGAAAAGATCAACTTTTTTTTTACAGTCACCTTTTCAGTTTGATGTGTCTGTACTGTGTTGATTAGAATTAAATGGGAAATTCTTGGGGTGTTCCGTGCACTTTTGAGAAGATTCTGGAACTTCTCTTTGGTACTGATGTGGAGTCATTTTTTTAAAGAAAAATTAACTTGCATTTTATTATTATCTATCACTAACTATCACTAGCAAGGGCAACATGAAGTGCCTATTCCTTGTAACCCTTCAGGAGGACTTCATATTGAGTGCTGCATGTCTAGATTAAAGTATGGGCTATTTAGTTGGACATGACAGTGGGTGTCACTGGAGTGGTGTTTAGGCTTTGCAGGCATTGGATTCAGAGGTAAGCATTTAAAAAATATAAAGTGTGCCTGTTCAAATTGGCCTTCAGTATTGTTCCTTCCTGCAGCTGCCCATATTTCCATAGATTAGAGCTGTCTGATGATGCTGTACTGGTGGTGCTGGCATTGATGTGGGCAGGTATAAATCCGTGATTTACCTTTTAATCTTGCAAATTATGTTGTGTAGTTTTGTGAATTAAAGAAACTTCAAATATCCTTTTCAGTTTATCATGAAATGAGAAATCTTTCCCAGGAACTTTCCTTCAGCTGACACATAGCCAATGTTTACAATCCACCTAAATCATTAGTTTTTAAGAAGTTGCAAGAAAATCTGTTTGGTTAGGAATGTAAGAAAACTTTGTCGTCTGGTGTGAGGGCTACCCTGACATCTGTGCTGCGTTTCCCCTGTATCACCACAAATATAGACGCTGCTACCACCACTGGCATTTTTCTCGGCTTTATTAACATGTTTGAAGCAGCTTTAATACCCTGCCCTCCAGTGCTGTTTGGTTTCTGAATTGTTCCGTCGATTTTTTGTTAATCATCTTATCTGTCAAACATTGTTAAAGGAATAGAATTGCTTCATTTAAGATTTATTTAAAAGCATTGAATTAGAATATATGTCAAGTTAGTGAAGAATCTTTGTAAATTTGAACATTGGCAATCTCTCTGTTGGAGTGTTTCACACTGCAGTCACTTAACGTGAAGCTCTAAGAATGTCCAGCCTGACGCTCCTGTGCAGCGCAGCTGTGTTCCACTGTCAGACCTGTTATCTTCTTGGTGAGATGGTTTACCAAGGCTTTACCTTCTCTCTTGGGTGGATGCAAAAGGTCCTAGGGCACATTTGAAGAGATTCCCAACCTGTGGTGTACAATTCCCTCAGGAGGACCTCAATGATTACAGGGGATCTGTGAGGTTTTAAAAAATACTGAAATGTTTTTCAAAAGCTTTACAAAAGAAAAGAACAAATGTATAAAAGCTTATCTGGTACTCTGGCTATCCCAGACATGGATTGGACAGCAGTCTTCAGCGATCCCCAGAGCAGCCCCAACATCACCAGGCTCTCTTTGGGAGGGATGCTTATATTACAGGGCGTGGACGAGTGGGGAGTTCACCCAAACCACTACCATTGGACGATTTCAGAAAAGAGTTGGTCAGTCCTCCTTGGTGTCCTGCCCAGCATTTACCCCTCAATGATCACTGAAAGTGTGGATTTTCTGTCTGTTATTACATTGCTGGGGGTAGGTCCTTCCTACGTTAAAGCACTACTGTATTTCCTGACTTTCTTAAGTTGCTGAAAGACATTTTGAAGATGCAAGAAATTCTGCAGATGCTGGAGGATGCTGAAAACACAAGAAGTGCTGGAGGAACTCAGCAGGTCAGGCAGCATCTATGGAGGGAAATGAACAGTCGACATTTTGGGCCGAGACCCTTCATCAGGAGTGGAAAGGAAGAGGGCAGAAGCCGGAATAAGAAGGTGGGGGGAGGGGGAGGAGCACACGAAGACATTTTGACATATGGTTGTGCGGTGGTGATTTAAGCACAAATAAAATTCACAGTGCCAAGTGAACCATTGTAAGTGAATGATTAGGATGAAAGTGGAAGGAAGTTTGGCCAGATCTGTACAAAGGTCTGGTTAGAGTACGTTGTACAGTTCTGGGAGGTGAACTTGTGAAGGATGCATTAGCCTGGGAAGGACTGGTGTACAGATATACCTGAATTTTCCAAAGGGTGTAATGAGGTCACGGTAAATAATCTGGACATATTCCCAAGAATAAGAAGGTTAAAAGGTCACTTAATTGAGGATTTAAGGATTTGGGAAGCAAGTGACGGTGCACTGAAATAAGTGATTTAATTTAACAGATTGCAGGGTAGCACAGTGACATAGATGGTAAAGCTGCTGCCTCACAGTGCTGGAGTCCTGGGTTCAATCCCGACGTTGGGCGCTGTCTGTGTGGAGTTTACACGTTCTCCCTGTGACCTTGTGGGTTTCTTCCAGGCGCTCCAGTTTCCTCCCACGTGCCAAAGACGTGTGGATGGATAGGTTTATTGGCCACAGTAAATTGCCCCTCTAGTGTGTGCGGGTGAGTGGTAGTCTGTGGGGAGTTGATGGGAATGTGGGGAGAATAACATGGGAATAGCATAAACAGGTGGTTGATGGTCAGCATGGACTGGATGGGCTGAAGGTCCTTTTTCCCTGCTGTACCTCTCTCCGCCTCTGAGATTCATGACGGTGTTTATGCCGCATACAAACTTCTTCCCAGCCGTTCTTCATCCAACATCATCAACAAATCCTCCTCTTCCTCCCCCTTCCTCAGGTTAACTTGTTTTCTTTTTGTTACTGAGTTCCCCATTCCAAGAAATTTCCCCTGAACTTTTCCAGTGGGCTTATTGGTGACTTTTTTTCATTCTTTTTATTCATTCAAGGCGTGTGTCTAGCATTTAATTGCTGCCGCCTTGAACTGCCACAGTCCTTGAGGTGACTTTGTAATGGTCCTTGGCTTTGGTCAAGCAGGAAGGTAGGAACACTGCCTAGGAGGTCAGTTGTGTAACGCAACATTTATGTGTCCTTGGTAAATTAAACTTCTTGGGTAAACTTAATGCGAACAAAAATCGGGGTCTCACTACGTGGAGCACAAAGACTAACTTTCTTTCTGGGTCCAGAGTGATAGTGATACGACAAAACATGGAAGCAGTTGGTTGTGCAGTGAAGGTAGAGCAGTATGGTGCAGAAGCAGACCCTTCGGCCCACAGTGTCTGTGCCGACCGTGATGCCAATTTGAACTAATCCCATCTGCCTGCACGGGGCCTACATCTCCATTCCCTGCCTGTTCTTGTACCCATCTACATGCCTCTTAAACATTGCCATTGTAAATGCTTCTGCCACTTCCCCTGGCAGTATGTGCCAGGCATTTACCACTTTCTGTTTAAAAATAAAACTTGCTTCATAAATATCCTTTAAACTTTCCCCCTCTCACCTTAAAGATATGCCCTCTAGTATTTAACATTTCTACCCTGGAAAACAGACTCTTGACTATCTAACCTCTTTATGACTCTCATAACTTTACTTCTATCAGTTTTCTGCAGCTGCGACATGACTTCCCAACTTTTACACTCAACACCCCAACTGATGAAAGCAAGTGTGCCCTACGCCATCTTCACAGTCCTATCTACCTGCTGCTTTCAGGGAGCTATGGACTTGGACCCCAAGATCCCTCTGTACATCAGTGCTCCTCAGTGTCCTACCATTTACTTGTATACTTTACTCTTAAATTTGACCTCCCAAAGTGCAACATCTCACACTTGTCCGGATTAAATTCCATCTGCCAAGCCAATCTTGAATTCAATCTGACGAGTCTCCATGGATTCCATGTGCCTCAACCTTCGGGATCAGCCTTCCATGCGGGACCTTGTCGAAAGCTATACTGAAGTCCACATAGGCAACAACCGCTTTCTTACTTTCATCAATCATCTTTGTAACCTCCTGAAAATGTTCACTCAAGTTTGTAAAACATGACCTCCCCCGCACAAAGCCATGCTGACTGTCCCGAATAAGTCTCTGCTTTTCCAGATGAAAGTGGATCCTGTCCCTGAGAATCTTCTCCAATAACTTCCATGCCACTTGGTATAAAGCTCACCAGCCTATCGTTTCCTGGTTTGTCCCTATTGCCCTCCTTAAACCGAGGAACAACACCGGCTATTCTCCAGTCGTTTTAGAAATGAGACCTTCCCCCAGTTTTCCTCCCACATCCCAAAGACGTGCATGTTGGTGGGTTAATTGGCTGCTGTAAATTGCCCCTAGTGTGTAGGTGAGTGGTAGGATCTGGGGGGAGTTGATGGGAATGTAGGGAGAATAAAAAAGAGGGATTAATGTAGGATTAGTGTAAATGGGAGGTGGATTGGTCAGTGTGGACTCGTTGGGCTGAAGGGCCTGTTTCTGTGCTGTATCTTTCCGTGACTCTATACGGCATGGTTTAAAGCAAGTTTAACTCTTCTTTTGCCTCACAATGTGAACCCGGGCGTTCAATTAGCCCTATAACTGGCGTTGCTACATTTAGTGATGTGTCTGTCTGTCACTGCAGGTCCCTCAGCATCCCTGCCCCTATCCTTCCAGAGGGTACCAGGCCTCCTCTTCTCTCTACAAGGTGCACCAGCTCGCACTTGCCCTCTGCCAGGACTTGCTGCCTGGGTTGATGCATGAAGAATGGTTATTTATGTAAGGGAAATGGATGGCTGCCTAGGTACCATCCAGCAAGTGTCAGCACCTTGAGCCAATCGGAAGCAAATGTACCTCTTTCCTGTTGACTTTTTATTTGAACTTTATTGGGCTGATTCCAGTAAAACTCTCCCAGGTGAAAGTATCTTTCCTCGGAGCGTTTAAGCAGTTTAGTTTGTGCCCTTTTTTATCTTTATAGTCATTATTACCTGTCAAAATGTTTGATGTGTTTGTATTCAGTTATCTATTCCACCCTAACCAGTTTCAGGGGTCTTGCTCTGTTAAACATTGCCAGATGCAAGTGAGATTTCTCAGATCATTGTTTGGTTACTAGTGTTGTGGACAGCAGGATTGCTTTGTGTAGAGGTGAGGGATGGATGATGATGGATTACAATCGGGTAATCAAATGGATGTTCAGTCCTGTTGTGGGTGCACTTGTAGATAAGAAAACTCTGGGAACAAGGACAAAGCTGATCTGTTTCAAGTGACCAGCACTCTGCATTGTAATCCTTGGACAACTGAAGTATTTCTAAAGTCCTCCAACCTTTTTTAATCTTTTATTTTAAAGTATGGGCAGGGAAAGGAAGGAGGGAGTTCCTGATGTGGTGGGATCCGGTGGTAAGGACGTGGGCAGAGTGGTTTTGGAATATGACAGAAGGAAGTGGAGATGAAATTGATTTGTCTTTGGTTTAAAACTTTTGTTCTTTATCCTAACTTTTTAAATTGCAGTTAGATTTGAATTCTGGGAGCCAGGTGCTGTGTATCCAAAGCTGCTTTGTTGTTAGATACAGAAAAGTAAATTTAACTCACAGACGTAGGTAGGTCTTCTGGCTGGCTGGAAGACCGATTTAACAGCATTAACAGTGCAAGCTGCCTCCATCACATGGATCCTGGAATCGGAATTACAGGGACACACAAACCTGATACACTGCGCAATTTTTAGTTCATCGCTGGCAATTATTGGGGTGAATTTTGCTGGGCTGAAGTTGGAAAGGTTGATTTTTAGCCATTAAATCCTCAGTAAATTCACGCAGTTGTGATGACTCCAGCAGTCTGGATTTCGCCGTGCCTGGCCGTTGGTCTGCACAGAGTTCAGCGGTGGAACCTTCTCTTGCAAAGGTTTCCCAGCTAAGGCTCGGCAGTCTGCCTCCTCAGTCCTACTCCAGTCAGTCTAGTGTTGGTTGGGAATCCCATACATTTCAAAGGGGTTTCTGGCCAGAAGATTAGAATGTTTAATGTGTTTAATTAGTTTCATTTCATTGAGCTTTTGATTTTGTTTTACAATTTTTAAAATATTTTTAATGCACCTACAGCAGTTTTTTGGTATTGGTTTATTATTGTCACTTGTACCAAGGTACAGTGAAAAACTTGACTTGCATACCGATCATACAGGTCAATTTTTAAAAGACTGATTATCAGAGTCATTGAAAAATTATATATTATAGTTTAAAGCAAGTTTTCTTTTGCCTCACAATATGAACCCTGACATTCTGTTGGCCTTACAACTGGTGTTGCTACATTTAGTGATGTGCGTGTCTATCAGGGCAGGTCCCTTGGCAAATCTGTCCCATCCCTGTGCCTATTCTTCCAGAGGATATCAGGCCTCCTCTTCTTTCTACAAGGTGCACCAGCTTGCACTTCCCCACTGCCAGGACTTGCTGCCTAGGATAACACGTGAAGAATGGTTATTTATATAAGGAAATAGGAGACTGCTTAGGAACCATTCAGCAAGCATCAACACCTTGAGCTAATCGGAAGCAAACGTACCCCTTTCCTGTTACCTTTTATTTGAACCTTATTGGGTTGATGCCAGTAAAGCTCTCCCAGGTGGAAGTATATTTCCTTTGAGCATTTAGGCAGTTTAGTTTGCTCCCTCTGAATGTTCATGCGGATGAAACTTCATTCCTAGCTTGGCCTCCTGTCAGAGGGCGTTCCTGGGGGGCAGGGACCACACTGTCTGTGGTCCACTGACTGCTGCGAGTTAGCCAGATGTATCCCAGGCACAGTCTCAACTGACCCTCTGCATGTGACCCTGCTTAGCCGAGGCAGCTGGAGTCTGGAGGTGTGTGCGTTCAGGAGGCTGCATGAACTGAGCCCAGGGATTGACATTAAATGCTTCGTCACACGATTTACACACCTCGCTGTTCCCTGGTTGTGAATGTCACAGATTTAACTTTTCCTCAAATGCTTTCTAAAGCTCACCTGGGATTCAGGAATCTTTTTTATATTTCTATCCAGATCTGAAGAAAAAGTAGTAATTTTTGTTTTGCTGCTTGAAATAATTTTCATCAAATCATCATTCAGCATTGTGGTGATTAAAATCACCTGGGCGTATCATCCATCGATGTCACAGATTTCAGTGGCTATCGTTGTTTTGCTGATTTCTCCGAAGTTGGTAAAGCTGAATGAAACCAGAGAAAAACAAAGTTCCTTCCCCCAGAGAGCTCCGGTTTATGTGTCTCCATCAGAGAAAGCAGAGAGGGGAAAGTATTCCTTTCCAGGATGTCAGGCCTGGAGAACAAGCTGTGCTCAGGAACCCCAAGGTGTTCACTGACTCTTTTAACGTTTTCCAAAGGGCACAGGTTCCCCAGAGGGCTAAGGCTAAGAAATGAAGCAATTTATAGATTCATAAAGAATCAATGGTTACTGTAATTATCGCCTACCTGGAACATGTTGGGATGGTGGTGGAAGCAGATATAAAAGCAGGGTTTAAGAGGCAATTAGACAGACACATGAACAAGCAAGGAATGGAGGGATATGGATCACGTGCAGGCAGGTGCACAGTTTAAATTGGTACTATGGTGGGCTGAAAGGCCTGTTTCTGTGCTGTCCAATACAACAGATATGCAACCCACAGCAAATGTGCTGATTTTCTTGCTTTGGACTGGTGAGATGGTTGGTGAACAGTGAGACATCTCAGCATTGGCCACAAGCAACAGTGGTTATCTTGTTGCTACTGCTCGAGGTGTTTGGGCCAAGGCTTCTGCAAGAGCCCCAGGTTAGCTCCCTGCTTTTCACCCCTTGTGTACAAGCCTAAATACCCAAATTCCATAGAAACCGTAGAAAACTACAGCACAGAAAAACAGGCCATTTGGCCCTTCTAGTCTGTGCCGAAACATTATTCCGCTAGTCCCATTTACCTACCCCCAGCCCATACCCCTCCAGACCTCTCTCGTCCATGTATCTATCCAATTTACTCTTAAAAGTTAAGAGCGAGCCTGCATTTACCACATCAGATGGCAGCCCATTCCACACTCCCACCACTCTTTGAGTGAAGAAGTTCCCTCTAATGGTCCCCCTAAACCTTTCCCCTTTCACCCTAAAGCCATGTCCTCTCGTACTTATCTCTCCTAATCTAGGTGGAAAGAGCCGACTTGCATTAACTCTGTCTACGCCCCTCATCATTTTGTAAACCTCTATCATATCTTCCCTCATTCTTCTCCGCTCCAAGGAATAAAGTCCTAACATGCTCAATCTTTCCCTGTAACTCAACTCCTGAAGACCCGGCAACGTTCTTGTAAATCTCCTCTGCACTCTTTCAATCTTACTGACATCCTTCCTGTAGTTCGGCGACCAGAACTGCACACAATATTCTAAATCTGGTCTCACCAATGACTTATACAACCTCACCATAACATCCCAACTCCTATACTCAATACTTTGATTTATAAATGCCAGGATGCCAAAAGCATTTTTTACAATCCTGTCTACCTGTGACTCTACTTTCAGGGAATTATGTATCTGAATTTTCATGTAAATGCTCCCTGCTCATCACTTTTCTAATTACCATCAATGAACCAGTCAGGAACAAACAACTGCCCAAATTTACCAGTTTGTAGTTTGTTTTGCTTTCAAGGTTTAATTTAAACAAACTGAGAGAATTGTTTGTGACTACAGATATATTGGTTACACCAAATAAACCAGATTTATCAAGTATGTTACATCCCGTGCGATGAAAGTACTTAAACACAGTTTGTTCTGTGAAACCTTGGAGGCTCTTGCTCTGTGTGACTGTGGCGCCGTCCTCTCCTGCTTGCTCTCCTGTTAACTCCAGGTTCTCTTCTGGTTTTGCTTCCTCTCTCCCTAATCCCATCCTTCATTCACGATTTCTCTTTGATCTTCCCTACTAACTACCAATTTCCAGAGCTATCTCACTTCTATTCTTTTTCAAAAATCCACTTTCTGGCTCATTATTGCTTGCCCTGCCTCTTTCTCTGCAGATTGAACCATGTGTTATCTTCCTTGTTTACTCCTCACAGTCTGAACCACTCAGAGAGTAGGTACCTTTGTGCGAATTATCTAGAATTCTGTCACAAATGTTGCTTGCTTCAGGCACCTGGCCCTCTGAATGTTTCAACCTCTCTGTTCTCTATATCACTTAATCAGCCCCTGCTTTAAAATCCTACTCCCCACTGGTACGTTCCTGATAGATTTAATGTCCTTGTTCCGTTCCATGTTATCTGCCTGTTCCAACATAACACCACAGTCCCCCAGTCTAAATGAGAGACCTGAAGTTCACACTCTTCACACGGAAGCATTATTGCTTCAGCGCACTCTGCGGTTTGCATTATTTTTAACTTAACTAACCAACTGCTTTTTTTTGGGACCTTAGACCATTCTAGTATTGTGATTGCTTGTTAATCTTTATCTTCAAAATCCTTATACCATTTATTCCATTACAGCAATGATATTAGTGCACTACCATACATCAGGAACATTTATACACTTAATATATTTTACTCTTCATTTTAGCCACCTTTTATACAGTCCTTCCCAACGAAGCAATGTTGTTGTGACCCTCATTTCTGGCTTTGCTCAAGTAGTCTTGGTATATCCTGTAATGCCTCAAACCTCAGTCTTTCTGACGGTACTTTTACCGATAGTTTATAACACTGATGTTGTACCTCTATGCACAGCCCAGGTGAATTTTAGTGTTTGGGTCTAGATGAGCTGCACAATATAAATGGATGTAAAGGTCTGTGTTTAAGAGTTACCTCTGTCCCATTGGTAAATTACTACCCATGGTTATCACAGAGACAGCTTGGTTAATGATTTTTGCTTGCATTCTGGATGCTCTTCATAAAGTGAGAGAGAGCTCCATACTTATTGCACACCAGGCTCAATCTCCACTTCCTGTCGACAAAACCAACTACCAGTTGCCAGGTTTCTGTGTCGACCTTTCTCAGTGACCAGATCTGGCGCCAACACCAGTAATGGAAGCTGTCCATAGGAACTTGCCTAGCTGGTCTTGTTGCCGGGCCAACGGTGACATCCTGCCTCAGGTTCTGCCCACACTGCCAAGAAAGTCCTCCTCAAATTGACTGGGGTTTCCCAAAGAACTATGCATGTAAGATCTATTTCTTTTTTTTAATCTTAGAAATGTATGTTCCTTGTTGCAACAGTTTAAGGACAGTGTCGAGCTATGGACAGAATGTAAGAGCTTCGAAACTGATCTGAAAATTGCCTCTCAGCACCTCCCTCCCTCTACCTGCCTGTACCAGAACACTTGGTTCCAATTTTGCCTCGTGCAATGCCATGGGAAATTGTCCAGAAAATATATAAGGGCCTGAGTTGTCAGGCTTTAATGGATGAATTGTCAGCCTGCAGGTTAGATGCCTGAGTACAGAATCGTTATTAAAACATTTTGACAGAAGCACAGCCAAAAGTTCTTTAGTATTAAGCCAGAAATACCAATGTCTTCTCAACATTTTGAAGTTTCTGCTTTACAAACTTGACCTCAGCCCTGTTCACTGTTCCTGAATACAATGTGTCAGTGAGCCTGAATAATTGTGCAGAAAATGCCTTTAGTCAGAGTGATACTGTATAGAAAGAAGTAGGCTGTAGTAATCCATTTATTTATTCAGTAGAAAACTCTGCGACTGTTGATTGATTATTTAGCAGAGTTAAGGCCACCAACATTATAACTTCCTGTACTGTTGTAAAAAATGGCCTGTGGTGGGGATTTGATGTTACTCCCTGGCCCTCTGTTTCAACCGTTTTAATTGTCTATTGGCAGTGAGCAGTGATCCACTTAGTCATTTGGAAATTTAAATCAGTGATTTGTAAAGAGAAGGGAAATTATTAAGTAGTTTAAAGTGCTCAGCAGAACTGAACTGCAGCAGCTTGGGGATCTAGTGCCAGAGTTGGTCGATTGCAGTGATCACTTGGGTCCCTGGGAAAATTGATAATTCTTGATTAAGTTTTGCTGAACCTCTCCATAGTTTTCTCTGGCTCTCCCCCTCCCCCACTCTCTCGCTGGTTTCCCCTTTGAGATCATCTCCTTATAATGCCTACACTTTTTTACTCTGTAGCCACAACCCGAAGTCTGTTCCTCCCTTTTAAGTTGGCTAAATCTGTCATCACGTACCACTTGAGGTCAGATCCCCACAGTTCATGATCTGCCTCACTCTCAGCTTTAAGCCTCCTGGATCAACACGACTGACGGTATCCAATGTGACTTCAGTTGTACATATTTGACCTTGCAGTGGTCCCAATAACAGTTGACCATTGCACCATCAATCACTCGTACTTCTAGGGATCATCTCTACACTCTGTAACTCGAGATCTGTTTGGGCTCCTACTTTCCCTCAGAGCATTGCTTCTCATGGTTCTATTCTTACCGTCCCAATGGAACCAGCACAATAACTTCAGCTCTCGTTTTCAAGCTGTCAGTTGAATTTATACCTCTGACCCTTCCCTATTTTCCATTGGCAGTGTTACCATACTATATTGATTATACCTGCTGCAATATCTTCAACCCCACAATTGATTTTCTGTTGCCGAACCAGAGTTTTCTCTGGCTGCACAGTAGTAAAACCAAGGACAGCTGTTTGGAGCCCAGCTGATATTCCACAGGTTGTCCCTCGACCCAACACGCACCAGGAGAGAGCCGCAGTAATTAACGTTGGTGTGCGGGTGGCCTGAAGCTGAGTTGAGCCCTGGGCATGCTGTCAGTGACTGGTTCTTGCTCCCGTAATAATAACAGCAGATGCTAGAAATACTCAGCAAGTGAGGCTGTACCTGTGGAGAGAGAAACAGTATTAATGTTTCAGCTCAAAGACCTGATGAAAGCTCTTTGGTATAAACATTGACTCCATTTTCCTCTCTACAGATGTGGCCTGACTTGCTGTAGACTCCCACTGTTTGCTGTTAGTATTTCCACTTTCTGGCATCTGCAGTATTTTGTGGTGTGTCACTTCCACATCAGAACCCACTCTCACTCCATCTTAATCAACACAGGCCTTCCCTGTGTTAGGAATGCCTGACTTATGGACAAACTGATGTACAAACAAGCTCCCGTGATATTATTAAACTCAAAAGTCCAATGTACGTTCGTCCCTACAGATGGCAGAACTCGTTTCCTCTCTCTCTCCACTTTTAGTAATTGTTTTTTCTTATCAGTCTTGTGTGTTTTTGATGCCACTCATTACAATACTGTGGGGTTATGGTTACCGTATCGAGTGATTTTGTGTATTTTCCGACTTATGGACAAAAGCGACTTATGGATGTCTGTATAAACGGAACTTGTTCATTACCCGGGGACCGCCTGTGTCGGTCTCGGCCTCTCACTGAGGTTTCATGACGTTGCATCTGGGATTCTCCACGTTCTCGTGCATTCCGTGCCCTGCTCAAGTATTGGTTGCGTTTTTCAGATTTCCACTGAAATCTAAGAGTTTCCACAGATTTCGACGTCCTCTGCTCCAGGCCTCTGTCCTGCTGCTGGAGCTTCAGCAATGACGCCCATCGCTCTGCAGATACTCTGAGCCAACTTACAGCGCGGTTGTATCCCCTTTTCCACTTTCAAACGCCCCCTGAAAATCAATCATTTAGTCAAAAGTTACCTTTCGTAACCTCCCCCCTCAACACTGACATCCATTCCCTCTTCTGAACCATTCCTCTCAATGTTTTGCAATGCTGTTGAAAATGACTGTTTAGTGCTTTTGCTGTGCTTCCTGGCTCCTAATGAGGTTATTTTCTTGAATTGCAGTGGTTCACCCTCGGAATTGTGAAGACGTTTCCATGGAGTCTTATGTTGGTGCTATTCAAGACAAACAAACGCAGCGAGATTATGGAATCCAAATCAGGTTTATTCAAGACTCTCAAGAAGAAGCAGCAAGGGCGCAAAAACATCAGGCTGGTGTTAACAAAGCAGGGTCTTACGGAGTCAGCATTAGGGTGCAGGGAATCGATGGGCAGCCGTACGTTGTGCTAAACAGCAGCCAGGATGGACATATGCAAATGTATGAGCCTCCTGAGAATGGTTGCTTCAATCCCACTGTGTCTCAAGATGGTTTTAAACCGTATTCTGGATCTTACGCAAGAGAGCAGCGAAACACGCTCTCCACTAATGGTCATTTCACCTTTCCAGAAGGTCAACACTTCAATTTGCTGAAGCCTTCTCCTTATCCACAGTTGCTGAGAACACAGACCTCCAAGGTCAAGGATGACGACAGCCATGTGAAAGCAAGCAATTTGCTGAATTTCCAAAAACACCCTGAAATTCTAAAGCCATACAACCCTGAAAAGAGTGTCCTGAAGCAGTCTGGTTGGCAAAGTCTGACCAGTAGCAAGAGCTCTGAGAAGAATATTGACAGTTCTCTACATCATTTGCCCAAATCAGAATTTCCAAGGAAATTAGATGTTAGATCGTCAAGCTCAATTAAATCCAGTGATGAGAAAAATAATATCGGTAAAGCTACGACAGTAGGTGATCCAACCAAGAAAATGGTAGGGCCCATCAGCAGAAAGATGGAAACGGGGAACAGCAAGAAAAAATGTCAGAACGGTGCCAGTCCTGGTTCGGAAGATTCCCGGACAACGCGGCCAGATTTGCTCCCTTTGCGCCAGCCAGGTTCCAGCGGAAGAGGTTTTGGGGCTCCTGCCTTGTGTCGGTCTTCTTCAACTCCAACCTCGGCCGGTTCAGACAAGTTACCGCCTCCCAACAAGTTATGGGTGGATGACCCTGACGAAGAACTTTCTGCTGAAAATATAAACCGGCATGAGAACAGGAGGTACATTCCCTTCTTCCCAGGTACTGGTCGTGACATTGACTCCGACCATATCCCTGGGGTCGATGAGTTGATTGATAAATTTGATGGTAAAGAGAGGCACCATCGACGAGGTAGGTCAGCAAGGAGAAACCGGATTGATCCAGAAGATCGAAAACGATCACGAAGTGTCGATAGTGTTTTCCCTCCTAGGTCTCCAGATAACTTTGCTCATGCTGATAGGAAGGTTGGAATAACAAATGAACACTTGCTGAGACCATCACAACTGCACCGACAAAATGCGATATCTCAAAGCCCTTCTCCGAGTGAGAATCTGCCTGCCGCTATCGTTGTCTCTACTGGTAGTCTTGGTCGGTATCCAACGCAACCTGCAGTCGGTCAGGGAAACTTGAAGAGTGGGTTGGTCAAGAGTCCAAGTCAGACTGAAGTGGATGGAGGAGCAACTTGTGAGCCCAGGGGGAGAAGTGTGATTAAATCTTCTACGCTCCCTGTAGGGGCAATCAACAAGCCTGAAGCCAAAAGGGAGGAAACAGCATCTGTTACACAAATAAAGTCATGCAAAACAACCCCGTCCTTCCTGGGGATCAGTAAAAAGGGTTTGGAACATCAGACAAGCCAAAATGCCTGTGATGATGATGCGCCGGTAAGCATTCGAGATGTGCATATAAAAGTCATTAGTTATTTCCAGTAATTATACAAACAGATGTTGGGTCCTTTCAAACGAATCTCTAGAACTGCTGAATTATTGAGGCATAAATAGGATAGATAAGTCAGGGTCTTTTTCCGAGGGTAGAAATATCAAATACTTGAATTTAGCTTTAAGGTGAGAGGGGGTAAATTCAGAGGAGATGTGCAGGGTAGGTTTTTTTTCACATACGGTGATGGGTGACTAGAGTGGGCTGTCAGGGAAGTGCTGGAAGCAGATATAATAGCAACATTTAAGTCATTTAGATAGACTCATGAACATGTGGGGAATGCGGGGATATGAATCACGTGCAGGCAGATGGGATTAGTTTAATCTGGCATCACAGTCAGCATAGACGTGGTGGGCCAAAGGGCCTGTGCTGTACTGTTCTGCATACTATTGCGTGTTATGTATCAAATGTAAGAAGCGTGTTACAGTGGGTCTGGGGAGAAATTGACTCCTCCGAACCCACAGAATCTTTGCACTATCTGTCGGGATCAGTCGGCAGAATGGGGAGTTTGCCTGGATGGGTACCTCGCCACTTCAGAAGTTCAAATAGTGACTATGAACTGTCCCACTGCTTTCTCTAGGAAGGGATGAGTGTTTAGGTGTTAATTTAGTACATTTCTCTTCAGAATTTTAATTAAAAATGTTTTCTGCTAATGAAAACTACTCAGAAATGACTAGGTTGAAGTAACATAGCTTCACAAAAAAGGGTTCATTTTGGGTTATTTCAGAAGTATCTAAATGTTTCAGGTGTGCCACTAAGTAACCCCAACTAAGCTTTGCTTAAATGTACATCATGGAATTTTCAAATTTCTTTCCATTGTAGCGGTTGCTACCGCGGAATAAAACAAGACTCTACTCGGAGGATTGCCAAACAGAACTGGTTTATTTTCCCGCCTTGTGCGGGCCCTTTAAGGGAGAAAAACTCCCGCCCAAAAAAACCGGCAATGACGTAAGTCCTACGTCATCAGGACTTTCCCGCGCGCGGGTTCTCCCCGTTGCTCGGAAAGACGAGGCCCGCCGCCATCTTGGGCCTCGTCGCTCCGACGCCGCGCGACCCGACTGCCGAGCTGGTTCGCCCGACTAGACGGTGAGTCGCCACACCATGAACTTTTCTTTCTCTCTCTTTACTTGTTTCTGATGGTTCCATGGACACGGAGCCCTCTTTTTCCTGGATGAGTCTGGGCCAATGATCAACTCCCAGCTAAGTGCTAGGTCGCAAGGTCCATGAATCTTTGTCAGTAGGTGTTCAGCATGGCTGATTAACCTCTCCTGAACCTTGCTGATGTTGTCGGGATTTTCCACAGTAGAGACTTGTACTTTGAGATTTCCTGATGCAGTTATATTTCTTCTACATTTAACTGCACTAATTTAAAATCACGTTTTTGCTTTCATCAAGCTTCAAATGGAACATATTCTCAAGATTTATATTACTCTTCTATTACTACTTTTGTGAGCTCTTCTCTTTCTGTAGATACATAAGGTTGTACTATGTTTATTTCCAGAAATTATTAAACCTTTTTGGCTCTGAACTTCAATGGGTTGAGTGGTACAGATTTGGAAATTCTCAGCTGCAGATCACGGTCTCGTTGGAGATAGTGGTTTCAGTTTAGACAGTGGGTTGACCAGGCTGGGGCAGTGAGGGAGGAATAAAACAGCCAGGTTTCCCACTCTTATGCAGGTCCTTGGCATATCTCTCCCACCCACATCTCCAATAAGTGAGGTATCGAATGCTGGTTCAGTGAGGACAAGTGTAGGACTAAAGGATCTTTTATTGACCTTAAATCTGGAAGCCTAGTGATTTGAATAATAGAATGGGATGAGAAAACAGGAACCTGAGAAGGTCTCGGTAATGGAATCTTGGCCAGTGTCACAGTCCACTGCATACAAGTGAATGGGCTGCCAGTGCAAGAAATGTTAAGTTTCAAACATGCAAGTTTTTAGGTCACCCCTCACTCAGCTTCTCCCAAAAGACAAAAGCATCTCCAGTGGCCGGATTTCTTACTGGATTTTCAACATGCTGAATGTTAGTCGGCAAATCACATTTATTGTGTTGTAAAAGCCTATTTTGTCCTATTATGTACCATTATACATATTTAGGGGCAGTACGGTGGTGTAGCGGTTAGCGTAACGCTATTACAGCGCCAGCGACCCAGGTTCAATTCCGGCTGCTGTCTGTAAGGAGTTTGTATGTTCTCCCCGTGACTGCGTGGGTTTCCTCCGGGTGCTCTGGTTTCCTCCCACATTCCAAAGACGTACGGGTTAGGAGCTGTGGGCGTGCTATGTTGGTGCCGGAAGCGTGGCGACGCTTGCGGGCTGCCCCCAGCACATTCTCAGTAATGCAAAAAGATGCATTTCACTGTATGTTTTGATGTTCGTGTGACTAATAAATAAATACCTATCTATCTATATCTATTTTGCAAAACGTCCTATTTTGTGAAACTTCCTCTAATTACAGTCTCAAAATAGTTATTTATCAGTTTGCTTATATTTCCTCTAATGAATATTTAGCTGATGCTGAATTTTAAGATAAACAACTGTTTTTAGAGCACAATAATTTGATTATGTGTAATCTTTTAAAAATGTTTTAGGTAACTCCTGACCTTTTGAAAGACCAACAAACGAACGAAGAGACAGCAAAACAGATCCTTTACAACTATCTGAAAGTGGGGTTGGTGTCCAAATCAAAGCAAATTCCGTGTTGTGTTCTGCAAGTATTGTCCAAACTTGGAATAGATGTTTAATAGCTTATTAAATCTGTGCTTTCTGGAAATCATTAAAGGTTGAGGTGAAATATTTTAAGTTAGGACTCAGTAGGTATTGATATCAGGCATTTTTTTCATTTTTAAAAATATACCCAAGATTTAGAGAATTACCCTGTGGTTATGTCAGCCTTAAAGGCACGGTAGCGTAGTGGTTAGCGCGATGCTATTACAGCGCCAGCGATCGGGGTTCGATTCCTGTAGCTGTCTGTAAGGAGTTTGTACGTTCTCCCGTGTCTGCGTGGGTTTCCTCCGGGTGCTCTGGTTTCCTCCCACATTGCAAAGACGTACGGGTAGGTTAATTTGGGTTTAAAATGGGTGGTGCGGACTTGTTGGGCCGGAAGGGCCTGTTACCACGCTGTAAGTAAAATTTAAAAAAAAAATTTAATCAAATGAAGCTGTAGATGAAAGAAATATTCAACACTTTGGCAATTCCTAATCACCATTACAAATGCATCTTTTGTTTGTGTGAGATCGATAGTATTTTGTCTGTGAGTTTCCTGTGTTCAAATAATAATTATTCAATAATACAGAAGCACTGATAAGTGCCAAGAGAGATTCAACACGCAGGTTGATTTAAGTAGGAATGCTTAATGAGGGAAGCATTTTTTTCCATTGATTTCATTGGGAATTATTCAGTTAGCTTGCAGCTAAATCTATTCCACTTTTGCATTTCAGCTGAAAAGACAATAGCCATAGATCAATATAGCATAGGAACAGGCCCTTCGGCCCACAATATCTGTGCCGACCACGATGCCAATTTAATCAAACCCCATCTGCCTGCACGTGGTCTATACATGGAAGTAAGACTGGACAGCAGCCTTTAACAGCAAGTGTATCAAGCTTGCAGTTATTGTTTTCCATACTCTGTATGTTTCATTTGAATAATTTTGATACCTTCAGAATGGAATTAGCAAATCCTACTTAAGTGGAAACTCAGTGCAGTAGGAAAGTGAAATGCTGATAGAGGCTGCTCATAAACTGTTCACTATAAGCCGTTCTGTACGGTGTTCTTGAGTCCAGTTTGCAACCAATTCCTCTCCTATTGCTCTACCCAGTTCCTTCCACACACACCCATCCCTCTCCCCAGTCCCCCACCACCCTCTTCCCTTCCCCTCCTCTTCCCTCTCCACCTGCCCAGCACCCACACACTCCTCCCACTGGGTGTCCTCCCACCACGGGTGGGTGCCCTCCCCGCCTCCCTTATTTGGTTCCAAGCTCCACCTTCCTCTCCTATCAGATTCCACCTTCGGCCCTTTGTTGCCTCCACCTGTCACCTCCCAGCCTCTCACTATTTCCACCTTTCTCTCCCTCACCTGACTCTATTTGCCTGTCACCCCTCTTCACTTGCATCCACCTATTGCTTGCCAGCTCCCGCTCCACCCTCCCCCTCGCCCCTTTATACTATTTCCCCTCCACTGTTTCGTCCAGATGAAGCCTCTTGACCTGAAACGTTGACTGTCCATTTCCCTCCACAGACCGCTGAGTTCCTCCTGCGGTGTTTTTTACAACTTTTTTTTCCCCTCTCTTGCCTTCATTTTCGCCCTGAATCTGGGGTACAGTTTGATGAAGGATATCAGCCCCCTTGGAGTCAACTCAACCATATGTCCATGTAATGATTCTGGGTCAAGGCAGTGAGTCTTGGCCGTTTGCTTGATTAAGGCATGTCAGTTCAGTTGTTGCAAAGTAACCTTCAATCACCAAACCCAGCACCATCCTGAGACCTCCAGACGTGGTGTGTTTGGCTCAGACCCCCTCCATCAAACACAGCAACGTGTAATGCGAATGATGTAAATGGAGCTGGTTTTGTTGTGTTTGTGCCTTTTCTACCTTTACCCCATTAGCAGGTTTTCCACGATTGTGCTATCAGGGAAAAATCTGTAAACCTTTAACTTCCACCTCAGTAAGTTAAACCCTTGAGTGAGATTTTTTGAGCTGCATTTAGTATGGTCACGTGCATAAACTGAAAGGATAGAGTTGCTGGAAGTATGAAATAAAAACAAATTTAACAATTGATGATCTTGTATCTGTAAAGATGCCTGTTTTGGGTGTGGACTGTTTGCTAGAACTGGCAACTCAAAGAAAAGCTAACTTAATAAGCCTAAACAAAATCAGCCAGCGGGAAGGGAACAACAGGTTTAAAATGTCAGGAATGCAGACACCAGTCACTGGAGGCATTGGATAAATAGCCAAACAAGTTTGTTGAAAACAACTGTGAAAACTGAAGGCTGGTATAGAAGCTCTTTACAAAATAGAACAAAAGAATATAAAAATACATATTGCCTGGTCATTGTGTACGAAAGGTGGGTAGAAAGAGGAATATATTCTATTCTCTCCCTCTTTATAGGGATGCAGCAACCTGAATAAACAGTCTTCCCATTGCACTCTGTGAATACTGTTAATAATTAAAAACATTGGCCCAGAATTTGTTTCCAGCAGTCAATGAACAGCATATATGTCTACAGGTACTTGTAGACATGTCATGAACCTTTGTGTAGCATTTTACATTGATCAGAAGTCCAAATCAGCACTGCACCCATCACAGGGAGCTGGCACAGGCAATCCGATTGAAGAACTGTCACTGAAATTATAAACAATAAAGTGTAGTTAGAATTTGATTCAATGTAAATTCACAATGTGAAATAAATCGAGGGAAAGAAAGGAGGGTTTGAGAGAGAGAGGGAGAGATGAGAGGCAAAGATAATGTAAGAAATGTTTGAGAAAGATTCCCAACATTAACAGGCAGGGAATAGAGAGGTGTAGACCACTTTGCAGGCAGATGGGATTTCCCTCTTCCCCTTTTCCTATCTTCAGTCCTGAAGAAGGATCCTGACCCGAAACGTTGACCGCCTGCTTTTCTCCACAGATGCTGCCCGGCCTGCTGAGTTCCTCCAGCATCATCATGTTTTTGATCTGGATTCCAGCATCTGCAGTCCTTTGTTTCTCTGGGATTAGTTAAAATTGGCATCGTAAACAGCACAGACATTGTAGGCCAAAAGGCCTGTTCTATGTTCTGTTAATTGAAGGAATGAGAATCCACTTTTCAGTGCCGGGGAGGTTGGTAGTAATTAAGACTTATCACCCACTGATATGGGCAAGCCGTAAACTTTTCTTTGCCAGGAATAATGGGTAAATATCACAGACTTGTGGCGTTTGTGTATTTAAATGCTAAGTCTCTCAACACACACCTACGTAGAGGAATGTGTGGAAGAGCTTGGCAAAAGAAACAGCAGGTTCCGAGTTCTGCCTTTAACCAGGCATGTGTAGGCGCTGGTTATTGCTGGTCACCTACCCAGTGATAATGGTGAGTGCTAACAACCTCACCCGTTTTTTTTTGCTCCAGTGCAAATAATCCCCCATCTAGGGTTTAATCCGGGTAAATCTCATTCTATGTCCTTAGATGCTTATTTGAATCCCAATTCTTTAAGGAAAGCTGTGCTGTACAAATTGTCTATCTGTGCATAACATCATTGCACAGAATATGAAACATTAATAAATAAATATCCTTTGATCAATATTACATGCATTGCAGTTGGCATAAATCATTGACGCAATACAGCAATGATGCAAAACCTTATTTCTTGAAAGCAATATTGGCTTTAAGTTGTAATCTCACCATTATCTGCCCATACATCTAATATCCTCTAGAAATGATCTCATTTTGATAAAACAGCCTTAATCACATGGGATATTTTTCAACTCCAATTCTAATACCACAGGAACAATATTTTGGTAGAATTATGTAACAGCTTCACCGAGTAGCATCTGTGGAGCAAAGGTATAGTCAAGGTTTCAGGTTGAGATCCTGCATCAGGGTCTCCACCTGAAACGTTGGTTATCCCTCTGCCTCCATAAGTGCTGCCTGACCCACTGAGTTCCTCCAGCAGCTTGTTTTATGCTTGTAGTTTAGATTGTGTTCATGAAGTGAGAGGACAAAGCTCTTTCAAGGCATTGAGGTCTGAGTGAATAATTATAATATTCACCAGGCGTTTGAATAATTTCTTCTGCACCTCATTGCCTCCTAAGTATGTCTGACCTGGTGAGTTGCTGTCTGAGACACCGGGTTGATTATTTGGGCTGTTGTACAAAGCGATTAAGAGACTGTTGGTGTAAACTGTTAAATCGGCTTTGTCTTTTCTTCAGGAGCCAGGATGATGATGCCACAAAAAAGAAAGTCAATTTGGTATTTGAGAAAATCCAGACCTTAAAATCAAAGAATGCAGTCAGTCTGGAAGAGCAAAGGGACAAAAAGGTGAGTAAAAGACACAAAGGTGTATGAACTAGGAACATCAGCCGGCCATTTGATCCTTTGACCAGCTGCCCCATTCAAGGCCACGTCTGATCGTCTACCTCGCCTTCATTTCCCTGCACCATTGCCACATGCTTCGATTCCCTTAATATCCAGGAATCAATCGATCTCTGTTTACAGTGAAGCCAGTTGCTGAGGTTCCACGGTCACCTGGACATACTCCCCCTCGGCTCCCACGACCCTTTAAACCACAGCTGTGCCCAAGGGCTGGCAGGAGCCGAGGGGGAGACGTTTAGGTGACCCTGTCCGAGGGGTAGAGAATTCTAAAGATTCACCACCACTTGCTTGATGAAATCTCTCCTCCTCTCAGTCCTCAAAGGTCCGCCCTTTGTTCTAGACTCCGCAGCCAGGGGAAGCATTCTCTCTGCATTTGGTCTGTTGAGCAATGTAAGAATTTAGTCAGTGAGATCCCCTCTCATCCTCCTAAACGCTATAGAACACAGGCCGAGTCCACTTGATCTCTCCTTTAGAGAACTGCCATCCCTGGATTTGGCCCAGTGAACCTTCGCTGCACTCCCTCAATGTCAAATGTATTTTTTTATTGTAGGCAAGGAGATCAAAATTGTATGCAATACTGTGCCTCACCAGGGCCCTATATAATTGCTGTAAGACATCTTTACTCCTTATGGTGACACAGTGCTGCAGCAGGTAGTGCTGCTGCCTCTCAGCCCCAGTGACCTGGGTTGAATACTGACATGGGACGCGGTCTGCGTGGAGTTTGCACACTCTTCCCGCCTGTGGCTGCATGGGTTTCCTCTGCGTCCTCCAGTTTCCTCCCGCATCCCAAAGGAGTGCAGTTCAGTAGGTTAATTGGCCGCTGTCAGTTGCCCCCCAGTGTATGGGTGAGGGGTAGAATCTGTGGGGAGTTGATGGCAATGTGGGGAGAATAAAATCAATGTAACTGGGTACTTGCTAGTTGGAACAGTCTCGGTGGGCTGAAGAGCCTGCTTCCATGCTCCGTGACTCTCGGACACCAATCATCTTGGAATAAAGGCCAATGTTTAGTTTTCTGACACTAAAATGATTCTTGATTTTTCATTTTCAGTCAAATCTGGCTGATATTTGTATTTCTTTATTTAAATATTCACAGGATGGCAAGGCTGGCATTTATTGTCCATCTTTACTCATCCCCTGAACTGAATGCTGGGCTAGTCCAGAGGACCACCACAATGGTGGTGGGTCTGGAATGGGAGGTGGCTCAGGGCAGCTCGCTCACCTCCCTGAAACCCATCTGTGAACCAGTGTGGGTTTTCACAACAGTCTGAGAGTTTTTATGCTCCACACTGACGCCAGATTCTTCGGATTTATTTAATTACTTGAATTTAAATTCTGCGGCTGTCGTGGTGGCTTTTGAAAGACGGTTCGTGCTTTTGTACCTTGGTCCGGTTTTTCCCATTCCTTTCCTCCGTCAGGGTTCTTCAAGGGAACAGAAATTTTCTGGATATACACAGACTTAGTATTGTACAGCAGAAGTATGCCTGCCTCTGTTTAGGATTATTTAGGAGGCTAGGGGTGTGCACCTCCTTGCCCCATCTCCTGCAGACCCTGGAGCCCCTACAATATTACCATTTACTTGCAAATATTAAAGAATATGTCTTTTGTGCCCATAATATTCTTCCTTAATTTGTTGCAGTCATTTCCGAGATGTGACCGGTTACTACATATTGAGGGAGGAAGGTTGACCAGGACATAGTCAGTTATTCAAATTTAATTGCGTGTATTATGGCATTGTATTTTACGTAGATGATGTAGAGTGGACAGCCAGCGCCTCTTTCCCAGGGCACCAATGCTCAATACAAGAGGGCATGGCTTTAATGTAATGGGGGGGAAGTTCAAGGGAGACGTCAGAGGGAGGTTTTTCACCCAGAGAGTGGTTGGCGCATGGAATGCGCTGCCTGGGGTGGTGGTGGAGGCTGATACGTTGGTCAAGTTCAAGAGATTGTTAGATAAGCATATGGAGGAATTTAAGATAGAGGGATATGTGGGAGGAAGGGGTTAGATAGCCTTAGGTGTGGTTTGAAGGTTGGCACAACGTGGTGGGTCGAAGGGCCTGTATTGTGCTGTATTGTTCTATGGTTCTGTGATATTATATTTCCCAATCTTTTGCTCAGTGGAACAATCTGAGTATTAACAAACTATTGCAATTTCATGTATAGTTAAGGAAATGTTAATGTTAAAATGCGCGACTGCTTGGAAGTTCCATTCACATGGGATTCCGGAAGAGATTAAAACAACTATCAAACTTATAAGGAATCACAGTCTCTGGATTGGTTTACTGATGAGCCTTGTAATGAACTTTTCTGAGAAGCAGTACTGTACCCATTTAACATTTGGAGATTTCTAGTGCTTCACAAGATCACAAGACAAGGGAGCAGAATAGGCCATTTGGCCCATCGAGTCTGCTCCAAAGAAAAGGGAAAAAAAGAAAGAGAAATGGGGGGGGGGGGGGGGGGGGAGGCAATGAAAAAAACTATTCTAACCCCATTTTCCTGCCTTATCCCCATATCCCTTGATACCTTGACTATTTAGATATCTATCTCTTCCTTAAACGCCTCCAATAATCTAGCCTCCACAGCTGTACGTGGCAAGGAATTCCATAAATTCACTACCCTCTGGCTAAAGAAATTTCTCCTCATCTCTGTTTTAAACCTGTACCCTCTAATTCTAAGATTGTGCCCTCTGGTCCTGGACTCAACCACCAAGGGAAACAGCTTGGCCACATCTACTCTGTCTAGTCCTTTCAACATTTTAAATGTTTCTGTAAGGTCCCCTCTCATTCTTCTGTACTCCAGTGAGTACAGTCCAAGAGCCGACAAACGCTCATCATAGGTAAGCCCTTTCATTCCGGGAATCATCCTCGTAACTCTCCTCTGAACCCTCTCCAACATCAGCACATCCTTCCTAAGATATGGGGCCCAAAACTGTACACAGTATTCCAAATGAGGCCTCACTAGTGCCCCGTAGAGCCTCATCAACACTTATACACTATACCTCTCGAAATGAGTGCCAACATAGCATTCGCTTTCTTTACCACCGATCCGACCTGGTGGTTAACCTTTAGGGTATCCTGCACGAGTACCCCCAAGTCCCTTTGTACTTCTGTACTTTGAATTTTCTCTCCTTCTAGACGATAATCTGCCCGCTTATTTCTGTTTCCAAAATGTACAACTGCACATTTCTCAACATTGAATCTCATCTGCCATTTCCTCGCCCATTCTCCTAAACTATCTAGGTCTTTCTGCAACCTACCTGTCTCCTCAATACTCTCTACTCCTCCGCCTATCTTGGTGTCATCCGCAAACTTAGCCACAAAACCATTTACTTCATCATCCAAATCATTAATGTACAGGGTAAAAAAAGCGGCCCCACCACTGACCCTTGTGGAACACCAGTAGCCAACCAGAATAGGATCCTTTTATTCCCACCCTTTGCTTTCTGCCAACCAGCCAATGCTCCACCCATTCTGTTATCCTACCTGTAATTCCATGACCTCTCATCTTATTAATCAGTCTCTTGTGCGGCACCTTGTCGAAGGCCTTTTGAAAGTCTAAATACACAACATCTACCGCCTCTCCCTTATCCACCCTACCTGAGGTTTCTTCAAAAAACTCCAATAGGTTGGTCAGGTAGGATCTTCCCTTCATGAAACCATGTTGGCTTGGACCTATCTTGCCTTGTACCTCTAGGTATTCCATAACCTCATCCTTGAGGATCGATTCTAATAACTTTCCCACCACTGACGTCAGACTAATAGGTCTGTAATTTCCTTTATGCTGCCTCCCACCTTTCTTATACAGCGGAACTACATTTGCGACCCTCCAGTCCTCCAGAACCATGCCGGAGTCTATCGATTCCTGGAAAATTATCACCAATGCCTCTGCTATCTCTAAAGCCACTTCCTTCAGAACCCGGGGATGCACCTCATCCAGTCCGGGAGACTTATCAGTCTTTAGTCCATTTAGTTTTCCTAGCACCTTCTCTCTAGTAATCTTAACTGAACTCAGTTCCATCCCTTGAGACCTGTGACTAACCGGTATATTGCTGATGTCCTCCACAGTGAAGACCGATGCAAAATACTCACATAGTTCCTCTGCCATCTCTTTATCATCCATTATAATCTCTCCCATTATCGATTGGTCCTATATCAACCCTTGTCTCTCTTTTACTCCTTATGTATTTAAAAAAAACTCTTAGTATCCTGTCGAATGTTATCTGCCAACTTCCTTTCATAATTCATCTTTTCTTTCCTAATGGCCTTCTTAGTTTCTTTCTGCAGGTTTTTAAAAGTTTCCCAGTCTTCTGTTTTCCCACTAATTTTTGCTTCCTTGTACGCCCTCCCTTTTGCTTTCATTTTAGCCTTCACCTCTCTCATTATCCACATTTGTGCTTTTTTTCATTCAAAACCTTTTTTCTTGGAATATATCTATCCTGCATTTTCCTTATTTCTTGTAGAAATTCAATCCATTTCTGCTCCGCCGTCCCTCCAGCTAGCTTACTCTTCCAATCAATTTGGGCCAACTCCTCTCTCATACCACTGTAATTTCCTTTGTTCCGCTGAAATATCGATACACCAGTTATCAGCTTCTCCTTCTCAAATTTGAAACTGAACTCAATCATATTGTGATCACTAGTTCCTAATGGTTCCTTTACCTTTAGTTCCCCAATCACCTCTGGTTCGTTACACAGCACCCAATCCAAAACAGCTGATCCCCTGGTGGGCTCATCAACAAGTTGCTCCAAAAAGCCGTCCCGTAGACATTCCACAAACTCACTCTCCTGAGATCTACTGCCTTGCTGGATTTCCCAGTCCACCTTCATGTTAAAATCCCCCATAATTATCTTAACGTTGTCACTCTGGCATGCTTTTTCTATTTCTAACTGCAACTTATAGTCCACTTCCTGACTGCTATTAGGGAGTCTGCTTATAGTCCACTTCCTGACTGCTTGTCACATGATGATGCCAGGTCTTGTAACACAAGTGGGTCTTCCTTTGAAATTCAGAGCATAAAATAGGCAAATTCAGAGCATAAAATAGGCAAAAATTCATAAATGCTCTCTGCAAATAATACAGAAGAATTTGAAAAATGAATATGATATTCTAATATTGCAGTGCCTTTCTCTGAACATGGTAACTTACTATAATCAATTGTCTGCCACAAGGAATGAGAAGCTGAGGGCCATCTTGCACTGTGGAATGCAGGCAGGAAAACATGTTTCATTTGTTCAATCTAAAGCAACAGAAATAAAGCCAGAAGGAATTTGTCCTCTTTTATATTTGACTGTGTTGTGCATGAAGAGATCCATGTGGTATATGATAGTAACACAACTGTAATAAAGAAAGCAAATTTTAACTTGTCCCAAGTTTCAATTAAAAGTAAAATACAATTTTAGGATTGAGCCAAGGAAGACCAAGGCATTGTTTAGAAAACCGAAGTAGAATGCAAGAATAGGCCATCAAAGAAAATAATAGAAATTTAAAATTCACAAAATTTTAATATGGGTCAGACTCATACTGGGGAATAAGGAAATGACAGAGATCTTAAATATTTTGTGTCTTGTCTTCATGGGTGAAGATACAAAAAAAGCCTTCTGGAGATAGCTGAGGACAACAGACCCAGGGTAAATGACGAGGTCAATGAAAATAACATCTGTGAAAAATAACTACTGTTGGAGAAATGGGCTGAAAGGCCATAAATCCCTGGGATCTGTTGACCGTTTGATGTCACTGCATAAGCACAGTTTCCTCTGGTATACACATCTGGTAACTTGACTGAAATGCACAGGATCCTGAGGTGTCCTGATGGTCTGCATGAGGAGTGGATACCCCCTTTTGGGGGAGAAACTAGAGGTCACCATTTAAGGTAGATTTCTGCTATCTTCCTCAAAGGACAGTGGAAACAGAGTCATTGAATATGATGGAGGCAGAAGTTGATTCTTGATAGGCAAGGGGGTGAAGGGGAGACATAGATGGGAAGGAGGAATTGAGTTACAATTAGATCGAGTCTACATTTCCTCATTAATGTGCACTTGTGCTTGGTATTGTGGCAGAGCTAATGCAAGTCTGCTTGCTAACTAGCACATTCTTTTAGTTTGCATCCTGTCTCACGGCAGATTTTTTCATTGCCCTCTGGTTAACCAAGGTCTGCATAGCAGTGGTTTGACCAAGGTGCGGCTTCGCTGGGCTATTCAGTCTCTTCACTGATAGGTCACTGGCCAACTCTTCCCTGCAGCATCCCCTATTTTTTTCCCCCCATAAATCCATCTCCTAGTTTGAACCTGGAAGTGAAAAGAGGAGTCCTTGCGATGGATGGGAGTTGCATAAAAGTTGCACCTGGACGTCCTGGTTACAGAGGGAGCTGTCCTCAGCTGGTAAAGGGTTGTGCTGTTGGGTCTGTACTGATACTTGTGGGCTTCCCAATTTCCCTATTTGAGTTTATTTTCCTTCGTGACTCATTTACACCTTCGATCACAATGGCTCGCATGGTATTCAAATGTGAGGGTTAGACGAATTTATAATTTTGAAAATAACAAATGTATTAACGTTCATTAACGTTTGCTTTCAGGATGATACTTCATCTGAATTCCAAGCCCTACTGGAGGAGAAAAATGCGCTTGAAAAGAATGTGGTTGCAAGTGAGAAGAAAGCAAAAGAACTGCAAAGGAAACTGGATGAAGTGATGATGGTACGCGAGTAACTTGTGGATTTATATTGCATTGCTTGTGATGTCGAAGATGTTAACTGAGAATCAATGCTTGTGTTTTAGGTACAACAGAATGATAGAGAACAAAAAGATCGGAGCAAAGACAATCTCAAAAACCTGCAGCAAGAAATGGAAGAGAATTTAGAAGAAAATAATCGTCTACGGGAGCAGCTAGCAAAAAGTGATAAAGAGCTTCGAAACCAGCTTGAAGAGTAAGTAGGCAGATTTGGATCTCTGAGTGAATGTTTCAGTAGAATAAATACATCTTTACATAGCGATCATTTTAATAAAAAAAATCTACTGTCCAGTAAAGTAAATCACAATGAGATGTAATATTTGTACTCTTGAATGATTTAAAAAAAATGTTAATTGTCAACATAATGATCTGTTTTAAATATTAATTTAGCACTTGGCATTGACTCAAAGTATAAGGTCCTGGACTTTGCAGTTGTAATAATTACAAAACTGCCAGCATTCACCATCATTTCACTTTATGGTTCACAACTAAACACAGAAAACCCGAGGTTAACTGTCAGTAATTCTCTGCTCTGCCTTATGTGCACTATTTTGCAATCTTCGATTCAGCATCATCTCCAGAAATCAGTAATTAAAATGAAAACTTTGGGCATTTGCAATGTTCAGAAAAATCTGCCATATGTTAAACGCTATTGCATGAGATGTAACAAAGGCTTTAATGGCAAACAAGGTTATAAATCCTCTGTAGCAACATTTTTGGCCCTAAAATGCACATGGAATGTGTATTTAATTGCTGTTTGCTCAGATAATTATTTCAAAATTCTGTGCTAACTTGTTAGAAAGGATTTCATATTTTTGACATTAATCTAATCTCATGTGTTTCTATTGGTCTTAAGTGTGTGCAATGTGAAATATTCCATATGTTAAAAATTGTTCTTTTTACTTCCTGGTTTCTTGTTGGTGGGAGTTCTTCACTGTGTTTGGCAGTTCTGCTTTTCATTGAATCTTCCTGTTGCATGATGCCAGAGCTCCATTAGAACCTGCAACTGACAGCAAATGGCTTCAGGAGAACAGCCAACCACCCCATCAGTGTCATAGAGTCATGGAGTAATACAGTACAGATACAGGCGCTTTGGCCCAACAAGTCCATGCCAACCACAGTGCTCACCCAGCTAGTCCCAATTTCCTGTGTTTGGACCATATCCCTCTAAGCCCCTCCCCTCCATGTATCTATCCAAGTGTTTCTTAAATGATTCTACTGTACCTGCTCAACCACTTACTTTGGCAGCTCCTTCCATATACTCCCCACCCTCTGTGTGGAAACATTTGCCTCTCAGGTCCTTTTTAAATCTTATCCCTCTTACCCTAAATCTATGCCCCCAGGTTTTGGACTCCCCTACCCTGGGGAAAAGACTGTTACCGTTCACCTTATCTATGCCTCTCATAATTTTAAACACTTTTATAAAGTCGCACCTCATTCTCCTACCAGGTTTGGCCAACCTCTCCCTATAACTCAGGCCGTCTAGTCCTGGCAACACCCTTGTAAATCTTTTCTGCACTCTTTCCAGCTTAACCATGTCGTTCCTATAACAGGGTGACCAAAACTGTACACAGTACTCCAAGTGCGGCCTCACCAACAACTTATGCAACTGCAACATAATGTCCCAACTCCTATACTCACTGATGAAAACCAGTGTGTTAAATGCCCTTTTCACCACCCTGTCTACCTGTGACGCCACTTTCAACGAACTGTGCACTTGTACTCCTCGGTCCCTCTGTTCCATTACACTCCCTAGTGCCCTACTATTCATAGTACAAGTCCTACACTGGTTTGACTTTCCAAATTGCATCACCTCACACTTGCCTGTATTGAAATCCATTTGCCACTCCTTGACCTACTTCCCTAACTGATCAAGATCCCCCTGTGGTTTATGATAACCTTCTTCACTATCGACAACACCTCCTCATTTCATGTCATCTGCAAACTTGCCGATCAAGCCTTATGCACTCCCATCGAAATAATTTATAGAAATAATGAATAACAAGGGTCCCAACACCGACCCCTGCAGCACACCACTAGTCACTGGCCTCCATTCCGAGAAACAACCTTCACCCACCGCCCTCTGCTTCCTGCCTTTAGTCACTGAGTCTTCGTGGGCAGCTTTCTTCAAAGCCAGCAGTGAATGCCATTACTTTATTGCTGGCCATAATATCAGAGCCTTAATAATAGTCGGTTATTAGACGGGACGAAATATAACACGATCTATTAGTTCTATTGAAGCTTTTGGTTAATGTTTGAAGTATGGCTGTTCATTGACATCTTCCTCTATTGATAACCATTGCAGTTAGAATATTTTTTCACTATGTTTGGCTACAGTTTATTTATAAATTTACAATTCTAATATAAAAAGCTGAATTCTGGCAGTACTTTCCAAAGCTTGTAACCAGCTTCAGCTTTTTATCTTGATGAAGGGTCTCGACCCAAAATGTCAACTGTCCACTTCCCTCTACAAATGCTGCCTGACCCGCTGAGTTCCTCCAGCAGTTTGTGTGTTGCTCCAGATGCCAGCATATTCAGTCCCTTGTGTGTTCAGCTTTTTGTCACTGGTTCGATACCCAAAAAGCATTGGGCTCTATCCCCTCAATTTTATGTGTTTTGTCACATTTATTCTCCCCTCCATTACTGAAAAAACACATTGTCACTTTCTCAGTTCAGTGAGATGCTTCAGATCAAGTCCCAGGTATAAATTAATTCCTTGGATTTATCTTTTCTCATGGACATTTCTGGGAGCCCTTCCAGGTGTTACATTGTTTTGTGTAATGATTGCTACCGGGCTTGTAAAGCAATGTGACTTGCATGGATGTTACGAATGCTGATTTGTTTTTGCATATCTCCCAAGGTTTAGATGATAGGTCCTGTATAGTGAAAGACTGAAGGTGCTTCTCTGGCTTCTGTAAGTATTAGCTGGCCTACAGGCCAAGGCAGGAGGGTTCCAGTGGTCCTCTTTGCTAGGAAGAGGATGCACAGCAGGGTTACCAGTGAGCGTTTCATCAGTTGCTTAAGAAGGCAAGGACTAGGCTGTGGCGGTAACGATTCTGGCGTTGTGTTCCACCACTCCCTGTGTAGGTTGAACAGTTGGGCTTAAACTCATTGGTGTTTAGATGAATGAGTATGGGGGGATTGACAGGCTAGATGCTAAGAGGATGCTTCTTTTTTTTTCTGGGAATCTGGGGGCAGAGCTTCAGAATAAAGGCTCGATTGTTACGTTGAAGATCAGGAGGAATTTCTTCACTCAGAGGATGGTGAATCTATGGAATACTCAGGAACCGTGGAGGCCAAGATAGTGAATATATTCAAGGTGGAAATAAAGAGATTTTTGATCTACAGGGAACTTGTGAGAAAGAAGCAGAAGAGCTGAAGCCAAGATCAGCTCAGCCGTACTGGATGGCAGGGGCAGTTTGAGGGATTAAATGGTCTTCTCCTGCTTCTTTTTCAGTTGTTTGTATAAAGATAACATTTGAAGGAAGTTTTCACTGTCCGTGGATCTGGAGAATATGATAAAGTAATATTGATGTCATCCAGAATTCTACTGCCTGCATCCTTTCTCATCTGAAGTCCACTCACCCATCTCCTCCTCTGTTTGCTGAGCCATGGCCAATTAAGCAGTTTATTGATTTTAAAATTCTTGTTTTTGGATCTTTATCTGGTCCCTTCCCTTCCTATCTCCAAAAGATCCTTAGCAGGAACTCTGACTTATCAAGTCACATGGTACAGAAACTGGCCCTTCAGCCCACCAAATCCATGCTGACCATCAAGTACCCATCTATACCAATCCCATTTACCAGCACTTGGTAGGTAGCCTTCTGTGCCTTGGCCATTCAGGTGATCATTCAGGTGTTTCTGAAATGTTGTGAAAGTCTCTGCCTCCACCACCACCAGCTCGGGCAGTGTGTTCCAGACTGCAGCCAACCTCCGAAGTGAAAGAAATTCTTCCTCCGATCTTGACAGTCCATTGGTGATCGTGCTTTTGCTGCCTTGACGTTACGCTTCCCTAAATCTCCATCTCTCATAAGACATTTTATAATCTTATAAGACAATATATAAGATAAGGTACAAGAATCCATCCATCTTGTAAGACAAAACCTGAAAATCAAAAAAGAAACTGCAGATGCTGGAAATCTGAAATAAAAACAGGGAATCGGTTCAGACATAAGGGCTTTGACCTGAAACAGTAACTGTCTCTCTTTCCACAGATGTTAATTGACTTGCTGAATTTTCCCAACATTTTCTGTTTTAATCCTGAAACCCTGCCTCTCTGACCAAGCTTCTTGTCACCTGCACTAATATTTGCTGCAAAGCTCCGCCACAGTTCCCCTGAAGTACCTTGGGAGATTCTGCTCGGTTAGAGGTGCTATATAAATAGGATCTTTTGTTGTTGATGATGTAAAGTGTGGTGTGGTTGGGAAGGAAATCACATGCTGGTGCCTTTCTACCAGATTGGTGCAAGTGAAGATGGAGAGAGAGCAGTACCAGAGTGAAATCAGAGACTTGCAGGATCAGCTCTCAGAAATGCACGATGAGCTCGATCGCGCGAAGTTCACTGGTGACAATGAGGAGGAAAAAGAGACTCTGATAATGGTAAGTGAGGAGCAGTTGTCGGCACAGCCTTTTCCTCCCTTCTTGCACTCAGCTCTTTACCGAGCTTCCTTTGCATGTTAGCGAAATCTTACGATTGCAAAGTTGAGATTTTTTTGCGGTTAGGACCCTTTCCCCATAGATTTTATCGTTGCCTCGTCAACCACGGGGCTATTTGATGTTGGTCATTATTGTGATGAGTTAGTTGTAGATTTGTCCACCATGGCCTCTGGAGCTCCAGGCTGCCAGCCATTTTACTTCCCCTCTCCATTCCCACGCTGACATATCTGTCCTCGGCCTCCTCCACTGCCAGGGTGAGGCCAAATGCAAACTAGAGGGACAGCCCCTCATATTCCCCCTGGGTGGTCTACAACCCGATGGCATGAACATTGAATTCTCCAATTTCAGGTAAACTGTTCCCCTTCTGTCCTTTTCTCTCTCCTCCTGATCTACCCAGTTCCTTCTACGCCCACCCCATCACCCAGCTTCGTTCCCATCCTCCACCCACCCACACACTCCTCCCACTGGGTCCCTCCCCACCTTCCCCACTTGGTTCCACGCTCCACTTTCCTCTCCTATCAGATTCCACCATCTCCAGCCCTCTGCCATCCCCACCTATCACCTCCCAGCCTCTGCTGTGATTCCTAACCTCCCCTCCTCCATCTGTCTATCACCCCCCCCCCTCACCTGGATCCACCTATCACCTGCCAGCTCTTGCTCCACCCCTTCCCTCCATCTCTTTACACTGGCTATCTCCCCTCTATCTTTCAGCCCTGATGAAGGGTCTCGACCTGAAATGTTGACTGTCCATTTCCCTCCATGGATGCTACCTGACCCGCTGATTCCCCCAGCACCTTGTCTGTTGCTTAAAATTATGACTAGGCTGTTCTGAAACCACACTTGACCTTGATGTTATAGATGGCACAGGGTAGAGCTGGAAGCATTCTGAAGATCAGCATTTGGGTGCAGACAGCAGGAGCCTCCTTCGTCCACTGGGAGGTGGTTACATTTATATAGTGGCTGTTTCATGAGTTGGGCATTCCTCAGCAGAAACGGTCACTGGACCATCTTCATGTTATTATTTTGAAAAGCATTACAGAGAAATGAGTCTTCAAACAGTATTGTATTGAAATTGCTGCAGATATATCTAAGTTTGAAATCTTGGGTTAGGAAATTCCTGCAATGGGCTGGAACCAAAAAATAGTGATTTTTTTGCTTTATTTTGTAACATCTCATCATTTTCCATGTTATTGTTCATGAATCATGAGTACATCGGCCAAGTACATCGCCAGATGTGCCCAACATAAACAAATGTTTTTAGCTTCCTAGCAAAGTTAGCAGCTTGGATTTGGAACAAACGTCGACGTTCTCATGGTGTAATGTTTTGCGTTAATGTCCTGCAGGTTTAGTGTTTTTCATTTTCCTTGTTCCTGAATTTCTTCCGCTGGAAAGGTGGATAATGCAGATCGCAGACTTCTCAATTGTACTTGTTCTCAAAAACAGAGTCAGAGAATATCTTCTGCTTGGTGGTTTGACTGCTGAGTTATTCTACCTCTTGTGAAACTATTAAACAAACAGGTTACTAAACTCTGAGTGTGACTGAAAGCTCAAAGAGCTGGGGGTTCTGAGGTCAGCGAGTGCAGGTTAAGATCAGATGAGTCTAGAGATAAATTTACTCCTGTCCCACCAGCCAGTAAGAAGCGGTCTGTGTCCTAGCAAAAGCAGGTTATACCTCCTTGGTTTAACCTAATTTTTTAAAGTCTGGTGCAGTAATTTCTGTCAAAATTGAAGTTGTATACAGAGAGGAGAGCCCTACGTTCAATTCCTAGCCCTTTGCTATGGGTTGTTGGATTGCAGCATGCGTTCTTGGCGTCCATATTACTGTCACTCTCTCAGATGTTGGAGAACAGCAGTAAGTTAAACAAAAGAACACAAAGAGAGAGCGTGTCTTTTTGCGTGTGTGCCTGCTCCCAGACAAGCACATTGGAGCCTGTTTAATGTAAACAATGCAAGAACAAACACACACAGTAATTGGTCACCTGGTACAATTGATACAGCAGTACACATCCTTTATAGAAGCCGCCAATGTGATATCCCTATCTAATATTTAAGACCATAAGACATAGGAGCAGAATTAGGCCATTCGGTCCATCGAGCCTGCTTTGCCATTCGACCATGGCTGATTTATTTTTCCCTCTCAACCCCATTCTCCTGCCTTCTCCCTGTAACCTTTGACACCCTTACTAATCAAGAACCTATCAACCTCGGCTTTAAATATACCCAGCGATTTGGCCTTCACAGCCGCCTGTGGCAATGAATTCCACAGCTTCACCACCCTCTGGCTAAAGAAATTCCTCCTCATCTCTGTTCTAAAGGGGCGTCCTTCTATTCTGAGGCTGTGCCCTCTGGTCCTGGACTCTCCCACTACTGGAAACATCTTCTCCACTGTATCCAGGCCTTTCAGTATTCTGTAGGTTTCTGAGATCCCCCTTATCTTTGCAAGCTCCAGTGAGTACAGGCCCAGAGACATCAAACACTCCTCATACATTAACCCTTTCATCCCCATGATCATTTTTGTAAACCTCCTCTGGACCCCTTCAAACGCCAGCACATTCTCCCTTAGATACGAGGCCCAAAACTGTTCACGATACTCCAAATGTGGTCTGACCAACACCTTATAAAGCCTTCACGTTACATCCTTTTATATTCTAGTCCTCTCAAAATGAATGCTAACATTGCATTTACCTTCCTTACTACCGACTCAATCTGCAAGTTAACCTTTAGGAATCTAAATCTGCACAAGGACTCCTAAGTCCCTTTGCATCTCCGATTTCTGAATTCTCTCCCCACTTCTAAAGGCATAGAATATTTTCTACACCTCTATTCCTTCTCCCAAAGTGCATGACCATACCCTTCCCTACGCTGTATTCCACCTGCCACTTCTTTGCCCATTCTCCCAACCTGTCCAAGTCCTTCTGCAGATTCCCTGCTTCCTCAACACTACCTGCCCCTCCACTTATCTTTGTATCATCCGCAAACTTGGCCACAAAGCCGTCAATTCCATCATCCAGATCATTAACATAAACATATCATGAACAACAAAATGCTCTCTAAATTCTTTTCTTTAAAACTAGAAAAACACCTATCCATTAGGACTGCCTGGTCCCTGTGTTGGAATTGGTTTATTATTGTCACATGTACCGAGGTACAGTGAAAAACTTGCCTTGCATACCATCCATACAGATCAATTCATTACACAATACATTGAGGTGGTATAAGATAAAACAATACAGAATGCAGAGTAAAGTGTCACAGTTACAGAGAAAGTGCAGTGCAGGTAGACAATAAGGTGCAAGGTCATAACGAGATAGATTGTGAGGTCAAGAGTCCATCTTATCGTACTAGGGAACCATTCAATAGTTTTATAACAGCGGGATAGAAGCTGTCCTTGAGCCTGGTGGTACGTGCTTTCAGGCTTTTCTATCTTCTGTCTGATGGGAGAGGGGAGAAGAGAGAATGTCCTGGGTGGGTGGGGTCTTTGATTATGCTGGCTGCTTTACCGAGGCAGCGAGAAGTATAGACAGAGTCCATGGAGGGGAGGCTTGTTTCTGTGATGCACGGGGCTGTGTCCACAACTCTCTGCAGTTTCTTGCGGTCCTGGGCAGAGCAGTTGCCGTACCAAGCCGTGATGCATCCAGATAGGATGCTTTCTATAGTGCATTGATTAAAAATTGGTGAGGGTTTGTTGGCACAAAGTCTTCCAGATAGTTGGGTTGAAGGTCTATCCTTTCAGATGTTGTCCTGTGCCTTTTCCTCTGTGTTCAATGGACAGTCTAAATCTGACCATTCTCTGTCCCTGTCTTCCTTCCCACTCCGTGGACCTCTGATGAATGTGCATTGATTGTAGAAAAGATTTTCCGGATTGCATCCTGCACAGTTTTTCCCCATTTCCAGGGCCTTTTTCAGCCTGACTCCTGACACCATGTATTAGTATAAGATTAATCTAAGATACTGGAGGGAAGGTTGGTAAGTTAAACTAGCAAGGTGCTATTATCAAAGCAAAGAACTTAGAGAGCATTTCTGTTTGGTATGCCGGACTTCCTACTCCCAGACAGATCAACTAGACTTATCATGTTCAATGTAAACAATGTATATATTGAGAGCAGTTGGTCACATGGTACAATTCTTAGAGGCACACACACAATATTACTCAAGTCCCACATGTTACAGGATCCCTTGCCTGAACTAATCAAGTAACAATGACTGTTGCAAAATGGTGCAGGCTGTCTGTCCGAACCCAATCTGTACCCCTAACCAATAAAAGCAATAATTGACAGGAAAATATGCTTGGGCCCCTCAGAGATTAAAACCATTCAATACCCCAAGGCCTGTGATGCTTTCTGGGACCTTGGAGTGTCTCATCTCTGGAATCTATCCAGCCAGAACTGAAGCGTGGGCATTATTGTCCTAAAATTTATATTCGGGAATCTGAACATTTATAGTTATTTTCCTTTGAATCTGTACTTTTAATGCTATGCTCCTAGAATTCAATGGCTTGAGATAAGCTAATGATAACACTGATTACTAACAGTTTATAAAGGAGTATCTCAATTCTGCCGTGAAGTGGACAACGCTTTGCTTTGCATTTGCTTACGGCAGAGCCCCTAAAATAGCGACAGTTCAGCCGGCAACCTTAGAGATTACATACGAGGTGGGATAGAGCCACGAAACCACCTGCCGGCACATCTCGGCCTTTCACTGGATGAGCTTGATGAGCCTTTGGGTTGTCTAATTTTGAACGGTTGGTGTCGATTGGCTGTGCCCACCACCCCCCTGAAGGAGCTGCAGAACGGACCTGGTGCATATCTGTTCAATCCCTGATTCTGGATCACATCAGGTGTGGGTGCATTCAAAACTGTTGCTGTCTTAATGTGGTTAGTTACATATCGAGTAGGTGAATGATACAAGGGCATAGACTCGGTGTTAAAGCTTGAATGCATTCAGCCACACATTTGGCATAAACATAACTGGATTAAAAATTTATTTGACTGTACATGAGTTACTGAACTCTACAGGTTGGGGTGACCCAGTTCATCTGTGCTCAGTGGGGACACAACACTGGGATAAAAGGAGAACACCTGTGCTAGACTCCCACCCAGGAACCTTGAGGTAAAGATCTTTGAGGACATTGGTTGATGTTCCGTGTGCTGTGGTAGTTGGTGCTGCTGCCTCTCCAGGTGGGGTACGTGAAACCAAACCCCCACAGGATTCGGCATCTTCAGGACCAAGGCTGAAGCCAAATGATCCTGGCGACACCCAAACTGGGCATCAGTGAGCAGGTTGTTGGAGAGTGGGTGCTGCTGAATAACGCTGCCAACGGCGCACTTCGTAAGTGAGATGACTGGGACTCGACTGACTGGGTGGTGAACAGCCGGATTTGATTTGTCCTGCTTTATGCGATGAACAGAATACGCTTGGGCAGTTTTCCACATTGTTGGGTTGGTGCCAGTGCTGTAACTGTACTGGGACAGCTTGGCTCAAGGTGCAGATGGTTCTGGAGCGCAGGCCTTCAGTATTACAGCTGGGATGCTCTCTGTTCACGGTCTGTAAGTGTGCAATACATCTCTTCTCCAAACCCAAAACTTTGTATTTGTGGTCTTCGTGTCGGTAATGTTCTTGGCAGAGTTTTGAATATTGTGTCTGGTTCCAGGAAATGATTGAAACAAAACAGCAGTTGGAAGAGGTGCTGATAGCTAAGGAAGATCAGCAGGAGATGTTGAGGCGTAGGGAAAGAGAGCTGACAGCCCTTCGAGGTGTTCTGAAAGAGGAGGTGTCAAACCATGACCGGGAGACGGAAGAGCTTAAAGAACAGCATGAAAAGGAGAAACAGAAACTGAAGAAAAATATTGAGGATCTAGTGCAGGTAACTTAACAATTTGCTTTTACAATTGTCTTTTGGAGGCATCATGGACGGTCTTGGAACTGAGGGGAAAGCAATCTTTTGTCTGCTTCCCATTCTGGATCAGTACTGCAGGGATAGGAACCTGTCCATCCTACTGATCCCTGTAAGGTTCAGAATTCTGTATAGGGCTATTTGAAATATTTGCCTACAAGTAACTCAGTGCAGTTGAAAGCAAATTAAGCTTCAAAATAATACATTTATTTTGTTCTTTAAGTTGAATACTTCAGTGAGGAGAAATAATTGCCAGAAGTAACATTGGTTTAGTTTTTCACAAGGACTGCTGACAGTGTTGTGGAATGATGTGTACTGGGGCCACAGTCACATATTTCTTTACTCACAAACAAGTGCATTTGCCGTACCATAGGTACAGCGTGGGCATTGATGTAGACTTTCATGCTGAGTTCTTTCTTTCTGTCTTATAATCGTGTGTTGCTATTGGTTTATTATTGTCACTTGTACCGAGGTACAGTGAAAATCTTGCCTTGCGTACCGATCGTACAGGTCAATTCATTACACAGTGCAGTTACATTGGGTTAGTACAGAGTACATTAATGTAGTACGGTGTTTGGCACTTAATCATAATGGCGGAAATGAATGCAGTAAAATTGTCCTCACTTCCTAATTTAACTGGGCAATCTGTTAATGAGTAGCGCTCTGAAATATTTCACTTGCTATCAATTGTGACAAGATGAAAGATAAGTTTGTTATGTGCTACAATTGGCCTGAGAAGTGACCTATAAGTAGGTCAGCTTGGCAGAAGGATGGGGCTATAAATAGTGCTTCTGTTCTCTCTATGGCATTTTAATGTTCCTGTGTTTGCATGGAATTAAGTTTTGTTAATTAGTTTAAATTCTTTTCCGAGCAGACATTTTCATTAATCTACAATAGACTAAGTTTTAAAACTAATTGCAAGGTCACTGCTGTGGTTGGAGTCATTGGAAAATAATTAACTGCTGGCTTTTGAGATTCAAAATGATCACACTATGTTGCTACTGAATGTCAGGTAAATTCTGGATTGAATTGTCGGTTTTTATTTCAGAGATGCATAACTTACCAGTGGTATTCTTCCTATTAAACCCTTGTGGTGTCCTGCTGGTGATGCTGGGCACCCTCAGAGGGCCAGTGGGCTAAAAGCATTTGTCTTCTGCTCTTCTGACTTCCCCTTACGGATCCTGAGAAGGCTGAGCTGCAACAAGCTGGAAGGTACAGGCACTCCGGACCCAGCTCCGGCTGCAGAATGACCCACTCCCTGATTCCCGGTGTTCCCAACTCTGGATTTGGCTGCACGCTGATGATTGATACTTCACTTCTTGCCAGCATAAGTCATCAAATACAGCCCATCTCATGGCAAACAGACACAATGCGAGAGGGCTATGCAGGAGCATGCTGTATTCACCAGCGCTCCCAGGAATACTCAGCTGACCTCACGAATACACAGACCTGCAGACAGCAAGTCAGCAGATGACGAGGGCCTAGTGTGTATCTGTCCATTGTAGAGCAGAAGAGAAGGCTAGTTATTTGGAATGCTAGAAGGTGGAAAATGGGGTCATTCAGACCAATGTTGTCACAAAACAGCAGGGTTATGGAGGTCCCAGAGAACTGATTTACAGGATGGTGCCAGAAATGTGAAGCCACATTTTATGTGCAGGATAACAAGAAGTTGAGGCATTTTGAAAGTTATGGAAGGTTTTGATATGACAGGAGCAAGTGTCTTCACGTATGGGAGAGACCGTTAACATGAGATTGGGACCAAGAAATCTGTTGGGAATTCAGAGTAAACTTTACCTAAGGGCGATGGGAAGACAGAAATCACTACCACAAGGTAATCTCACAGGGCAGCTATGAAGGGGTTGAGGTTAGGTTGAAAGCTGAGGATGGGAACAGTGTGAGTGAAGTATAAATGCCAGCACTGGTGTCTGACTTGCTTGTTTCTCTGTCCTCCACTTTCTAATAGAAAATGGGAATTCACCTGTCGCTGTTGCACACATTTTTGTGGTGACCACATGCCTGTAGTGTTCATGGTAGAGTTTTTTGATGGATGTAAGCTAAATGTTGTTCTCTGACAGAACCCATTCCACTGGGAAAGTCAGCCAGAGCAGACTGTGAGCTCCTTCACTGCTCATTACTGCCGTGGGTTTCTTGTAATGAAGAAATTTGAGTTGTAGCCTAGGTTTTTGTCGGTAATCAGGGCGCTATAGAAGTCTGGTTTCAAAGGTTAAACCACTTTCACGTTTTCAGGATAGTGATTCCTCTTTGAGGAAGTAAATTGGTATCTTTGTTTACCACTGTCGCTTACTATTTTATGCATAGAAACCATAGAAAACTACAGCACAGAAAACAGGCCATTTGGCCCTTCTAGTCTGTGCCGAAACATTATTCTGCTAGTCCCATTTACCTGCCCCCAGCCCATACCCCTCCAGACCTCTCTCGTCCATGTATCTATCCAATTTACTCTTAAAAGTTAAGAGCGAGCCCGCATTTACCACATCAGATGGCAGCCCATTCCACACTCCCACCACTCTTTGAGTGAAGAAGTTCCCTCTAATGTTCCCCCTAAACCTTTCCCCTTTCACCCTAAAGCCATGTCCTCTCGTACTTATATACATCTTTGACTTATTTTGTTAACAAACTCATTTTTAAAACTGCTCCCTGGATTCCTCTGTATTCAGGCTGTTTTTATAATGCGTGTGCTTGTATTAGAGTGAGATTATCGACCATTGCTATGAAATGAATTGAATTCCATTAAGCCATTTCTGTAACATTATTGGGAAGCATCCAGACCGTAAATAGCTTAATTTGTTACTATATTTTACTGACAGAGGCAGCATTTATTCTGTGCAGACTGTGGCCAGGGTTTGCTGATGCAGTGACACTTTGTTGGCCAGTGATTAAATGAAGATTGCACCTTGGGTTTTGCAAAAACGTCCCACACTTCGTGTCCATAAAGCTCAGCTTTAATGGAAGTGAGGTTGATTGCTAACTAGAGACACATGGGAGTGTAGATGCTGTAATCCGGAGCAACAAACAAGCCTGTTTCCATCCGCCTTTCACCCACACACCCTGCGCATCGTCTCCCCTCCCGTCCCCCAACTGGTTCCATCTGTCAATCATCCCTCCCTTATCTGATCTCTAGTCAAGGTTCCAGCATCTGCAGCCTCCTGTATCTACACTCATCACCTTCCAGCTCCTCCCCCCCCCCCCCCCCCCCCCCCCCCCGGCTCCATCTGCTCAACATCCCCCTCTCCTCACCTGGTTCCACCCATTGCCTGCCTGCCAGCCCCTGCTTCACCCCTCCCTCTCACTTCCTTCTACATACCCACTACCTTCCCTCCACACTCTCAGAATCAGAATCCAATTTATTATCAAAGACATATGTGTTGTTTTGCGGCAGCAGTACAGTGCAAGACCTAAAGACATTAAAAAAATTACTTTAAGTTACAAAAATAACTAGTGCAAAAGAGGAATAACGAGGTAGAGTTCATGGGTTCGTGGACCGTTCTGAAATCTGATGACAGAGGGGAAGAAGCTGTTCCTGAAATGTTGAGTGTGGGTCTTCAGGTTCCTGTACCTCCTCCCCGATGGTAGTAATGAGAAGGTCCTGGATGGTGAGGGTCCTTAGTGATGGATGCCACCTTCTTGACGCACCGCCTCTCGAAGATGTCCTCGATGGTGGGGACGGTTGTGCCCATGATGGAGCTGGCTGAGTCTACAACCCTCTGCAGCCTCTTGCGATCCTGCACATTGGAGCCTCCATACCAGGCGGTGATGCAACCAGTCAGAATGCTCTCCACTGTACATCTGTAGAAATTTGTAAGATTCTTTGGTGACATACTAAATTTCCTCAAACTCCTAATGAAGTAGAGCCACTGGCATGCCTTCTTTGTGATTGCATCAGTGTGTTGGGCCCAGGACAGATCGTCTGAGACACCCAGGAACTTGAAGCTGCTCACCCTTTCCACTGCTGACCCCTCAGTGAAGACCTCCGAGACCTGATGCAGGGTCTCGACCTAAAACGTTGACTATCCCTTTGCCTCCACAGATGCTGCCTGACCCACGGAGTTCACTCAACAGGCTGTTTTTTGCTTGTTGATTGCTAACTGAAGTGATTTAAGAAAAAGTTGTTCCAAGATGAGAATTTACTTGACAATGTGGGCTTTCAGATATTTGCTGTTCAATGTTGCAATCATGTCTGCATGCTTAAACTGAATGGATGCAGTCTGAACTACAAACAAAACATTAAACCATTATTTACTTGCCATTGAACAGTCTCACAGCTCCAGTGACCCGGATTCAATCCTGACCTTGGTGCTGTCTGTATGGGGGTGACCATGAGGGTGGGTCCTCAGTTTTCCTTCCATATCCCAGAACTGTGCAGGTTGGTAGGTTAATTGGTGACTGGAAATTACCTCTAGTATAGGGGGGAGGTCAGCGAATTGGGGGAACTGATGGGCATGAGAGCGAGAATCGGTTATGGGGAAATAAGTGGGGGGGAATGGGATCGTGCTGAGGGCTGGCATAAGCACAATGGGCAGAATGGCCTGATATGTAATGAGAAAACATGAATGAATGAATTTTTTTTGCTGCTATTCATTGGTGTTGTGCATTGGTGAAAGATGGTCTTGAAAACTTGCAACATCACCTTACACTAACAAGGTGATTGGTGTCAGAGAACGGGGGAACTGGAAATTTGTTTTAAGACACAGAATCTGGAGAAAATACTAATCCACTAATCTACACCACTGGGGTGTTCATAGTGAGGACAGTCAGACACAGACAGACACACTTTTGCTTCACTTTAACTTCACTAAGAACTTGTCTCGGGTAGCACCTGTGAACCCCATTACTCCATGCCGTATGTAACAACATTGTATAGGGGACCCAGTGGTGGATCAGGCTTCTCGTGCTGTGGTGAGAAGTTGTGAATTTTACTCTTGTGAGCTAACAGTTGTGACCCAACTCTTCCAATTCACTCAACCGGGCAATTGCGAGGACTCCACCAGCCTTAATTCACCAGCCACCCCCTCCACTGGCTCCACGTGACCAGGTCCCCCGCGACCCCCCCCCCATCCCCCCCACTCCCCCCCCCCCCACCCCCCAGCTGCCTTGCTCACTCCAGCCCTTGGGGATGGACGCTCCACACCGGGATGTGGGCGACTCATTACAGAGAGAGCCTGAGGTGGAGGGAAGGAACTCCCACAGGTGAAAAACACGATGATGCTGGAGGAACTCAGCAGGCCAGGCAGCATCAGTGGAGAAAAGCAGGTGGTCAACGTTTCGGGTCAGGACCCTTCTTCAGGACTGAAGGTGGGAACAAGGGAAGCCTGATATATAGGAGAGAAAAGCGGAGCAGCGATAGGTGGACAAAAGAGGGGAGGTGGGGTGGGCACAGGGTGATGGGTTGATGCAGGTAAGATAGGCAGGTGCAGGGGAAGAGGGGAGAGCAGATCCACTGGGGAATGGGTCAAAGGTAAGGAGAGAAAGGAAAAAAAAAAGTAGGAAAAAAAAGAGGCTAGGAAAGGGAAAAGAAGGGTGTTGTGCAGAAGGAGGGTGGGGATTACCTAAAGTGGGAGAATTCAATGTTCATGCCATTAGGCTGCAAGGTTCCAAGATGGAAAATGAAGTGCTGTCTCCTTTTCCTATCTTCAGTCCTGAAGAAGGGTCCTGACCCAAAACATTAAGCACCTGCTTTTCTCCATGGATGCTGCCTGGCCTGCTGGTTCTGCTAGTGCTGGCATGTGGGGTATTGATGTATGTGAGGACAAAGACTTTACTTGTTACTGTTCTGGTCAGTTAATGACACTGTTCTTGTTTCACCTCCTCACCTATTAGGGCAGTGATGAATGATTATTGTATTAGACGTAAATATATTGAATGAGAAAGGTTTTTAAATGGTGATGAGAAAGCTTCAAATGCGTGGTGATGCTATCAGATATTTTGTTGTGTAGGGAAAAGTCTGAGGACAACATGGTGCAGGTGATCTTACCAGTAATAACCGAATAGCTGAGAATAAACTTTGAATTTAAATCTCAGATTTACATCTACATCTTTTCTAAAGCAGATTCTCTTTCTCACTGAGTTGACACAGCTGGAATGCCGAGCACAGTTATGGTCCCCTTATCTATAAAAGGATAAAGTAATACTGGAGACAGGTTCACCAAGCTAATTCTTGGGTGAAGAGGGTTGTCCTCTCAAGTGAGGCTCAACAGTTTGGGTCTGTATTCCTTGGAGTTTAGACGAATGAGGGGTGACTTTATTCCAAGGGCTTGACAGGATAGATGTGGGGATGTTTTCACCAGTGGGAGAGTCTCGAAGAAGTGGATACAACTACAAGACAAGGAGACACAAGAAATTCTGCAGATGCAGGAATCTGGAGCAATACACAAAAAGTGCTGGAGGAACTCAGCAGGTCAGGCAGTCCTGATGAAGGGTCTCAGCCTAAAACGTCAACTGTTTATTTCCCTTCGTGGATGCTGCCTGATCTGCTGAGTTCCTCCAGCACTTTTTGTGTATTACTACAAGATCAGGGGCTGGTCGTTTAAAACTGAGGTTGGTAGAAATGTCTTCTCTCAGAGGACAAAGAATCTTTGGAATTGTCTGCTCCCGAGGGTGGTGGAGGCCGGATCATTAGATATATCTCAGGTGGAGATAGATAATTCCTTGATCTTTCTTCCAAATATTTGAGGGCTTTGGGGAAACTGGCACAGAAGAGGCCTGGGGTAGATCAGCCATGATCATATTGAATGGTGGGGCAGGTTTGAGGGGCCAAGTGGCCTCCTCCTGCTCCTGTTTCCTTGTGTTCTTGTGTACATTGCATGTGAAATGGTTGGAACACTAATACGGGGGCCCTTTTATATGTGTGGAGTACATGATTGGCCCAATGTTTGCAATCCAAGCAGCAACAACTTGCCTCTACCACATTCGAATGCCCACCTGAATTACCAAACAAAATTTGACTGCAATTCAAAAGTGAAATATTGTAAATATGAAATAAAAATAGAAACGGCACTGCAGGCCAGGTAGCATCTGTGTAAAGAGGACAGAGTGAATGTTTCAGGTTCATCAAGACAGTCTGTAATGAAAGGTTACAGACTTGAAGTGATAATCCTACTTCAGAATCTTCACAAGAAAATGGGAGCAGGAATAGGTCTTCCAGTCTGTCCCAACATTTAATATGATTGTGGCTCCAGCCTCAATACACCAGCCTCAAATCCTCCTCTGTGCCAGTCCTCCACACCCCTCTATTCCTCGATCTATCAAATATTTATCCACCTCCACCTGAAATACTTCCAATGATCCAGCTTCCATCACCTGCCGGGACAGAGTTCCAGAGATTCACCACCCTCTGAGAGGAAACTTCTACATACCTCAGTGTGACTAGTTCTTTATCTTGTAGACTCTCCCACTGGTGAAAACACCCCAACATCTACCCTGTCAAGCCTCCTTAGGATCTTGTATGTTTGAAGAAGGTTACCTGTCATTCTTCTAATACAGGCACAAACTGTTTACTCTCTCCCAGCAAGACAACCGTCTCGTCCCAGAGTTACCCGGGTGAATCTCCTTTGTACTGCCTTTAATGTTACTGTATCTTTTTTAGGTAATGGGACCAAAACTGTTTGCAGTATTCCAGGTGAGGCCTGTGCAATTGCAACAAAATTTCCTTTCTAAATTCTAACCCCTTCACAGTAAAGGCCAAAATGCTATCTCCCTCCCTGTTACTGTGACTTGATGATGAATATTTCCAAATTTGACATTGATCCATTTTAGAAGGTATTAGAACTGGTGAAGAGGTGGGCTTTAAGGAGCTTCTTAAAGGAAGAAAGATGCCAAAGTTACAGAGCGTAGCTTCGGGCTCTCTGAAGGCTGGGCTTCCAGTGATGGAGCAGAGAACGTTGAGCGTGACCAGGGCAGAACTGGAGGAACTCTGAAATCTCAGAGGGCCTTGGGACTGGAAGAGCTTCCACAGGTGGGTCTGGAGGTAAAGGGGTGTGAAGCTGAGGGTCAACAGAAAATGTTGACAGGCCAGGAGCCACTGTGGATGAAAAGAATGGGTGAAAGGGACTAGGTTTGAGTTGGTGCGCAGCTTGCAAACGTTTGAGTGAACACAGATTTTCAATGGAGGCTGGTCTTGAGTTCACGGTAATCGTCAGTTCTGGCGGGTGTGAAGTCAGGGGCGAGGTCTTCTGCCAATGAGGGAAGGCACGAGTGGAAGACGTGTTGACGGAGAAGAGGATGAGATTCGAGGTTCAGCTCGTTGTTGAATGAAACTCACTTTACATCTCTGATAGAAGTTAGGCCCATTCTAATTTTCAGCTCTTGTAAACTGGTGTCTGTATTTTCTGATTCCACTAGTGTGCCAAACTTTTATTCTTCAATCTGTTTCTTTCTGTGACTTGGTGTTCTATATAGATCTACTCTTGTAAAACTAGGTCAGCTTCAAGTTGAATGCCCTCTGTCCTTGTTCTGCCGTAACAGCTAAAGACAATAAGGTGCTTTAAGATCCAACATACATTTACTGTTGTGTCACAAATTCAAACTACTGAGTGCCTACCTGTTGGATGGAGTGTTGTGTGGCAGTAGGTGGATAATATGTATACAGAGGAAGATTATGTGGGCTCTTTTCTAGAACCCTTCATGTAGACTCTCAACAATTGGCCTGCTGCCTTCATTTACTCTATAAAATTGTCACGTATACTGAGCGTGGAATTGTCCACATATAAAGTAGCTGGATCCATTGTTCTGAATATAAGGACTAAATCATTGGCACTGGTCAAGACTCCAAATGGAATGAGTGCTGTATAAATGGGCCGTTGGTTCATATTGAGCAGAAGGGATGTTGCAAAACTATAGGGAAGGGTTGTCTTTTCAATGTATTTAAGCCAAGGGTGTTTGCTGTCAGTGAACAATCAGTTTTATCCTGAAGGTCAATGTTTGTACTGTCAAGCTCTTGCATTGGTGGGTGTTAATAATGGAGAAGGGGGAGACAGGCTTGAAGTCAGGCAATTAGAATGGGATCTGTTGGTGGAACTTTAAACACTGCTGCTGGTGGCTCTGTTGACTTTCAGGTGCTTCTCATAGTTTTGCAAAGTTCATTGTTCTCTCATGATTCCTCTAGCATGCGAACCGGCAGCTTTCAAGTGGTTCACACCCATGTTTGTGCACATTTAGTGAGTGCAGAATGCCGGGATGGATACAGTGATCCCAAGGGAATTTTTGCAACGCACAGAGGGAAAGAACCTGCAAAGCAGGCTGTTTAAACAAAGATTGCATTTGTTAATGATTTACTCCTTGACTGTTGATGATAAATGGAAGGCATGACCTTGACTGGACAGAAGAACAAGACTTTATGACTAAACATTCTCAACCCAAACTTGGAATGAAGGCGACAAATCAAGATATGTTAACCCCAACTTTCCAAGTCTCTATTTCCAGTATGTATAGATTAGTGTCCTTTCTATAAGTCCATGATTTGCTTATAAATATGGAAGCATAAGCCATAAATTTCTCCACCAGATTGTCCAAGCTGTGTTTGCAGTTGGTGTTGAGACTTCACTGAGAACATGGGGCACCCTTTACCATTTTTTGCATTTGGTTTGAAAGCTGAGCTAATTTGTACACATTTGTTCCCTTAATTAAATTCTCAACAAGTGCGTTGTGTGTCAGTATTTTATGAAGCCCTTGGATGTACATTTGAGCCTGTGTACTCTGCAGCCATTCTAGATTTGATTCCAGTACTTGGGGAATGAATGCATTCATACCTCCAGATTCCTTGGAATGATTCTTTGTGCTGAGAGATACTACGTAAACTTTTGGGATGCAAAATTTGAATTCATTTTGGGTACCATGGGTGTCCTTAAACTTCAAATCGCACCAAAGGCATGCTCACAGAGATTTCTGGATTAATTTGCCCCCGGACAAATTGATGCAAAGCACAGTGAGTGCCCACTGCTTTATGCAGTCAGCACGTTATGACGTGGCCCAGGATGTACCACTGGTAACAATCTCCATTTTGCCTACTGTCTTTGCCAGCTTCTGAAAAGGTTGAATGCACACAGTGCATCAAGAACCCAACCCCTATCCCTCTGCGCCCACCATACCAGAGCTGTTAAGGGATTAATAAACAATCTGCTGGAGGAACTCAGTGGGTCAGGCAGCATCTGTGGGAGGAAAGGAATTGTTAATATTTTGGGTCAAAACCCTGCATCAATCTTGATACGGGGTTTTGACCCAAAACATTGACAATTCCCTTCCCCCCACAGATGCTGCTCGACCCACTGAGTTCCTCCAGCAGATTGTTTGTTGTTCCTGATTCCAGAATCTGCAATCTCTGTTAAAGGGATTATCAACTATGTAGAGGTTAGCTGTTGATGGATTGTGTTCTACAGGGAGTTGTGTGGAAAACACTGACTTAAGACATTGACTGAATCATAAGTGTTGTAGTCAATGGGCTAGAATTTTTCTGGACATAGATTTGTGGAGGAGATGTAAACTATTTCTTGCTACACGAGGGAATTGGTTTCCTTATACTTGTGATGTACCAAGAGTCAGACATCAAATCCTGAGCCTTCAGGGCAGAAGGAGAGAGTGGGTCTCCAGTGGGACTGGGATGCATTGTTGCATTGTGCGCTGGTCGGTGTTGAAGGCAAACATCTCGGTGAAGCATTGGGGCAGTTGACAGCCTACCCTCCCATTACTTCACAGGCTGGTGACCCATGGTGTAAAAAAATTTTAAAAAACGCAGATGCTGGAGTTCCGAAATAAAACCAAGAAAATGTTGGGAACGCTCTGCAGGTCAGGCAGCGTCTGTGGAAAGGGAACCGTTAACGTTTCTGGTCCAGACCCTTTTCCAGATCTGTTTCTACCCCCCACCCCAACCCCCCACCCCCCGGCGTGGGTGTGGTAGCAGTCCCTTCGCAGGACAGCGTGCCTACAGAATGAGCAAAGGGCACAATCCACAGGCTGGGGTGCTAGCAGTGAGAGGAGGGCAGGTGGCTGTCAGCAGGAGGTTGTCTCTGTGGCTGTTGAGATGTGTCTGCCATTGTTTGGAAGCAGCCACCAGCACCACTGACAAACAGCTGAGCAGTGGGGTAAGAAGGGAAGAAGCCAACCTCTTCAGCTGTCTGTGGAGCACATAGTCAAACGGTCATAGCAATCGCGGCAATCCCAGCTTTTCACTCTTCAATAGTCCGTCTGCCACTGACCTTCACTTTTGTCACTTGGCCACAGTAAAAGCTCCCACAAGTAAACGGTCCAATCCAGGTTTGTTGATAAAGCTTGTGTTGTCTTCTAATTGCTGTCCTTGGATTCTGTGCCCTGTGAGCCTTCGCTTGCCCCAGTGTCCCTGTGCTGGTCTCCGCCACTGGCCACAGCCTGGAGACCCAGGAGTGGCCTTGGAGGATGTCCCAGAATTCCCAGCTGCAGGCAGCACCATGTTGAAGTGAGTGCCTGAGTGAGAAGTGGCAGCAGGGATTCGGGGAGGGGCAAAAACCACACTGCTGGAGGAACTCAGCGGGCCAGGCAGCATCTGTGGAGGCAGAGGGATGCTTGGAGTTTGGGGCAGGGTCTTGACCCAAAATGTTGACCATCCCTCTGCCTCCACAGATGCTGCTCAACCTGCTGAGTTAAGATATCTTTATTAGTCACATGTACATCGAAACACAGTGAAATACATGTTTTTTTGCGTAGAGTGTTCTGGGGGCAGCCCGCAAGTTTTGCCACGCTTCCGGCACCAACATAGCATGCCGACAACTTCCTAACCCATACGTCTTTGGAATGTGGGAGGAAACCGGAGCACCTGGAGGAAACCCATGCAGACACAGGAGAATGCACAAACTCCTTGCAGACAGCGGCCCGAATTGAACCGGGGTCACTGGCGCTGTAATAGCATTACAATTCCTCCAGTTTGCTCCAGATCGCAGCATCTGCAGTCTCTGGTGACTTCAGGGAGTGGTGGTACTTGTCAGGAAAATGATATTTTCTCCTCCCACCTCTGCCACTCCGTTGCTCCTAGGATGGTGTTAATGAAGTGCTGGAGGACAGGCTGCCTGAAGCCCCTCTGTATACTGTAGTCCAAAGACAGCAAAGGCAGGGAACCAGAACTTGTACAACACCAGTCTGAGCTGCCTGGTGGATGGATTTACAGGGGTACAGATAGAATCGACTTCCATACTCGGGTTCCAGGCCCTGCCCCATCCCTGGAAGCAGGGTTGCATTCTGCTTCTTCACACTTGAGTGCACGTCACTGGCAGGTTTCCCAGAGCACTGAGTGTGTCTCGTGCACACCCATCAGTTCTCTTCTGTAGCCTCCCCCATCACAATCTGCCCCTGAGTTCTCTGCAGCAGAACGTGTGTGTAAAGTTACAGGCTGATGTCCGCACTATCTGTTCCCCCTGCCCTGCCCACTCACCTCGTTCCGGTCCTGACCCCTAGACTGAGCCCTGCATTGTGCACAATAGGGGTATCATAGCTGGTGGCTGCGAGTGTGCCATCTGTTGCTTCACTACCTGGCCAGTTGCCAGGTTTGTTAATCTGTAATGAATAAGGGACGAGGTAAACTTATGGCTTTGGGTGTGTAGGTATGATGCAAGAGATTGCACCTACCTCGAACACAAAATTAGGTAGGATGTCAGGAGAAGGATTATGGTCGAGGATAATGTTATCTTCAGTGGGTCCACCTGGGACAGCCCGGTGGCCACCCACTTCAATTCCACATCCCACTCCCAAACTGACATGTCTATCCACAGCCTCCTCTACTGCCCACGTTGAGGCCAGGCGCAGGTTGGAGGAACAACATCTCATATTCCGCCTTGGGAGTCTCCAACCTGATGGCCTCAACATCCATTTCTCTAACTTCCGGTAACCCCACCCCTTTTTTCTTCTTCTTCCACCACCGCGCCACCCCCACCCCCACCCCCACCCCCCCCCCCCCCCACCAACCAACTCCTCTGTCTTCCCTTATTCCCATGGCTCCTTTTCCCTGCCTTGATGACCTGCCCATCTCCTCTTCTGCCCTCCCCCAATCTTTATTCCATGGTCCATTGCACTCTCTTACTGGATTCCTCCTCCTCCAGCCCTTTGCCTCTTCTACCTATCACCTCTCGGCTTGTAATACATCTTCCCCCCCTCCCCCACCCACCTACCTTCCCCCATCACCTGAATTCACCTATCCCCTGCCTGCGTGTGCTCCTCCCCCTCCCCCCACCTTCTTATTCTGGCTTCTGCCCTCTTCCTTTCCACTCCTGATGAAGGGTCTCGGCCTGAAACGTCGACTGTTTATTTCCCTCCATAGGTGCTGCCTAACCTGCTGAGTTCCTCCAGCACTTTTTGTGTATTGCTCCAGATTCCAGCATCTGCAGAATTTCTTGCGTCTGGGTCTGGCTGGTATTAGCCAAATCCCCTCCGTGGGGTGTGGGACAAGGAGATGCATCCATTCCCTTGGCCACTTTCTGTTGTCATGTGCTGAATGAGAGGGAAGTGTGTCAGTGATTGCTGTGCACTGTGTTACAATAACCAACAGTGATAAAGCTGAGAGGGCTGTGTGTGTGCATGCGCACACAGCTGTAACATTTTTGTAAGGGTTTCATGGATCTTATGAATTTTAGGTATCGGTTCTGATCGATTTGTTGCTGGGCATAACAGATAGTGTCCGGGGCTGTAGGATGGGACATTTGAAGATGTATTCATTGACCTTGACCACTCGTGAGGTCTTTGCACTACTTGTGATTCTATATGCAAGACCTCTGGATTCCTGCATCATCTCCAAGGCTCTCTCATAGAGTCAAACATCATGGAAACAGGCCATTCGGCCCTCCCACACCCATGCTGACCAGTGGGCTCTCATCCTTAATAATCCCATCCTCCAGCACGTGGCCTGTAGCCTTCTATGTCCAGATGATTCAAGTGTTCGTCGGGTCGCTTCTGTCAGTGACTCTGTGTTGTGCAGGATTGTTCGCCAATCCGATAGAAATAAGCCTTGCACACGCAATGCTGTGCACAACACACCTTATTGCTAAGTTACAACAAGTGGTACTTATTCTCGGGAGTGCTCCTGAGCCCGTTTAACTGCAGCGCCCCGTTCCAATCGGTCCACGACCTAACCTGTGGTGAGCCCAAATCCAAGAGACCTCACCACTGGTGTGCTCACTCTTTTACACCCTGGTCACTTCTCTCCACCCCGACCTGGGTCGACCCTTTGTCTAGGTCGACCCATTACGTGACCATTGCCTCGGGCACTGCAGGCTCATGTTCCTTGCACCTCTGGCCGACATTTCAGGATTCCTACTACACTCTGCTTCCACCACTCTCTCCAACAGTGCAGTCCAGGTACTCACCGCTCTCTGGGTGAAAAAGGTCCCCCTCAGATCCCCTCTAAATCTCTTTTTCCTTACCCTGCATCTGTGTCCTCTAGTTTTATTCAGCTCTGACGAGGGGGAAAAAAATTTCTGCATTTTAACCATACACCACATAAGTTTAAATACCTCAGTTGTGTCCCCTCGTAACCCCTCCTGCTCCAGGGAAATCAGACCTGGCTTCTCCAGCCTCTCCTTGAGGCACCATCCTGGTGAATCTCCTCTGCACCCTCTCCAGTGCTTTCACATCCTTCCTACAGTGTGGCACACAGTGCCCCAGCTGACATCTGACCAATGTTTCATAAAGTTTGAGCATAACTTCCCTGCAATTGTATTCAGTGCCCAGAGTAACGAAGGCCAGTATCCCTTTAAAACCAACTTTCCCTGGATCCCATTGTCCCTCACCTTTTGAACAGGTCTCCCAACTGGGACCTTGACAAACTTTGTGCTGTCTGTATTTGTCTCTGGAGGGCTTCCTAGCCTCGGTGGGTACTGGATTGCCCACCAAGATCTCCTGCACAGTCTAAGAGTCCACTCTGTCCCACGTTGCCCGGCTTCAGCTGTAGAACAATTGCCTGCCCCCCCACCCCCCCACCCCCCCACTCCACCTATGGGAGGACCTTGCCTTTAACGAGCACGTTCTCTCCTACTCTGGGATTGCAGGAGCAAGAGTGACACTTTAATGAGCCTTTAATCTGAGTTTAACTCACAAGATATTGCTGTGCCCCCCCCCCCCCAGTGAAAGTGTCCGTCCAACAAGCAGTGTGGTTCTCATTTGTTGGGAGACTGCAGTTGTAGAAATGAGCACAAGTGCAGAGTTTGGGAGTTTGTGCAGTCAATCAGCACAGAAAGTATTGCCATTCCCTGTTTTTGGAGAATTTCAGGGCCCCCTTGGTGTTTCTGTAGCTTCTTGGACCCATTGCATCGTAAACGGAAGAAATCTGGCACTGTTCTTCTTACCAGATTTTAGATTTTCACCTCAGTCAGGGAAATTTGTCAGTCATAAGACGTATTTAAGATTCTCCCATCAGCTACTTTTGCTTTGAAGCCGGCGTTCTGCAGAAACCCATTCATTCACTGGTAAAACTTTCCTACTCTCCGTCATTAGGTTTGGGAGCCCTGTTTCTAAAAAATAAATGAGCTGTGAATTAATAAATATTTTATCAGCTCATTAAGATATAAATATTTTTTATTGAAATGGAAAATGTGATGACTCATCATTCCTTTCAAAACACAGGAAATTTCAAAACAGAAATTAAAGATGTGACTTATTTTCCATGGCCCAGAGCCAGTGATTGGTGTCATTGGAAATAAATATGCCAGTGATCCTAACTGCTCAGCTTTGCCCTCCATTCACCAACCCCATCTCCACAGGACAGTGCAGTTCAGAAGGGGTATTGGAAGGGTTGCTGTACTGTGACTACCTGGTACCATGCACAGTTTTTCTTTCCTGTGGGTATGTCGCTATTTTTAGCTGGTAAACGATAGATGCTATCACTGCAATTATTCCACTGTTTCAGTGTGGAGGTACAGCTGACATTTTGCATTCTTCACAGCCTTTGCACAGAAGCAACGCCTCACAGTTATAGATGATAAATTTGAGTGATCTTTTGCTGCAGAAATATTGGGAGCAGACAGCCACTGATAAATAATCCTGCACATTGTAAATGTACAAACACCCTTGGGTCATGTTGCTCATAAAATAATTCTGATTGATCTCACTGTCAGAATGTTTGGAAAGTTCACCATTAGTTTGCAAGGTGAAAGTTCCTGTCACAGTTTGTTCTCAACATCTCAGGTCATTCTGCAGAAGTTTTGGGCTGCTAGTTATGCAATGCTTTAAACAGGCCAAGTGGTATTCTTCACTGAGCTAAATGTCTCTGGAATTTCAGAGCTGCATCAATTGGAGATGGACTTCGACATTAACCAGATGTTCACAGACATTACTAATGTGAGGGGAATCCTTGAACACACAGAAAACAGACCAACAATTGTAGCTGCTGGCGTCTGCATATGTAGAGTGGTTTAAATGGACCCACCTGACCCAGCAGAGAGCGATGAGGAGACTGCATTATCAGACTTCTTACTCACCCTCGACTGATAAAAGAACAGTGAGTGGGGCCCCTGGTGAGAATGCTTGTACGGTTTTTACTCCACCACCAGCAACAATGCATTAGCCCAGTCAGACACTGCGCTCTGATGTACTGAGAAGGGAAAGTTCTTTCATGTAAGGTGTCAGAAGCAAGTGGCAGGCAGCACACACATCAGAGTAGGTTTGTTGAAATATCAGTAGGTTCTCTTGCTAACTATCTGGAGCAAACACTGGCAATGCTCAGCAGGTCAGGCACCATTTATAGAGAGAGAGAGGCAGTTAACTTTTCAGGTTTAATATGAAACCAGAAAATGCTGGAAGCACTTAGCAGGTCAGGCAGCATCTGTCGAGAGTGAAACGCAATTAATGTTTTGGGTTGAAGGCCTTCCATCAGAATTATCGTTGGCCTGAAACGTGAACTCGGTGTCTCTTTCCAAAGAAGCATGAGACACTTTCAGGTCAATGACTTTACGTCCAAACTGAAAGTTAAACAAGTTTTGAGGTACAGAGGGAGGGAGTGGGGGAGGAGAGGTGAAAGGGTTAATGCCTGTGATACAGGAGAGGCCATGATGGCTTCCCCAGCTCACCGATCACGGCCTCTGACTGGGCAACACCACAATTTTCTCTTCTCTTCGCCTTCAGCATGTATCACGGTAGTATAGCAGTTAGTTTAACGCTATCACAGTGCCAGTGACCTGGGTTCAATTCCCGCCGCTGTCTGTAAGGAATTTGTACGTTCTCCCCGTGTCTGCGTGGGTTTCCTCCAGGTGCTCCGGTTTCCTCCCACATTCCAAAGGCGTACGGGTTAGGAAGTTGTGGGCATGCTATGTTGGCGCCAGAAGTATGCCAACACTTGCGGGCTGTCCCCAGAACACTCTACGCAAAAGATGCATTTCACTTTGTTTCAATGTACATGTGACTAATAAAGATATCTTATTTCCGAGACTCTCTGCTTTGCTCCTGATTACTACAGTTGTCCTTTCCCTGTACACCAGCACCTTCCCAGGAAGCCACAGCTCCTGCCTGTTCACCATTCACCCCCCCCCCCCCCCCCTTTACACCTTCCAGGGTCCCAACTGTTTTCCCACTTCTTCCAATTTATTACACTATGTCCGTTACTCAATGCGGAGGCCACAGTGGGAGGACCAAATGCTGATTGGGTGACAGCTTTTCAGAGCACCTCCACTGAGTCTTCAGGTGTGACCCCAAGTGCTGGTTTTCTCCCACTTCAATTTCCAAGCCTGTTCCCATTTTGGGGTCTGTGTGCTCATCCCCCTGCTCTGCTCCAATAAAGCTCAATGTAAACACAAGAAGCAGCTCCTCATCTTCCAACTCAGCGCATGAGAGCCTCACATACTCAACACCTCTGTGATTTCCTGGAATCTCGGACCCATTTACACCTCGCCTGGCTGATTACTGCTACTCTTTGTCTTGTAGAGACTGACAATTGGGTCAGTTAATCTATTTAATGTTTATGTTACAGATTTCCACCTTTCACAGAGTTTTACTTTTGCATTACATCTTACACGTGCACGGAACCCCTTTCTGGACGGTAGTGACACCAACAGCAATCGAGAAACGATTATTCACTGTTTGCTTTAAAATGTTGGGGGTCTCAATGTGCAAATTTTACACGATTTAAATGGTTGACAAAGGTGAAGCAGCACCAGAATTGACACAATTAAGGTGCAGAATTTCTTAAAAGGAGCTGCATTCTGTACAGCCAGCCGAACCGGTCGATCATGCATTTCTAGAGAGCCAGTTTGGTTTCACTTATGTGGAAATCAAATGTTGTGCACTTGTTTTTAAAAACTGGAATTACTGCTATTCAAGACATGGTTGGAACTTTGCTAGTTAAAATATGTTACAGACTTGTAAACACAAACATAACAACAAGGCACTGATTTCAGTTTCTGTTGAAACAGAAATCCTATTTCAAAAGGAAGAAAAGGAAGTGCTGGTACTTGCATGATGCCTTTTGTACCCTCCATCTATATTGAAACACTTTAAAGCCAGTTGGGTACTTCTGTGTACACTGTTCGACAACATGGTCACCCCAAAATACAGCGAGAGCCAAGTTCCAAGAAACAACAAGCTAAGTGTTGGTGTTATCATTTGAGGGAAAGTGTTGGTCATTGTCTCTCTGCTCGTCTTTGATGATGGAGTGGCTCTTTCACCAAGGGGAGGTTGAAGCAGGTTAAACATCTCGAGAGAGGCAGAAGTCAGGGATTGGTGATTGAGCAATATTCCACATTCTTTTTTTTTGTTGCAGTTGGTATCCTGCGTTGGCAGAATTTAACAAGTTGATAAACGTACTGATAGACAATTCTGATTGGATGGAATATAGTACCAGATGTATTGAACTAACACTGGGAAATGGCAGGAAAGAGGTTTGGTACTTTGCCCAGGATTTACAAGGAGGTTGAAGGAACAAAACTCTTCTTTCTCCTTTTTTCTAAAGCTTCTTGAACTTGTCAAAGTGTTGTGACAGCAGTTCACTTTGGATTCTGAAGGGGTGATTCAGTTCCCCAGAGCCCAACAAACATTTTAAAGTGGCAACATTTCAAACCTATGGGTTTATATTCTGTTTTGTTTTTTGAATTTAAGCAGTTTTAATATTTACAAGTGGACTTTGCTGGTGGTAAGCTTTCCTGACCTTTTTTTGTGTGTGGTCAATGTACACAGTTGGCCCACTCAGGGTCTCTGGGACATCAGATGTCGTTCTTCACTCTCTGCTCCATGGCTGAATGGCAGCTGCGTCGAGATTTAAAATAGCCACTGCCTGCTGGGAGCAGAGAGTTGAGTCAAAACCTGTGCCCTACATACTCACAGACAGAAACTGATTCACTTGGCTGAACTACAGGAGGCCTGAAGCCCCTTCTGAATGACACATTTGGAAGACTCTACGCACAAGTGCCTCCACTTCCTCAGGAGGCTAAAGAAATTCGGTATGTCCCCTTTGATACTCACCAACTTTTACTGATGCACCATAGAAAGCATCCTATCTGGATGTATCACGGCTTGGTACGGCAACTGCTCTGCCCAGGACCGCAAGAAACTGCAGAGAGTTGTGGACACAGCCCAGCGTGTCATGGAAACCAGCCTCCCCTCCATGGACTCTGTCTATACTTCTCGCTACCTTGGTGAAGCAGCCAGCATAATCAAAGACCCCACCCACCCGGGTCATTCTCTCTTCTCCCCCCTCCCATCAGGCAGAAGATGCAGCAGCCTGAGGGTACGTACCACCAGGCTCAAGGACAGCTTCTATCCCACTGTGATAAGACTATTGAATGGTTCCCTTGTACGATGAGATGGACTCTGACCTCACGATCTACCTTGTTGTGACCTTGCATCTTATTGTCTACCTGCACTGCACTTACTCTGTAGCTGTGACACTTTACTCTGTACTGTTATTGTTTTTACCTGTACTACCTCAATGCACTCTATACTAAACCAATGTAACTGCACTGTGTAATGAATTGATCTGTACGATCGATATGCAAGACAAGTTTTTCATTGTACCTCAGTACAAGTGACAATAATAAACCAATACCAATACAATGGTTGAATTGGGCTGCCCTTCTGGACAGCTGTAACATGGGTGTCTGCTCCAGCCTGTCCCAATAACCCCCTTCTCCAGTCACGCACCCCAGCCTCTTGATTGCCCCTCTCGCCACCTGGGAGATAGTTGGAAGTGATCAGCCTGAGGCTCGATTTAAAATTGGGCTGTGAATCTGATTTAAATTAGGCTGGGGAGATGCAGATCTCGCCATGTTACTCCCCCTCAGTGTGGAGGTCTTATCTTTTGCTTTAGTTGCCAGGCTGATGTTGAAAGTGATCAAAATGCAAGAAATTGTAGATGTTGGAAACCTGAAATAAAAACACTCAGCAGGACAGGTAGTGTCTGTGGAGAGGGAAACAGAGTTAATATTTCAGATCAATGACCAATAGAACTGTAGCAGTGAGGAAACAAGGTTTGACTTGCAGGGAGGAGGAGAAATGAGAGAACAGAAGTGAATGGTTGGATGGGGTGGCTGAAGTTCTCCAGGTGATACAAATGCTATTGGTGCTGTCTAGGAGAAGGCGATGAATGCCTACTGATCACAGCTGCTAGAGTGTAATGTGAGGCAGATGCACGTTGCCTCCCTCAGGCCTCCATGGTTCTCTCTCCCCTCTTCCCCACTGTACTTTCCCACAAAGTCGAAGGAGATGAATTACCTGCCCAACGAGCAGCTCCTTGTCTTCCATCAAGGCCCGTGGCAGCCCTCAGGACTAAATATTGAATTCAGTAATTTCAGATAACCAGCCGCTCCTGTTCGTTCCAGCACCATCCGGTTCTGTTGCAGGGCTGCGACCTGAGCCATTAGCTCAGTTTCTCTCTCTGCAGATGCTGCCCAACCTGCTGAGTATCTCCAGCAATTTCTGTTTTTATTTGTCGGAAGAATCTGCAGAATTGCACATCCAGTCTTTTTTTGGAAATGTGTGTGTGCACTAAACTTTCTCCCCAGTTCATGCACCTAAGATCATACCATCAAAATACAGTCTGTTCGTCACATTACAATAGTTCGGGTGTCAAGGACAACCACCTGTTTTGCGTTGAGATGGTGGTGTGGATTTTGTGGGATGGGGAGGCAAGTTCCTGGCATTTTCTGCTCTCCTACAAGTGAAGATGTGTAGATCTCTCAACAGGCGTTTCTGGAGAAATCAGTTCCAGCATTGCCGCTCAGGCTCAGTGCCTTGGCAGGTCTCTGCCGTGTAGATTCATAGATACAGCATGAAAATGGACCCTTCGGTCCAACTCCTCCATGCTGACCAAGATGCAAATCTACGCTAATCCTATTTGCCTACATTTGGCCCATATCCCTCCAAACATTTCCTATCCACATACTTACCCAAATGTCTCTGAACTGTTAAAATTGTTCCTGCCTCTTCCACTTCCTCTGACAGCTCGTTCCACATACCCACCGCCCTCTGTGTGAAAAGTTGTCCCTTTAAATCTTTCCCCCCTCACTTTAAATCTATGCCGTCTAGTTTTTGACTCCCCTATCCTGGGAAAAAGACTGTGACCATCTATCCCACCCCTCCCCCCCCCCTCCGCTAATTCCGTAATTTTATATACCTCTATCAGGTCTCCCCCTCAGCCTCCTCCATTCCAGGGAAAGCAGTTGCTCCTTATAACTCCAGCCCTCCAGTCCAGGCAACATTCATCACATCCTTCCTTTAGTGTGGTGACCAGAACTGCACGCAGTATTCCAGGTGTGGCCTAACCAACAATCTGTACAACTGTAACACGACATCCCAACTCCTATACTCAATGCCGTAACCGAATAAAGCTAAGTGTGCCATACACCGCCTTCACTATTCGTGTACAGCAGGCATGGTAGTGTAGCGGTTAGCATAACGCTATTACAGCGCCAGCAACCCAGGTTCAATTCCAGCCACTGTCTGTAAGGAGTTTGTACGTTCTCCCCGTGTCTGTGTGGGTTTCCTCCGGGTGCTCTGGTTTCCTCCCACATTCCAAAGACGTAGGGGTTAGGAAGTTGTGGGCACGCTATGTTGGAGCCGGAAGTGTGGCGACACTTGCAGGCTGCCCCCAGAACACTCTACGCAAAAGATGCATTTCACTGTGTGTTTTGATGTACATGTGACTAATAAAGATATCTTACATGTGCCACTACTTTCAGGGAACTATGCACTTGTACCCCAAGGTCTTGCTGTTCAAGAACATTCCCCAGGACCCTGCAATTTATCATGTATGTCCTGGCCTGGTTTAACTTGCCCTGACTAGCAGGCAGCACAGGAAATTATCCAGTGATTCAAACTTAGGCATCCTGCATTTTAACCTTCTGCCTAACTCCCTATATTCACTACAGGACATTCCTTTTTTCTATCTATGTCAGTAGCAGCTATGTGTACAGTGATCTCTGGTTGCTCGCCCTCCCCCATGAGAATGTTCTGCAGCCATTCGGAGGCTTCCTTCGCACCAGGGAGGCAATGTACCATCCTGGGCTCTTGTTCACTGCCACAGAATTTCTTGTCTGCCCCCTTAGCTCGCAAGCTTCCTATCAGTACAGCTCCCTTCGACGCCACCCTCCGCTGCTGTGCCTCAGAGCCAGTCGTGGTGCCAGAGACCTGGCTGCTGCTGCTCCCCTCTGAAAGTTCGTCCACCCAGCAGTATCCTTGTTACTGAGGGGACTGGCCGCGGGGGAATCCTGCAGTCCCTGTCTACCCCTTCCGCCTCTCCTGGTGGATTACACTGGGGGTGGAGCTGAAAAGGCCCCTACCCACAAAACAGCTGAGAAGACTTTGATAGCAGTTAAACCATGGCATCTGAATTAACTGGCTGTCAAAATGTGTGGAATGTTTTTTGAATGACACTGAGACTCAGAAACCATCAAGAACATTTCAAAATTATTAAAAATTGAAGAGGTATTAGAAACTTTAAGAAAAAAAAATTAAAAGCATTCAAATTAATTCAAACAATAACGAAAAAAACGTAATCCCTCCAGAAGTCAGTGGAGACGATCTCCCAACACCAGGGGTAATTGGGTTTAAGTGGTGTGGAACTACTGCAACTTCGCATCTTGCTGCTGCACTCCAGGTGGATACGCAAATGCAGGACTCCAAACTTCCCCACCACTCAGGCAGGGAGATGCCACAAGTTGCATGTGGAGCGACTGACGTTGTCCTGCACAATCCAGCCCGGGAACATAAGTGCTAGCTGGCTAATAGTGGATCTTTAAAAGAAAAATAAATGACTGCGAATGTTGGAAGTCAGAGGCATTAAAAAAAGAAACATTGTCAGTGAGTCACTACCTGAAAGAATAACTAATTGGTGTGTTGGATTTGCTGCTGTGGAGTTGATCATTGTCAGCTAAAAATTTTAACCAAAATATTTGACATCGAAAACAGAATCTGATATACTTGTGTGAAATGCCAATCAGCCCTGAGCCTTGGGATCGGATTTAAAGGCACGGTTCAGTTACCATCCCTTTTGTTTAATAAACAGAATATTTTTCTGGTGAATGGGAGTTCCCCACATTCTTTTATCAGTACAGAGGAGCATTATAACTTGGATAGTTCCTGCACTCTCCTTGGAAGGCTGCCATAGCTCAATGTCACTGTGAAATATTCTCTGGGAGTTGGCTGGAAGGATTAACACGTTACTTTTGGCAACAGCTTTGGATGGAGACTGTTTTGGTTGTAGAAAGGGGGTGCTGAACTATGGGTGTGAAAACGACATAATATGAAATCTTGGCATGGAATATTCCTGTAAGCAGTTATTTCTGTGAGAGTTTGCTTATTTCTAATCTTCCCAGTGTGGTTCTGTGTCCGGCATAGAAGGGTAGAACAAATAGCAACTGATACCCTAATCTCAGAAAGAGTAAAATCCTACAATCTCTCTGATATGGCTTTAAACAGAACCCCTCCCTCTTGGAGAGGAATAAGAGTTTTATCTTTCCTCTGTAGTTTTGAGCCTATATATTCCGTTTGGTTTCCCAGTGCCCAAGGATCACTTACTTCAACGTTAGATGTGCGTCACAGTGGAAGTGAACAAAATTCCCATTGAGTTAGGGAACCTGAACTTCAGTTGACCCACTTGGTAAGGACCAAGTCATTCATCCTGAAGTCTTTTTCTTCTTTTATCAACAAAAACAAAATTTAAAGCAATTGTTGAGATATGGTCTCAGTTTTCATCGCTATTTATTTATTCAAACAGTTGCCAACCTTCTGCCTTCTCCTGCCTTGGGGCTTCTCTCACCAGCCCTGCTCAAATGGGGTACCTATTCCAGGTGACTTCATGACCGCCCGAAATCCAGGCTGTTGAAATGCTGCGTTCCCTTGGAGAATGTCCATCCCCAAACAAATCATCCCCTCCCCCCCACTCCCCTCTCCCCCACCCCATCTCTTCCCCAGCCTACCCCTCTCCCCACAACTCCTCTCTCCCCCCACTCCTCTCTCCCCCCAACTCCTCTCCCCCTCCCCCTCCTCTCTCCCCAACTCCTCTCTCCCCCCACTCCTCTCTCCCCGCTCTCGTCTCCCCCACCCCATCTCTTCCCCAGCCCACCCCTCTCCCCCCACTCCTCTCTCCCCCAACTCTCCTCTCTCCCCCAACCTCCTCTCTCCCCCCAACTCTCTCTCTCCCCAACTCTCCTCTACCCTACCCCTCCTCTCCCCCTCCCACTCCTCTCCCCCTCCCACTCCTCTCTCGCCCCAACTCCTCTCTCGCCCAACTCCTCTCTCGCCCCAACTCCTCTCTGCCCCCAACTCCTCTCTCGCCCCAACTCCTCTCTCGCCCCCAACTCCTCTCCCCCAACTCTCTCGCCCCCAACTCCTCTCTTCTCCCCCACTTCTCTTCCACCCCACTCCTCTCTCCCCCACCCCACCCCCACCCCCCCCCCCCCCCCCCCCCCCCACGTTGATGGCCTCAGATGCATTGTTCAGATTGCTTCATCACTTGTGGGGTCGTGCTCCCTCTCGTCCAAAGCCGGAAATCTTCATTGACTGTGTTTGGCCTCCCTGCTCCTGTGCAGGCTGCCTGGTCACAGCCTGTTACATCCCACAGGTCACTGAGCAGTAACACACTTTCCCATGCACTGGCTTTTCTACCAGAAAATCTTCCTTATTTTCAAATCTTTCGTGGCTTTTTTCCACAACATCCCCCCACCCCCACCCCCACCCTGTGTCCTTCAAAGTCACTCTGCTCCTTGGCCATTGACTTGCTTCCAGTTTGTCCCGTCTCATCCCGCCATTCCTTCAACGTAACGTACATTCAAGTGTAGAGCTCAAGCTTTTTTTTACACAATTTTTACTGCAGAATTCTCTTTCTGCTACACGCTTTTGATTTCTTTGATTATCATTCTCCTCTTCACTGTCCTGTGCCACCGCATTGTCTTTTCTCCTTAATTTACGAAGCATCTGCTCACTGGAGCCTCCCCTTTTCCAATTGGTTTAAAGCGCTCTTCGTACGATTCACCAGGACACTGGTCCCAGCACGATTCAGGTGAAGCCCATCTCTACAGAACAGCTTCCTCCTCCCCGTGAATCGGGCCCCATTTCCCCCACACCAAGTTTTCATCTACCTGTTGACGTCTCTAATCTTATTCACTTCCTGCCAGTTTGCATGTGATCATCACCCTTGTGGTTCTACTTTTTAATTTTGCCCTGAATTGCTCATAATCTCCCAGCAGTATGTCCTTCCTACTCCTACCTATGTCATCAGTCACCACACGGACCATGGCAACAGGATCCTCCCCCTCCCACTCCCAAGTTCCTCTCCGTCCCAAACGTCCTTAACACTGGCACCAGGCAGGCAGTGTCAGGTCTCAGTGCTGCAGAGTGTCTGCTCCCCATAATTACTCTCCACACAGTTGTGTGGTGTGCTCTGCCATGGACGGATTTTATATCCTCCCTGCAGCCCCACCCTCGTCCATACAGGGCACAAGAACCTTGGCCTTATCCCTGTCCAAGGTCTGAGGGTCTTCTGGAACCGTCCTCTGCATCCCTCTACCTGCCTCTCCTGTGGTCACACCATCCTGTCCCCGATCACTCATGATGGTTAACGTAAGGGGCGGGCCTGCCTCCTGAAGAATCGTGTCCGGGTAATTCTCCCCCTCCCGAGATGTGTTGCGGTGTTTGGAGCTGAGACTCTGGCTCATCAACCCTGAGCCGAGGTTCCTCGAGCAGCCAACACCCGGTGCAGATGTGGTCACTGTTCACCACAGTAGGGTCTACTGGCACCCACAACACCTCACCTGCTCGGCATCTCTGCTTGAATGAATTATTTGAATTAATGAGTTGGATTGGATTTCACCACGTTAAGCATGTACTCCTTGTCCATTACTGAGGCGCCCTAATTTAAATTTCTTGGCCAATCAGAAGACAGAGAGAAAAATACAAATGAAACGTACCCACCAATCATGTACTTGCTATCCTGTGACCTAACAGTCAGGAACAGGGCAATTAGAGATGGCAAATACACAAAGGCTCTGCTAGTGATGTCCAAAGTGAATGAAATATGTGTGGCTTTCTTACAGTGCAGGTAATCCACGCTACTCTCACCTTTATTGTTTTGAATGGCAGCATTTACCATCGACAAGGGTGTTCCTATTGTCCGTCTGTCTGTGTGGTTTGGGAGCTGTGAATCCCATTTGTTCTGGCAGTAATTGCTTTCACCTTGATCTTACTTGGACTTCAAACAATCAAAGACCTGAGGCATTTCTGCATTTTGGTGCTTCAAAGGAATCTGTGCCAGTTACTCATTTTCACCGTTCCCTTCTGTACTTCCATGTGTATCAACAGAAGTTGACTGGTGTAAGTACTAACTGCTAACATCCCAGAAATGGTACTTGCCTTGAGCCAGCTGCAAGGCATTTGAAACATTCAGGCTCTGTTATGATCAGATCCAGGAAATGTGATGCTGAAGGAACTCGTGTATTTTTCTGCAACCCTGTGGACGATGGATGGAGATTAGTTACAATCCCACGACCTGAATGATTTGTACTGGGGCAACAGACCATTTCTTCAGTAGATATTTAACCTTATTTCATCACTTCCTTGTATGAAAAGGGACATGTCATAACATCATTTTACTTCACAACAAGTAACTGTACAACTGTAACAAAACCTTCCAATTCTTAAATTCTAAGCCTTTCACAATAAAGGCCAACATGCTTAACTCCTTGTTGGACCTGCCTGCTAACCTTCCGTGACTCATCCTGCTAAATTTCACTGTTGGTATTGGTATTGGTTTATTATTGTCACTTGTACCGCGGTACAGTGAAAAACTTGTCTTGCATACCGATCGTACAGATCAATTCTTTACACAGTACATTGAGGTACTACAGGGTAAAGACAATAACAGAATACAGAGTAAAGTGTCACAGCTACAGGAATGTGACTAATAAAGATATCTTATCATCATACAAGGGAACCATTCAGTAGTCTTATCACTGTGGGATAGAAGGTGTCCTTGAGCCTGGTGGTATGTACCCTCAGGCTCCTGTATCTTTTGCTTGATGGGAGAAGAGAGAATGACCTGGGTGGGTGGGGTCTTTGATTATGCTGGCTGCTTCACCAAGGCAACGAGAGGTATAGACAAGAGTCCAAGGAGGGGAGGCTGGTTTCTGTGATGCGCTGGGCTGTGTCCACAACTCTCTGCAGTTTCTTGTGGTCCTGGGCAAAGCAGTTGCCATACCAAACCATGATGCATCCAGATAGGATGCTTCCTATGGTGCATGGATTAAAGTTGGTGAGTGTCAACTTGCAGTCTCTCTCCAGATAGGTAATCCACCTTTTGATTCCTCTTACCGAAGTGCGTGACCTCATACTTCCCCACTTTTGGCCAGGTTTTCACCCAATCACTCGTTCTATTTACATCCCGTTACAGAATCCCAATGTCGTTGTCACAACATTCCTTCCCCCTATTTCCATTTCAGTACGAACGGGTCACTGGTTTCTGAGTTGGTGCTGTTATGGAGTTGCCAGTGGGAAGATTCCTTATTGTTATATTTTTTTGTGCATTTCCCATATTTTCAATCTCTCTTCCTCTTCACATTGAGAGGTTGTCATTTCCAAGCTCAACAAGTAAATGAGGAGAGACTTTTTAAAATGGGATGGAAAAAATAATTTGTTTTATTTTGATATCTATGGTGTGATGAATTCGTTGGTTAGCGGAGAGAGTAGGGAGCTGATTGTGGTTCTGTGAACAAGCTCTGTCAGATCAGCCGTTGGCCGAGTGAAGCTGTGTTTTCTATCCAAAGGTGGCTTTGTTCTCCTGACCGCGCTGACTTGAGCTGAGGGGTGGTTTGAAATGGAAAGGCTGTCTTTCCTTACTGCACAGCCTGAAGTTCCCCAAGGCCTTTCAGTCTCACCATCTGCATGAGTAATAATTCTGATATATCAGCTCTTCTGAGTCTTGTTTTGTAGTTTATCACGGAACAACATTTTCCCCTTTCCATCAGAAGTTATTGTTAGCTCATCGAGCTTTGTTTTTTGCTGTGTTTCTGAAATGTTGTTGGACATGGAAGGTGATATATTGTGCTGTAAAAAGCATTGTGTCCCTAGAAAGGTCAACATCCGGTATTAATTTTCCGCTCTGAAATTAGCCAGTTCATAGAGATGGGAAATGTATATTTTGCATACAGTAGGATCACATTTGATGAATCTCTTTGAGGTATATACGTTGGCCAGATTGAATTGTCCTTCGACAGCTGCATTTGTTGTTAATCTGTTATAACTGATGGCATGCAGTTATTAGTTATTAGTGTTTATGGTGCACAAGAATAAAGTAAGTAGGAGTAAATATTCCATAATAAACTATTAACTTGCTAGAGAAGCTTGGTCTGTAAGATTAGAAGAGTCATTTTATGTTACTTTAATGTGTTCAATGGCAGTGATTTTTTTGTTTTGTTTTTGAACAAAAATCTCAGTGTTATATTAAAGTCTCACAGCTTTTATTTCTAAATCATACCACCAGAGCAAAAGTAAACTGGAGCAAGGAAATATTGAAACCAAGCAAGCAAAGACCATAGCAGAGGATCAAGTGAGGCGCCTCATGGATGAAGTAGAGAAGTTGAAAAGGAAAGTTGTCAAACTACAAGCTGAGATTGGTGAACGCGATCAAATAATTGATAACATGAAGGAAGAAGAGAACAGACAGAAGGATAAACTTGCACGACTGGAGGTAACGCAGATATGGTTTCTCTCCCCACCCTATCCTCTTTCTGTCTAAAGATTTTGTATTTCAGTCATTTTAATGTGGTTATAGTTCTTCATTAAGTTTGTATCGGCAGAACACAGAAAAGCCTGTCTTATACAGGAGGTAAGCAACCAATAATTCGAGGTTTGTCCATCCCATCATAACATACCGGAGGAAGGCAAACATTGTGCCGTGTTTACCCCTCCATTCAAAAACGGAGCATTGCTGGTGAAGGAATGTGAAACTCCGGGGGCTTCCACTAAAGCAGTTCAGAGCCCTAAATCTCAAAATATTTTTGTAACTCCCTGCCTTTCCTGGGACTCATTTGCAGAAACATGAGAACCTCCTGAAATAGACTTGAACTTGTGCATCCAATTGAGGGTGTTAGCAGTCCAAAGTAACAATATGCTCACTTGGCAATAAAGCAATGTTTTATTGTGTTAAAGTGTGATTCAGTGATCACTTCAACTTTTGCAGCAAGAGAAGAAGCAACTGGAATCGGCCTTGAGGGAAGTTGGAGATCAGGAACAGGATGTCTCGATTGCAAAAAGAGCTTTGGAAAGTCGGCTGGAAGATGTCCAGGTGAGCTCCAGGCACCGAGACATCACATAAAGGCAGGTTCTAGTGAGACAACTGTTTAGTTACTCCTTCCCCTAACACATCCCTTAGCTTTGATGTTATACTGTGGAATGATCAACAATCTGTATGCCACTATAACAGCAGAGGGAGGCATACATATCTATTGTTCCAACATGCGGTTACCAGCCACTTAAAGCAACATTTCTCCAACTGAGAAGGGAGAGTTTTCCCAGTCTGAGAGCAGTCAGTTGAAGACCCACTGTATTCACATTTTGGACAAAAGATAGCGGTTAGGTTCACGTGGATTTGGGATTGAGTTCTTCCTGTCCCTGGATGTGGATCCCAGTACTAATTATGTGACCACTACTGAATCTTTAACTGCACTGACATGGAGATCAGCAGCAATGGTGGGGAAACATGGAGATCTTAACTCAACCTTTATCAGGCTTCGCTTCAGAATTTGGAATTTCTCCTCTCAAGTGGAAATATTTTCAAGCTAGATTTGTCACATTGTGTTTACCAGAAACATTTTGGGTATACGTATGTCTATATATTATTGTTTTAAGTACAGTAATTATATTTGTAATAATACCAGTTAGTACCAGTCAAGCCTGCCCCACCAATCAATATGATCATAGCCGTTCTGCCCCAAACCTCATCTCCTCTTCTGTTAATTAGTGACGGTTTTAAAGTGCATTACAAAACTTCTTGAGATTTTCTCTTAGAACCAAGCATGAGCAATGTAGGAACTGCATTTGCCTTGGGACACTGGTTTAAAGTGAATATTTTGTTGGAAGTGGCAATGCAGGGAAGTTATCCCGAAACCTTAGATGGTGGAGAAATGGGCATTGAGCACCTTGGTCCCAAAAACCACGGGACTCATGTAGGATTGGTGTAAGTGGGTGGTTAATGGTTGGCATGGACTCGGTGGGCTGAAGGGCCTATCTTTGTGACTCTATGACTGACTCAGTCCTGTGGCTGGCTATAGGACTTACCTGTTCCTAGTGAGGAGCCTGTTCTCCATCTGCAATGCAACCTTTTGGCAGGGTGTATGCAGGGGTAATGCTGTTCCGCAGCTGCTGGCCCAGTCGGTCTCACTGGCCATGGTGTAAGGCTGCACCACACTGCTCACAGACTTCACATCCTGCCTGACCCAAGGTCAGCTTCTGACTTGTGTCTGTCTCTCACCAAGGTCATGTACTTCAGCTTGGTGACATGGCCCAACTTTAGCCTGGTCCCAGTGCCTCCCTTCTGTGCTGTTTAACCTCTAGACCACGAGCCCCATGCTTGCTGGCCTGGATTCGCCCCAGAACAGCAAGAACACAGGAGCAGGAGTAGTCCGCCTGGCCCCTCAAGCCTGCTTCACCATTTGATGTGATTATGCCCCCAGCTTCACTGTCTCCTTCTGTGCCAGTTCCCCACAGCTCTCAATTCCCTGATCTTTCTTTCAAAGCTTTAAATTCTTTCCTCTTTGAATCCTCCCGATGATCTGGCCTCCACAGTCCTCTGGGGCAGAGAATTCCAGAGATTTATCGCCCTCTGTGAAAAGAAATTCCTCCACACCTCAGTTTTAAATGACCAGGTCCTTATCTTCCAACTATGTCCCCTCGTTCCAGTTTCTTGAACTAGTGGAACCTTCCTAATGTCTACCCTGGTGGACAAATTTGGGTTGTTTTCTTTGGAGCTGCAGAGGGTGAGGGGAGACCTGACAGAAGATTATAAAGTTATGGGAGGCATAGACAGGGTAGACAGCTGGTAACTTTTTCCCAGGCTTGAAATACCAGAGGGCATGTACTTAAGATAGGAGGGGGAATGTTCAAAGGGGATATGCGGGATAAGTTTTTCACATAGAGAGTGGTCGGTGCCTGCGATGTGCTGCCAGGGGTGGGGGTGGAGGCAGATATTATAGACGCATCTAAGTGGCTCTTAGATAGGCACGTGGATGTGCAGAGAATTGAGGGATATGGACCATGTGCAGGCAGAAGGGATTAGGTGTCATTAACTTAATTAGTTTGGCACATCGTGTGTTTCAGTGAGGTCGCCACCATTCTTCTGAACTCCAAAGAATACAGATCCAGCTTCTTTAGCCGTTTGTGATGCATAAGGGGGCCAACACTATGCACAGCAAGAGAGAGGAAAAACTGTGCACAGTACTCCAGCCTCACCAACACCCTTACATTTGTAACAAAACTTCCCTGTTTCTAAACTCCAACCCCCTTGCAGTAAATGCCAGTTTTGTCCTGCAGTGTGACCTTCAGCTCCTCCTGTGCCTCAGAGTCAGATTTTGTTTGAATAGCCCTTCTGGGACATCATATGTTAACAATACGACAGAAATACAAGTTACTTCTCTGGATCTGTTCCTCTGTGCCAGTGGTCCCCTCCCCTCGAGCAGCCGGGCATCATGTAGCCTCGCAACCTGTCGTGTAAATGACTATTAAAAGGAATGCCGTAATGCTGGAGAAACATTTATAGTTCCAACAAGTGAGTGACTGTTTCACAGAACACCTGCACTCTGTCCGTAACCGCGATCTACATCTCCCAGTTGCCAGTCACTTCAACTCCCCCTCCCACACTATCACTGATATGTCAGTCCTCGGCCTCCTCCACTGCCAGGAGAATTCCAAGCGCAAACTGGAGGAACAGCACCTCATTTTCCATCTTGGAACCTTGCAGCCTAACGGCATGAACATTGAATTCTCCCACTTTAGGCAATCCCCACCCTCCTTCCCCACATCCCCCCCCCCCCCCCCCACCATGCCCCTTCTCTTCTTCCCTTTCCTAGCCCCTTTTACCTCTCTGTTCTTACCTTTGTCCCATCCCCCCAGTGGATCGGCTCTCCCCACCTCCCCCGCACCTGCCTGTCACTATCTCTTACCTGCATCTACCTATCACCACCTTGTACCCACCCCGCCTCCCCTCTTTTGTCCACTGCTCTGCTTTTCCCTCCTATATATCGGGCTTCCCCTTTTCCTATCTTCAGTCCTGAAGAAGGGTCCTGACCCGAAACGTTAACCGCCTGCTTTTCTCCACGGATGCTGTCTGGCCTGCTGAGTTCCTCCTGCATCATCGTGTTTTTCATCTGGATTCCAGCGTCTGCAGTCCTTTGTTTCTCAAGTGAGTGAAGCTACAGCTGTATTGCCCCATACACCTCTCTCCAGTCATTTGGATGAAGACTTGCATGATCAGTGTTTGAACACACATTATCATTCATCAGCAGAGCTTGGTGTATCCAGACTGAAATTCTCAGCTCCAAACTGTGGATCGGAGTTCTAGCTCAAAGACGAGGGTGTACTTCAAGGCTATTGACTCCACACGTATAAAAACAGCTTAGAAGTACACATTCTCTGATAGTTATCTATGAAAAGAATTTCTTGGCAATAGAGCAGAGGATTTGTGTAAAAATGCACATTTAATTGTCTTTAATAAAGATCATTAGATTAGTTTATTGTCGTATACACCAATCTGCAATGAAATTCCATGTTTGCATGAAGCTCACAGAGTATTGGTATTGGTTTATTATTGTCACTTGTACCGAGGTACAGTGAAAATCTTGTCTTGCATACCGATTGTACAGGTCAATTCATTACACAGAGCAGTAACGATTATAGTAAAGGTAATGAGTAGATCTGTAGAGAGCAGCTTGCAACGAGTCGCCATGTTCCGGCACCATCTTTCAAACATAATTACTTGGATTTGAAGCACTTTGGGACATTCTGAGGAGGCAGAAGGTGCTGTATCGATGCAAGCTCTTTCCTTATTAAAGTCCTGCTGCCAGTTAAACTACTTTGCACATGCACAGCAATAAATCTTCCTGTCCAACAGCACTGTGGGAATATCATGTGGCCTACTCCTGCTTCAAAATCTCATGTTCTTCGTCACACAGATTGTGGTGGCAGGCCACCGTCTCCTCAATAAATTCCAAGCTTGCCTGTGATAGTCATAATTCCATGAGGGAAGGTATACATTGTAATGATAAATACAACGATGAGCACAAAACAGCAGAATGGTGCAAAGATTGTAGTGCAAAAAACTAATAAAGTGGCAATAGCAGAATAACCGAGAGAGGCAGAGTCGAGAGTGCATTTCTGTGAGCAATCCTCCAAGGTAAATTGCCTTCATGTGGACCTCACTGTAAATACTCAGCAGGTCAGGCAGCAGCTGTTGAGAAAGGGAAGTTAATGGGATCGTGCTGGAGCTGTCCCAGTGTCCGCACTCGCTGCCCACAGTGCTCACACAGACTCAATGTTTTCTGTTTGTGGAGAGCTGGGTCTTCTGACACTCACCCCAAGAGATGGAGTGTGGTCTGAGAGCAGAGTCAGCCCAGGGTGATGTACTGCTGATCCCACCCTCAACCTGCCCTGGTGGCTGCTGGAAGAGGCTTTTGAACGTTTTAATTTTTTATAGTGCTCTAAAACTATTGAAATTGATAAAAAAAAACATGAATTTTTAGAAGTTTTAAAATAAAATGATTCAATTAAAAGATTTTAAAATACTAACAAATAATCAAAGACATGTACAACCCAAATGTTTAGCTGCCCATCACTGGCCACAGAGTCACTGACTCACATATGTGAAGTTTCTTCATCAAATGTGTAAAGGTGCTGAACCCTGAATCCTTGTAATAAATCCCTTGCTCCATTGTGGATGCAGAGCCTTATTTGAATAAAGTCAGCGGTCATATGTCAGCCAGTCCCAAGGTGAAGCTGAGGGGCCAGATGCGAAGTGCAGCTGGCCTTTTCTCTCAGTTCGTTCCTGAATGCTATGTTTGGCTGAAAGTGCCCAGAGGTTTGGGACTTGCTCTGGTATGAACAGCCAGTGGGTCCCTCCAGATCCATGGGCCCAGGTATTAAGAGCAGGAAAAGGGGTAGTAGGGAAGGAACAAAATGGAAGATGTATGATTGAAGGGAAGAGAGATTCAAGATAAAAGAGGGAGTACAGTGCAAATGGGGGTTATAATTTCTTATATTTTAATTAGTTTAGATGTAGGAGGTGGTTGTTGGGCCCACTGAGTCTGTGCTGGCTCTCTGAGCGATCCTATTAATCCCATTGCCACACTCATTTCCCTGTAACCTGTTCTCTCTCACATACTCATCACCTCCGCCCTGTTTCTCTACACCTACACTAGGGGTTGTTTCCAATAACCAACCAACCTCCTGACCTGGATGTCTTTGGGACATGGGAGGAAGCCAGAGCACCCAGAGAAAACACAGTCAGTCACAGGGAGAACATGTAAACTCCACACTGGCAGCCCCCGAGGTCAGGATTGAACCTGGGCCTCTGGAGCTGTGAGGCAGCGCACCACCCGCTATGTTACTGTGCCACCCCTCAGCTAACAGGGCAACAAGAAATAAAAGATGAATGTCAACGAGTGTAAATAGCAAAAGCAGGATCTTCGGCCTGGGCTTCTGCTGACTGGTGGGCCACTCGAGCTTGCCGACCGCCAGCCCTCGAGCCCCTCTCTGGCTGGAGTCACAGTGAATGCAACTTAACTCTCTTCCTGGTCCAGTCCTATTGCGATCATGGTGTTGGCTGTTTCCTTGCCAGTGTGCTGTCCTAGGGCGCGTTCACCCCTCCCTGGAGTGGCTGTAGTGTGTAGTCTTCGACTGGGAAAGCAGCTCCCAGCTGACCTGCAAGGCCCCAGTGAAAAACCCCCGGCAGAGTTGGATTAAGCCCCATCCCAGGGCTTCACCAGCTGGTAAAGCTGTTAAAATGTTTGTAAATGTCAAGGAAAGTTCCTCATTCACAAACATTCTAAAACAATTGGTGTCAACAATTTGAAAACAAAACTATAAAAATATTTTGAAATTAGAAACATTTCTACAAAAAAAATGAATGTAAATATTGAAAATACCAGTAAACACTTTGGAAACAAAATCATATTGATCAACTCAATTCAATAAAAAGAAGGCAATAACGCTGCATTTTTCTTTCCAGAGCTATTTCTTCCACTTGAGATTCACTGGACCTGCATCAGATTAACTCAGCACACAATTTACGAGACTAACTGAGATAAGATATCTTTATTAGTCACATGTACATCGAAACACACAGTGAAATGCATCTTTTGCGTAGAGTGTTCTGGGGGCAGCCTGCAAGTGTTGCCACAATTCCAGCGCCAACATAGCATGCCCACAACTTCCTAACCCATATGTCTTTGGAATGTGGGAGGAAACCGGAGCATCCAGAGGAAACCCTAGCAAATGCACAGATATTTGTGCTGCTTCCACTGGATTGCACATGGAGTCTAATGCAGAGGTGTCCCAGGATCAGCACCTTTGCTCCAGTGTGGGCAAATGCTGACTCCTTGTACCGACCAGAGCCAACAGGGTCTCACTGTGCAATCTTACAGTCTGTTTTACTGAGCTGACTTCTGCTGTAGCTTTGCTGTTTTTGAAAAAGCTGCATTAGAACCACCGAGCAGATTAGCCCGTATCTGCAGAGACTAAAACAATGTTTCAGATCCATAACCTGCCATTAGGACAGGAAAACTGCAGGGGTATAACAGGTTTTAAGCAAATGGGCAGTCGTTCATGATGTAGTTGCTATTGCTTTTGACTTAATGATGAATTTTAGTTACTTAATATCTCTCTCATTTTACAGAGAAACTTCAACAAGAGATCACAGGAGTATCAGGAATTAAATGAAAGATTTCAGACAGAGACCGTTCAGAAGGACCTTCTAAAGAAAATGAAGAATGAAATGGAGGATGAGAAAAGGCAGTTGGAGAAGATGGTTGAAAAGCTTCAGAAGGAGGTTGGAGCCTTTACATCAACACTCATCACAGTGCAGATGATTCAGTTGATACTAATGCAACTCTTTAGTAATCCATGGCTGGAAGATACCTTCACACTTCTCTGTCAAGAGTTAACTTCACAGCGATGTTGCACTTACTTTAACCTCATTTCTATCTAGACATCAATGGGCAGCAACTTGCTGTGAAATACCACCAGTCTTGCACCAATTTGCCTGTGTTTGGGGCAAGTTTGGGATTTCCGCACACATGCACAAAGTCTTGAACTTGCTGCCTGCCCTTCCCCAGAAATTCCCTCTCTGCCCTCAGACGTTGGACTCCTTACGGATTCCAACTCCGGAGAGCGAACCACGGAATTCCCCAGTTACATCGGGGAATCTGTCTATTGAACTTGCATCAGGCAAACCTGTTGCAGAAACAGAGAGTCCGGAAGGGAAGGGCAGAATGTGGGTGATCGAGTTAGACCTGGGCTGTGAGAGGGCCTGGTTTGATCTTTATCCTTTGTGTTGTCTGTCTGGAGTTTGCACGTCCTCTCCCTGGCTTCACTGGTTTCCTCCTACACCCTGATGTTGGAAGGTGAATTGGCCACTGCAAATCATCCCTTACTGTAGATTAATGGGGAAAGGAGTCACAGGGGAACTGATGTCCATGTGTGAGAGAATGAGGGGAAAGTGAGGCAAGATCATTTACTTGCTTTGATTAAGTGTTTTAATTGTTTGAAACTGTTTTTAAATATTTCAATTATTTGATTTTTAATACTTTTTAAGATTTATTCTTCCATTGATTTTTAATGGGTCTTTAAATATCAAGGATATGTAGAAGGATTTGACAGGTTTGACAGTTGGCTAACTGAAGCAAAATATTGCAGATGTTGGAAATCTGAAATAAAGGTGGTCAGTATTGGAAGTGGCAAGTGGCAGCAGTGGAAACTGAAGCAATATTTCAGGTTGGTGACCCTTCCGTTGAGGTCAGTGGCCAATTATTGTTGGCTGGTTGGTTGTCACCACTCTCTGTGCTGCCTTGTGAGCAGACTCGGTCCGCCCCTGTGAGGGCATTGGTGTGCTGGATTCGGGCAGTGAAGGCAGATCAGGAAAACTTGCCACGTCGGTCAGTGGTGATGCTGGCGGAACACCAGTAGCGGCAAGTCCTGCTCGATGACATAAAATAAAATTACAAACGTCGATTTATTTAAAAGCTACCGAATAATGAAATCATCAAGCCAAATGAACACAGTAGTAATAGAAGGATACTTGAGTATCATTTGAGTGCCCTCATTTTACTTTTGTTCAGAAGGTGACATGTCATGTATAATGTCCAACAGGGCACTGGACTTTAAAGGAAACCTGAGTGCCCAGTAAGAATAGGCAGTGTAACCTGGCTCTCACAGTTACGGTGGTCTGGATGATATCCCTAAGAGTTGGGACTTGTGGGTAGAGCAAGGAATATTGTTTCATTCTTAGGAAGTGTCAGTCCTATTAGGCTGTATTTTTTCATCTCCTAGTGTCAGGACGGTGGCACCAGTTGCCTGACTACCAGTTGCCTGACTACCCTCTTGGTGTGAAACAACAGACAGTGGGGTTGTGGGAGGGCCAGTTTGCTGGTACTGTGAAGATTTCACCGTCATAGTGTCCGACAGCACAGCACAAGGCCCTTTGGCCCACCATGTCCATGCCAGCCCTTGTACCTATTTATACTAATCCCATTTATTTAAGGAGTTGTTCCAAGTAGTGGAAGGAGGTTAAATCTGTGATTCTTGCTATTTTTGCACACAAGCTCTTCAGTGTCAACTTTCAAGGATGAGCGACTTCAATGATGTGGGGAACTGTTCTCTTCAGGGCAGAGGAGATTGGGAGCAGATTTGAGAGAAATGCTTAAAATTGTTTGCAGTTTTAATCAAGAAAGTAAGAAGGTTTTGATTGTAATGAGGTGGGAGTGTCGGTGCCTTGAGGGCGGTGGCTGAAGAACTATAGAGGGGAGATGAGGGTAATTGTTTCTGTGATCTGGTGTGCACAGTTTGGAAGTGGTGTAACCAGACTCTGTCATCATATTTAAAAGGGCATTTTTTAATTTCAAAAAATTTACTCTGTTCATCAAATTTCCATGCATATATAACACAGAACATTTCAATGTCAGCATTTTTAGTGCAAGTCATGTTATTCTATTTACAGTACATATGCGCGACATTGGATTTCCTCTACATATGTTCCTTGAGCAAGCAGTCCTAGGGGCTTTACATAGCTTCCAGCCCCTCCCTGTGCAATGGCAGACTTTCCGGGCAAGCACACATCGCAAAGGGAAACAGATGAGGGACTTGTTCCCAGCACAGCCATCTTAGGGCAATGTGCAGTGACACTGAGACTGTGGCTGTACAAGGGAACTCTGACAGGGAGGCCCTTCTTCCCTGCAGCCAAGCACTGTCTCAGTGCTTGTTTGAAAATGTCGAGACCTTCCGTTGAATGTTGACGCTCTGCTTGGGGGAGCCAATCTTCAGGTTCCATCATCTCCTTTTCCTGCAGCTTCTCTGGGACCTTGCATACAAACCACTGCTTGATTGACTTATGGACAAGGAGTATGGCACAGTCCATCTGAAAGGCATGCTCTGCAACACCAGTGACAGATGGAACCCCAACACATAGTGACACTTGGTTTTCATCAACCCAGGCTCTACACACAGCTTGAAGCACCCACGCACAGAGAGCCATCTCTGGAGGAATTATGTTTCTGCAGCTATCGTATGTTTCTGGTTTCCGGAAGGTAGTCCGTACAGTGCAGGAGCTGGCATGGGCCTCAGCTGTGCCACATACAACACTGGGAGCACCTCACACCTGACGATCAGTCCCTTCCCATGGTTGAGAAGGAGCACATTCCGAGTTTTGCTTCAACTTGGCTGTCAGCTCCACCTGGTCCATGTTTCAGCTCCTCTGGATCGTATTCCCATCGCCTTCAGGGAACAGCATGCGGTGAGGGGGAGACAGGATCAGTCGGACTGGTCTCCTCAGTGTAGTTGTCATTAACTGGGCCTTAAAGGCCAGTTCAAACTCATTGCTGATGCTCATTGGACCAACAGTGCATCGGAGCGGAAGATGGAGATGTCGTCCGTGTACACGAGAAAACAGGAGCAGAGGTAGGCCGTCAAATGACAAGAGCATCGCCCGTTTCTCTCTGAAATGTGTGTTTGCACGGGAAGTCTGCCATTGCACAGGGAGGGGCTAGAAGCTGCTCGCTCAAGGAATGTGCATAAAGAAAATCCAGTCTCATGCTGATGTACTGTAAATAGAATAACATGGCTTGTATTAAAAATGCTGCCATATAAATGTTCAAGCCTGCCCTGCCATTTAGGGTGATCAAGGTTGATTTATGTGGCCTCAGCTCCTCTCCGTGCCAGTTCTCCACACCCCTCTATTCCTCGATCTATCAAATATTTATCCATCTCCACTTTAAATACTTCCAACGATCCAGCTTCCATCACCCGCTGGGGCAGACAATTCCAGAGATTCGCCATCCTCTGTGAGAAGAAATTTCTACGTTACCTCAGTTTTAAGTGACCAGCCGCTTATCTTGAAGTTATGTCCCCTTGTGTGAGGCTGTCCCACTGGTGAAAACATCCCAACATCTACCCTGTCAAGCCCCCTTAGGATGTTGTATGTTTGAGTAAGGTCACTCTCGTTCTTCGAAACTCCATGGAATACAGACCCAACCTGTCTAACCACTCTTGGTAAGACGCAAAGGCTTTGACCCAAGCTGTCGGGGATTGTCACCCGCCTTAGAGTCATGTCCTTCCTAATGGGGCTGTCAAAAGGCTTGATAAAACACAAACAAGACAGAGGGAGAGAGCTGCAGTTCCATGTCCACATCCAGATCCCCCGCCAGCCTTCTGGCTGCGGGGAAGGAGTGGGCGGCTCACTGATCGGAGAAGGATCCCAGCGTGACGTTGGTGAATCTGACCATGAGCATTTGGGATACTAACAGGAAGTTTCTCTGCGATTGGTGAGGCCCATGCAGTCTCGACCAGGAATTTTGCTGTGGCCACTTCATCTAAAGGGCTGTTGAAGATGTCGCTCGGCTTGGCATTTTCCAGCGTTTCAGTCAGGAGCCGGGACGTGGCGTGCAGTCAGCTGACAGCTCTGCCACGTCAAGGGTTGGTGGGACATCGGCAGAAGCAGTGGGAGCTACTGGAAGGCAGCCAGCTGGAACCAGGGCATTCCAGTGATGAAGAAGTTGTTTACCAGCAGAATACCCAGGCCAGAAACAGATGCCATTGCCTCCTGACCACATCGATTGTCCATGAAATCACCCTCACCACCAAGGCCAGTAGAACTGCAGGCGAGGAATCCCAAATTTGCAACACTGCATAGTGCTTTCAACATTGCACATGTTAACCATAGCAGCCTTCAAACCAGTTGTATAAAAAAAGCTGTGGGTATACACTTAAAGGGAAAAAAATCCAGGGCGGCAGCAGAAAGGTGAAGTGGAACTAGTGGATAATTCACTTAGGGGCTCTGTATGGACACACTGGACTGAACAACGGGACTGTAAGGTGATTCAAATCTCGGCTTGGTGTAGAATATGGACCTTTAAAGAAATGTGTCTTTGCTTCTTTACCCCCTTCCCCCATTCTCATTTTACTGCTGTTACCTTGTGCAGATGGCTGAGATGATTAAGGACTCTCAGAGGTCGAGCCTTGATCTGCGGAAGGAACTTGATGAGTGCAAGGAAAAGAGCCGCAGTCAGCTGACCGCTCTGCAGCAGCAGCTGAAAACTAAAGGCCTGGAGGCTGAGAAATCTCAGATAATAACCAAGAAACTGCAGGATGAGGTAATGCAAGATAACTCTGTTTATTTAACCTTTGACCACTGGCCTTTAACCAAAGGATTTCACTGCAAAGTTGAGCAAATTCTTTCCTTAATGCAACACAGACTCACATTGGTAAAAAAAAGACTATAGAAAACTTTTTAGTTAGTAAAATAACAATGGCAGAGAGTGTATTTTCCTCTAAACCTTGTTGAGGAAATAATGGAACCTTGGCTTTCCTAAATCTCTCTGAAGGGAAACCAGTTCCCACCTCTGCCTGGTGTTTCAATAGAGTTAATTACAGATAAATACTGTCAACTTTTCTAGCTAATCCTCCGAAATTTTCTTTGTCAAAATAAATTCTTAGACTTGTATTTTGCATGCTTTTGGTTTTCCATGTAAATAACCGTTCAGAATTTTGCTGCCGGTGACCTCAGTTGCTTGTGATTTACTGGGAGCTTCCTGTTCTCTGTCAGAGGGAGATGGACAGAATTGTACGCATTCAAAATTTGAGCAAACACAGACAGACCTCCGAGCTCCTCAAAAAACTTGTTTAATCCAGAGTGAAACTCCAAAGCAAAAACTTTTCTAGCTTTGTTCTGAAAGGACCGATCACTGTATGTGACAGATGGCTGGCCAGAGGTTGTGGACAAAACCGCTGGCCAGCTGAAATGCAGATGTCAGTGTGTTCCAGATGTCTGTGTCCGTGCATTACAGCACAGGAGAAAAGATCGGGCTGGGGAGCAGGAGTGGGTGCATCTGACCACTGGCTCCAGCCTGGACTCGCCCTTGAGATCTGGGCCCCTGGCAACGTACTGAGCTGAGAGCTGGATACACCTGTGTCTGTCCTTCCTAATCACGTATCCAGCAGTGGCACGAGTCAGTGTAAAAAGGATTTAATTTGAATGAATTAATTTCAATAAAATGCATTTTTATGTAAATATGTTATTTAAGATTTTGAAAAAATGATTTACTTTTTCCAACTGTTTCAAAATGTCTGAAATGTCCCGAGACATTTGGAAAGGGTGATGATTCGTCTGACGTCCCAGCGGCTGTTCATTGCCTCCCACGGTCCGGGCCGGTCACTGCTCCGGGCCGGTCACTGCCTCGGGCCGGTCCCTGCCCCGGGCCAGTCACTGCTCCGGCCCGGTGTGTCTGCTCCAGGCCAGTCACTGCCTTGGGCCGGTGTCTGATCCGGGCGGTCACCGCTCTGGGCTGGTATTGCCTCCCACCACAGCACCAACTTTGGTCGGACAGGGGACCAGGCAGCACGTTAACCACGGGCCGCAGAGTTTTGGCTGATATCGTGTTCACGGAGAACACTGCACTGTTCTGAGGTTAGAAAAGCATTCAAAAACTGAACCTTTATTTTTGTCTCTTTGTGTTAGATGTCCTTGATGACCTGATAAACCAGATGGTGGCAGGAAGTGATAGTAAAAAGCCAGCCTCAGTGTGAGGAATACACTCCCAGTGATGATGCCACTGGAGGTTGTCTGTGTTAAAGCAGAGTTGACCCTGAACTGCAGCACGTTGCAGTTGCCTGATATTTTAGTGCAGCTTCTCCTGTCCACCACCAGACACATCTTCCCCTCCCCTTTCAGCATGCTGATGGGAACATTCTCTCTGCAACTCCCTGGTCCGATCCTCCCTCTCCACAACCACTCTCCTCACCGACCTGCCATGCAACTGTAGGAGGTGCAATACCTGTCCTTTTAGAACCATAGAACAATACACCACAATACAGGCCCTTCGGCCCACCATGATGTGCCGACCTTCAAACCACACCTAAGGCTATCTAATCCCTTCCTCCCACATATCCCTCTATTTTAAATTCCTCCATATGCTTATCTAACAACCTCTTGAACTTGACCAACGTATCAGCCTCCACCACCACCCCAGGCAGCGCATTCCACGCACCAACCACCCTCTGGGTGAAAAACCTCCCTCTGACATCTCCCCTAAACTCTTCCCTTCCCAAATACTCCTTCCAGGTGAAGCAGAGATCCACTAATACTTCATCAATCCAGTCCACTGTGTTCACTGTTCACAATGCGGTCTCCTCTGCACTGGAGAAACCAAACACGGAACAGGTGAAGTGCCATGCAGTTGGTCTGGGTGCCCTGCAGTTGTCATGTTCCTGTAGGGTGATAGGTGACCCTAAGCTTCCTGTCACCTGCCACTTTAATTCTCCATCCCATTCCCATTCTGACCTATCTGTCTGTGACCTCCGGAACTGCAGTACTGAGGCCCAATGTAAGCTTGAGGAACACAACCTCCTCTTCAGTCTGGACAAATTGTGCCTTCCTTGAACAATTTCAGGATCCTTGGGTTCTCTGTGACATGAACAGGCCAGTTCTGCTGTACGTCGTCCATCGGACCTTTGGTGCTGCCCTGACCTGCAGTTCCTTCCTTTGTTTTCCCCTCTCTCACTAATCCATAAACCAGATGGCTTCATCAGCAGCTTATCCCCAGGTCAACACCGACCTCACCCTATCAGAGATATTTCCCTCGTCCTCCCATCCCTCCACAACCTAAGGCTAACTCTTCCCAGCTCTGACAAAGAGTCTTCAACTGACTCATTGACTCTGTTTCCCTCTCCACGGATGCTGCCTGACCTGTTAAGTGTTTCCAGTGTTTTGTGCTTTGAATTCGGATTTCCAGCACCTTCAGTTTGTTAATGCTGTCTTGTCACCTGCTTTCGCACAGGCCTGTCAGGTTTTGAACGGCATTCGTCAGTGCTCTCTCACTCCACCCTGTCACATGTGAGAAACCAAAGTACTGTCTAGTCTGAGTTGGAGCAATTCGATTAAATAAATGGCTGTTCAATTCTGCTGGTCAGTACTTTTGCAAAAAATTTGAGCTTGTTGGTCAGTAGTAAGTTTAACCCTTTGGATACGAACAAGAGCCTTGTTTCTGTGCTCTGTGACTCTATATTTGTTTGAAGGTGCAGTAGTGATGGCCCCTTCCTTCTCATCCGCCAGTTGGTTCACAGCATCCCAAACTAAAATTGTGTCCATTCCAAAACTTTTCCAGGACAGAACTTTATTGTTAAAATTCATCACCCAATTTTCAAATTTTACTAAACTTTGATCACCCTGAAACATATGCTTGTAATATTTTTTAAGGCAGGTTCCAGGAATTACCACATCACTTGATCCATGTTGACTGGGGTATAATGTCTCTTAGAGTTACGGAAACTGGTTGTGTACGGTCCCTGTCGCTTTGGATGGAATCTCCAGGAAGCCGTGCACTTGCTTAAGCTGGTGTGTAAAACGTTCATTTTCACAATGGTGAAAATGCGGTTCCTGTTCTGGGCTGCTAGAGCAGAGTTGGGTTAGGATGAGAAAGTGTTAAGCTGCTGCTGAATGCTGTTCTCCCAGCTTCTGTGGAGCCATTGTCTTAACGCCGATACAGGAGCTGGCCGTCCTCCCTTCCAACCGGGACTGCTTTGTGTTGTTTTGGAAAGAGCAAGTGAAAATATTGCAGTTTCGAATTTCAATGACGGTCACGTGGTTACAGATGGATGAATTCTCAGCAACCTAGGTGCTAGTTCCAAAGCATTTCATATATATTCTGGGAGTACAAGTATTTGAATTATGAAGAGTACTGCTCTGTTCCTAATAAGGAATCAGTCAAAGAAAATGAATTGTGGAACAGCTACTGTGAAAAAGAGTAAAGAGTAAAAAGTAAATGTCATTCTTGGATTTAATGTGGGCTAAATGGGGTTTGACTCTTCCTTCAAATTCCAGTTTGCAGAAATAAATGCAGTGCTGGCTGTGTGGGAAGCCCTTGCTCTGATTTCCTGCCTGGAAATCCTCCCACTCACTGCTCTCCTCGTGGGACTGAGTAAATACCGAGGCCGGCAGCACTAATCGTCCCCAAAATGCTGAGTCTGGTTCCCTCCCTACAGATTCTGCCTGACCTGTGGTGTGTTCCCACCACTCTCTAATTCCAGTTAGTTGTTTGAAACGCTGGTAATTCACATGTTAAATCGACAACAGGAGTTAAATTCACCCTAATTGGATTTTATACTTGGAGGTATTTTTAAATTAAAATGATCTTTAGCTGAAGAATCACTGATGTTCAGGTACAGGCTGATATATGGGAACAAAAGCATTCTCACCATATAAGTGCTAGGCAAAGACCATCTCCAACAACGGGGAGTCTAACTGCCTGTTCTGACATTCAATGTCATGTCTCCTCCACCATTGACATCACAGGGGAAACCCTTAGACTTGAACCGAGCCAGATACATACTGGTCGGGGGCTGGGCACCCTGCAGCAGGTGACTTGCCTCCTGATGCTCCATGGCTCTTCCACCATCTACATGAGAAGGGTGATGGGAAACTCTCCACTTGCCTGCATAAGTGATAAGATAAGATATCTTTATTAGTCACATGTACATTGAAACACACAGTGAAATGCATCTTTTGTGTAGAGTGTTCTGGGGGCAGCCCGCAAGCGGCGCCACGCTTCCGGCGCCTACATAGCACGCCCACAACTTCCTCACCCGTACGTCTTCGGTATCTGGGAGGAAACCGGAGCACCCGGAGGAAACCCACGCAGACACGGGGAGAACGTACAAACTCCTTACAGTCAGCGGTGGGAATTGAACCCGGGTTTGCTGGCGCTGTAATAGCGTTACGCTACTGCTACAACTACCATGCCTGTTGTTGAAGCTGTTCAATCCTCTCCGTAAGCAATCTGCTTATTGGCAACCCTATCCACCATCCTGAATAATCACTCCCTCCTGTCACTGTTACACTGGTTGCTCTGTGTGCCCTCTTCAAAATCTATTGTGTTTACTTACCAATATCAAGGCAACAGCATTTCCCAAACTTGTGCCCATCAAGAACGACAAAGGCACCAAGCACTTGGGAACGCTTCTGGTCATCTTAATTTGGAAAAATATCACCTTCCTTCTTCAGCATGAGGGTCTAAATCTTGGAACCCCCCCCTCCAGCAGCCCTGTGGCAGCACCCTCGCCAGCTCCCCAAGGGCACTTTGGGTTGGGCAATCTGTGCTGGCTTTGCCAAAACTGCCCATGTCCCCAAATAAAAAAAAAATTCTTTTCCAAATAAATTTTCTGCAGTTGCTTTCAAACTTTGCATTGCCCAATCTAGTCCCACTGACTAAGGTCACGTCACTGATGTGCTGTGTAATTGCCCTTTCCTGTGCTCGCCTGGATTGGTTTGATTAATCTCTGTGTCACAAACACCACATTCGTTGTGGAATCTGAACAGGGTGGACCAGGGATGTGGTTGTTTTAAATTCAGTTCAAATTTTCAATGAACAAACCTATGCTTTATTGCTGTGAGGATTGTGGATGAGGGGTACTTGCAGGGGGCCGAGGAGCTGTTCAATGGAATTGCGAATTGCGCTGATCAGTGTAAATAAGGTTCCTCTGAAGGCTTGTCATGTTACTGCCATCTGTTGGCCGCAGGTGGGATTTCCCCACTGGGGGAAGAATCATTCATCGTTTCCCCAGCAGAGACCCAACTGGTTTGTGTTCCCCACTTCTCTGCCATTGCTGCTCAGTGCCTGTTCCCAGAGGATCCCCAAAAATGGTTGAAGCCTGAGTGCTTGGCATTTCCGTTTGTGCCTAAACTATAAAACATGCACAACAGTTCAGCAGTTGGAATCAGCATTTTTTTGAACAGAATTGAAATATTTTGTTTTTTTTATGTCATATTGCTTATGGAAATTGTTTCGCACTTCACACATTTTTTGTGCAAGACCAGTATTCCATGTTACGTTCCATGTTCAGTTCCCCTTCCAGAGACTTGCCATCCAGGCAGACGCTGGCGTGCAACAATAAGGGAGTGCTGCAGTGTTGGGGGTGCCCTCTTCTGGATATGATGTTAAACTGAGGGCTCGTCTGCTCTCTAAAAAGATCATGAAAGTCTCCTATTTCCATGAAGAATAGGGTGTTACCTTACGGTGTCCTGGCCAATATTTGTCCTGAACCATCCTTTCTAGAAACCATCTTTTGGGTCATTGTCACATCGCAGTGTATGAGAGATTACTGTGCGCTGATTGGCTACCTCATTTCCCAAAGCACAATTGTGACTGCACTTCAAAAGCAGTTAATTATTTGTGAAGCACTTTAGGACTTCCCGAACAGGATGTGTAGGCACTATATGAATGTAAGTCTTTCATTCTCTTGAGCAATTTTGAGATGGTGCTTCAGTGGAAGAAACAGGAATGGCGTTCAGTGACGACAGTGTTGATTAAAGATATCTTGAACATCTCTAACGTAGTCTGAAGTAAGGAACATTGGCTGCAGAAATACTGGGAGAGATGAGGACTGCCCTGGTAGGATGCTGGCACACACTCGTTGGGCCAAACGGCCACTCCTGTGCTATTATCATTCTATGACAATGATTTTGCTGGGAATGTAGGGCTGTGGTACACAGTCAGGTCCCGCAGGGTTCAGCTAAATCGCTGTTTATATGTCTTATGGTGTTGTTGGAATGATATGAGTAGACCAGGGCACGTGGCAAACTCCACTGCTCTTCTTCAGATGGTGCCACACAGTCTTTTAACATGTCCCTGTGGCCTTGGTTTAACACCTCTGACAGTGCAGCACTCCTCCTGTTCTGCACAGAGAGATCGGTCCTGTGCTCGTGTTTAGAGTGGTGTTTGAACTCACAGCTCACAACTCACAAGTTCTTGGATGGAGCCAAGGTTGACTGTTGTGTGTACTTATTTAAGTTACAAAGCTTTGCTGTCATTCAAAAAAAACGAGAAGCTTTTTCTTCATATTGAAGTTAATAATATGGCAATAATCATTAAATTAACCAAAGATAAAATTAACTTTTAATCTATAAAAATTGCACTTGATTCATAAAGCTCTGATGAGAGAAGAGGTAGAATCTTCTAGTCAGGATCTTTTTTCCAGGGTAGAAATGTCAAGTACACGAGGACGTGTATTTAAGGAGAGAGGGGGAAAGTTAAAGGAGAGGTGTGGGGCAAGTTTTTTTACGCAGTGGTGGGTGCCTGGAACGGGCTGCTGGAGGAAGTGGTGTTTAAGAGGCTGTTAGATAGGCACATGAATATACAGGGAATGGAGGGATGCAGATCATGTGCAGGCAGAATAGATTTAGTTTAAGTCAGCGTCGCGTTCGGCACAAACATGGTGAGCTGAAGGGCCTCTTCCTGTGCTGTACTCTTCTGTGTAAGTTGTTTTATTGCACAGGCCAACAGTGACAGGATTTTCTATTTTTAATTTACCTTCCAGCACATATAATAATTTTTTAGTAATCAGTTGATTCTGTCTGGGGTGTTTTGGGGACAGATACGGCACCTGCGAGAGCAGTTGGAAGAGTGTTACCGAGAGCGAGATGAAGCGTTTCTGAAGAGCCAGCAGCTGAAGCAGAACATCAGCGACCTGGAGCGCGACCTTGAAAGTAAAACGCATTGTGTCGACGATCGAGTGCGACAGGTCAAGCAAATGGAGGTGAACAGAAGCTTGTGATCAACTTTACTTTATCATAACATTTAGCTTTGACCCTGATCTGGGACAAGCTGAAAGTGTCACAGGATCACACCTGACTGTGTGGCTCATTTTCAACTGAACCACACCATCAAAAGTTGAATTGACCTTCCTAAGAAATGTTTTGTCTTAAAGGGGTGAATAAATATTTTTGGTTTAAATTGTTCTAACCATTTAAAAAATAATCAATAAATGAAATGTTAGTTATGAATGCTAATGTAATGAAATTGTTATATCTTCAGTAATATGTTATGCAAAAAGATGTCTGTTTAATTGCTTACATAGTTTGCATATCTTTTGGGGAGTAACTTCACTCTGCAGTATTTGTTAGTTAAATCAATACATCTGCTAAAGAATTCTAAATCGAATGGATATGGACACCAGAACCAATATGGAAACATAATGCATCACTTGTGTATATTAGGTGGAAGCTGTTTTATGGGAACAGCGGTTGTTTTTCCGAGTCCATTTCCACTTCAACCTGATTTATGTTTGCAGGATAAACTGGCGGATTTGGAGATGGAGCTGGATGAGGAGAGAAACAATTCAGACCTCCTGACAGATCGCATCAATAGAGACAGAGAGCAGGTAACTGAGCCATTTGAAGTGACTAGGTAATGGATTGTTCATGCTGCAGTTGAAATTGCTGTCCACTCAATGCGATATGAATGTGCCACATAAAGCTGCAAACATAGTGCCAGCCAATCCAGCAAAAAAGTTCTACAGGACAGCAAATAAAATCAAAAACAAGTTGAAAAAGCAACTGATAAATCTTCAGGAGTTAATATTGAATACTCGTCAGTAGATTGATTCTCCTCCCCATGTAACCCAACTGCTGTTGTATTTTGAAGTTGCATTGTGTTTGGGATAATGTGTAGACGTGACCATAAACAAAAACCATCGGCTGTGTTGGTTGATGTTTTCTGCACCAGGCAGTGTCAATGGGTGAGCTGTTCAATAAACATTTCTTGTATAACATGCTGGAAAGGTGCAGATCTGCAGCCAACAGCCTCACTCATAAATAGACCTGTCAACACCCACGTTGTCTGATATGTTTGTTTATGGATTTTGTAAACTGCCCCCACATTCACTGGCTCCAGCTCTTCTCTAATAAATGTGTGAAAAAAATCCAAATCTGCCCAATAACATATCCAGTTTGGCATCAGAGCTTGCTCTGCCATTCAGCTGGATCATCGCTAGCCCATCCTGCCTTGTCCCATAACCCTTGATACTGGAATGGCAGCTTGAAGTAGAATTGTTATTCTGCAACTCGTGGAGAAAAGTGGCTCTGTTCTCAATGTGCTCATTGTGAGCAGTACCTTTGTGTAAGGCCACATAAAAGGGGGCACAGTACAGGTTGCATTTACCTCAAACTTTACTTCTATTTGCAGCAAAGTGAAATAGGTTAACAGCAGAGTGAAATTCCTCAGTTTTGGGTTCAATAACCTTTAAATGACATGTTGGATCGTATCACTTTCACACTTACCTAGCTAACTTGGCTGTAGTTTTAAGTCCTTTGATAATAATAGGTTATAGATGTGCTTAAATAAAGATGGTGCAACCAGTATGAATGGCGAAGGCTATAGTTGTCATTAGTGCCGTATCGGTTTCAGTCTGGACGGGTTACCACTGATGTAACAGAGCCAGGAGCAGGGCATTTAGCTCTGTTACTGATTATTACTGATTACTCGCAAGCTCCATTTTCACTAAATGCTCTTGTGTGCAAAGTTTCTACACACAAGTCTCACAGCCAAAAGTACTGACTATATCCACCCATCTAATCTGTCTTAAGACGGAATCACTGCTTAGCCCACAACATTAAAGGTTTATTGTTCCTGCATAATATTGTTTTGAAATACTATATATCAAAGGGAAAGCAATTTCTTCACTCGTATAGAACGATCAAGCAAGTTGGGATTTTTAAATATGTCCAAACAGCGAAGTCAGCATCTCTCCAGTGGGTTCCATGCCTCGCTTAAGAGCTGTTTATTTCCATTGATTAGTTGCCAAATTATAGAATAAACCATTCACGAGCTACAGAATTTTACATCATGTTTCTGTCATTTGATCTTCTGGTATGTGATTCAAAGAGTCCTTTTAACCTCCACCACCAATAGGTTTTAAATCAGGAGATTATGGAAAGGGCTTTTATACCTCCTGACTTTGCATGTTGAGAGATTTGAGCTTCTTTTTCCACAAAAATAATAATTCCCTTAAAATTGGATTGTACTTAATTTCCATTAGTTTGTAAATTGAAGATTATTTTACATCTTGGCTTGTATGGAGATTCTTCTTTGCATTGCCAGCTTGTGTGTTTTCTGAATGTGTTCACTCTATTCAAAATAACTACGTGCCCATTTTTGATATTCATAATCTAGTTGCACTTTGAATATTGAAATTGGATGGTTTAATGACATTTCCTTGTTTTGCCAATGTTCATTGTTTCTTGGTACATTGAGTGGATGTGCATGATTTATAGTTGACTGTACAATATCTCGGGGTAAATTCTTTTAAAATGGAAGTTGTGTCTTCATTGGAGAGCAGAAGCTGGGTTTTGAAGGAGGCAGGTTTGGCAGTGGATGTTGTTGTGCTAATGTGTTAACGAAAAAGTGGTTGAAGTTTGATGTTCCACTTGTACACATTCACTGATCATTGCCCAGCAGTTAAAACATGTTAGGAGTTAGGTTAATATATTGCATAGAACTTACCAGGACTGTTATGACATGATAAGTAGGCCATTCAGCCCAAGTGGTTTATGCTGGTGATCATGCACCACACAAGCCTCATCCCACTTCATCTCACCTCATCGAGGTATACCTCTGTTCCTTCCTCTTTCATGGTCTTTTCCATAAATACAGCCATGCATGTACCAGCAGATCTTGCATTCTGCTGTGTTAAAGATACAAGCCTTCCAATGAGTGGCTAATCGAAGGCCCTGATGTAAATGCAAATTAACCCATCACTCTATTCAGCGAGTGTTACGAAGTTCCTCCACCACCGCCAATATCAGATTAGAAGTGGTCACTCTGTCTTTACTGTTTGTGGGATCTTGCTTTGCACACATAATAACAGCTATTGAATGGAATTAATTGGCTAAAAACACTCAGGTCATCGTGAGGTTCAAAAAAAAGATGCTCTGTAAATGGACCATTTTTCTTAGTTAGGATTGTAGGTTGATTTCTGTAAATAGTAGATTTATATATTTGCTAAATAACTATCAGAGAATAAATCTGTTTGACAGTTTGGTCTGTTATGGTAGTGTCTTGATTGACTGACAGTGACCTTCACTGATGTGATGAGAGTTACAATGGAAGTTGGACGTATCACCCAGCTGAATGTCGGGCACCTAATCTCCGATTACATCGTGAGAACGATGCAGAGACAGAACAAGGTCTTGGGTCTAGAACCTTGGAAAATATGTAAAGTGAGCTTGAATCAGAACTCAACCCAAGCTCCGCGTCAGGTCTTGGATGGCTTCAGAGATCTCTGCAGCCAATGGCATGTAATCACTGCTATGAGAAACACAACAGATAAATTACAGAGCAGGATCCCACAGAGAGAGTCCAGGATTCTGGTGGTAATGATGGCAAACTATTGGAGTTTGCCTTTGTTACTCTGAGAACAGGCAAGGACTTTGGGACTTTTGTAACTGCGTAATTTTAGCACATACCATGAAGTTGCCATTGGTGACGCAGTACATCTTCACAAGCATCCTTCTCCAGTGATGTTGATGGAAATTACTTGAACTGATTTGAATTTTGTTTACTGATGAAGTAATCCTTTGCAACATTCCTTGACAGTGCTTTCTGAAATTTCACTAGATCTTTATGGAGAACTTTCAGTAAGGTCAGCAACAAGTGCCACTGAGTGGAAATTTTGTGGTGATCTGCCCGTATTACCTAGGACATTTGGTGTAAGAATAGTTAGATGGCAATGGATTACCATAGGAGGTAGGCACTTGGTCTGACACAGGCACTACACTGGAAACTGTTGGGTTGACAGAGATTTGATCCACAATGAGGACGGAGAGAATTTTTTTCTAACCTTCACAGACTGTCAAGGTGACTACTATTACTTTATGAACCCTAAAATTATTGTTGATCGCAGACAATGATCAACAACAGAACCTTCCTGCTGGTTAGAGTGAAATCAGCAGATATACATGCATTGAGTGTGGTCCTTCAAAGCTCGCAGAATGTGTGTGTTACTGGACATTGACTCCATCCATTCAGGAAGTGCTTCTGAAACCTCTCAACTGTAGAAAGTGATGTGAAATGAGCTTGTGTATGTACTTAAGAGGCTTTTAGTCTTAACTAATATATTGATTCTTATTTAAACTGAGGGCTAACTCTGAAGAAATTGTATAGCTATGACTGGCAGAGGGAAGGTTTTCCAGCCTTTGATGTTTATATTAATATTATTTTACCCAATACCATATTTAGAATATGTATAAAAATAATGGTTGCCATATTTTACATTGAATGTCTTCCACTTTATTGTTCAGGAGAAAAATATCTTTTGTCTTAGGCTTTTTGCCCAGTCTTCAGATGGGAATAATCAACAAATGTTCCAGCTTTTGCATAGTTCAGTTACCTCAGCTGTATGTGGGTGCTGGATGAAGCAAGGTTCTGTTGTGCTGACCTTGAGCTCCACTAATCACTAAATAGTTCTTTGAAACTTCACACAGCGAGGGTTCAGTCCCTGAAGAGTTGCCAATATCTGGGTTTCCTCCAAAAACACTTGGGTTTATTTAAAAATTGTTCAACCAATATTTGGAGTTGCAAAGAAAGTTTATGCTTTGAAGACCTTCACATGCACAAAATTACAATTTATAAGATGAATAGGATAGTTTTGAGAGCTGCAAAATTGTAATCCAGAATCCCCAGCTCACAGTAAATTGATAAGCTCTGTGCAAATTGATAAGATCCCCTAGTTTTTGACCCATTACAATCAGAATGTTTTTATTGGTGAGACTGAGTTTTAATGGTGTTAACAACAGAAGGATATTACTGGGAGAAGAGAGTCTGTAAAGTACACAGATGCACAAAATGCTTCATTGCCTATGAATTACAGTTGAAGTGTGTTCACTGTTAGTTTGCAGGCAGAATCAGGAATCAAGCTGCACATAAGGTCACATAAACACTAAAAATCTTCACTCAAGTCATTAAGTGATGATCTGGAATGCATGACAGATGTTTTCTGGTTTCCTGACTACATGCTATTTTGTTAAGTGGGATTTATTTCCTTTTAAAGTTTGTCCAAGTGATGTTTTCAGCCAAATGTGTCTGAGCTTCAAATCTGGTGAAGCAAGATTTAACTTTGTAAAATGCTTTCGGTGCGGATTGAATACTGGGGAGTGCGTTTATTCAATTTAGCTTACAGCTGTTTTATCTTTTTGCTAATAAAATGGTGCAGTTTGCATTTTAACTTACTCGTGCTGAGGTGGCCTTTCTCCTTCAGCAATGTCCCAGACTTTCCACCACAACTTCTCCCCTCCTTCTTGAATTCACAGAATTTCCCTGTTGTGTTGTTGCCTTCCTCTTGCCACCATACCTGCAGTCCCAGCGACTGCAGCTTGTTAGTGCTACCCCCCCCCCGACCAACCCCCCCCCCCACCCCACCTCTCCAGTTTTGAGAACCCAGTGTTTTGTTGCCAACCTGGTGTTCCTCACTGTGAGGAGGTTCCCCCACTGCACTCTGGTGTTCTTTTTGCTGTGAGAGACAGGACTGTTACCACGGCAATGATGGACCGAAGGCAAGATAAGCAAGTCCTGCAGTTCCCATTGCTCCTGCCCTCTGGTAGGTCCCCGCTGATAACTGTGCACCTGCTACATGGACACCAGGTGTTGGAGGCAACTCATTGACAGTGTGGAAATGAAGTCCCATCGCCTGGATGAAAAATAAACCAGGCAAAGCTAACAATGTTTGAGCTTGTTCCGTTGTGATGGCTTGAGTCCCTGCAGCGTTTATTGGCAGTGATTATATGGAGTCAGTGCAGAATAAATAAGCTCAGAGGAGAGCTAATCACTTGATTCAAGAAAGGAAGTAAACGCTGGCATTCAAATCCTAACAGTTGACCCGACCTTCAGAATGTGGAATGTGTTCTGTTCTTGCAACATGGAGTGGTTCCAATCCAGGCTACCTAATGCTTTAATCTGTTCTTTGCTTTCTTTATATTTTGAATTTAAAATAATAATTGCATTCACTTGGTATGTAGTTTTTATCAAATGTTTTAATTTTGGATAAAGGTGGCCTTTGGACAATGCTTGGATTGCTGAATTCTTACTAACTGATGTTTCGGTGATTCTGGTGCTGAATGGTGTGATTAGCCTACGAAAAATTTACCTCAGGAGTAGGAATGATATCTCGACTATTTACGTTTAAGGTTTGCACTAGAGCAAGAAGTGGCTTGTGGTGAAAGTTCTTTTAAAGTTGTCATTGAACTGTATTTGCTGAGAAATTCAGTTGTGTGATGTTTCCGGGGCTGGGCAGCCCCGATGGTGAAATTTTCCACTCGCTTCAAGTTGCTGTGGAAATTGAACCAGCAGCTCCTTGGTGTCAGTCACCCTTGCACCCCTGGCGCTGGAGGACATCATTCCACACACAGCTTTCCTTTTGGAGCATTGCTGAGGAGTTTGGACCCTGTAGTCCTGGGACTGCCTGTTATTGTGCACTCTGTGCACAATAACAGGCAGTCCCAGGGGCGGTGCAGTGAAAGTACCTTCATCCTTGGTTGTACCTTCACTGCACTGCCCCTCTCCTGCCCAGATTTTCATCCAACCCCTGGACTGCACCACCCTTCCCAAACTTTATTTTACTCTCCCCTCTTACCATCCCTCCTCACACCACCCACGACTGGTCTCTCAGCCCCCCTTCCCTCCACTACCAAACACTGAGTGGCTCCCATCCAAGCAAGTGAAGGGGCCAGATAACCTTATGGCCAGTGGTCTACTGAACCCAGCCGCGGAAGGCAACACTGGATGATGCATTTTCAACTCTGAAAATGTCCAACCTGTCAATCGGTTCCACCCACTGGCCTGGGTGAGGTTTACAGTGGCGGCACTGCCTGAATTCCTGGGCACTGACCATTGCTCTGTACTTCACGGTCACTTCAAAGGGACAAAATAACACATACAAAACTCTCCTGTTGTCAATGGAGACAGCAAGAGCCAACCCCTGGAGTTATTTCAATGATGCTCCTACAAATCTGAATTGTGCAAAGACAAATATTAGCCATGGCAAGGCACATCCAGGCCGTATTAGTCTAGCTACTAACTCGGGGGTTTTCAACTGGTTGTGGGGACTGTTTGAATATAGTCCTAAATTAGTTAATGGTTTGCAATATCTAAGCTGTTTTTATGTGTTGTGAAGGGCCAACACACACAGGAATGAGCTGTTCTTGAAATGTCTCTGTTTCACACCAGCAGTGGGAAAGCAGTCAGGTACCACCGGTCTGCCCTCCGGTCCATTGGTTCTTCCACATTTTTTGCTCTTTGGATTCTCAGCCTCGAGGAGCTGCCTTCCCACTGAACCCATTTTCACCATTTTACTGTTATGCAGTGGTGTCGTTAATGAATGCAGTTGTTTCATTTGTGTCCTCCACATAACACTGCTGGAGGATTTTTGGAAACAGTAACTTGAGGGTCAAAATATTTGGCCCATGACTTTGCTGACAGTTAAAATTATACTGCTGCTAAATGGAGTTAATTTTCTCCCCCTGTGTGAGGTTAGGTGACCTTCCCACAGTGAGAAGTGTTGGAGCATTTTTTTTAAAGTTCAAATAAAATCTCTATTACTTTTCTCATGTAAACCCACCTGACTTTTAAAGTGAACTGCTCGGTACCTGTGTAAATCTTCACACTGCTTTTATGCTCACTGCCTTGCACTCCCGGCTTCCAGGGTCCTTCATTGTACATTGTACGTCTCAACTTGTTTGATTGTCGTAGTTCTGGCTTTACGAATACTTGAGTTGCACTGTAACATTCAGCTGGCTTTCCACAGTTGTTGGTAAAACAGAAAATGCCCAGCAGGTCGGACAGCATCGGTGGGGTGCAAAGCAGAGTTTAAATTGCAGGGAAAGTGGGAAGTGACAGAGAGGTGGAGAGAGCAAGAGGGAGGACTTCTGACGGGGTAAAAGGCAGGTGAGAAGGATGAAATGGGGTGGGTTGGACATTGGTGAACAACTGTATGTATTGTGTGGAAATGGGGAGCTGGGGGTTAAAGCTGAGTCTGGTTCACCGTGGTAGAGGGGGTGTATTTTTGTGCTCGGAAACCTCAACTCAAATGGATCCAAGGCACAGTTCAGGCTGCGAGAGGTTCTGATTAGCTGAGGTACGTTTCTCGATCTGTTGGAGAGGATAATTCATTCCAGGCACGAAGCAGGAGAAAACTGTCTGCCAAATAATAAAAAAAGAAAGCTATTCCACTAAACATTACCAAGTAATGGATGAAATGAAACAGAACGAGAAGGAATTTTGCTGTATGTGATGTTAAAGCAAGGAAACCTAGCATCAATTCAGACACTTAACCATCTTGATTTGAAATAAATTTGGGAGTAAAGAATTGCTTTAAATGCAGTTAACTCAGAAGTAAACTTGAAGATCTGTTAGAATAAAGGGATCCTTGGGATAATTGCTGCCTGTCACAAATGAGTTTGCTCTCCAACTGGTCCAGATGTTTTAGACTAGCCTCACAATTATAGTTCCCAAAGTCTTTTGGCAACCAACCTGAACAACTCAAGGCTGCCGAAAGTGGAACCAAACGTGTGTGTGTTCCTTGAATCTTTGCTAGGGTTTTAACACAATTTGATGCGATTCAGTTATCTGCTGATTTGTAAGATTTGTGAAATTCCATTGAATCTCTTGTTCGGAAGCAGTTACAGTGCTTTATTTAGCAAGTGTATTTGATCAGCTTGACACTGTGTGGTACGAAGGAGGAATGTCCCAGTCCAATTGCAGCATTGCTGTTCTGGCAAACCCTCTCAAAGTACTTACACTGACTGCAAAAGCCCATTCTGTAAACAAATCAAGCATGAAAGCCATTATCATTAATCTTGAATATGAAGTTATAACTAAAAAGAAATGTACTCAGGAACACTGAGACATTCTGAGAGAAATATTTTTCTGTATTTACAGTTCCAGGCAAGCTTTTCAAAAAGAAATTCCATTCCAGACCCCAGTACAAGTTTCTATCAACCTCAGGATAAATGCAACTGTATTCATTTGTACCAGATGTTAATTCCCTTCTAAAATCAACTTCCTGGCCTTTCACTTCCAATAATATAATTCCGAATGAATTTTGTATGTCTTACAAGCTGTTTCATATTATTCCTAATATCAAACAACTGTGTCTTTTAGATATTTTCCCCAACATTCCCTTCAGCCAATAATCAGGGTCAAGGTCAAGTGTTTCTTCTTCAAATGCTCCTTTGGTCTGATAGTAATAAGAAAAATTTACTATGGTGCATTAATCCTAGAATCTATCCAGGGTGTTCCTTAAATCAAAGAATCATAGAATTGTACAACATGGAAACAGGCCATTCAGCCCTACTCATCCACGGTAACCTGTGGGCACTGTTCTGTATTATCCTGTCTCCCTGCACTTGGTCCATAGTCCTTTAGACCTACGTGATTCAATGGCTCATCTAGATGCTGCTTAATTGCTGTCAGCGACCCAACTCCTGCCACATTCCACTGAAGAAGGTCCACCTTGTATCCCTCTAAATCCCTACCCCATTCCTGTAAACCTAAGTCCTCTAGTTTTATTCTCCTCTGATGCGGGGAGGAGTTTGCAGCAGTCTCCCCTATCTACATCCCCCATCATTTTATGTATCTCAGTCATGACCCCTGTTAACCCCGTCTGCTCCAGAGAGAACAGACCCACTTCTCCAGCCTCTCCTTGTAACTGAACTGCTCCATCCCAGGCACCATCCTGGTGAATCCCCTCTGCACCCTCTCCAGCGCCATCACATCCTTCCTACACCTTGGTGACCAGAACTGCACGCAGGACTCCCGCTGAGGTCTGACCAAGGTTTTATAAAGTTGGAGCATAACCTCCCTGCTCTTGTGTTCACTGCCTCAACTGAAGGCTCTTATCACATTTGCATTCCTAACCACATTATCTACCTGTGTTGCCACCTTCAATAATCTATACTCTCCAAGACCCTATCATCCATGGTGTATGTCCAAGCCTCATTAGTACTCCCAAAATATATCACCTCACATTTATCTGGATTAAACTCCATTTGCCATTTCTCAGCCCACTTCACCAACACATCAACGTCACTCTGTGGCCTAAGACTGTCAAAGACTCCGCTGATCTTTGTGTCATCTGCAAACTTACTGATCATGCCTCCCACGTATATTTCTAAGCCATTCGCGTATACCACAAACAGCAAGGGTCCCAGCACCGATCCCTGTGGGAAATTAGGCGTCCAAATGAAAATAAAACAACCCTCTCCCAAGTCCCTCTGTCTCCTATTGCCAAGCCAATTCTGGATCCAGTTTGCCAACTTCCCCTGGATCCCATGGGCTCCAACCTTTTGGACCAGTCGCCTATGTGGGATCTCATCAAAGGCTGTACTGAAGTCCATGTTTATCACATCTACTACCCTACCCTCATTGATGCACTTTGCTACCTCTTCAAAAAAATTCAAATTGGTCAGACAGGATCTGCCCTTGACAAAGCCATGCTGGCTGTCTCTGACCAGTCCCTGCCTTTCCAAGTGATCATTAATCCTGTCCCTCAGAATTTTTCTAGTACCTTCTCTACCACTGATGTTAGGTTCACAGGTCTATTGTTACCAGTCCTTACTTCCAAAAGGGATTTCCCAGGGCCTGTATATGTGGTTTGTTCTGCAGCTTTGGTGTCCTGCAGCAGGAGATCATTGCACATGGGATAGAATCAAAATTCACATCACAATATAAAGAGCGGAGTGGATGAAGGGAGGTGAATGTCTAACTGTATTGTTTGCTAAAATGTAACTGCATAGAAAGTGAAGAGAGACTAAAGTGCTGAATAATGAAAGTAGAGCCGGTTTCATTAGAATGGAGTAAAACATTGAGATTAAATATTAAAATTTTGACAAATCTTTTCCAACACCATAACAGATTATTTTAGTGATGTTGGTTAAGCCCAAATGCTCTATGAGATAGTGCCATGTTTTAGTCAAAGCTTTGTTCAATTATTTTATTACATTTGGCTTTATATTTAAAACAAGAACATAAGAAATAGGAGCAGGAGTCGGCCATCTGCCCTGTCGAGCCTGCTCTGCCATTCAATAAGATCATGGCTGATCTGTCCATGGGTTCAGATCCACCTACCTGCCTTTTCCCCATAACCCTTAATTCCCCTACTATGCAAAAATCTAACTGTGTCTTAAATGTACTTAATGAGGTAGCCTCTACCGCTTCCCTGAGCAGAGAATTCCAAGATTCATTACTCTCTGGGAAAAGCAGTTTCTCCTCATCTCCATTCTAAATCTTCTCCCCCGAATCTTGAGGCTATGTCCCCTAGTTCTAGTCTACTTACCAGTGGAAACAACATTTCCCTACCTTCTATGTTATTTATCCCTTTCATAATTTTCTATGTTTCTACAAGATCCCCTCTCATTCTTCTGAATTCCAGTGAGTATAGTCCCAGGCGACTCGATCTCTCCTCATAGGCTAACCCCCTCATCTCTGGAATCAACCTGGTGAACCTCCTCTACACTGTCTCCAAAGCCAGTACATCTTTCCTCAAGTAAGGAGACCAGAACTGCACGCAGTACTCCAGGTGCGACCTCACCAGTACCCTGTACAGTTAGAGCATAACCTCCCTGCTCTTAAGTTCAATCCCTCCAACAATGAAGGCCAACCTTCCATTTGTCTTCTTGAGAACCTGTTGTACCTGCAAACCAGCCCTTTGTGATTCATGCGCAAGCACTCCCAAGGTCCCTCTGCACAACAGCATGCTGCGATCTTTCACCATTTAAATAATAATCTGATCTTCTATTTTTCCCTTCCAAAGTGGATGACCTCGCATTTACTAGCATTGTACTCCATCTGCCAGACCCTTGCCCACTCACTTAACCTATCTATATCTCTCTGCAGACTCTCCACATCCTCTGCACAATTTGCTTTTCCGCTCAATTTAGTGTGATCAGCAAACTTAGATACGCTACACTCCGTCCCCTCTTCCAAATCGTTAACATATATCATGCACTGTTGTGAGCCCAGCGGACTGTTATAAACATCTTTATATCCTGCAGTATGTTGTTAACTGTGTGTGTCATCCCCGTAAACTGAATTGAATAATTTTTTTGCTTTAAAAAATTCCATGAGAAGGAAAATAGTGGACAAGGGGATTTATTGTGTTTGTGTTGGATCTGTGAGGCTGGAGATTGACCTGTGCTCAGACTGAGTTTGCCACTGTTTCTGTCTATATTATAGCCATTAATATTTTTGATATTTTGCTCTACAGCTTCAATTAGCTTCATACACAGTTTTAACATTATGGATTAGTTACTGAAGTAGTTTCTCTCTTTAAAAAGAGGGCACTCCTCCTGATATTTGGCCAGTACAGTCTCTGCTGTACCCTCCAGATTCACTGGAAGGAGAAGTGAACCCTTGATGGTGTCCTGTCCCTACCACTGAGGCCCTGTTTATACTTACTTGGCAATGTTGGGCAGGCCACGTTGTTCACACATCCAACGTCAGGTCCCGAAAACAGACCCCATTCTGAGCTCAGTCACGGGAAGAGATTACCAGGTGCACAGGCGAAAAGATTCAAGGTTGTTTGACTAGGTGACCGTTTCGCAGAACACCTGCGCTCCGTCCGTAACTGTGACCCGCATCTCCCCATTGCCAGTCACTTCAACTCCCCCTCCCACACTGTCACTGATATGACAGTCCTCGGCCTCCTCCACTGCCAGGAGAATTCCAAGCGCAAACTGGAGGAACAGCACCTCATCTTCCGTCTTGGAACCTTGCAGCCTAACAGCATGAACATTGAACTCTCCCACTTTAGGTAATACCCACCCCAACCATGCTTCTTCTCTTCTTCCCTTTCTTAGCCCTTTTTTCCCTCTCTCTTCTTACCTTTGACCCATCCCCCGGTGGATCTGCTCTCCCCTTCTCCCCTGAACCTGCCTATCACTATCTCTTACCTGCATCTACCTATCACCACCTTGCGCCCACCCCGCCTCCCCTCTTTTGTCCACCTATCACTGCTCTGCTTTTCCCTCCTATATATTGGGCTTCCCCCTTTTCCTATCTTCAGACCTGAAGAAGGGTCCTGACCCGAAACGTTGAACGCCTGCTTTTCTCCATGGATGCTGCCTGGCCTGCTGAGTTCCTCCGGCATCGTCGTGTTTTTCATCTCGATTCCAGCATCTGCAGTCCTTTGTTTCTCTTGTGTTCAAAGCCTTCTCGAAGAAATGCGACCTCCCCCCTGGCTGCTCAGGATCACTGGCCCATGACAGCTCAGAGTGGAGAAGGACCATTTGGAAGAATATTGAGAACCTCGGGGTCATGCATTAGGAGCGCCCAGAGGTCCTGCAAAGGGGCAGGAGAAGAAGGTCACCTGGCAAACAATCCACCTGCCCGCACTCCCCATCAGCCACCACCTGCCCCATCTGTTGGGGGGGGGGTGGGGTCCTGCGGTACCCACATTGACCTTATTAACCACGTAGCGACTGGAGACAACGCAAGTCATCCTTAATCCTGAGAGTCTGCCTAAGGAGAAGAAAGACCCTCCCTTTAGACATTAATTTGTATCAGGAGGTTGTGGTTCATTCAACCTGCAGGTCAGTGATACCCAGAAGCCACGGTTGTTGTGTTTGCGCTAGTCTCAGCTGATTCAGTTTCCTGTCTGTCACCTGTATAGAGACGGTAGCTGAATTTACTTGTTGACATTAACCTGTTTATACTGTAACATTTAAGACAGAAATCATTCATGTTTTAACAAATTGAATGTGGCAGATTAAGATTAATTTGTGACTAGATAGACATCAGGTTTGCTCTAAAAACACACACCCACACACCTTTTGGTGTGGACCATATACCAGGATGGTCACTTCTTGAGAATAGTGAACACACCTTTGGCTTTGCATTCTTACCAATGGTAGGCCTTGCTTGAGATTCCGACCATTAAACATTGTTGCTCCCAGTATTCACTGGAACTTTTGGGGGTCACTGTTCCTGATCAAAAATTTCACCTTCAAGTGGGCAAAGGTGTAAAAACACCTTGTGTAAAGGGAGACTGGCGCATTGTAAAACAGCACTTGTAATAGTCCTGATTTTAATATTTACATCAGGCCATCATCCTTGAATTCGAGGGGCTGCCTGAGAAGAAGGAAGTCCCTCGATTCAGATGTTAGCCTGGCATTCAGCGCTGGACTTGAGGTAAGTCCCTGAAATGAGGAAGTTGGGGATTACGCAGATTGAAGACTGAATCTGTCAGCTTGCTCTGCTGGTGAACCTCCCATGGAGGGGAGCCCAGTCTTGTGGCTTCTTCCACGGTTACTCTGGGGACTCTCCACTTGAGTCCTGTGTCTGGAGTGGAATAAAGGTTACTTGAAGAAAGATTGGAGGAAGTTTGTACAGAACATAAACATTGGTGTGGGACAAGGTGACCCGATTCTGAAAATACGTTGTGACTCTATCACAAGTATGGTTAAAGATAAACAGTGTTTACAGCTTGCTGTTAATGTGTTGCAGACTGAGACATAAAAGACGTGATACCATTTTTATTGGAACATTGCGGAGAGGTGGGGGAATGGATGAAATCAGGATTTTAGCACCAAAACGACAATGTTTTACCACACACTGTAGGCAACTGTAAAATAATTTTGCCTTAAAATGATAGCTGAGGCCAACAAAAAAACTGGGGCCTTGCTTTACTGGCTGTGACATCCTGCAATAGTTCCCTGACATATGTGGTCTTTAAATTTAAGACTCAACAGAAACTAACCATAAGAAGCGTTGCAACAGGGATACCAGCACTCCCTCTCAATTTCCATCTTTCAGATGTATTTAACCATTTACCATCCAACAAGCCTTCTCCTTGGAGCACCGAGAGACTAGTTTCTGTGAAGATGAAAATCAAAACAAGCTGCAAATGCTGGAAAGCTGAAATAAAAACCGAAAATGCTGGGAACACTCAGCAGGTCAGTCAGCATCTGTAGGGAGAGGAACGGTTAACATTTCTGATGGGTCCTGGACCTGCAGTGTGAACTGTTTCTACTGCCACAAAGGCTGCCTGGCCATCTGTGTGTTTCCAGCATTTTCTGTTTTTATTCCTGCCCCCACTAAGCTCAGTACAGTCCAGTATGTAGTGTACCAACTGAGAACAAAGATATGAATAACTTCCAGAGGATCCCTGAAGCTATGCAGAAGTGGACAGGCTGTAACAGGGCAGCACAGTGGTGCAGCTGGAGGAGCCGCTGGTTCAAGTCCCGTAGGGTTTGCTCCATCTCCCCGTGACCATGTGGGTCTCCCCTTGGCGCTCCAGCTCCCTCCCACTCCCAAAGACGTGTGGGTTGGTAGGTTAAGTGGCCGCTGTAAATCACCGATAATGTGTTGGTTGTTGTCGGAGTGTCTGTGGGGCCTGATAGGAAAGTGGGAAGAATAGGTCACAGGGGTAATTAGTGGCGGTGTTGGATTGCCCTGTGAGCCAGCATAGATCTGATGGGCCAAATGGCCTCCTATGTTGGGTGGAAATGTATGGGACTTCTTTGGGTTTTGTTTATTCTGATATTGGCAAAGTTATCAGTTTTTGAAGGTGGAATGCAATTAAGTATCACACGTTGGAAAGGCGACTTTAAGTACAGATTTTGAATAGGTCATGAGCAAAAGAAGGCATAAAGGTCTGGATGGTGTTGTCCTGCTCCTGTTCCTAGTGTTCTCCTGTTTCTTGTCCAGCAGGATGTCGTGGGAATAACGTGAGTGTGGTAAATTATTGGTGTATAAAATAGTCCTGAGTCAGATTAGGGTACTGGCTGATATTGGTAATGTTTTTTGCTGTGAAGCTGAGAGTTGTAGGCATACCTTGTGTTCTTAGCACTTGGATACATGAGATTGCGGTTGTAGTAACTGACTATTCAACTGAAAATACTTTTTGACCGCTCTGTGGTAGTTCACGTGCAGCCATGCGGTACATTGGCTTCCATTGCATTTTGTTTATATTTGAAAATGACAGGAAATAAATAATGAAAACAGCAGTCACTAATTTTAAAAGCATAAAATTTCACAGCTGAATAGGAAGATGATTGCTTCTGAGGAAATAAAAGAACCATTGAGCTTTAACATGAAGAAAACTCCTGAGAGATTAGAATAGAGAAATAGATTCTGAAACTTTTGAGCAATTGCAATGTTACACCCTTTGCACTACTGTTCTTGAATGAATTTTCAAGATGTTTTGATGGCAACTGTTCTTGACTATTTTACTCTTTCGTTGGCAGATTGAGCAGATGCGAAATGAGCTTTTCCAGGAAAGAGCTACAAGACAAGATCTGGAGTGTGACAAGATCTCATTAGAGAGACAGGTACTTTATAGAAATTAGATCAGACCTCTTGTGGTGCAGAGTTAAGGTTCAATAGTACAACTACAAACTAGTAAACACACCAACACATATAGTAATGCACAGTAGGTTTCAACAATAATTACTAAAATTTCAAATTTTGTTTTTAAGTAAATAACTAGCAAAGACACTAAGATGGATATGATTGGGCAAACATTTTGTTAAATTCCTTGGCGTCATTAGCTGTGCATTTTTTTTACTTCCCCTTGTTGGTTTAATGTACCACCAGCATCTGAGTTCAGTGCTGGTCCCACCTTGGGACAGCGGTCGGGAATGACAAACCTTACTGACTCCTTACCCCTCCCATCCTGTGCCCCTCTTGGTTTGAAGTCACTATTTCGTGTTCTGATTGTTGCAGATCAGAAGCAGACGGGTATTGAAGCTGTCTTGCCAGTGTTTGCCAGTCTGTCCTGCTCAGTGTCGCATGTTGCTGAGCTTTTAGCCGTTGAGAAGCAGATGTTACACAACCGTTCAATCAGTGAAATTGAAATATATTTTTGTAATATTGATAATCCAGAGATAGTGACAACATTGAGGGAATAACTGAAGACGGTGCAATAAATGTGATTTATAAGCTAATCATGTAAATTGGATATTGATCAAGGTTGGGGTTTTGGATGGACAGGCATAAATTTGTAGGCGGGGGCGACACTAACCATTTTTGAGTGGAGGAACTAACCTCCCAGGGATTGTTCCCCAATGTTCACATTGTGGAAGGAAGGAATAGCAGAGGCATTTTAGATCTCTGAACGTGTTTTAATGCCTTGGAATTGCATTTGCATTCGCTTTCTGTGGGAAACTGGTTTAATCCAAGCAAAAGGCAACTGTTTGCACTGTGTTTAAAGCTGCCTACTCTTTCAGATTGTCACACTAATGCACTTCTTCCTGCGTACTGATGTTTTACTGAATTAAAGATTCTCTATAAATGATATTTGTTGAGCAGTTTCCTAAAATGTAGCTCACTCCACTCCTTGCAGTGTGCTGCCTTTCTGTCTGTGAGGAGCTTTGCCATGAAATTATTTATAAAGAAAGCACATCAGTCCTTGTTTTTATCGTACAAATACTGATGGACTTGACAAAATCCTTGACTTCGATTATGACCCTAGGATCAACGGTCGCTGTGCTAAGTACCTGATGCTGTTGTCCATCTCTGCAGAACTTGCGTTACACTGGTGCTGTGCATCAGTTCGCCTTCTACCACATGTTGTACTGCCTGTTAATGTGGTGTTCTGATAATACCCACAAGGATAGAATATCCTAACCTGGTACTGCCCAAGGTTTTATTTGCCAATCAAAGGAAAGGAAGTGTTACCAATTTCTGGTAATTATTGGACAAATGCTTCCCAATTTCTTACCAAAAAACTTGTAGCCACGCTCACTGGTAAATAGCTTCCATGGAACATCCAAGTTTGTTCAAATGTGGGGGTTTAACTTTACAGCAATTCAGCTGTTCCTAATTAGTGTTACTGTCTGATTTAAAAAGAGAGAGGAAACTCAAAAAGACAAGTGAAATTCAACAAAACATGACCTGGTATATTTAATTTTCATTCAGTAAATGAAATTGAAGTGCTTAACATTAAAGTATAGATCTTTGAAAAGCAAGTTGCAGGTTAATAATTATGAGGTGTGTGAGAACAATGTATTCAGTTTCAGAAATAAGTGTTTAAAATATTTAATCGCAGCACAAGGATCTAAAGAGCAGAATCGCGTACCTGGAAGGTTCTCAGAAACAGAATAAGGAAGGAATTGTTACTCAGCTAGAAGCAAGAATCCAGGAACTGGAAGAACGTCTTGAAGATGAGGAGAGGTAAGAGGTGATTTTCCTTAAAAACAGGATTGGTCCAACCTCACAGTGAACCTTGCAAAGAAACGTGTTACCAAAGTAAAAGGATATGTGTTTATAGAGTTGACCTTAGGATTATTTAACATAATTAGGTTAAGAAATTGGTAAACCAGTATATATTATACCAACACATTTGCAGCATAAATTTTATGAGCAATAAAAAATGGGGAATATATAATGACATTAACTGACTGAATATTAACAGTATGAACATTTAACAATATCAACCATATGGACGTTTGACCGATTGTCTCTCTCTACAGAGGCTCTCCAATCTGCCGAGTAATTCCTACATTCTCTTTTATTTGGATTTCCAGCAGCCGCTGTGTTCTCTTTCTCACAGTTCCAGCATTTCTTCTTCCCCTCCATCCTGCCTCCATTCAGCCAGGATCAATAAGCATTCATTTCCCACTCTTAGCTGGCACCGAATGCAATTGTGTCACCTTGGCAAGCTGGTCTTCACCCCTGCTGTCCCCTCTCTTCCCCCTCGCTGCACCCTAAACACAATTTTTCCTCACCTTCCCAGTTCTGATGAAGCGCCATCGAGCTGAAACATTAATCTCTCGGCACAGATTAACCCGACCCACCCGCAAACCTCAGCTCCTGCTGTTTTTCTTTCAGGTTTCCGGCATGTGCTTTTGGTGACTTCCAATAGCAATACAACAGGGTGAAATACACTATTTAATTCTGAAATCTCACCTGTCTCTCCTGCATGGTGAACTTCGGAAACAAAGAGTATTGTTGCAGTGAGATAAACTAACAATTGGGAGGTGATTTTATAGAAATGTTTGAAATAATGTGAATTTCTCTGTGGATTTTGTGTTAATCTTGTAGAGAAACATCAGCGACAGGAAGTTTGTGTCAGATTGTGCTGCTCCTGGATCACAGTCACCGCCCATAGCAGCCCCGTGCCCGCACTCAGTTGTCGCAGCACTGTTGCTCCCAATGCCCTACTGGGGTTGTCACTGCAGCCCTTCCATCAGCCACAGCAGGCATTGGGAAACAGTTGGGAAGGGTCGAATAATTTTATGAAGTTATTGAAATAAAATTAAGAATTTAAAACCACAGATCTATATTAACAATCTGGATGAGAAGTAAGTTTGTGGAATACACTGAATTGATGGTGCAGTGGTTATCCATGATTATGACAGGATCTAGCTCAACTGAAAAGGGTGGGCCAAGGAATGGCAGATGGCCAAGTGCAGAGTGATGCATTTGGGAAGGTAACCCGGGGCAGGACATGCACAGTGAGTGGCAGGGCTCTGGAGAGTGTTGTAGAACAGGGATACAGTTGTATAGTTCTCTGAAGGTGGTTTCACAGCATGGTGAAGAAGGCGTATGGTGTGCTTGTTTTCATCACTCAGGGCATCGGGTACAAGAGTTGGGATGTCATGTAACACCCGTATAAGACGTTGTGAGGCCACACTTGGAGTATTGTGTGCAGTTCTGGTCGCCAAGCCGCAGGATGGATGCCATTAAGCTGAAAGGACGCAGAGAAGATTCACGAGGATGTTACTGAGACAGGAGGGCTTGAGTTACAAGGAGGAGTTGATAGACCGGATCTGTTTTCCCTGGAGTGAAGGAGACTAAGGGGTGACCTTATGAGGTTTATGAAATCATGAGGGGCATGAGGTGGGTGGTCACAGACTTTTTCCCAGTGTAGGAGAGTCTAAAACTAGAGGGCATAGGTTTAAGGTGAGAGGGGAAAGATTTAAAGGGGACCTGAGGGACAAGTTTTTCACACAGAGGGTGGTAGGTAAATGGAATGAACTGCCATTGGAAGTGGTAGGGGTGGATATAATTACAATGTTTAATAGACATTCAGACAGGTACATGGATAGGGAAGGTTTGGAGGGATATGAGTAGGTAGGACTAACAAGTAGACATCTTGGTCAACATGGATGAGTTGGGCTGAAAGGCCTGTTTCTGTGCTGTATAACTCTATGGTTCTACCTTTAGTTGATTTAAAACATAGAAAAAGCCTTGTCTCAGCTGACCTTTAACTGCCGTTCAGTGATGCCCTGAGAACGAATGGGACACAGGAGATGCCCCACTATGGCTCGTGGATAGCTGAGGCTCCAGATATGAAGTGCATCCAGGCCCTTGGCTCCGTGACTCGCGTGGTGAGTCCGTGGGCTGAGGTGGGGTCAGGTGCACGAGTCAGGATCGCGTTGCCGCGTGCACTGTAGCTAACCGGTGGTTCCAACCATCCCAGCAGCTCACCACCAGCAAGTTCCAGTCCATTAGTCCAGTCCCTGTGCAGAGTACAGCTCTCTTAAAATGAAAGGCCCCAGGTGGAACCAAACTTAACATTTTGCTGCAGCAATAAATTCTTGTGGCCTATTTCAGATTATGAAGTAGGGGTTAACTTTGTACTCAGTCTAAAGCTCCCAAGAATCAAACTGACTTTCACCCAGTCAGATTTCAACAAGGAGCCAAGTGAGTGCACAGTGTCTATTCCATGGCACTGCCCGGACTCCTGGTTCCTACAATATCCCACCGTGCCCACCTGTTTAGCTTACACTTTCTCTAACTCTGCCATCTTTGTTCTATCTGTGCCATGTTGTTACAGGACAGCCAAGATCATCACGATAGATAGATAGATATCTTTATTAGTCACATGTACATTGAAACACTCAGTGAAATACATCTTTTGAGTAGAGTGTTCTGAGGGCAGCCCGCAAGTGTCGCCACGCTTCCAGCGCTAACATAGCATGCTCACACCTTCCTAACCTATACATCTTTGGAATGTGGGAGGAAACTGGAGCACCCGGAGGAGACCCACACAGCCATGGGGAGTACGTACAAACTCCTTACAGACAGTGGCCAGAATTGAACCCGGGTCGCTGGTGTTGTAATAGCGTTATGCTAACCACTATACTACCGAGCCTGCCTCTACACTACCATACCTGACACAACGGGCTTGAGGGTGAGAAGTCCTGCTCTGTGATTCTTGTTATTTTCTACTTATCCTGTCCTGATCAATTTATAGAACATAGAACATAGAACAATTACAGCACTATGCAGGCCTTTTGGCCCACAAAGCTGTGCCGAACATGTCCCTACCCTATTTCGTATGCATTTAAGTAGGGTTTCTTCCTTGAAAATCTGCTGTAAAAGTAGTTTTTCCAATCAGTGAAAAGCTGAATCAACACAAGCATGGTGTAGATGCAAATAGGTCTGCATTAAGGAAGGAGATTTGGCAAAATAGGAAGTGCTTGCTCCCAATGCATAAACCGATGCCAAGCTGATGAAAATATTTGACCGTGAATGTAATGGCAACACTGACAAGGAAATGAAGTAACATATAGCTAAAAGTGGCACATCTTAGAAACTGGATCAGGAGTAAAATTTAATCGCCAATTGCACGCATAAAGAAACCAATTTTTATTGATAGGTTTGTACTGATTAAATGACATTCAGTTTAATGGATGGCATTCATATCTGCAACAAATTGGATAATTCAGAAAAAATTGCAATAAATCCAGGAATAACAATATATCTGTGTCAGCAAAGTGTTCTGCTGTAGTTAAGTCCACAGGAGCAAACTTGTATAGTGAGCTGAGATTAGAGTTCTGTCATGTGGTACAGCTCCAGCTTCAGCTTGCTTTTGCAATGATTTACAGTATTTTACCATTAGTACATTGTTTTGGCTAACTAGTTATCAATCCCTGGGCTGGGTAGACTGCAGTCATTCCATTGGATAAGCAAGAGGGTCAAGATGCTCCCCAGTATTATTAAAGCTTCCCTCTCTGACTTGGCTTTAGGTCACCTGATTTAAAAGCTCTCTACACAATTCTGTCAAATTTTCACTAATAATGCTCCTAAGAAGTAACTTAGAACATGTGTTTTTTCAATGCAAGCAGTCATTGTAGATACATATTGCAAATCGATGTATAAATTGCAGCAGAACACTGTAGAAAGGTTGACACAGGCCAATGTACCACTGACCCTGGAATCTTCCTGTCATGGGTGCAATTCAAATGTATTTTTAAAACCCTTTTCAGGGAAAGATCTGCTCTGCAACTGAACAATCGTAAACTTGAAAGAAAGACCAAGGAGTTAATGCTGCAAATAGATGATGAACATCTTCATCTGACGGACCAGAAGGACCAGGTATGTGGCACGTAATGGAGGGGTGACGTTCTCTGGCATTGAGTAGGAGATGCTACAAGCAGGGAGGCCAGTGACTCTTTCATTAGCTGTCGTAACACTAAGGATCTATGCCAGGCCTAGTTTGAAACAATTAGGCTGGAATCACTGAGAAATTTGGTATTTATAATTAGCAGTATCCGATTCTGGACAGGGAATGTTTAAGCAGTGTGCCCCTACATTAAAAAGTAAAAAACTGCAGATGTTGAAATTAAAACAGAAAGTGCTGGAATTTAGGTTCTGAAAAGGTCATTGACCTGAAAAGTTCCCTGACAAGCCAAATATTTACAATATTTTGTTTTTTTTATTTCCACTTGGATTAAATGTGAAATTAAATACTAAAGATTCACAAGTTAGTGTAGTTTAAAATGCAACCAATAAAATGGACCTTTTGCACGTTTAAATAAAATGGTTTGAAGGCACTAAGTGTCGTTTAAACTAATCTCAATCACTTATTTATGAAACACTATTCAATCACTTTAGAATGTTTTCAACTGGTTTGTAAGGAACATGCTTTTTGTGATTAACCTTGCAATTTTCTAGTTGAATCTACGATTGAAAGCATTGAAAAGACAAGTGGATGAAGCAGAGGAAGAAATAGATCGCCTGGAAAATGCAAAACGAAAAGTACAGAGAGAGCTGGAGGAACAAGTAGAAGCCAATGAAGAACTCCAAAGACAAATGAATTCATTAAAGAAAGATCTCAGGTAGGTTTGTGTCTGCTTCCAAAATGCAGCTGAGATGCAGTTTGACGATAGGGGTCTAGAACTTGCTCCATGATATTTTTGGCGATAAAACAACGTTGTGGGTCACCCTAATGCTGCTCGCAAAAGTCACATAAAGAACAAGAACTTCAAGTGCGAGGTTCGCAGAACAGCGTTATCAGGATTCCTTGTGTAATTCACCGAGACTGACACCAGTTCCAGGATAGCGTTTCCTGCTGTATTTTGCAAATTCTTGTAGTTGTCAGCGCATCACTCAGCAGGTGCAATGTTTGCATTTCTTAAAGGGAAATCACACTTCCTGTTACAAAGTAGTATTGCTCTGGAATGAATGGATGGATGCTATAATGATGAGGGGCAGGGTAGAGGGAGTCAGTGAGGCCTGGACAGGTGGGTGAAGAGCAGTAAATGAAAATGAAAAACACTACAGATGCTGGAAATCTGAAATAGAAACAGAAAATGCTGGAAAACTTTCAGCAGATCAGGCAGCTTCTGTGGAGAGAGAAACGGACGTAACCAGACATAACGTTCTGGGTCCTAGACCCTTTGTCAGAACTGGGAAAGAGAGAAAACAAGCTGGTTTTAAAGATGGGGGAGGGAAGGTTAGTACAAGTGCATAGTTCTTTGAAAGTGGTGTCACAGGTAGACAGGGTGGTGAAGAAGGCATTTGGCCTGCTGGCCTTCATCAGTCAGGGTGCTGAGTATAGGAGTGGGGCGTTATGTTGTACAAGATGTTGGTGAGGCCGCATTTGGAGGATTGTGTACAGTTTTGGTCACCCTGTTATAGGAAAAATGTCATTAAGCTGGAGAGAGTGCAGAGAAGATTTACAAGGATGTTGCCAGGACTCGACGGCCTGAGTTATAGGGAGAGGTTGGACATGCTTGGACTTTAGTCCTTGAAGTGTTGGAGATTGAGGGGTACAGAGGTGTAAAAATCATGAGGAGCATAGATAGGGTGAACACACATAGTCGTTTTCCCAGGGGGTGGGAACTAAAAACTAGAAGGCATAGGTTTAAGGTGTGAGGTGAAAGATTTAAAAGGAACGTGAAGGGCAACTTCACACAGAGGGTAGTGTGTGGAACGAGCTGCCAGAGGAACTGGTTGAGGCAGGTACAATTAACAACATCCAAAGGACATTTGGACAAGTACGTGGATAGGTGGGGTTTAGAAGAATATGGACCAAATGAGGGCAAATTGGACTTGCTTGGCGGACACCATGGTCAGCATGGATGAGTTGGGCTGAAGGGCCTGTTTCCATGCTGTATTACTCTATGATTCTATAACGAAGGGAATGCCTCCAATAAGGTGAGACCAAGCCAGATGACGCAGCAGTTAGAAGCAGATTATGTTTCTTTATCACTGTTATGTTTTGCTAACTACAGAGCTATGAACATGCTCAACAGGAATGGTGCCTGTTCATTCTTTGGGTACTCTAGAGCTGCAGTCAGGAGACGGGCAGCAGGCTGCCCTGGAGGTCTCTGTAAGGACTTGACGGTTTCTGAATGTCTGCACTTTGGAGGATGCAGGCAGAGACACTGATCTCCTTGAGAACGGAGTTCCAGTGACCTCCCCCCTTATAACAGTGAGGCGTATTATGGGATTGGGCAAAGATCAGCAGCCTGGAGTGATCCTTGGGTGGGAACCTGAGTGTGATGGTAGCCCTGACCGCCATGGGCAAAGCATTCAAGACACACAAGGCTGCATTAGGATTTGTAGGAAGTCACAGATCTCAGTGAGGACAAAATGCAGCCCCTCAGACAGCATGGTTTGGGAGAAACGCTTACTGCAACTTGGTTGTTAAGTGTAAAGAGGAACTGGAGTTTTTTTTGTACTAGTGGGGTTGAAATGTTTCATGTTGCACCATTGTTGTCATTTGGTGATTTTACACTGGATGAAAAGTGCTGGGGGAATGGAAGTCCAGTCGAATAGTGGAAACGAATTTCCCACTGGGGGCTCTGACGCCCAGAGAAGTGCACAAAATCGCTCTACTTGTGAAGCTGATTTTCAACAGTAAAAGGCTATTTTTCTCAGAATTGTGTAATCTAATTTCTAACTCTTGTTCCATTGTGTGTGAATATTCCAATGGACTTCCATATCTTTGAGCTGATTGTAAAGAGGTGGGAGTTTATGTCTGACTTTTAACAGTTTCCTTTGGGGAATTCAGTCATGGCTGTTTCTAAAGTAGTGCACATTGTGGATTTTACACTCTGCTGACACAGATGTTATCAGTTAAATAACATTAATTACAACTGCTATTGAAACATTGTGAATGATGCTTTATTCTTCCTTTTTAAAAAAAAATAGGAATGGCTGTTTTACTTTTACAAGCCAATTTCAGTTCTAGTGTATACCTGAAGCCAGGATGTTATTTGTGGGAAAGGACTGGTGTTGCCTATGATAAAGATTAAGGAACAAAGTTACGTATTGGGGAGAACCTCACCACTTTATCAATGGGACTTAGCGTTAGGTACAGGGTGCTCTAAAAGTTTTAGCCTTAGGGATCAGAGGAAATAGATTCTGGTAAACCCAATGCTTCCTTTTGGGTACAAGTCCAAGTAATTGGTTTGTTGTTGTCACATGTACCAAGGTACAGTGAAAAACTTTGTTTTGCATGCCATCCATACAGATCATTTCAGCACATCAGTACATCAAAGTCATACACAGGGAAAAGCAATAACAGAATGCAGAGTATAGTGTTACAGAGAAAGTGCAGTGCAGGTAGACAATAAGGTGCAAGGGCCACGACCAGGCAGATTGTGAGGTCAAGAGTCCATCTTATTGTACTAGGGGACCGTTCAATAGTCTTATAACAGCGGGATAGAAGATGTCCTTGAGCCTGGTGGTGCATGCTTAAACTACAAGAACGGCTGTCATGTTCCAGTGTAGCTACAGCACGGACATTTACTCGACAATAAGGGAAATTGCCCTGGTGTGTTCTGCCCACACAATGCAGGGTGCTATCCTGCTCACAATCATCAACAAATTGGTGGAAGCTGCTGTGGAGAGTACTTACCGATATCCTGCTTATTCTGCCCTAGTCACCGTGGGTTCCAGCTTCAACCTTCAATATATTTCAAAGCTGATACAAGGTGACATCAAAAAACAAAGTGCTGGAGGGACTCAGTGGGTCAGGCAGCATCGGAGGAGGGAAGTGGGCAGTCAATGCATCTGGTGCAGATGAAGAGTCTCGACCTGAAACGTTGACAGTCCATTTCCCTCCACAGAGTTCCTCCAGCAGTTTGTTTTTTGCTCCAGATTCCAGCATCTGCAGTCTCTTATGTCTCCAGGATTAGACTGTGTATGGCATCAGAGAGCCTTAATAAAAGGCTGTGGGTATCAGTGAGTCACTGGCTGGAGTCATAGCAAACACCAAGGAGCAGATCGGTAGTTCACAGCATGCACAGCTTGCTGAACTTTCCAACTTGGCTCATGTCAAGGATTCAGTGTGGAGTGTCACTTTACCCTGTCAGTTTAATCTTCTCTAACTGCACCCTACTTTATCTTGGTCTCTCAGTAATTCAGTACATTTATGGTTGAGAGTAAAGGAGTTTTGAGCACTAAGGGAATGAGAAGAGATGGGGACTGAGGTGCAAGGTGGATTTAAGGCACAGAATCAGGCAGAGTCTTGTTGAATAGTGGAGCAAGCTCGAGGAGCCGTAGACCTGCTTTGATGTAACGTTCTGATGTTTTGTGTAGCCTTCCTGCTGTAGCTGTCTCTGTCTCAGGTTTCTGTCTCAGGTCTCTGTTCCTCTGCTTGTTTTATTTTTTCAGCTTGTTTTATGATATATGACCCAAGGTTGGTGGGGGTGTGGGTAGAAGAAAAGGTGTTCACCTTTTCCTTTGAAGATGACCACAGTCTTAACCTACTTGTGGAATTTTGCATCTGAAAATGCCTTTGCTGTCTAGTCAAGGTGGCTTAAGTCAAGTTCTAATCAGCAGTTAGTCAATATGACAAGATTTTCACAACTTTGTATTTCACTAATTTTTATGAAATCTCATGGGTAAAATGCATCTGTCTTTTCATGTAAATGTTCACTATTGTTCAAAATAAACTCTGCTTATTTCATTAGTGGTCACTAAAAGTTTTTATTTTAACTATTTTATTGACAGACGTAAAAATTCAGTGGCAAAGGTTTCATCCTCGATCCTAAATGATTATGAAAATGATTACAGTACAGATGAAGACAGTATCTATGACACAGACTTTAAACCATCGAGGGAAGGTAATCTGTAGGCCCACACCTAAACTGGAGCTGAATCATGAGATGAAGGGAAGAAGGAATGTAATGGGTTAATTAATATATCTTTCAAAAAATGACATAATTAACTGTACCTGATGCTACATGTTTCTAAGTTTTAGTAATGAAACCCTTAATGATACTGTATGATGTGAAAGTATCTTTGATGTATACCTTCTCTGCTGCCTCGCTGTGTAACGTGCTGGGTTTGAATATTTGGAGCCATTTGAGGAATTAACAGAAGGCCATATTTTCCTGCTCATCCATTTTGAAGACAAGTTAAAATCTTAACTTTTTTAAAATAAGCAAGAGGTTAGATTTTAATGTGTCTGCAGGTTGTAAATAACATTAAACTACAGAGATTTCCTATCTTTATAATTTAAACTGCTACAGTGCCAATAATACCTGTGGTTTCTCAGCTAGGTTTTGTGTTCTGAGACACTTCGATAAAATAATCACCTTTGATTACTTCTGCAATAAAATTAAGTGTATTGGTTGCTGGTTGCACACTAGGTACCATCAATTTCTACACTTCTACTTCTGTGTGTGTGTGTGTGTGTGTGTGTGTGGGGTCTGGGGTCATGTCTGTGTAAATGTGTGTTTGTGTGCTCATGCCTGTGTGTGTGTGTGTTTGGTCATGTCTGTGTCAATATGCCTGAGTGTGCATATGTGTGTGTATGGGTGTGTTTCACTATCTACCACTGTGGTGAAGAGCTTGGAATTAGCGGAGAATTTGCCCCCAAGGACAAGATTAAAAATGAGAGACCCTCCCCCTCCAATGGAACCATGTTGGGGACTGTGGTGCCTGAATTGCTCACTGGTCATTGGCTGGTATCTTAATGAGGGTGCATGCCTCAAATTCTATTGGTCATTTCAAATAACACCTCCACACCCCCTCCCCACAGAAAAACAGGGGTCAAATGGAAGATTGAAATGTTCAAAGTCGGAGACCTCCATCCATCTCGCTCACCTCCTGCTTTAATGGAGGTGCAGGGTGAAGGGTAGCAAACCAGTTCCATTTCAGGAGGTGAGCCGGTTGTTGAAGGTCCCGGTGGAGGCTGCATGCTTTTGACAGGGTTTCCGTTCTTTTGACGTAGTTTGTGTTTTTGGGTTGCCTGAGTCTCGGGAGACCCAGCGGGAATACGGCTGTCCCCAACTAGTGTCTTTTCAGCTGGGCTTCTGAGCTAGAGCAGGCCCAATAAACAGCCCTACAGAAAGCAGGCCCCACCCTCTCCGTCCCCCGCAGTCTCCCCGTTCCACAGCTCGTCATACAGCTGTGCCCCGCTGACATCCATTAAATCCCAGCAGATTCCACCCCTTGCCCCACAGCCACCGGCTCTATAACCCCAGCTCCTACGGACCCTCGACTGTGACCTTCTCTCTGCAGATGATTTTACCGTTCACCAGGTAGCCGCCCCTGTCAATAAAGCTGGCTTCCAAGTGGGGAACCTGAAGGTCATGAGTTAAAATTGTGTGGCATCTGGAGAAACCTGCCTGTCTGAGTGTGCTGACAGTGTCTCCTTCACCTCTCTCATCTCTGTACCCCATGTCTCCCACCACCCCCAACAAGGTGGCTCTTTTGTTTCTGTTCCAGATTTAACTCTGGTCAGGTTTCCTCTGGTTTGTGACATTGAGTTGGCTGGAGAGAGGTGAGAACGATTTTGCAGCACATTAACACCGTTCCAACACTGCTGGTGATGCTTGGAGTGTTTCCCATTCATCCTCGCACAATCCCCTCCCCCAGTTCTTTCCCTCAAGCCACAGCTACTGCTTTCCTTGAGTGCATTGGGCCGTACCCACATTGTGTGACTGACCACAGCCGTGCCTGGCATTGCAGACCAACCTTCTAAGGACCTTTCAATCAGCCTGGGAAACAGCTCTGTTGATGGATCCACAGGACCAGCAGGGAATGTGAACCTCTGGCTTCCCAATCATCCCACTGCCTCCCCTCGATCTCCTTCACCATCAGGGTCAGACTACCTGTGATAGGGATAAGGATGAAGGCCCCTTTGCTGTGAATAGGTGCCCCGGAATGTCGTCGTCTTGTGGAGGAGAAGAGAGTCAGAGAAAAAAAGGAATTCGATATCTTTGGTAAATAGTTTGACAGCATGTTCACTTCCTTCCACGTGTAATTAAAATTAACCTCATTCAAAAATCAGAAGAAATTTACATTTATTTTCAACAATAGTTTTGCTGTTGCAGGTCCCTTAAATTGTGCCTGTACTTTTTCACAGCAGGGTGCCTTCTACTGAATATTTCTTTTTATCACTATAATGTATTGACAAAATATCAAAAATGCCATTGTTTAAGTATTTTATAAAGTGTGGACTAGAGCTGACATCACTTGTGTTTCTCTTAATGATAAACCAGTTATTCAAAATAGTTCTGCCTTTCAACATTTTATTAAATATGAAAGTTACACAATACTATTTTAATACTTCCCATTTTGGTTTGGATAACAATGAAATTTTATAAATATTGTATAAAAAAGGTTTTGCTAAGCTGATTTTTATTACTCATGTAATGTATAATAGAAACTAGATTAAATGCACATTGAGAGTGACAATCAATAAAGTGCAATATATCTGCAAGCATTTAACATGATTTATTGTGTTAGGAATATATGGAGAGTTGTATTTGGATGTCTTAAACTCCAGCACTGCTAAAAGTCTTATTTTAAATCACTACATTTAATCGTTTGTCCTTTGGGCATTAGAATTGGCTGTTGTTTTTAAACTCTGAAGCTACCTCCATGCAGATAAAGCTGTAAGACACCACTTACTACAAATAAAGTTTTAAAAACATTCTTAATCATAGTTTTCATGGTACATTTCTTTTCTGCTCATTAGTATAAAACACGTTCCTTGAATGATGTTTGCTGAACACTACGTTTGCTGAGAGAGCTTCACCAGTATACCTTCTAAGAGTCATCTGTTTTAACAGATCTTGGTCAAGTATCAGCATCTTAACTGTGCAAGGGATGTCAATTGTTTCAAAGAGTTTTTGGTCTTGCACAAAAGAAATCAAAAATGTTCTAATTCTTGAATACTGTGTTTTGTGTTTCTACTGTATCACACTGAAGCCAGACTTGGTCTTTATACAATGGCTCACTAGCATTCGCCAATGTAATTTTATTGTTAGCAGATATTAACTTTTTGATAATTTACTATAGGGACAGATATGCATTCCCTCCAGTACATCTTTATTTGTGAACACATTCCAAAGCTGAAATGCTTCCTTACACTTGTATTCAGAAGAAATTTTGCAAATTTTACCCCGAAGACTTGTTCTAAATAAATTTATTGGAACTCATTTATCAAGTTGAGGCCATTTAAAAGTAATTTGAACAAAATGAATCAGTAATTCTAGCTGCCAATCGGCTTTTCGTACACCATAGAGCCAGCGCAGAAACAGGCCCTTCGGAATATTCACCAGGAATAATACATCTTCTTTATTCATCACAAGTAGTGTAAAAAAATATTGATTGATACTTAAGCAAAACTATTCAGTAATATTCCCAAACTTCCCATATCTTTATAAAGCTTTAGTGTAATTTGCATTCTAACAGCTAGATTAAGTAATTGTTGTGGGAGTTGTATTTTCCATCATTACTGTGGGATTTCTGTGGATGTTTTCCAACATGTAACATCTCATTTTGTTGCTTTTGCTCGTTTGCTTTTGCTGCCCTCTACTGAATCCACCATTAGAGGGCAGCATAGTCAAAGACGGTGCATCATCCATTGGTTTCAAGAAGGGAAAGCTTGCATCTATATGATGCCTTTCACATCCCTTTATGAATGTCCCTAAACACTCTTCAGTCAATGAAACACTTCTGAGAAACAGCGGCTGCTGCACTGCGGTAAATGCTGCAGCCAATTTGTGCACAGTGAGCTCTCACAAATAGTCATCTGCTCCTGACCAGAAAATCTATTTCACTAATGTTGGGTGAGACGCAAATACCAAGCCAGGACATCTTGCTCTTAATTGAAACACTGCCATGGAATTTTTTTATGTATACCGATCTGAAAATAGTGTTTAACATCTCCAACAGTGCAGCCTTCATTTGATACAGCATTGGAGCCTACATGTATTCTGTGCAAGTCTCTCAAGTGAGACTTGAACCCACAACAACCTGAGTGAGAGGTGATAGTGCACCCACTTGAGTCGGATTGTGTGATACCTGAATGTAAATGTAGTTGTACCATTCATTTTTATATTTGATACCCTCCACACCTGCCTCAGTCCACCCTACCTGGCCCAGTTTAGTCATTGCATCTCATCCAGGAGCTTCCCCCACACCCTTGAAATCGGCTCCAGACTCCCCCAAGATTCCACCTTTCACTTCTACCTGCTCTAATCATTCACAAGCTTCACAGGTTAACTTACAAATATCTACAGATGCCCTGAATCTGGCTGCACCAGTAAATAGTCACATGTTCTACTCAAACCCGCAACTACCTGACCTCCTCCTCCCAGCATTACTGGCCCATATACGCACTGGAATTTATTTTGCTCACGACACGTCATCGATCAGTTGAAACCTTTGATTGTCTGCAGCATTTCTGGGGCAGGGTGGGTTGGAGTTATCACTGTCCCTTGCACAAGAAGGTACTTTCTCACCTCTCTTATACAGTTACGAGGTGTTTCAAAGAGGGCCCATCTGAGGGACAGCTATTTTCAGTATCTTATCTGTAAGGTGCTTATGTCATCTGCCTTCCAAGATATCTTTATTAGTCACATGTACATCGAAACACACAGTGAAATACATCTTTTGCATAGAGTGTTCTGGGGGCAGCCTGCAAGTGTCGCCACGCTTCCGGTGCCAACACAGCATGCCCACAACTTCCTAACCTGTATGTCTTTGGAATGTGGGAGGAAACCGGAGCACCCGGAGGGAAACCCACGCAGACACAGGGAGAACGTACAAACTCCTTGCAGACAGCGGCCGGAATTGAACGCAGGTCGCTGGCGCTGTAATAGTGTCACACTAACCACTACACTACCGTGCCTTCTATTGATAGCAACTATTGATGCTGCCATTCTACTGATGGCAACGTCCAGGGAATTCACGAGAAGCACGATATTAGATTTCTCCGCAATGTGTAGGTATTGAAAAGTCTGTGCTTGTGTCTTGAAGTCACATGTGATGGGAGTCACAATGCTGAGGACAAATCACGTGGATGAGTGTGGATGGAATTAATACTGAAAGGCACAGTGAGGGTGTGAGCGTTTAAATGTCAACAAGTGAGGTGTTTAATTGTCTGTAGTTGAGTCATTGGTGCATTTTGGACTTAAGGCAAACATTTGGTTGACTAAAACCTTGAGGTGAATTGCTGTGGGGAGTAGTTGACAGGTGTTGCTTCCTGCAGGCCATGGGCTGGTTTAAGGTTCTGACAGGCCGAGGGTGGAGTCTTGGATCCAGCTCCTCTAATGAAGTTCAGGTTTGGGCTTGGATGGGGAGGGATGTTTACTTTTAAGACCACATTTCAAATACAAAGTAAATTAATGCTGAAGCCGGTGGTTTTCCGTTTGCTGCATGACCTGTGAATCTGAAAAAGGAGAACGCACATGTTCTGCTGGATAGAGGGCAGGTTCCCTGGCCAACGCCCAGCAGCAACAAAACCACATCCTCGTCCTTTATTTACATCCACAAAAGGTGTGATCTACAACTGTCGTCGGCAGAGATACTGTACTGCTGGAGCCACACAGCACAGAAACAGGCCATTCTGCCCAGCGTGTCCATGCTGAACAGCTCTTAGAGCAGGATAAAATTGTGGGCCGAAGGTCCTGTGCTGTGCTGTAGTGTTCTATGTTCTATGTACCTATCTGTACTAATCCCATTTCCCAGCACTTGGTTCACAGCCTGCTACACCTTGGAAACGCAAATGAGGTGAGAGTTCCTAAGGCAGCGTATTCTAGACTGCGATGGGCCATAATTGTATTACAATAGGACAGCTGTTGTGTGCAGTTGAGCAGAAACAGTCTGGACTGGCAGTAAGTCTCATTATCTGCATCCAGGTAAACCAGTCACCTCTGTCCCCAGCTGTGATCACACCTGCCCCTGGAGCTGCTGCTGACCAGAGGTGGCCCAAGTACCAGCCTCATATTCAGGAGTGGTCAGCTGGGAGCCCCCTCCGATGCTGAAGCTGGTGAAGTGGCCACAAGGGGAAGGTGACGGAGGGTCTGCGGATCATCGGTCTTCCCTGGAGACCCAGCACGCAGTGGTGAGCTTCACTAGTGATGGGACACCTGGTTTACTGTGATAGGACATTGTCACACCAGGTCAGCTGAAGAGGGAGCAGGAGTTAAAGGGAGTTCCTCTGTGTCTGGGAGTGGGCGTACGAATTGAGTCGAGGGAGAGCGATGTGAAGGAGAGTGGTGAGAGGGAGGAAGGGTAGTGAGGAGAGAGAGTGGAATGAGGAAGTAAGGAGAAACCCCTTCCTGGCATCCGCTTGGATACAGTCACTTCATGCACCCTGGAGGTTAATTTGATGAGGGATCTTGTGTGGTGACTGACTGGGTGCACGTGGTGACTCACTGGGTTGTAAAGGTCAACAGTGAGTGCAAAGGGTGAAGGTAGCCCAACTCACTGGTGAAGCCACAAACTGGTTCAGCTCCAGAGGCCTAGGGTGGCCATTTCGATTGAGGCAGCGTCTGTCAAAGGCTGACAGGATGCTGTCAGCATTGGATGATTTAACTCTGGGGAAGGACTGGGCAGGCCGGGGTTGTCTTGTTTGAAGGGGAAACTCAGCTGAGCTGTATAAAATTATAGGGGACCCAGCTAGAGTAAATAGGAAGAACCTTGGTGCCTTCACAGAGGAGCGATAAAGCAGTGGCATAGAAGGATTAGAGGGGCGATGAGGAAATACTTTTGCACCCGGTGGGTGGTGGAGGTCTGGAACTCTGAAAGGGTGACAGGGGGAGCAAACCTCTGTGTTTAAGAAGTGCCTGGATGTGTGGTTGGGGGGGGGGCGGGTTGGTGGTGAGCTGGGCTGGGGAAATCTTTATCAGCACCAACACTGGGGCTGAACAGTCGTTTCTGTCATGAGTTGTTGCTGATTCTCTGGTAACAGAACGCTCTGGCAGCAGTGTGGACATGGGCAGATCCAGCTCTGTCTTGAGCTGGCCACCCCTGTACAGAACTAACTCCAGCTCCACGTCAATATTCCCTGAGCCCATCAGTGTGAATAGTGATGCCTTGGAACATATCCACAGTACGAAAGAGGAGGTGTCCTGAGAGACAGGATCTAACAGAAAGGCAAGGACTGATTATCTAAGTTCCCGAGGGGATCTAGGCCAACTTGGGAAGTGGGCCAGGGAATGGGAAATGAAGTGTAACTCGGACAAGTACAAGGTGTTAAGTTAAACCAGGGCAGGACTTGCACAGTAAGTGATAGGACCCCGGGAAGTGTTGAACAGAGGGACCAAGGGGGACAGGTACATAGTTCCCTGAAAGTGGGGACACAGGTAGATAGGGTGTTGAAGGTGGTGTCTGGCACGCTTGCATTCAGTGGTCAGGTTATTGAGTGCAAGAGTTGGGATGTCATGTTACAACTGCAGAAGACATTGATGAGAACACACTTGGAATACAGTGTACAGTTCTGGTCGCCCAGCTATAGGAAGGATGTCGTTAAGCTGGAAAGGGTGCAGTAAAGATTCATAAGGATATTACAGGGACTGGAGGCCTTGAGTTATAAGGACAGACTGAACAGGTTGGGACTTCTTTCCCTGGAGCATAGGAGACTGAGGGGTGATCTCATATAAAATCATGAGGGCTGTAGATAAGGTGAATGGTCACAGTCCCCAGGGTAGGGGAGCCTAGAACTAGAGGACAAAAGTTTAAGGTGAGAGGGGAAAGATTTCAAAGGGATCTGAGGGGCAACTTTTTCGCACTGAGGGTGGTGGGTATATGGAACGAGCTGCCAGAAGAAGTGGTAGAGGCAGGTACTCTTACAACATTTAAAAGACACGTATGCAGGTACATGGATAGGAAAGGTTTAGAAGGACGTGGGCCAAACGCAGGCAAGTGGCACTAGCTCAAATAGGCAATTTGGTCGGCATAGACGGGTTGGGCTGAAGGGCCTGCTTCCGTGCTGTATAACTCTACGAAGAGTCAGAAGACAGACCTCAGCTCTGCCTTCCGCCTCTGCTTTCTGCAACATCCACCTTCGATGTTATAATTCCAAGCAAACTCATCTCCAAACTCCTTGGTCTGGGACAAAACACCTCCCTCTGCAACTGGATCCTTGACTTCCTGACCAACAGGCCACAATCAGTGAGGATAGGCAGCAACACCTCCGGCACGACTATTCTCAACACTGGTGCCCCACAAGGCTGCGTCCTCAGCCCCCTACTCTACACTCACGACTGCGTGGCCAGATTCTGCTCTAACTCCATCTACAAGTTTGCAGATGATACCACCGTAGTGGGCTGCATCTCCTTATCTCTCTAATAAGGAGATAGAGAGCTTAGTGACGTGGTGTCATGACAACAACCTTTCCCTCAGTGTCAGCAAAACAAAAGAGCTGGTCATTGACTTCAGGAAGGGGCGGGGTGGTGCACATGCACCTGTTTACATCAATGGTGCTGAGGTCCAGAGGGTTGAGAGCTTCAAGTTTATAGAAGTAAATATTACCAATAGCCTGTCCTGGTTCAACCACATAGACGCCACGGCCAAGAAAGTGCACCAGCGCTTCTACTTCCTCAGGAGACTAAGAAATTCAGCATGTCTCTGTTGACACTCACCAACTTTTATCAATGTACCATAGAAAGCATCCTATCCGGATGCATCACGTCTTGGTACAGCAACTGCTCTGCCCAGGACTGCAAGAAACTGCAGAGAGTTGTGGACACAGCCCAGTGCATCACGGAAACCAGCCTCCCCTCCTTGGGCTCTGTCTACACTTCTCACTGCCTCGGGAAAGCAGCCAGCATAATCAGAGACCCCACCCACCCAGGACATTCTCTCTTCTCCCCCTTCCCATTGGGCAGGAGATACAAAAGCCTGAAAGCATGTACCACCAGGCTCAAGGACAGCTTTTATCCCACTGTTATAAGACTGTTGAATGGTCCCCTAGTACGATAAGGTGGACTCTTGACCTCACAATCTTGCACCTTGCACCTTATCACTGCACTTTCTCTGTAACGGTAACACTTTATTCTGCATTCTGTTATTGTTTTCCCTTGTACTGCCTCAATGCACCGATGTGATGAAATGATCTGTATGGATGGCATGCAAAACAAAGTTTTTCACTGTACTATGTGACAATAATAAACCAATTTAATTTAATTTAACTCCTTCACTGTTATTGGATTAGCATTTATCCAAGAAAGTAGATCACTTTCCTGATCTTTAAATGGATGGTAGTTGAAAGGTTTAGCTTGATGTTCGGGCTTGTCACTTGCCACGGAATATCCAGTCTCTGCCTTTCTCTTACAGCCACTCTAATTACTTGAAATAAAAACAGACAATGCTGGAAGCGCTCAGCATAGAACATAGAACACAGAACGGTACAGCACAGGAACAGGCCCTTAGGCCCACGATGTCTGTGCCAGTCATGATGCCAACCTAAAGTAATCCCGTCTGCCTGTACATGATCTGCATCCCTCTATTCCCTGCATGCTCCTGTGTCTGTCTAAATGCTTCTTAAACTCTGCTATTGTATCTGCTGCCACCATCTCCTCTGGCAGTGCGTTCCAGGCACCTAATGCTCTCTTTGTATAAAACTTGTCTTGAAAATCTCCTTTAAACCTTTCCCCTCTCACCTTAAACCTATGCCCTCTAGTATTTATCATCTCTTCCCTGGAAAACAGACTCTGACCATCTCCCCTATCTATACCTCTCATCATTTTATAAACTTCTATCAGGTCTCCCCTCAGCCTCTGAGGCTCCAGAGAAAACGATCCAACTTTGTCCAACCTCTGTTTATAGCTGATACTCTCCAATCCAGGCAACATCGCGGTAAACCTCTTCTGCACCTTCTCCAAAGCCTCCACATCCTTCCTGTAGTGGGGCGACCAGAATTGCACACACTACTCCAAGTGTTGCTTAACCAAAGTTTTATAGAGTTGCAAGTATACTCTGTGCCATGACTGATGAAGGCAAACATGCTGTACGCCTTCTTTACCACCCTATCCACATGTCGACATTATCAGGGAGCTATGGACTTGCACCCTAAGATCCCTCTGTACATTGATGCTCCTAAGGGTCCTGCCATTTACTGTGTATTTTCCACTTGTACTTAACCTCTCAAAATGCATCACCTCACACTTGTCTGGATTAAACTTCATCTGCCATTCCTCTGCCCAAATTTCCAACTGGTCTATATCCTGCTCAATCCTTTGACAATCTTTCTCACTATCTGCATTTGGTATTGGTATTGGTGTTGGTATTGGTTTATTATTGTCACTTGTACCAAGGTACAGTGAAAAGCTTGTCTTGCATACTGTTCGTACAGATCAATTCATTGCACAGTGCATTGAGGTAGTACAGAGTGCATTGAGGTAGTACAGGGTAAAAACAATAACAGAATACAGAGTAAAGTGTCACAGCTACAGGGAAGTGCATTGCAGGCAGACAATAAGGTGCAAGGTCAGACAAGGTAGATTGTGAGGTCAAGAGTCCATCTCATTGTATAAGGGAACCGTTCAATAGTCTTATCACTGTGGGATAGAAGCTGTCCTTGAGCTTGGTGGTACGTGCTTTCAGGCTCTTGTATCTTCTGCCTGATGGAAGAGGAGAGAAGAGAGAATGACCCGGGTGGGTGGGGTCTTTGATTATGCTTGCTGCTTTACTGAGGCAGCGAGAAGAGTAGACAGACTCCATGGAGGGGAGGCTGGTTTCCGTGATGTGTTGGGCTGCGTTGACAACCCTCTGCAGTTTCTTGCGGTCTTGGGCAGAGCAGTTGCTGTACCAAGCCATGATGCATCAAGATAGGATGCTTTCTATGGTACATCGATAAAAGTTGGTGAGTATCAAAGGGGACATACCAAATTTCTTTAGCCTCCTGAGGAAGTAGAGGCGCTGGTGAGCTTTCTTGGCCATGGCGTCTACGTGGTTGGACCAGGACAGGCTGTTGGTGATGTTCACTCCTAGGAAGTTGAAGCTCTCAACCCTCTTGACCTCAGCACCGTTGATATAGACAGATGCATGTACACCGCCCCCTTTCCTGAAGTCAATGACCAGCCCAATCCCACCAATTTTTGTGTTGTCAGCAAACTTGCTAATCAGACCATCTACATTTTCATCCAAATCATTTTTATATATTACAGGCAGGCCAGGTAGCATCTGTGGAGGGAGAACCAGTTACCGCTTCAGGTCTAGGACCCTTCATCAGAACCAGGAAAGGTGGAAACAAGTTACATACAAGATGTGGGAGGAACTCAGCGGGTCAGGCAGCATCTGTGGAGGGAAACGGACAGTCGGCGTTTCAGGTTGAGACCCTTCACCTGAGCTGGAAGGTAGAGGGGAGACCTGAAATATCAACTGTCCATTTCCCTCCATAGATGCTGCCTGACCCGCTGAGTTCCTCCTGCGTCTTGTGTGATGCTCCAGATTCCAGCATCTGCAGTCTTTTTGTCTCCAGGGAAACAAGTTTGTTAAGGTTACAGAGAAGGTGGAGGTGGAAGGTAGGTAGAACAAGGGGAATTTTACTGATTGGGGGCAAATAACAGGGCAAGATAACAGGCTGTTTGCCTGTGTAATGTTGTATAGTCCGACTATACAGGAGCAATGGAAAAGGAAACAAAGACGGCAGATGGAAAGGAACAGTTCTCACACAAGCTGAAAGAGCGGGTTGGCTAAAGTTGGAGAATTCAATATTGAGTCCGGAAGTTTGCAATGTGCCCAGACAGAAGATAAGTTGGTGTTTACTTGGATGGAGTTTAATTCAGATAAACATGAGGCGTCTTGCATTGTGGTAAGACAAACCAAGGCAGCACTTGCACTGTAAATGGTAGGGCCCTGGGGACTTTTGTAGAACCGAGAACCAGGGGGTGCAGGTACAGAGTTCCTTGGAAGAGGCGCCACAGGTAGACAGGGTGATGAGGAAGGCATTTGGCACGCTGGCCTTCGCCAGTCAGGAGTACAGAAGCGGGGACGTCATGTTACAGCTGTACAAGACGTTGGTAAGGCCACATCTGTGTGCAGTTCTGGTCTCCCTGCTGTAGGAATTATGCCATTCAACTGGAAAAATTTACGAGGATGTTACTGGAACCGGAAGATTTGAGTAATAAGAAGAGGCTGGATAGACTAGGACTTTTTTCCGAGGAGCATAGGAGGCTGAGGTTTATAAACCTTATAGAGATTTATCAGATCATGAGAGGCATAGACAAGGTGGATAGCCACAGTCTTTTCCCCAGGTTTAGGGGAGTATAAAACTAGAGGGCATAGGTTTAAAGTGACAGGGACCAGCATGACTGACCTCCAACAATTGTAGTCATTGTGCCAGGTCTGTCTCTAACCACTGGGCCATTTCCCCTTTAATGCACATTCACTCAGACCAATAGAGTCATCGAGCACAGAAACAGGCCCTTCAGCCCACTGTGTTTGCCCTTACCATCAAGTACCCACTACTTTTATCAGGGCTTCTTGATACCACACCTTGTCAAATACAGGCAGCTCTCTTGAATTCCATTTTTTGGTCCGCGTTTGGACTAAGGCTGCGATGTGGTCTGGAGCCAAGCGGTCCCAGTGAAACACAACCTGGGCATCAGTGAGTGGGACACTGGTGAGTAACTTGACCGCACTGTAGATGGCACCTTCTATCACTTTACTGATTGCTGAGGACAGTTAGCCAGATTAGATCTGTCCTGCTTTTAGTGAACATGACGTACTGTAATTTTCCACACTGTTGGGTAGATGCCAGTGTTGTAACTGCGCTGGAACAGCTTTGCTAGATGTGCAGCTGGTTCTGAAGCGAGGTCTCTGTACCACAGCTGGGGTGTTGTGTGGTCCCATATCCAGTGGCCTTAGCCCTTCGTTGATATCGAATTGGCTTCCGTGATGGTGAGGGTCTCAGGAGGAGGTGGAGAGGGATATCTGGCCGGACATTGTTGCAGATGCTTCAGCCGTTTCTTCAACCTTCACCTACCGGGTCCAGTTGAGGATCGAGATGTTCTTGGAACCTCCTCCTCCCAGTTGCTGCTTAATTGTCTGCAACCACTCACAACTGTGGAACTGTGGATCTTTGATCTGGCTGGTTGGTCGTAAGCTTGCTTGGTTCCATTGCACCCTGTTTTTATTGACATGCAGCTAGTAGTTCTGCATGACGGCACCACCAGGTGGGTACTTCACTGTGTTCAGGTGTGTCTGGTGCTGCTCCCAGCATGCCCTTCTGCACTCCTCATCGTACCGGGGTTGTCTCCTCGGCTTAGTTGTAGTAGAGTGCGGGATATGCTGGGGGAAGAGGTTACAGATGTAGTGGTGGACATTTCTGCTGAAACAGATGGTCCACAACACCAGTTTTGAGCATGAGATCTGTTCTGGGTTTCTCCCGTTTGGCATGTTTATAGTCCCATGAACCATGATGGAGGGTGTCCTTGGTGTGAAGATGGGACTTGATCTCCACAAGGACCGAGCAATAGTCACTTCTACCCATGGTATCGTGGACAGATGCATCAGCCACAGGTAGATTGCTCGGGATGAGGTCAGGTAAGTTTTCCTCTTGTGTTGGTTCCCTCACTACCTGCTGTAGTCCTGTGTTTCAGTCAATGGCGGTACCACCAAGCCACTTAGTGATGGTCATTGGTCCCCCACCCAGAGTACATTCTGTGCCTTTGCTACTTTCAGTGCTTCTTCCACCGTTGTTCAACCTGGAGGAGCACCTATTCATCAGCTGAGGGAGGGTGGTAGTTGGTAATCACATGGGTTTCCATGCCCATGTCTCCCAGCTCCATCCCTGCTCCCCTCCCCCTACCCGGTGCTACCTGCCTGTCATCTTACACCCCTCCTCAGTCCACCAATCACCTCGGACTCCTGCCTCACCACTCCCCCTCTCATCTTTGTACCGGCCATCTTGCCTCTCCACTCTCAGACCTGATGCAGGGTTTCGACGCGAAATGTCCCCCCACAGATGCTGCTCGACCAGCTGAGTGTTTGTTGCTGCAGATTCTGTAAGTGCTCCTATGTCAGACTGTATGACAACTCTCCCGATTTATACACCAGTCCCCAGGTGTTTGACAGGCAGACATTGCGATGTTGACTGGGCTGGGAGCAGCTCTGAGTTGGGTGCTGAGGTCGCTGCTGATTGGTCTGTCCAGTGTGAGTCACTTGAAACAGTGCTTAAGAGCCAATCACACGGGCCGGGTCTGGAGTCACACGTATGTCAGACCCGGTCAGGATGGCAGGTTTCCACCTCTGAAGGACATTAGTGGACCAGATGGGTTTTTAGAACAAGCCAATGGTTGTCATGGAGATCATCTCTAAGCCCAGCTGCTGTTTTTTCCCAAACTCCAGATTATTAACTGAATTTAAATTTCACAGCTGGTGTGGTGGGGTTTGAATTCTGACCTCGGGTATACTAGTGGCTGCACCCTGTACCCCTGTACACACAATATTGCAGTCTGAAACTGAGAATATAAACAAGAGACTCTCCTTTACACAAGCACCAGATTTGCCACATAAATGAAGCATTTATCAACATTGCCTTTTCTGTGCCTCCAGGTCTGAAAGGGTTACTGAGAACTGCAGCCTCCCAGGTGCTATCGCTGCAACCATCAGTTAAGCAAATGAACGGGAGTGCCCTTGAGGCAGGCCTTGTTTTGAGCGTGTGTTTCTGCCTTCTGCGTATTTATGATAAAGAAATCAGCTGAAGGAGGGAGTGAGGGAGAGAGGCTGAATTAAAACCAAGTGAGTGCGTGGACGTTGATACAAAGCTGGCAGAACGTTTGGGGTAATTTAGACAAATAAGCGCAAATGGTTTTTCTTCGGGCCGTTGATGACAAGCACCTGATCCACACTGGGCTGACCCTGATAAAGGTGGAGCGGGAATACACCCATGTAAAGTATTTTAATGACGAAGGGCTGGAACAAGCAAAATGCAGTTTGACAAGTTGGGCGAGGGCCTGGTCCCAGATGTGTCATAACTGAGGTGTTGCTAAGGAACATACCTATCAACTATCTTTGTGGACAGGGGCGGAAGCAGGTGACTTTATGAGAAGATGTTTGCATGCGTTGTGATGGGGCACTGCAGATGACAAGCGGCCTGCACAGTCTTCGTTTGACTAGCCAGCTTGTCTGAATCTTCAGATCTCTGATCAAAGGTCAAACCTAAAACTGTGGGAAAGTGATCAAAGTTACAAACCAAACAGGGACTGGAGAGATATTCTGAGAAGGGAACATACGGTGAGGAGAGTTTCTGCTGCGCTGTGGAAGTAACTTTGGAGATCAAAGTTTTGGATAAAATATCCTCACAGAGACAATGCCACAGTTTAAAACGGCAACGACATGCACCATTGCAGAGACACCGGAGCCTGCTAGGAGGGTAAGTCACGGATGTTATTCCCTTTTAAGATGTAATTGAGTGACATTACTTTACAAAATGCACCTGAAAGGGATGGCATATTGAATGCTTTAGCTTTCTTCAGATTTCTGAACGGTCCATAAACCCATAAACCCTACCTCGTTATTCCTTTCTTGCATTATTTTATTTATTTTTTGGTAACTTATAGTAATTTTTATGTCTTGCACTGTACTGCTGCTGCAAAACAACACATTTCATGACATATGGCAATGATAATAAACCTGATTCTGATTCTGATTGCTTGGAAATTCTTTTTTGTCCTGCTTCTTCAGGGCAACATCCGAAGAGTACGACTGACACTGCATGCTGAAGGGAAAAACACTCCGGCAAAAGATGAAATCAAAAATAAAGGAAAAACTGAAACGGTCAGTGAAATCCACCTGTGTCCCTGCTGATAATGATTCCACAGTATTAGTACCAGAGGCGTTTGTTTTGTGGGGCGGGTGATTCCAGAGATACCTAGAGGTGAAGTCATGAAGGGAGCTGCAAACAAGCTTGAGAATGTTAACAGAGGAATTGATGAAGGTCAGCAAGCACAGTCCTGTAAGTGATCAGACAGGCGGGCCACTGGTTACATGGGGGCTATTACAGAACCTGCCGCCAGAGACCTGAACCACTGATCCAGTGTCATGAGTTCAGCTCCCATCGTGGCAGTTGGGGAAGTTAATTTAGTAAATATGGATCTGAAAACCCAGTGCCAGTGACATAACCACAAAACTACCGGATTGTTGCCAAACCCATCTCATTCACTAATGTCCGGACCCAGCCTAGTCCGCATGTGGTCCTGCCCCACCAATGGGGTGGGCTTTTCACTCTCTCTTCTGTCTGGGGGCAAATAGAGGTAGACGTTGTACACACTGGCAGGGTGCGGACGGTGTACGCACTGGCAGGGTGCGGACGGTGTACGCACTGGCGGGGTGCGGATGGTGTACACACCTGCAGGGTGCGGACGGTGTACACAGGGTGCGGACGGCGTACACACGGGCAGGGTGCGGACGGCGTACACACGGGCAGGGTGCGGACAGTGTACACACTAGCAGGGTGCAGACGGTGGACACCCTGGCAGAGAGCGGATGGTGTACGCACTGGCAGGATGCAGACGGTGTGCACACCGGCAGGGTGTGGATGGGGTACACACTGGCAGAGGGCGGACAGTGTACACACTGGCAGGGTGTGGACGGTGTACACATGGGGCGGATGGTGTACACACTGGCAGGGGTGCGGACAGTGTACACACTGGCAGGGGTGCGGACGGTGTACACACTGACAGGGTGCGGATGGTGTACACACTGGCAGGGTGCGGACGGCCTACACATTGGTAGGGTGCAGATGGTGTACACGTGGGGTGGACGGTGTACACACTGGCAGGGGGTGGACGGTGTACACGCGGGGTGGACAATGTACACATGGGGTGGACGGTGTACGCACCGGTATTGGCCACAACATGCACTTTCCAAGAATGAATAAGTACAGATTGGCTTTTGATTGCCGTTAAGTTTCTGAAGGGGAGGACGAGGCAAGCCATGGTGGGATAGTTAAGTGTGGAGGGAATATTGTTGAGGTTTGTGCTGGAGAATCTGGCATTGTCTCTGAGGGAGGAAGAGCTGCTATTGGTGAGGTGGTTTGTGGTTCAAAGTTCACCTCGGGACAAAAATGGCAGTGAGGTTGTGAACGACTCCTTCAGTCTCAGCCGGTTCACCAGACAGAGGAACAGAGTCGGTAGCTATCTGTAGGGAGCAAAACAGCAACTGGTCTTCTAAATGCTAATCTAGAGGAAACATCAGCTCCTCCACTGGATAGTGGAGAAGTGGAGATGGTGGGAGAGGTAGTGGGGGGTGTTTCTTGTGTTGTCAGCATGTCTGTGCCAACTGATGCTGTGTGTTTGATGTTGATGCTGAGGGTGGCGTGTGACCTCGATATTTTGATATTAACAGAAACGAGGGATGTGGGGGTCACTGCACCAAAGTGGTGCTGAAGTTGAAGGTCATCCACCAGCTTATTGACTGGCAGGGCGGGCATGAGGGCTGAATGGCCTCCTCCAGCTTCTGTTTCTCACATTCTTATGAGAACTCGGAGGAGGGCCTGGAGGAGATACATACCTGTGGGCCACACATAGTGGTGTGAGCTCAGGAAGGGCAAGTGCCAAAGATCCTCTGACTCAATCACATCCAGTAAAACGCCGATAATCCACAACCCTGCTGTTCCCCACACTACCCGTAAACTCATGGGACCCCGTTTCCCACACTCCCTGTAAACTCATTGGGACCCTGTTTCCCACACTCCCTTTGAAGTTACTGGGGCCCTGTTTCCCACTTTCCCTTTAAACTCACCGGGACCCCGTTTCCCACACTCCCTTTACACTCACCAGGACCCCGTTTCCCACACTCCCTTTGAAGTTACTGGGGCCCTGTTTCCCACATTCCCTTTAAACTTACAGGATTCACTGGAATACTGCTATATAACATTTTTTAAAAAGTGAAGTAAATGTGCTTTGGGAGTCCAATATCTGGAGGTGCTGGATTACTGCATAAAGGAGGAAACCAGGCAGGTGTGGTCCTGACTGGCTGGATAAACAACTGGAGGAGGTTGCCCCTGATCGCACCCACTTCACATGCCATTCGTCACTTTGATTAGAACTGTTTCGGCAAGGCTGGAAGCTTGATTGGAGGAACTTAAACCGATGTTTCTGAGAAAGCCGGGCATAGGTTGTGGAGTCGTTAGTGTGTTCAAGGACTGTGAAGATGGGACACTGGTTTAAGAGGATGGAGGAGCTAAGGGATTTTTTTGGGGAGAGTGGTGATAACGTTGCATTTGGAGTGGTGGTGGGAAGTGGTACCCGAGGGGGGCAAACCATTAATGATATCAACTATCATGGAGACCAGGTTGAATGGGATCAAGGGTTCCCAAAGGCAGGATGAGCTGGAGGGGGCCAGGGGAGGTTGTAAAGTATCTCGAGGAAGAAGTATGTTTAGGGCGGTGCTGAGGGCACTGTCAGAGGAGAACTGTCTTGGTCAGCTGGTGGAGGGATGGCAAGGATGGAGAGAGGGACAACTGATTGAAAATTGGTATTGGTTTATTATTGTCACATGTTCTGAGAAACAGTGAAAAGCTTTTGTTCTGCATGCCATCCAGACAGATCATTCCATACATGAGTACATTAAGGTAGTAAAGAGAAGACAGAATGCAGAATATAATGTTGCAGTTACAGAGAAAATGCAGTGCAGGTAGACAATAAGGTGCAAGGGCCACAGCAAGGTAGATTGGGAGATCCAGAGTTCATCTTTTAGCGTGTGAGAGGTCCATTCAAGAGTCTGATAACAGTGGGATAGAAGCTGTCCTTGAGCCTGGTGGTATGTGTTCTCAAGCCTTTGTATCTTCTGCCTGATGGAAGGGGCTAGGATGACCGGGGTGGGAGGGGTCCTTCATGTCGGCTGCTTTCCCAAGGCAGCGGGAAGTGTAGACGGAGTCAATGGAGGGAAAGAAACTGCAGGTGCCCAAAATTTAAAACAAAAGCAGAACACTCAGCAGATCAGGCAGCATCTGTGGGAAGAGAAGCAGAGTTAAGTCAAAGATCCTTGGTCAGAACTGGAGATAAGGGAGCAAGGTGTGGTTCCCAAGGACAGGATGAGCTCAAGGAAGCCAGGGGAGATTGAAAAGAATCGAGAGAACAATGTGTGTTTAGGTCTTCTGATAGTTTGGTCTCAGATTATGACAGAGCTTCCTCTATTTGTGGTCAGAGGAAATTACTGTACCCGTGGTATTTGTGCTCTGGGACCTTGTACGTTCCTGCATTTATTACACCACCACTTTCAAGTGCCTAAGCTTTGAAATTGTCACGAAAACCTCTAACTCTCTCCCTACCTATAAGGCATTCTCCCCTGTCGATCAGTTTCTTTGGTGATTCAGTAGACCTAGACCTATAAACAGAACATCATTCTGTCCAGTAAACACTGAGAGCCTGGAACTTTTCGCTAAACAACAATGTTTGGCACACCAAAGGATGCAGTTATACCATGAGGTACATTCAGTTCATAAAGGTACCCTTACGCTTCACTCTCTACCCAATCTTTTTGTCCTGTTGTGGCATGAAAACAAATTTTATCTGACACCACTCCAGCGATGTCCTAAAATGTTAAAGCTGTGAATGAGTAAAAGTCTGCAGGGTTTCCTGGATGTCCCAGGAATTGGACGTTAGTCTGGCAGACTAACGTGTGAAAGCAGAGCAAACCTTGTCAAAGCATCAACAGAATTGTTCTTTTCAAAGTTCATTAGTGCTCCTGTTTATTAGTCGCAAAACAGACTATAAGTCAACCAATCAGGAATCAAAGAGTCTATTTCCTTCCCAATCCACATGTAATAGGCAGGAGGCTATTGGTGGCAGGAAGTCATGGTGTGAAACCAGTGTTGGAAACCCTAAATGTCAGTCCTAGGAATGTAATGAAAAGGTTGGCCTCAAATGGATCCATTTAACTGCTGTATTCATATATCTTGTTATATATAACAATATATTTTATTACATATATTACAATACATATTATATATCTTATATCTCAATATATCTTATTATGTATCTTACAATATATCTTAATATGTCTTATAACTGCTGCATTAATATATCCTGTCCCACAAAGTACCAATTATATGAGTAGGAGCAATTCATTTATAACTTGTTACGCCTGTGTAAATGTGCAAATCTGCTTTTACCTACCAGGATTTCACAGGAATAGTCAGAGGTTAGCTGATCTTTAATATCTCTTTGGCATTATTTTGCTGATATATTGTTCAAGATTTATCCTACACAGAGCACAGCCAATTATAACTGATTTTCCATATGAAGGCTACCCTTTATTCACCATTAACTTTACAAAGTGAAGTGTTCACTAAAAGAAATAACGTTCCTTACACTAACTGTTGGAAGGATAAGATTGCTTCGCTGAGGTTTGGTCAGTGTGCAGTGTACACACTCACTTACAGCCTCCAGTGTTTACTGATTGACAGGCAGTCTAGGACAAGCTGTGTGCTGTTATCTCTCCTCAGATCATTAATTACCAATGAGTCCTGTGAGGAACACTATTGTTTTCAGAGATAGTTTCTTTTGTCTTTTGCCCACTTATGGAGAACATCTAATTACAAGGAGTGTGAGGTCAGGGTGCCTGAATCTGTCGTTCATGTAGTGCTTCATGTTGGAAACAGCTACAACCCAGCAGTTCTATAAGTCCATATATCCCCATGCAAAGTGCCTGCACTGTCAGAGGCTCTCATCAGATCAGTGAATGCGTTAAATACATTACCCACGTGATTCCCTCCGTGTGTGTTGTGGATCTATCCACAGTCCACTCCCATTTCTCAGTGTACACTCCTCTGAACAGTACAGTCCATGCATACCCTTTGAACCCAAATGTATCGCCCCGCCACCCATCTCCACACTTCCACTCTCCCTAAATTGTCAGCTGCCCCAGCACTGTGTGACCAGAAATTTCTAAGTATTGGGAAGACAGAAGCTGTCACCTTGGTCCTCATCACAAAGTCTGTTCTCCAACCACCGACTCCATCTGTCTCCTTAGGAACTGTCCGAACATGAACCAGCTTGATCAGAAACGTGGTGTCATATTTGCTGCCGAGTTGAGCTTCCAATCGCACAGCCACGTTACCACCGAGACCCCCTTTTCCACCAACATAACCATGCCAGACTCTGTCCTTGCCACAGCTCAGGTGTTGGTGAAAACCTCATCCATGGCTTTATTAGCCCACTGGTTAAATGCCTTGGCATGTTTTGTTATATTAACAATCCTTCATAAATGGAAGTTATTCAATTTCCAAAGCATTATTATGGTGCATTCAGCAAACTTTGATCAATTGACTTATTGCAGGACCACTGTAAGAATCCTTTGATTCGTTAAAGCCCATCCACCTTTATCTGGGCTGTGTGTAAATGTTTTGAGTAGAGATTCCATCCTAGTGACAATAATAACAATGTTTACTGTAAATTCTTGATATTGGAGGTTACTGGATTGAGGTAGTGTATATCTTGTGATCTCAATTTCCACATTGGAACCAGCAAGAATTGGTCTCTGAAGCTCTGGCTGGGTGAGGGAGCTTTGATGCTGCCACTGAGCTTCAGCAAAGGTTTTCCAATCACCGTGCCAGTGACATTGGCTGGCACAGTAGCACAGCAAGTAGAGCTACTGTCCCACATTTCCAGCGGCCTGGGTTTGATCCTGACCACCGGTGCTGTCTGTGTAGAGCTTGTACATTCACCCTGTGACCACGGGAGCTTCCCCTACTTGCTCCAGTTTCCGCCCACGTCCCAACGACGCACTGGTGGGTTAATGGGCCATTGTAGACTGCCCTTATTGGAGGTGGGTACTGGGAGAATTGGTGGAGTGCATTGGTCACGTGAGCTCATAAGAAGTAAGAGGAGGAATAAGTGATGCAGTCCCTGAGATGTTCAGTGAGATCATGGCTGATCTTATGGACTAGGTTACAAGGAAATAAATGGGGGAATGGGAATGATGGGATTTCTCTGAGAGCCAGTATAGATTCAATGGGCTGAATGGCCTCCTATATTGTAAGGAAAGATGAAAATAGCAAATAGGCTGTAAAAAAACTCAGTGGAAGTGTACGGGACGTAGCCAGCAGTACTCTGTGAACTTGCCTGCAGTTGGGCAAACTGCCAGCGAACTCAGAACCACGCCTGGAATGCCAGCTGTTGTGGGCCCCACTGCGAGGTGAAAGTTTGGAGAAAATTAAGAAGAATGGGTCTAAATTTTATGAAGTGACTCATAGAATTTAATTAGATTTCTTCAGAAATATAAAGAAAAATGTAAACCAAATGTAAAGCATCCTATCCCGATGTATCACGGCTTGGTACGGTAACTGCTCTGCCCGTGACCAGAAGAAACTGCAGAGAGTGGTGGACACAGCTCAGCACATCACGGAAACCAGCCTCCCCTCCATGGACTCTGTCTTTACCTCTCGCTGCCTTGGTGAAGTAGCCAGCATAATCAAAGACCCCACCCACCCGGGTCATTCTCTCTTCTCCCCGCTCCCATCAGGCAGAAGATACAAGAGCCCGAGGGCACATACCACCAGGCTCAAGGACAGCTTCTATCCCATGGTGATAAGACTATTGAACGGTGGTTCAATAAGGGTGGTTCATCCCTTATACAATGAGATGGACTCTTGACCTCAACAATCTACCTTGTTATGACCTTGCACCCTATTGTCTACCTGCAATGCACTTTCCTGTAGCTGTGACACTTTACTCTGTATTCTGTTATTGTTTTTATCCTGTACTACCTTAATACACTGTGTAATGAATTGATCTGTATGAACGGTATGCAAGACAAGTTTTTCACAGTGCCTCGGTACAAGTGACAATAATAAACCAATTCCAATTCCAGTAGCAATACCAATACCAAGAGTCATAGAGTCACTGAGTCGTACAGTCATGCACCGATTCTATTTACCCACATTAGGACCATATCCTTCTGTGCCTTGCTGTCTAAATGCTTCTTAAACGTAGTGATTGTATCTGATTCCACAGCCTCCTCTGGCAGCGCTAGATCTCAACCACTCTCTGGGTAGAAAAACTTACCCCTCACATCCCCCTCACAGCTCCATCCTCTCACCTTTAACCTATTGTCCTCTTGTTTTTAATTCCCCTGCCACAGGAAAATAGATTTTGACCGTCAACTCTACCTATACCTCTCATAATTTATATACCTCTATCAGGTCACCTTTCAGTCTCCCTTGCTCCAGGGAAAACTAACCCAGCATGCCAGGTACCTTTTACACCACCCTATCCGTCTGTATTGCCACTTTCATGGAACTATAGACTTGAACCCCAATGTCTCGCTGTTCGTCAACATTCCTCACTTCCCTACCATTTATTGTAAATGTTCTAGCCCTATTTGACTTCCCAAAATGCATCACCTCACACATTTTGGGATTAAATTCCACCTACCAAAGCTCTGCCCAATTTTACAACTGGTCTCTATCCTGCTGAAGCTTTAGACAATCTTCCTCACTATCCACAACACCACCAACTTTGGTGTCATCTGCAAATTTACTAATCATACATTCACCTCCAAGTCGTTAATATACGTCACAAATATCGATGGTCCCAACACCGATCCCTGTGGTGCACCATTGGCCACAGACTTCCAAACAGAAAAGCATCCTTCCACCACACCATCTGCCTCCTATCACCAAGACAAGTTTGGATCCAATTAGCCAGCTCACCTTGGATCCCATGGGCCTTAACATTCTGGACCAGCTGGGTTAATGTGATAACTGCTGACCCTTCTGCAGCTGGGCTGGAGGTGCCTGACGGGGTGGGCAGAGGGTACGCAGGGGCTCGGTGTATCCCTGAATCATGGACTCGAGGTTCTCAATACTTCTCCAGTTTGAGCGGCCATGAGCCAGAGTATCCCAGGAGGATCTGCACAGCGTCTTTAACTCCCTGAGATTAGACATTGCCGCACTTTTACCCTGTTCTCTTTTATCCACCCCATCAGCATGCACCATGTTCACTTAACCCATCCCCACTGTCAGATCTGTTTCAGCCTCTCTGCCTGCTTTCGTTTCATGCAGCTTGCTCGTTTCTCTGACTTACTTACAATTTCACTGCATCGAGCAAATTGATTTTGCCTTTCAATCCAACTTTACCTTGTTTAAATTTTTAAATTAAGTTTTATTGACAGCGTGGTAACAGGCCCTTTCGGCCCAATGAGTCCGCACTGCCCATTTTAAACCCCAAATTAACCTACCCGTACGTCTTTAGAATGTGGGAGGAAACCGGAGCACCTGGAGGAAACCCACGCAGACGCAGGAGAACGTACAAACTCCTTACAGACAGCGACGGGAATCGAACCCTGATCACTGGCGCTGTAATAGCGTCGCGCTAACCACTACGCTACCGTGCCGCCTCACACTTCGATTCTTTTTTTCACATTCCAAAAACTCCAACTTATTTATCTTTTACTCTGTCCATGGGAGTGCTGGAGGAGTCCAGCCCCTCTTGACCTGGTGACAATTAGTTGTCCATCGAGAGGCAGACATTATAAGATAAGATCTTTATTAGTCACATGTACATCGAAACACACAGTGAAATGTATTTTTTGCGTAGTGTTCTGGGGGGCAGCCTGCAAATGTCACCACGCTTCTGGCACCAACATAGCATGCCCACAACTTCCTAACCTGTACATCTTTGGAATGTGGGAGGAAACCGGAGCACCCGGAGGAAACCCACGCAGACACGGGGAGAGCGTACAAGTTCTTCACAGACGATGGCGGGAATTGAACCCGGGTCACTGGCGCTGTAAAGCGTTACGCTAACCACTACACTACCGTGCCTGCCCTTATGACATTATGATGGGGAAAATGTTAACAAACTTTTGTCAGAATACAACTGCAAATACCTCCCTCTTCTAGTGTAACGGGTCTGTGGGATGTACTGTCAATCCTTGGTTCAGTAAGTTTTCTCCATTTCCTTATGACAGAGAAGGAAGCCAATTTGGCCAGTAATATAAGCAGACAATTAAATAATATAAACATACAAGTTGGCCCATCAAGTCTACGCTGGTAATATGAGCATACCCATTCTCTGCTGTAATGGGTTCCCCCCTCATTCTCTGCAACTCCCCCCCAGATTCTACCACTCACCTACACATCAAGGGCAATATGCAGTGGCCATTTAACCTACCAACCTGCACGTCTTTGGGATGTGGGCGGAAATCCGAGCACCTGGGGGAAAGCCACAGGGGTTGTAGGGAGAACGTGTAAACTGGGATTAGTGCACATGTATGCTTGAAGGTCAGCATGACCTGGTGGGCTAAAGGGCTTGTTTCCATGTTGTATGACGCTGTAACTCCATGCAGATGGCATTGGAGGTCAGGATTGAACTCAGGTTGCTGGATCACTGACGGAACATCTCTACCAGCTGTGCCACTGCACTACTCTTCCATAGTTTGAAATGAGTCCAAGAGTCCGAGAGTAGGTAGTCGTGGAAAAGGGTTGGCCCTAGAGTTAAGTTCTTAAACTGAGAGAGGGCTGATTTCAACAGTATAAGGCAGAACCTGGTGAAAATAGCTCGGGAGCAGTTGCTGTGGGGAAAAACAACATCTGATACGTCAGAGGCGTTTAAAAATTCAGATTCTGTAGGACCCCATCAGGGTAAGAGGTAAAAATGGGAAGATTGAGGAACCTTGGTTAACAAAGGGAAATGGAAGGTTTGATCAGAAATAGGAAGGAAGCGTTGTCAGGTATAGGCAATTGGTATCGAGTGAGTCCTCTGAGGTTTATAGGGGATGTAGGAGAGAACTTAGGAGGGCAAAAAGGGGACATGAAATGGCCTTGGCAAGCAGGATTAAAGAGAATCCCAAGACCTTTTGTAAGCATATTAGAAGCAAAAGGGGTTGCTAGGGAAAGAGTAGATCCTTCAGGGACCAGAAGGGTAATCTATGTGTGGAGCCAGGGGATATGAGTGGGATCCTAAATAAATACTTCTCCTTGGCACTCACCAGGAACAAGGATGTGGAGGATGGAGAGTTAGGGGAGGGGTACACTGACGTACTGGAAAATGTTTCTGTCAGGAAGTGTTAAAGGTATTAGATTAGAAGATGCATCAGCTGGTGTGGATGTAGCTGCGATGTGTACAGTGAAGGTGAGGAAGGATAGGCAGGGGACGGGGCATAAATGCAGTCAGTTAGATGGATTGGAATGTGTTTACTTTAATGTGAGAAGTGTTAGGAGTAAAGGTGATGAACTTAGAGCACGGATCAGTACATGGAATTACGTTGTTGTGGCCATTACAGAGACTTGGGTGTCGCAAGGGCAGGATTGGCTGCTTGAGGTTCCAGGGTTTAGACATTTCAAAAGGGATAGGGAAGTGAGTAAAAGGGGTGGGGAAGGTTGGCATTGCTAATCAGAGATAATATCACAGCTGTAGGAAGGGAGGACGTCATAGAAGGATCGTTCATTGAGTCAGTGTGGGTGGAAGTCAGAAACAGGAAGGGAGTGATCATTCTATCGGGAGTATTCTATAGGCCCCCAAGTACCCATCAGGACACTGAGGAGCAGATAAGTAGGCAGATTTTAGAAAGGTGCAAAAATAACAGGGTTGTTGTCATGGGTGACTTCAACTTCCCTAATGTTGGTTGGCACCTCCTTAGTGCAAAAAGCTTAGATGGGGCAGAGTTTGTTAGGTGTGTACGGGAGGAATTCCCGACACAGTACGTAGACAGGCCGACAAGAGGAGATGCCATGCTGGATCTGGTATTAGGCATTGAACTTGGTCAGGTGACAGACCTCTCAGTGGGGCGAGCATTTCAGGGATAGTGACCACAACCCCCTGACCTTTAGCACAGCCATGAACAGGGATAGGAGAAGACATTATAGGAAAATATTTAATTGGGAGAGGGCAAATTACGATGGTATTAGGCAAGATCTTGGGAGCGTAAACTGGGAACACATGTTCTCTGGTAAAAACACCGCAGAAATGTGGAGGCTGTTTAGGGACCACTTACATGGGGTTCTAGATAGGTTTGTCCCACTGAGACAAGGGAAGGATGGTAGGGTGAAGGAACCATGGTTAAGGAAGCGTATTTAAGGTTTAGGAAGCAGAAATGAGGTAGGGCTCTTCAGAGTTATAGGGTAACCAGGAAGGAGCTTAAGAAGGGACTTAGGAGAGCATGAAGGGGACATGAAAAGGCCTTGGCAAGTAGGGTTAAGGAAAACCCTAAAGCATTCTACACGTATGTGAGGAACAAGAGGATGACTAGGGTGAGGGTAGGACTGCTCAGGGATAAGGGGGGAAAAATGTGTCTGGAGGCAGAGGAGGTAGGAGAGGTCCTAAATGAATATTTTGCTTCAGTGTTCACCAGGGAGAGGGACTTATATGAATGTGAGGTTAGTGTAGAACAGGCAAATGTGTTGGAGCATGTCAAGGTTAAGAAAGAAGCAGTGTTGGAGCTACTAAAAAGCATTAGGATAGATAAGTCACTGGGGTCAGACAGGATATAACCCAGGTTACAATGGGAAGTGACAGAAGAGATTGCTGGAGCATTAACGATGATCTTTGAGTCCTCCCTGGTCACAGGAGTGGTACCAAAGGATTGGAGGATGGCAAACGTTGTTCCATTGTTCAGGAAAGGTAAAAAGGGATAATCCCGGGAATTATAGACCAGTGAGTTTTGCGCCAGTGGTGGGCAAACTAGTGGAGAGGATTCTTAGGGACAGGATTTATGAGCATTTGGAGAAGCATCATCTTATTAGGGATAGTCAACATAGCTTTACGAAGGGCAGGTCGTGTGTCACGAGCCTAATAGAGTTTTTTGAGGAAGTGACAAGACAAATTGATGAAGGCAGTGCGGTGGATGTGCTATATATGGATCTTAGCAAGGCGTTTTGACAAGGTTCCCCATGGTAGGCTCATTCAGAAAGTCATGAGGTATAGGATCCATGGAAAAATTGGCTGTATGGATTCAAACTTGGCTTGCCCACAAAAGGCAGAGGGTGGTTGTAGAAGGGGAGTATTCGACCTGGAGGTCAGTGACTAGTGGTGTTCCGCAGGGATCTGTTCTGGGACCCCTGCTCTTTCTGATTTTTATAAATGATTTGGAATAGGAGGTGGGGGGGTGGGTTAGTAAGTTTGCAGATGACACGAAGGTTGCTGGTGTAGTAGATAGTGTAGAAGGTTGTCGTAGGTTGCAACAGGATTTAGACAGGATGCAGAGCTGGGCAGAGAAGCGGCAGATGGAATTCAATCTGAAGATGTGTGAAGTGATTCACTTTGGAACAACTTGAAGGCAGAGTACATGGTTAATGGAAGGAACATGGTTAATGGGAGGAACAGAGTGACCTTGGGGTCCAAGCGCATAGATCCCTCAAAGTTGCCGCACAAGTGGATAGGGCGGTTAAGAAGGCTTATGGTGTGCTGGCCTTCATTAGCCGGTGGATTAAGTTCAAGAACTGAGAGGCAATGTTGCAGCTCTATAAGACTCTGGTTAGACCACGTTTGGAATATTGTGTTCATTTCCGGTCCCCACTTTATAGGAAGGATGTGGAAGCTTTGGAGAGGATGCAGAGTAGATTTACAAGGATGTTACCTTGGTTGGAGAACATGTCTTATGAGGAGAGGTTGAGAGAGTTAGGGCTTTTCTCTTTGGAACGATAGAGGATGCGAGGAGACTTGATAGACGTGCATAAGATTATGAGAGGCATAGACAGAGTGGACAGCCAGCATCTTTTCCCCAAGGTGGTAATGACCAATACTAGAGGTCACCCATTTAAGGTGCGTGGAGGAAAGCTCAGGGGGGATGTCAGAGGTAGGTTTTTTACACAGAGAGTGGTGGGTGCCAGGAACGCACTGCCGGGGGTGGGGGGTAGGGGCCAATACGATAGGGTCATTTAAGACACTATTAGATAGGCACGTGGACGAAAGAAAAATAGAGGGTTATGGGAGGTCAAGTAGAGAGGGGGATAGATTGAATGGGGATAAGGTTTATATAGGTCGGCACAACATTGTGGGCCGAAGGTCTTGTACTGTGCTGGACTGTTCTATGTTCTATGTTTTGTATTAGCACAGATTAAGGTGGATATATCCCCAGGGCCTGAAGGAATGTATCCCAGGATGCTATGAGCAGCAGAGGGAGGAGATTGCAGGGGCTGTGATGAAGATTTTTGCGTCCTCGTTAGCCACGGGAGACCGGAGGAGAGCTAATGTTTTCCTCTTGTTCAATAAGGGCTGTAGGGATAAGCCAGGAAACTGCAGGCCACAGATCCTGTCGTCAATTGTGGGGAAATGATTAGAAAAAATCCTCAGTGACAGGATTTATGTTTTTGGAAAGGCAGGGACTGATTAGGAGGAGTCAACATGGTTTTGTGCAGGGGAAATCCTGTCAAACAAATCTGATTGAGCTTTTGAGGAGGTAACTAAGAAAATTGATGAAGGCAGGACGGTCGGTATGGTATACGTGGACTTTAGCAAGGTTTTTGACAGGGTCCTGCATAATAGGATGGTCCAGAAGGTTAAAGCACATGGGATCCAAGGTGCCACTCTGCTGCTCTTCTACAGTTGGACTCATAGAGTAGGCAGACCAAATCAAAAATTGGCTCGGTGATGGGATACAGATGGTAGCCGGGGGTGGTTGTTTTTAGATCAGAAGATATTGGAGCAGAACTAGGTCATTCGGCCCATCAAGTCTGCTCTGCCATTCAATCATGGCTGATTTTCTCAACCCCATTTTCCCGCCTTCTCCCTGTAACCCTTAACCCCCTTACCAACCAAGAACCTACCAACTTCTGCCTTAAATACACCCAGTGACTTGGCCTCCACAGTCGTCTGTGGCAACGAATTCCACAGATTCACCACCCTCTGCCTGAAGAAATTCCTCCTCGTCTCAGTTTTAAAGGGACGTCCCTTTATTCTGAGGCTGTGCTCTCGGACCCTAGACTCTCCCAAGAATGGAAACACCCGCTCCATGTCCACTCTATCCAGGCCTTTCAGTATCCGTGAGGTTTCAATGAGATCATTCCTCTTTGTTGATTGCAATTCCGTTACCAGTGGTGTAACCAGTGGTGCAGCTTTACAAGATGGTGCCAGAGCGTGGCGACTCGTTGCAAGCTGCTCTCTACAGATCTACTCATTACCTTTACTATAATCGTTCTTCAATGTATCTGCACTGTGTAATGAATTGATCTGTACGAACGGTATGCAAGACACGTTTTTCACTGTACCTTGGTACAAGTGACAATAATAAACCAATACCAATACCAATAGTACCCCAGCGATAGGTGCTGGGACCTTCTGTTGTCTGTCACATATGTATAAATGACTTGGATGGAGTTGGTCTGATTTGCAAGTTTGCAAAAGATCCAAAAATTGGTGGAGTGGTAATTAGTGAAGAAGGTTGTCTAAGGACACAGCAGGACACGGATCAGCTGGAAAGTTGGATGGATTGGTGGCAGATGAAACTTAATCCAGACAAATGTGAAGTAATGCATTGGGACGTCAAATACTGGCAGGACATATATGGTAAATAGCAGGAATCTTTACGTCAACACTCCAGAGAGACCTTGGGGTGCAAGGTCATAGTTCCCTGAAAATAGCAGCACGGGTGGATAGGGTAGTGAAGAAGGCATTAGGCAGGCATGTCTTCACAGCCCGAGGCATTGAGTGTAAACGTTGGGACATTGGTGCAGTTGTATTGCAGTTGCACACAGTATTGTGTACAGTTCTGGTCACCACACTACAGGATGGATGTGGTAGCGATAGAGAGAGTTCAGAAGAGGTTCACCAGGATGATGCCTGGAATGGAGGGCTGTAGTTACAAGGAGAGATTGGAGAGGCTGAGTTTATTTTTACTGGAATGTTGGAGGCTGAGGAATGACCTTATAGAGGTTTAGAAAATTATGAGGGGTATTAATATGGTAGATAGTTAGTCTTTTTCCCAGGGCTAGAGGGCACAGGTTTAAGCTGAGAGGGGAGAAATTTGAAGGAGATCTGAGGGGCAAGTTTTTCCACGCAGAGGGTGGTGAGTATCTGGAATGAGCTAGAGGAGATGGTGGCGGTGGATATAATTACAATGTTTACAAGGCATTTGAACAGATACTTGGCTAGGAAAGCAGTAAAGGGGTACAAGCCTAATGTGGGCAAGTGGGATTATCATAGACTGGCATCACAGTCAGCCCTTCAGCCCGTTAAGTCTGCACACACCATCAACCACCCGTTTACCCTAATCCTACATTAATGCCCTTTATTTATTCTCCCCACAATCTCATCAACTCCCTCCAGATTCTACCACTCTACCTACAGACTAGGGGCAATCTGCAGTGGCCAATTAACCTACCAAGCCGCACGTCTTTGGGATGTGGGAGGAAGCCAGAGCAGCCGAGGGAAACCCACGCGGTCACGGGGAGAACGTGCAAACTCCACACACACACGGCCAGTGCCAGAGGTCGGGATTGAACCTGTGATGCTGGGGCTGTGAGGCAGCAGCTCCACTGGCTGTGCCACTGGGTTAGATAAACAGGAATGGAATATGAAGAAGGAGACTACAGAAGGGTGTATGTTGTGTGTGAATCTTGACATGGCAAAGCCAAGGAAGTTACTGTTTTGGGTTGATGACCTTTTTCATCAGAGCTAGGAAAAGTTGGAGGGTGTTTTAAGATGTAAAAGATGGAGGGTGAGGAGGAGGGGTGAGGAGTTGAGGTCTGTGGTTGGGTAGAGGACAGAAAAGATTAAATGACGAAAGGAAGAACAGAGACAAGACACAAGAAATTCTGCAGATGCTGGAATCTGGAGCAATGCACACAAAGTGCTGGAGGAACTCAGCAGGTCAGGCAGCATCTATGGAGGGAAATAAACAGACCCTTCGTCGGGACTGGAAAGGAAGAGGGCAGAAGCCAGAATAGGAAGGTGGGGGGAGGGGGTGGAGAATAGAACTCAGTGAAAGAAGGTGGTAAATAAATTCAGTGAATGACACAAGGTGTGTCCGGAGGTAATGTGGATTCTGCACAGCTCGTGAAGGAATGAATCTTAAAGTCTACCTGTCTGGAAAAACATTTGGATTTTAATTCCTGATCCTAAAAACTATCTCTCAGTAAAGGAAGCTAAATCGAGTGATTAGAGACACACACAACATCACCTCCGGCCAATGAAATGCTCAGGAGAAGGTGGCCACTTCCACGTTGGGCCTCAACACGGGCACCGACCTCCCAGTTCGGGTTACATCATCTCCTGGGACAAGTGAAAAAAAACACAGACACCAAGCCAATAAGGAGAAATCCGTAAAAATTCCTTTTGGAAATACTAATCCAGAAGCAAATTCTTGACATGTTAATCCAAAGGGCTGTGGAGGCTGAGTCATTAAGTAAATTCAATGAAGGCATAGATGTATTTTTGGACTATGAGAGACACGAGAATTATGGAGATTGGGCAGCAAGGTGGGAGCCATGATCTTACTGAATGAGCGGTCAGCTCATGGGGCCACGGTCTCATGCGGCTGATGCACTCCTGCTTGCAAATGTTGACAGCAGAATTCGAACAGATGTACAGCTCTGCTGTTGGATTTTGCTGGAAATGCACAAAGATCTCAGAGCAGGTGTATCTGAGTTCTGCGACAGTTCTTTCCAAGCCTCCGTTCCTGGTCTCAGCCTTGTGCACAGATCCTGCTGTGGGCAACCCCTGACTGAAGGCAGGGAGAAACCACGGCACTGCCAACCTTTCACCAACACACTCAGCACTGAGTGATTCAGAAGAGCCGGTGGCGCATCAATTGCCCTGTAAATTACTTTAACAAAAAGGCCATCTTTTAAAACCAAATTTCAATCAAGTCATCAAATCAAATCATGGACTGTTTTGGTTCAAGCGACTTAAGCACAGTGAAGTGTATCAGTCTGTCTTCAGCTACTGTAGTGTTACACTGAGCTGTAGACAGGTGCTACAAAAGGAGTTGGGCACTGAGATCCAAATCAGTAAGAACATGCAGTAGGACATTTCCCTTATTCATTTTGAAATAGGATAGAGGTCCCATCGAGTTTGCTGGGGACTCACCCTTTGTACTGTGCTGCCTCGTCTTTTGTATACGCTATGGTATGATTGAGGCAGGTGCAACAAGTTGGACTTTAGCACAAACAATGGCAAAACATTAAGTATCATCCAGCTTCATGTTCCAAAGTCTGCATTACAATCCTTGTGCAATGACTTGATTCATACGCATTCCTTCTGAGACTTTCCACCTTCCTCACTTTCGTCCATCTGAATACAGATTGCACAAAAATTGTGCAAGCTGTTTTAATGTGGCTTCTAATACTTGGTCTTACTTGAGAACAAACACAATGCCTGACCTCACCTAGTGAAACTGCATTGTATTTTTAGTTTAATGAAATGGCTTAAGAATATTTGGTATTTAAGAACAGTTTAATTAATGCAACTGAAAATGGGTTTATCACAAAACATAAGCACTTTAATCAGTGTTTTGTGCATCATCTAAGACTTATGATTTAAGCTGTGAAAATGATTATTAAAAAAAATCCAAAGCATTTTTTAATTAAATCGAGGTACATCAGGGTTTATGTTGTTTATTAGTTTTGTTCAAATCAATTGTATGCCTTTTGTACCAATGCCACTGAAAGAACAAACTTAATTTTCAGTGTCTTATCCAAGGCTCTCAAACATTTGGATTTAATCAACTGTCACCGTGGTGATTAACGTGAGCTGTGATATGGCATATTTTGCGGGTTGGTCTTGCTTATAGTGTACAGTCATTAAACTAATGCCAAGTATTGTGGAGACGTGACTTTCACTGAATTTACTTGCACTTGAAGTTACATAATCTTTTGTATCGGTTGGTTGGATTTTGGGTGAACTGCAGTAAAACAGAGCAGCACAACCGAGTGGATATCTAGGCCATGGCTTCATCAGTGCAAGTCCTCAATAACGTTCTTTGAAAACATTTCCACCTTGGAATAAATTCCAAGTGAATCAGTCATTTTAGACAGCAACAACCAGCAATGTTCTCTCAGTTTTTGAAGACTGTCAAGGGACACATTTTAAAACTTCCAATGATTTTCTGACAAAGAGAATTCTTGTTACGATGGGAAGTATGCATTCTCCATTTGATCAAGAGCGTGGGCAAGTGATCTGTTTCTGGGGCTCGGTGGCTCTGAGAGAGAGCTGTGCTTCAATGTGCTGCCATTTTACTCCAGACTGCTCTCCTGTTCTGCTCTGGAGAACACAATGAGAATGGATGTTGGAAGGCTGTGCTCCTGAAAGCCAACCTCTTTCCATGGCACGCCGGGAGAACTCCACGGGTCAGGCAGCATCCGTGTAGCTTGACGCTTCGGGCTGAGACCCTGCATCAGGACAGAGAGGGACGAGGAAAGAGTTGCCAGTACGCAGCAGTGGAGGGGGAAGGGGGGGCGGGGTGGGGATTGGACAGGTGGAACCAGGTGGGGAAGGCGATGGGAAAGGTGAACAAAGGGAGAAGGGAATGATGTGGACAGGGGAGTGTGTGGGGGAGAACACCTGGGCTATGGGTTACCTGAAACTGGAAAATTCACTGTTCATACAATACTCATCATATCATACACATTTTCCAATTTCAGGTAAGCCACAGCCCAGTGCCTCCTCCACACATACCACCCCGCCCACCAAGTTTCCTTCTCCATTTGTTCACCTTTCCTATCCCCTTCCCCACCTGGTTCCATCCGCCCATTACCCCCTCCCCGTCTGGCTCCACCTATCACCTACCAGACCCTGTCCCACCCACCTCCCTACGTTCTGCTATACACTGACATCTTTCCTCTTCCCTCTTCCCTCTCAGTCCTGATGCCGGGTCTTGACCCAAAATGTCAGCTTACACCTTTTTCCTCCACAGATGCTGCTTAACCCGCTGAGATCTCCCAGTGTCCTGTTTTTTTCCCCCTCTATTCCAGTATCTTCAGTCACTTTTGACTTCCTTCTGTGGGAAGTTGGATTAAAGAATCAGGTATGGAGGCACCAAATTTACATTAAGTATCTAAATACTGGGAATCTGAACTCAGTGCAAAATTCTCTCACCTGTTGTATAAGGAATAGGGAGAAGAAATGGTTGAAGGAACCACATGTCCTTCAATGATACACTTCAATGATCTAGCCTCACACACCTGCTATTGTTTCTCTCCTATCGGAAAAGAAAATACCTTTGCAGCCTCTCAGGACGAATTGGACATTGCACATTTCCCCTCTACCAGTCTGTATTAGTGCAACCGGCCTTCCTCTCTCTGGAATCATCCCTCGGATGACTTGGACATAATATCCCTTGGACACAACACGTAGTGCTAGAAATCCAAAATAAAACAGAAACACTCAGCAGGTCAGGCAGCGTTGGTGGAGAGAGAGAGAGAGAGTTAATGTTGCAGAGATGCTTTGACCAGAGATGCTTCCTCCTCAAGTTCTCGCTCAGAGTACGAACTTGGTGTGAGGATTAATTCTGGTGGCCGTCGGTTGTCCCTCAGTGAACAGGCATGCAGTTCCTGCGGTCAGGTTCTTTCTCTTTATTGCAGGAACCAGTGCCACTATTTTGTTGGAGTTGCACGTTTGTTCATTGTGACCTGGCTGCCTGACAAAGGTGAGCACAGAGAAACTGGGCTTTGCCCATCCAGCCGTGGCCACAATTGTGTTAGCATCACTGGAAGCCTGTGAATGCGGATCCACCCTTGTCTAATACTGGCACTCGCTCTTCTGGGCTGTCTAAACAGACAGCTGTTGCACATGGAACTCGAAGCTCAGTAATTCATCCTTGGATCTCTTGTGGAAAGCGGGCTGTTGGTCCCCCTGGTGGGATCAGCAGCAGAGCACAGTTCCCACCAGATCACGTTTGAGGCCACAGATTGAGACTGTGGTTTTGTGGTTCCTGGATGTGGGATGACATCTGGTGCTGTGGTCAGGCCTCACTCAACACCAACAAGTCGGTGGGGGAGTCATCTTGTTGGAGCTTCCAAGATCTGCCTTGCAATTTGCTGCTGCAATTAGCCACATGATGCTTGATTTAGTAAATAATTTAAGAACACTTTGTGTTTTATTACATTTTCCCACCAATTTCCTATTTGCTTTATATTCATTAAATTTCCTTTCCCCTCGTTCCTCCCAAGTGCCCCGAGACGGACAGCTCCAGTTGTTGTCCGCAGTGATCTGTTGGTAAACTCGCTCCAGGTGTCAGTTGAGGGCGTTGAGAGTAACCAGCTGATAGTGAGTTTTGATTCAGGAATCTCCAGGCGATAGTTACCCTCCAATCCCTTTCAAAGATGACCACTCTCCACCAGCCGTGTAAATGGCCATTCAAATAACCCCTCCGGGTTCGTCCATACGTTTGATACTGGAGACCATCCATCACCTTTTCTACTGTACATCAGCAAGGATGTCAGAAGAGGAAAGGAAGATCATTGGAAACAAAGACAAGAGGAGTTCCTGTCCTAGTGTGGATTGATGGACCTATGGTGGTAGAAATGTCTACAGCAAGGAGACAGGCCCTTCAGCCCACTGAGTCTACCCTGACCATTTACAGTAATCCTACACTAATCCCACTTCATTCTCCCCATCAACTCCCCCCCAGATTCTATTATTCGCCTAGACACCAGAGGCAGTTCACAGCGGGCAATTAACCTATCCACCCGCACGGCTTTGACAAGTGGGAAGAAAGTGGAGCACCTGGAGGAAATCCAAGTGGCTGTGGAGAGAACATGCAAGCTCCACGCAGACAGCACCGGAAGTCAGGATTGAACCTGGGTCACTGGAGCTGTGAGGCAGCGGGCTCTACTAGCCGCACCACTGTGCTGCCCCATGTGCTGTGTCATTGCAATGTTGCAATCAGTAGCAGAGTATTCGTTTCCAGCCAAAGGGTCTCAACCCGAAACGTCGAGTGTCCATCTCCCCCCACAGATGCTGCCTGACCCGCTGAGTTCCTCCAGCACTTTGTTTTTTCCCTCCAGATTCTAGTATAGCTCCACTGGGAAGAGTCTTTAAGCTATGCCCATTTTGAAGAAGCTCTCCTCCTCTCTTTGAAGGGAGTTCTGTGAGACCCTTTCTTACTGCTCGCCCTGCTACTCTCCTGCTCTTTGACAAGTTCAGATGAAGGGACTCGACTGGAAATGTTTACCCTCCACAGTTGCCACCTGACCTGCTGAATTCCTTCAGCGTTTTTGTTTGCTACTCATTCGCACTCATTTTTGTTTCCTTAATTGACAAACTTTTCCTGCCGCACATTTCTTTTATTCTGCTTTGTGATCAATATTAAAAACCTGAAAACAAAGCCACTGTCAGACTGCCCCGTGGAATGTACCCTCTCTCAAAGCTGGTAAGTACATTCTCAGCGGGAACCTGCAGAACTATACTGATGATAATGAGCAGCTGAAAGAATTCAGGCATAATGAATAGAAAGGCTTTGTTTCGAGTCTGTGAGCAAGGTGAAACTTGGAGTTTTGCCAGAGTTTCTGTTGAAAACTGTTGTCTCCTGTTTGCCAGGAAGTGCAGATGTACAGCACTGGAGGGTGGGGGGGGGGGGGGGGGGGGGGGGGGGGGGGGGGGGGGTGTTGTGGAGGTGGAGGGAGGTTTGGTGAGTGACACTGAGCTGCCTGAGACAGTAAACTGCTAACGGCCTTCTCCACAGAGGAGACTGCGCTGAAAAATCAGGTCAATACATCGTCCACATGGGCAAGGAAAAATAACTAATCAATCACCAGAACTCGGGAGGATTAACTTGTCACTTGCAACGTGAACACTGCAGGCATACACAGGGGGTGAGGAGCACAGGCAAAATCCAGCTTGAATCGATATCCGAGGCCCTCTGCTCTCTGCATTAAAGTGGCAGCGTAATAACCTGTCATCGTATCACAGTGGAGACTGCAGATGCTGGAATTTGGATCAAAACACAAACCGCCAGAGGAAATTGGTGGGTCAAGCAGCATCTGTGGAGGCAGAGGGATGGTCGATGTTTCGGGTCGGGAACAGCTGATTGAACCAGAATCTTCATTTTTTTTTACTTAAGCTACATAAAAAGTGAAATAACAACAAACAATCTGCAGGAGGAACTCAATGGGTCAAGCAACATCTGTGGGAAGAAAGGAATTTCAGGTCGAAACCCTCGTATCTCTAAAAAGTAAAATATCATTGTTAAATCAGTGCACTCTGTGTACTGTTAACAGGATCCTCTTTGGTGGATGTATTTTTTATTGTAATACAAATTAGTCAGAAATGATTAATTGATGCATATGGTGCTGTGCCAGTGGGAAAGGAGAAAGCTTCACAAAAATGAGGATATTAAACTGAGAGAAGTGTATAGAAATGTCAATGACATTTTATTAGTGTAAAAACATCACATGACTGAATTGAAATGTATTAGAACATAGAACATAGAACAGTACAGCAAGGAACAAGCCCTATGACCCACAATGTTGTGCTGATCTAACTAAATTAGTAATCAAGTGCCCAACTAAACCCTTCCCCTAAGTATCCATATCCTTACATTTCCTGTACATTCATGTGCCTAGTTAAGAGCCTCCTGAACACCCCTATCGTATCTGCCACCACCACCCCAGGCAGCGCATTCCAGGCACCCACCACTCTCTGTGGAAACAACTTACTCCGCACGTCTCATTTGAACTTACCCCCTCTCACCTTAAATGCATGCCCTCTGGTATTAGACATTTCAACCCTGGGGAAAAGATACTGGCTGTCTATTCTATCTATACCTCTCATAATCTTATAAACCTCTATCAGATCTCCCCTCAGCTTCCGCCGCTCCAGAGAGAACAATCCAAGTTTGTCCAACCTCTCCTTATAGCACATGGCCTCTAATCCAGGCAGCATCCTGGTAAATCCCTTCTGCACCCTCTCCAAAGCCTCCACACCCTTCCTATAATGGGGCTACCAGAAGTGAAGGCAATACTCCAGAGGTGGCGTAAAACTGCAGCATAACTTATACAAATTGTCCAAAAGACGTCTGTAGATGTGTCGGGGTTTCTGCATAACATGAACAAGCAGTAGATGGAGCAGGGAAGGTCTTAAAGTTCTAACATGTTCCTTTGGCGTCTGATGTTCAAGGAGTCGGCAATATGGAACCATTGGCTTAAGACTATCCCCACCTGAGCAAGAGAGGGACTTAGACGAAAGGAAGAGTCAGGAAGTTGTTAAAATATGGGATCCTTTGTTACAGGGAATTGTTGAAGGGAGACTATTGCATCTTGTATGAGGGAAGTGAGTGGTTGGTTTGAGTCAGGAGATCTAGGTCCATGGAGAGAGAAGCACGGTGGAGCTACTTCAGGTAAATTTACACAACTGGCTTAATCGGTCAGCATCAGTCTCCGTAACAAACCATGATGGGACTTGAACAACTTGCTACTGAAGTACAGTTCTTGTTGTTGACATTTTAGCAATGAATAATGACCCAAATTCCAGTAGCCATCCTTAGTTCAGGACTGGACGTGTTCATGACGAAGTGGGTGTCCATCGAAAGATTGCACTCTATGCAATCCCCAATAAGGACTGGGGATTGCTGGGGGTCTGAAGGTAATGGCGCATACAGTACCTACAATTACGGACGACAGTTCATTGACCTCAAATCTTGACGCTGTTTCTTGCTTCGCTGACACTGCATGTTCTACTAAGTATTTCCTGTTTTTCATGTTGTTATTTTCATATTTCTGCAGTATCTTACTGTTTGCGTGCGTTCTGATTTGTTATGGCGGGGATTGTCTACTTCCCTATGGAAACCAAGGGACAGTGTGGTTGGAGATAGGTTACATGAGGCCTCTGTTACTACCCTGGGGTTCCCTGGAATTGGGTCTGAGTTTCCATTAGGGATGGTCCCAGTATATCCATGTTAATGAGATGCTCCCATTCTTCGCCGTAGAGAACTGGGACAGGGAGGCACCTGAAGACCCTTGGCACCTGGACTTGGAGCCACAGCTCTCCCGAGGGTCTGCAGGGTACCAGGAAGGAGACAAGACGGTACAAGGTATTTTATATGTTCCTCCCAAATGACCTCCAGGACTCTGGGCAAGTGAAATGCAGTTGCATTGCGTGTCCACTTCGTGATCCCAGTCTGAGCCATGAAGGTTCCTTCCTTCATGCCTCCAGGGCACTGACTGTTCCAGAAATAGTTCACAGTCCAGCAACTGCTGATAAACATGCAAAAGAGACAAGTTACTCTCCCTGTAACTCAAGGAATTTTCTTTGAATGCTTTAGCTGCTGAAGTGACTCCATTCTGGCAGAGGAGGAGGTCGAGCTATGCAGCCGGTTTAGACCAGTACCAGAGTACAACGCTATGCTCACCCCCTCTGTTAACTTGCTGCTGGAGGTTTGACTGGGATTTTTGAGAGACCTCTGTGGACATCTGCCAAGACTCCTTCAACACTGGGTTAACATTTGCTATGGAAGATCTCTGACTACTTCACTAAAAGAGACCAGAATTATCTTGCTCCAAACAAATTGGCTGTTGCGCTTGTTTCACACCTCCAAGGCAAATCCTGTGGCCATGAAACACTCTGGAATTTCCCAGGCAATGATAAGAGAGCTGATCAGTTCAACTTCTTCATTATACAAGCTATCCACTTGCGTGTTTACTGCACAGCTCTGACGTATTCCTCTGTAACACACCAGGAGGGCCTTGGGCAGGCAAACAAGAATGTGAATAAACTTATCATTTTGCACTTCAGAGTTAAAACTGCTGCAAAACATTTAAATGGTTGACTAACGTTGGCGGACTTGTATAGGCAGTGTTGAGCTGAGTGGATAAGACAATGAACGGTGTGTTTGGGGTTGATTATGTAAATGGGACGTTGGCATGTTGTCTGCATCAGAAGTGGTTGAATAAAAACAGAAAATGCTGGAAACACTCAGCAGGTCAGGCAGCGCCTGTGGAGAGAGAAACAGAGAAACAGAGGACTGCAGATGCTGGAATCTAGATGAAAAACACAATGATGCTGGAGGATCTCAGCAGGCCGGGCAGCATCTGTGCAGAATAGCAGGCGGTCAGCGTTTCGGGTCAGGACCCTTCTTCAGGACTGAAGATAGGAAAAGGGGAAGCCTGATATATAGGAGGGAAAAGCAGAGCAGTGATAGGTGGACAAAAGAGGGGAGGCGGGGTGGGCACAGGGTGGTGATAGGTAGATGCGGGGGAGGAGGAGAGAGCAGATCCACTGGGGGATGGGTCAAAAGTAAGGAGAGAGAGGGAAAAAGAGAGAAAAAAAGAGAGAAAAGAAGAGGCTGGGAACGGGAAGAAGAGAAGAAGCGGTGGGGGGGGGGAGGGGTTGATGATTAGTTAATGTAGAACAGAGTTAACGTTTCAGGTGAAAGACCGTTTGTCAGAACTGGGAAAGAGAGAAAATAAATTAGTCTTAAGTCAGAAGAAGTGGTTCTGTTTCCAGAGTCTATTGGGTTTGACCAGCTGAGTTTGTATGGACTGGACACAGGAAAACAAATTCAGCATCACAATTATTGTCTTTCCTGTCAGTCCAGAAGGAAAACAATGGAAACTATAAGGTAAGAAGACTTGCAGGGCCACATATTTTGATTTTTTTAAAAATAGAATGTAAGCTTTCAGAATATTTTATTGTCTGATTCACCTAAGTTCAGGTTCCACCACATGCCATCTCTGAATAATTGAAGAATTTGAGGAGGGAGTTGAAAGTTCCCAGTAGGAGCAGGACACAAACAGAGAATGTTGCATGAAGAACTTAAATAATCTGGACCCCCAAATGAAATGACCCCAAGCAGTTTTACATTAAACGTTAGCGTGTCCGTGCCAAGACCTAACAACTTTCTTTGGACTGGGAAGGAAAGAGATGCCAAATTCCACCATTCCATTTGTAAACCAATGTAAAAGGCCGGTTGGTCACTGATCACATCACTGAGCCCTGTTCTCCTGCCACAGGTGGGTTGTAACATCACGGCACCTAATGCTCCTTCTAGATTTCTAAGTTAAAAGTCTTGCCCAAAATGTGCTTTTACCTGGCTGTCCATTTTTAAAAATGTGAACGAATTTCCATTTTAGTCGAATGGAGACCCCCACCGTCTGGGCCATGCCGTCTTCTCTCAGCTACCATCGGGCAACAGGTAGAGAAGCCTGAAGTCCCACATCACCAGGTTCAAGGACAGCAACTTCCCTTCAACCATTCGGTTCTTGAAGTAACCGACACAACCCTAATCACTACCTCAGTATAGCAACACTATGACCACGTTGCATGACAATGTTTTGTTGTTATAATTGTGTTCTTTCTTGGATAATATATGTTTAATTTATGTTTCTCTTGTGAATGTTTTGTCTCTAATGCTATGTGCCTGTGAGGCTGCCGCAAGTAAGTTTTTCATTGCACCTGAGAACATGACAATAAGCTCGGCTTTGAATGTTGATTTTAAAGTGTTGGTTAGAATCAAAGAAGACACTTAGAAAATTGTCCTTATTGGATGTGATAGACACAGGAGACTACAGCATCTGCACGTGATACCACACTCCTGAAATTTGGCTTCAATGACTTCATGGAAGTGAATTTCAGAAATGAGGTACAACACGTACCTCACGGTACGGCACGGTAGCGTAGCGGTTAGCGTGACGCTGTTACAGCGCCAGCGGTCGGGGTTCGATTCCCGTCGCTGTCTGTAAGGAGTTTGTACGTTCTCCCGTATCTGCATGGGTTTCCGCCGGGTGGTCCAGTTTCCTCCCACATTCTAAAGATGTACGGGTAGGTTAATTTGGGGGTTTAAAATGGGCAGCGCGGACTCGTTGGGCCGGAAGGGCCTGTACCACGCTGTAAATAAAATTTAAAAAAATTTAAAATGAAGACACTAGCATAGTGCACTTTACAGCTGGTGTCCGGTGTGATATTTCACCCCATCATGGATTTCACACAATGGATGTCCTGTCATGTTAAATGTTGGATATGTGGTCATTATTACCAATCTTAGTAACAAATTGTATTTTGGTATTGGTATTGGTTTATTTACCACAGTAAAATTATCGATGGAATTTGGCCTTAACCCAGTAAAGCAAATGGTAGTGCAGATAAACAACTTCCTCAAAAAGAAGGTTTAGGTACCATCTTAGAAGAGGTAGAGAGGCAGAGGGGTTTAGACAGGAAACTCCAGAGTCCAAGGTTTTGGGAGCTGAAAGGTCCCACCAACGTAGGAGCGAAGGAAAAAAGGTGGACTTGCAATTATATAGTGCGGACACAGGAGACTGCAGATGCTGGAATCTGGAGCAACACACAAGATGCTGGAGGAACTCAGTGGTGCAATGAACCTCCTTGCCCGCATGTAGCTCACAGAGTAAAACAGTAGACATGGTAACAATAATTGCAGCAATACGTACAGCAACACACAAAGTGCTGGGGGAACTCAGCGGGTCAGACAGCATCAATGGAGGGAAATGCCAGTCGACGTTTCGGGTTGAGACCCTTCATCTGGACTGAAGCATAGAGGTGTGATAGCCAATATTAAAAAGGCAGAGGAAAGGCCGGAGCAAGGCGGGGAGGTGGGTCCAGGTGAGGAGGGGGAATAGACAGATTGGGAATAGTTCCAGAAGCTGGGGGGGTGATAGTTGGAGGCAACAAAGGGCTGAAGATGATGGGACCTGATAGGAGGAGGAAGGTGGAATCAGATGTGGGAGGGTGAGGAGGGCAGATGGGAACAGTGGGGGAGGGGAACCAGTGGGAGGAGAGTGGTGGGTGACGGGCAGCTGGAGAGGATAGAGGAGGGGAAAGAGGCAGAGTGGTGAGGGCTGGAGTGGGTGAGGGAAGAACTGGGTAGATCAGGGCGAGAGAGAAAAGGGACGGGGGGGGTAGCAGGCTAATGGAAGTTAGAGAGTTCAATGTTCGTGCCACCAGGTTGTAGACTCCCCAGGTGGAATTATGAGGTGCTGTTCCTCTGGTTTGCATTTAGCCTCACCCTGGCAGTGGAGGACACACAGGACAGTCGGTGTGGGAATGGGGAGGAGAATTCAGATGGTTCGCAACCAGGATATCCGGACGGCCGTGGCGGATGGAGCGAAGGTGCTCGGTGAAACGGTTGCTTGGTTTCCGCCTGGTCTCACTGATGTAGGGGGGGCCACCTCGGGAGCACCGTATGCAATTCCACTTCTTCCCTCCAACTTTGCATACTGGCTGTCTGCCCCCCCATCTTTCAGTCCAGATGAAGGGTCTCGACCTGAAACATTAACTGTCCATTTCCCTTCATAGATGCTGCCTGCCCTGCTGAGCTCCTCCAGGATGCTCTGTGTTGAATTTATATAGTGTCTGTACCAACCATGGGGTGTTCCAAATGCTTTTCAACTAATAAGTGCAGTTGCAGTTGTAATTGTCACAGCAATGTGATCATAATAGATTATCTGTGTTAATGATTTTGATTGAGGAATTAACAGCATTGGACAGGATGGCAGGGAAACCTCCCTGCTCCTGTTTAAGATGGTGCTGGTGCTTTATGTTTACATCCAGTTCCGAAAGCTGTCGAAGCCTCCGTTTCATGTCTCCCTCAAACGACAGCCCAGCAAGGTTCTGGTGAGATTATTGTGCTACAATCTCTAGATTTGGACTTGAACTCACAACTTTGACTTAGAGACATAAATGTTATCAAGTGACACGATTGACTACCTACAATGGGAGTGCATCAAATGCCAGATTCAGAGGAAAGTAGATACCTGGACAGTTACTGGACGGAGAAAGTTACAGGGAGAGGTGAGATTGGAAACAAACTTCAGGAATTTTAAAACCAAGGCATTGTTTAATGAGGAGTCAATGTATGTCAGCAAACATGGGTGATGGAGCAATGGATTTAGTCCAAACAATAACATGAACAATTTAATTGTGACTCAGCACTTTAGCCCGTTGTGAGACCTCATAATCCGTACAACCTGTTCCGCTGCATGCACTGGGTGTTTGCGGAGGTTGCAGACTGCCAGGCAGGACTGGAACCTCTGCTGTCCACACACCCTGATGAAGGCTGCTGAGAATGGTTACTCTCCACACACCACAGCAGCAGGGGACCGGTCGAGGAGTTCCCCAATCTCCAGCGCTTCTCCACTCAACCTCTGTGGCTCAATACAACTTTTCACCGTGATCTTTGCGTACACAGGGACGTACTTCACCCTAATCTACTCACCTCATCTGTAGAATTACACATTGATTTTACCACTCATGTCTTACACTTGTCTGGGCCATGTCATTTATGGGGAGCCGAAGAGGAGCCTGTGGGGTTGGGGAGGTGGGATGTGAGGGTGAGGGGTCATGGGGTTGTGGGGGTGGGGTTGGCAGAGGTGGGATGTGAGGGGTGAGGGGTCATGGGGTTGTGGGGGTGGGGTTGGGAGAGGTGGGTTGTGAGAGTGAGGGGTCATGGGGTCACGGAGTGTGGGGTTGGGGGAGGTGGGGAGCAGAAGTCTTGCTGAATTTACTGACAGGGTTGGTCAGTGTTTCCCAGGCCTGCAGTGGGGGGGGGGGGGGGGGGGGGGGGGGGGGGTGGGGGATAGACACAGGCTGGTGATTGGGAGGGTGGGGGGTGAGGGGAGTGCGAGGTGTGGGGAAGGAGTAGACCGGGACACCCCATGCATTTGTTGGGCAGCAGCAGATCAGCCTTGTGCTGGGGAGAGTTCCTGAGCAGCTGCTGACCCTCCTGGGGTGCTATAACCCCACCCTGATCCCACTTTTCCCACCTCCCTTCAGCTGATGGTTTGGGAAACGTGGTTAGAGTCAGAGAGTGATGCAACACAGAAAGAGGCCATTCAGGCCGCTGAGTTTGTGCTGTCCATTAAGCAGCCATTTTTAGGCCATTCCTACCCTAATCCATTTAATTCTCTCCACATTCCCATCAACTCCCCCCAAAAAGATAAGATAAGATAAGACAAGATAAGACAAGATAAGACAAGATAAGATAAGATATCTTTATTAGTCACATGTATATCGAAACACACAGTGAAATACATCTTTTGTGTAGAGTGTTTTGGGGGCAGCCCGCAAGTGTCGCCACACTTCCAGCACCAACATATCATGCCCACAACTTCCTAAGCTGCATGTCTTTGGAATGTGGGAGGAAACTGGAGCACCCGGAGGAAACCCATGCAGTCACGGGGAGAATGTACAAACTCCTTACAGACAGTGGCCAGAATGGAGTCTGGGTCACTGGCGCTGTAAAGCGTCACGCTAACCGCTACACTACCATGCTTACCCTTCACCTACCCCTCACCTACACACTACAGCTGAAAACTAACCTACCAATCTACACATTTTTCTTTGGGATGTGGGAGGAAACTGGAGAACTCGGGAGAAACTTACTCTGTCACAAGGAGAACGGGCAAACCCCACGCGGACAGTATTGAACCAGGCTTTCCGGAACTGAGAGGCAACCGCTCTACCTGCTGTACCACTGTGCTGCCCTGCTGTCCACTGTTGGACGTAAACCAATGCCAGAACATCAGCAATGGAGTCCCATTTATATGTTATAAAGGCCCCAGCCCACCCTCCTGCAGCATCGAACGCTGGAATATCCCTTAAGTCCACCACAGTCAAAATGGAAGTGGGCCCTTTTCTGCTGTGACTGGACTAATTTTGCAGATTTGACAAGTCTGCCACCAACCTCCCCCATCCCCACCCGCCCCATCCCCACCCCTTGAATCCCTTCTGCCCATTGCACAGCCGGAGCATGACGATGCTTTCCCCTCTTCCACCAGGGTCATCCCTCCATCTGTCCATTCCTACTGCTCCGCGCAGCTTTATCTCCGGGGCAGTGATCCCCGTCCCTTTGCCCACAGGAGCCATACTGGGGAAGGTAGGGGTTGCCTTTAGAGATGTAAACAGGGTTCCACTCAGTGAGCAGCACTGGTTACTTCCCCTTTCCTCTTGCTCCAAGTCTGAACAATCCATCGTGCGTTGGTAACCTCGTCAGACCTGAACCTGTCTGTGTTTGGTGTGTAAGCATCCGAAAAGTTTGTGTGGGTTCTTTATTCATTATACCTGGAGAAGTGTCTTACTGTTTATCAGCTGTTTCATTCACAGTTAGAGGAAAATCATACAGTTGCATTAAAGTGTTTTTGTATCCACTAATTTGAAAATCTGTATGTGTGCTGAAAATACTAATACTTGATGACTATATTCTTTATTGGATTTCGTGACCTTTGAAGATGTGTGAGGATGAGGGAGATTAACATTTCAGACTATTCCTGCTGGAGTAGAAAGGCCTGCCCCCCTTTTAGCTCTTGCCTTCGCTTTGAGGGAGGAGAGTTTAGTTTGTACAAACCTTCAACTGTATCTTGGCATTGAGTTGAGCATTCAGGCCAACTCCAGTTAGTGTTTGTATCATTCCCAAGAAACTGAAAGGAGAGTATTGTGTCTCACTCTAATCTGACAGTAAAAGGTTAGCATCTACTTATCGTGGCTCCCTCTCACAGCTGCCGTGAAGTCATTGGACAGGGAATAGCAGGGGTCTCTGTTGAGAACTCTCAAATTTCTCCCTCTACAAAAAGAAGTTCCACTGCTAATTTATACTAAAACACAGCAAGTTTCCTTCAGAAAAAAATATGATTTCATCCCCATGTGTTTTATTGATAACTTTTCCATTTTTCCTTTCAATTGTCGACCATCTTTTGGCCGCAAGGTTCAATCTCACACGTCTGTTTGTAACACCAGTTGTCCCTTAGTTCTGCACTTGATACTTCAGCCTAGATCTTGTGTGCTCAGGCTACTGGAATAGAGCTTGAGTCAACATTCTTTTGAGTCAAGAGTCAAAAGTGGTTCCAACTGGGCCAGAGCTGATGGTAGAGGTGTGGGATGAAGTCTGAAGTAAGATTCAAGGTGAAGCATGAAGTGAAGCTTGTGGTAGTCTCTGAGATAAGGTATGGGCTAACGTTTCAGGTAAGCTACTTGGAAGGTTAATAGGATCAGGTGTGAATTAGAAACATAGAAACATAGAAAAACTACAGCACATTTCAGGCCCTTCGGCCCACAGAGCTGTGCCGAACATGTCCCTACCCTAGAAATTACTAGGCTTACCCATAGCCCTCTATTTTTCTCAGCTCCTTGTACCTATCCAAAAGTCTCTTAAAAGACCCTATCGTATCCGCCTCCACCACCATTGCTGGCAGCCCATTCCACGCACTCACCACTCTCTGAGTAAAAAACTTACCCCTGACATCTCCTCTATACCTTCTTCCCAGCACCTTAAACCTATGTCCTCTTGTGGCCACCATTTCAGCTCTGGGGAAAAGCTGACTATCTACCCGATCAATACCTCTCATCATCTTATACACCTCTATCAGGTCCCCCCTCATCCTCCGTCTCTCCAAGGAGAAAAGGCCGAGTTCCCTCAACCTGCTTTCATAAGGCATGCTCCGCATTCCAGGCAGCATCCTTGTAAATCTCCTCTGCACCCTTTCTATGGCTTCCACATCCTTCCTGTAGTGAGGCGACCAGAACTGAGTACAGTACTCCAAGTGGGGTCTGACCAGGGACCTATATAGCTGCAACAATACCTCTCGGCTCCTAAATTCAATTCCCCGATTGATGAAGGACAATACACCATATGCCTTCTTAACCACAGAGTCAACCTGCGCAGCCGCTTTGAGCGTCCTATGGACTCAGACCCCAAGATCCCTCTGATCCTCCACACTGCCAAGAGTCCTACCATTAAGACTATATTCTGCCATCATATTTGACCTACCAAAATGAACCACTTCACACTTATCTGGGTTGAACTGAATCTGCCACTTCTCAGCCCAACTCTGCATCCTATCTATGTCCCTCTGTAACCTCTGACAGCCCTCCAAACTATCCACAACACTCCCAACCTTTGTGTCATCTGCAAACTTACTAACCCATCCCTCCACTTCCTCATCCAGGTCGTTTATAAAAATCACAAAGAGCAAGGGTCCCAGTACAGATCCCTGAGGTAAACCACTGGTCACTGACCTCCACTCAGAATATGACCCTTCAACAACCACTCTTTGCCTTCTGTGGGCCAGCCAGTTCTGGATCCACGCTGCAATGTCCCCTCGGATCCCATGCCTCCTTACTTTTTCAATAAGCCTTGCATGGGGTACCTTATCAAACGCTTTGCTGAAATCCATATACACTACATCTACTACTCTCCCTTCATCGATGTGTTTAGTCACATCCTCAGAAAATTCAATCAGGCTCATAAGGCAGGACCTGCCCTTGACAAAGCCATGCTGACTACTCCTAATCATATTATACCTCTCCAAATGTTCATAAATACTGCCTCTCAGGATCTTCTCCATTAGCTTACCAACCACTGAGGTAAGATTCACTGGTCTCTAATTCCCTGGGCTACCCCTATTCCCTTTCTTGAATAAGGGAACAACATCCTCAACCCTCCAATCTTTTGGGACCTCTCCTGTCTACATTGATGATGCAAAGATCATCGTCAGAGGGTCCGCAATCTCTTCCCTTGCCTCCCACAGCAGCCTGGGGTACATCTCATCTGGTCCCGGCGACTTATCCAACTTGATGCTTTCCAAAAGTTTCAGCACCTCCTCTTTTCTAATATCAACATGATCGAGCTTTTCAGCCTGCTGCAAGTCCCCACTACAATCCCCCATATTTTTTTCCATAGTAAATACTGATGTAAAGTGTTCATTAAGTACCTCGGCCATTTCTTCCGGATCCATACACACTTTCCCACTGCTGCACTTGATAGGCCCTATTCTTTCGCATCTTATCTTCTTGCTCTTCACATACTTGTAGAACGCCTTGGGGTTTTCCTTAATCCTGCCCGCCAAGGCCTTCTCATGTCCCCTTCTGGCTCTCCTAATCTCCTTCTTAAGCTCCTTCCTATTAGCCTTATATTCTTCCAGATCTCTAAAATTACCTAGCTCTCTGTACCTTTTGTAAGCTTTTCTTTTCCTTTTGACTAGATTTATTATAGCCTTTGTACACCACGGTTCCTGTATCCTCTTGTGACTCCCCTGTCTCATTGGAACATGCCTATGCAGAACTCTACACAAATATCCCCTGAATATTTGCCACATATCTTCCATACTTTTCCCTGAGAACATCTGTTCCCAATTTTAATATTCCAATTTCCTGCCCGAGAGCCTCATAATTCCCTTTACTCCAAATAAATGCCTTTCTAGTCTGTCTGTTCCTATCTCTCTCCAGTGCTAACGTAAAGGAGATAGAATTATGATCACTATCACCAAAATGTTCACCCACTGAGAGATCTGACACCTGACCAGGTTCATTTCCCAATACCAAATCAAGCACAGCCTCTCCTCTTGTAGGCCTATCTATCTGTGTCAAGAATCCTTCCTGAACACACTTAACAAACTCCACCCCATCTAAACCCCTCACTGTCTGGAGATGCCAATCGATGTTGGGGAAATTAAAATCCCCCATCAGAACAACTCTGTTATCCTCGCACCTTTCTAGGATCTGCTTCCTTATCTGCTCTTCAATATCCCTGTTACTGTTGGGCAGCCTATAAAAAACACCCAGTAAAGTTATTGACCCCTTCCTGTTCCTAACCTCCACCCGCAGAGACTCCGTAGACAATCCCTCCGCGACGTCCACCTTTTCCGCAGCCGTGATATTATCTCTGACCAACAATGCCACTTCCCCACCTCTTTTGCCTCCCTCCCTGTCCTTTTTGAAACACCTAAAACCCAGCACTTGCAGCAACAATTGAGGATTGAAATGAGATAGCGATGTATGTAGGTGACAATGGAAACATAAGAGACTGTAGATGCTGTAATCTGGAGCAAAAAATAGATGCTGCCTGAAGTCCTAATACAGGGTCTTAACCCGAGATGTTGACCATCCCTCTGCCTCCACAGATGCTGCCTGACCCGCTGAGTTGCTCTAGCAGTTTGCTTTTCGCTGTGTATGTGATCACCTGGTTCAAGGCTGGTTTCAATGGTTTGACTCTTTAGTAAACAATTCTGGTCATCCAAGAAAACGATCTCTTTGTTTAATAAATTGCTGTGGTTAACTTAGGGCTTCTATGATTGTGGTCTGTGCAAAAGAAATTACATTTACTGGATCAATGATGCATTAACGAATCATATTTCAGCTGCGCTGTTCCTGAGTGCCACACTAATGCTGACGGCCGGTGCAGGCAAACAGCAGCAGGAGAAACCAGAGCTGAAAGGAGACGTGATGTTCAGAACAGAGCAAAAGACAAACCGTTGGAGGAACTCAGCGGGTCAGGCAGCGTCTGTGAAGGCTGAGAGATGGTGATGTTTTGGGTCGAGACCTTGCATCAAGTCTGAGAGTGTAGAGGGGAGGTAGGCAGCATAAAAAGGTGAGGGGAGGAATGTTCACCACCTCCCCGTTACCCAGGTTCGTTTCCCTCCCCCACCTGTCCCATCTGCCTATCACCCACTCACCCACACACTATACCTACCGAGTCTCCATCTGCGCACCATCCCTCCCTTATCTGGCTCCACTTATCATCACCTTCCTTACTGATCAGATTCCAGCACCTGCAGCCCTTTGTTGTCTCCGCTTATCACCCACCAGCCTCTGTCTCTGCCTCCTGACCCCCTCCCCCAGCTCATCATCCCCCACCTCACCTGCTTCCACCCTATAAATGGCTCACCCTTCCCTCTCTCCTCTTCATACTGGCTATCTCCCCTCTCCACTCTCAGTCCTAATGGGCAGGCACGGTAGTGTAGCAGTTAGCGTAACGCTATTATAGCACCTGCGACCCGGGTTCCATTCCGGCCGCTGTCTGTAAGGAGTTTGTACGTTGTCCCCGTGTCTGCGTGGGTTTCCTCCAGGTGCTCCGGTTTCCTCCCACATTCCAAAGGGTTAGGAAGTTGTGGGCATGCTACGTTGGCGCTGGAAGTGTGGCGACACTTGCAGGCTGCCCCCAGAACACTCGACGCAAAAGATGCATTTCACTGTGTGTTTCGATGTACATGTGACTGATAAAGATATCTTATAATGCAGGGTCTCGATCAGAAACATCAATCGTCCCTCTGCCTCCACAGACGCTGCTCGACCCACTGAGTTCCTCCAGCAGTTTGTTTGTTGCTCCAGATTCCAGTGTCTGCAGCCCCTTGTGTCTCCACGTTTAGAATAGATTCTGTTAGAGCTAGGACAGGGATTATTTTCTTCCTACGTCTCGCAACTTCTGCCACTGTTTGCTGGCACTCTGCTGGATGTATACTACACACGAGTATAAGGTAGGGTTATACACTTAGAGATGTCCTAAATGTTTCATGAAAGGCATTATAACATGCAAGTCCCCCCATCAATTGGATGGGTTGTTACGCAGAGGCCAGGTGGCCTGCTGTGGAGGATTTGTTGTACTGTTTGGAAGAACAGGGCGATCCTTGGTGTCCTGCCCAGTATTTCCCCCCGGTCACAAAGGGATGAGTGATCTGATTAATATCATGATGGGAGCTTGCTGTGCACAACATGGCTGACACATTTGCAATGTTATAACAAGGACCTTTCCAAAGTAACTCACCTGGAAAGCACTTTGGGACATTTTTGGACATTTTGAAATACAAAACATAAACACAGGACTTACTTTTGAATGGTCACTGTGCACAGCAAATCAGTCTCTTGTCAAACCTCTGCACGCAAATACTCCTGTGGAACTCTATTTCTCTCCACTCCAGCACAGCAGAGGCAAATGTGATGAAGAAGGAGTTAACTCTTCGCAACCCTGTGCCTCGTGAGTGCTCTCTGATCCCCCTGGATATTGTGGTACAGGATCATGTCCCACACTGTATCAAAATCGACAGCCACAAGAGTGGAAGATGTTCTCTCACGGTGAGGGGGTGGGGGTAGCACATAGGGAAGTGGGAAAGGAAAATGGGACACCATCATTCCTCCAAGGAGTATGTAGGGGGTAGGTGGTCTGTGAGCTTTCATTTGAACTGTCCTGGTGCTCAGAGGGTCTGCTAAATAAGTGTAGACTGTGTTACCCCAGCCACCTCTCACACACCAATAGTTTATCTTTGATCAACAAACAATCTGCTGGAGGAACTCAGCAGGTCGAGCAGCATCTGAAACCTTGCTTCAGGACCGAGAACGGAGACGGGAAATGGCCGGTGTAAAGAGGAGAGGGGGAGGGGGGTGAGACAGGGGCCGGGAGGAGATGCAGGGTTTCGAACTGAAACATCAACAACTCCTCTACCCCCACAGGTGCTGCTCGACCCCCTGTGTTCCTTCAGTAGATTGTTTGTTGTGCTGATCACCCTCCAGTAGCTGTTCCCACCTTCACCCTCCCTACCCCACATTATTTTTGTCCTCCTCCTCCTTCACCCACCTGCCTCTGTCTCCCAGCTCCTCCCCCTCCCTCTCCCCCTCCCCTACCTGGCTCCATCTGCTCATCATCCTTCACCACTCCTCAGTCCACCAATCACCTCGGACTCCTCTCTCTCACCCCTCCCCCTCTCCTCTTCATACCGGCCGGTCTCCCCTCTCCACTCACAGTTCTGATGCAGGGTCTTGACCCGAAACATCGACAATTCCTTTCCCCCCCACAGATGCTGCTCGACCCACTGAGTTCTTCCAGCAGATCGTTTGTTGCTCTGGATTCCAGCATCTGCAGTTTCTTGTGTCATCATTTTAGTTTTGATATTCTTTCAAGCTTCAGGAATAGTACATCATTACTAATACTTGTACAGCCAATAAACCAACCGAATGTTATCCCAAATAAGTGGCAGTAAAATCCGTCTGAGGATGTCTTGGCAGCCTGTGCAGAGCTAACATCATTCACCTGGGAAGTTCTGGTCAGCTGGGACCCAAGGTGGTGACGCAGAGAGCCACAAGGCTGATCCCCAGTCTCAGGGGCCTCAGGCTTTGTGGGGCAGTGGGAAACTCTGGGGTTTTCAACTGGACTTGCCTGTCTCCAAGGGGCTGCCTCATGATCTGTAAATAGAATGCAAAATTGCTTTAAAAGGGATTACCTGGGGAGAGCAAGGAGCTACAGATTCGTCAGTAAGTAGCCGTGTAGGGTAAAAATCAGGGTATCGCCCTCATGAAGCAGAATCCAACATTTTGAATGGATTCCCAAGCAGAGCAGCGGAAGCAAAAAGCCTAGGATTACCCACGGTCCATTTGGATGGGTCACTCTGAGTAGATGGGCTGAGTGGCCTTTGTCGTCCTGTGGAATTGGCCATGTCTGCCCTCCTGCAGTCCGTGCGGGAAGCTGGGTTTGGATGGATGAGACCTTTGCGATCTTTGCCTCTTGCTTTGCTGCTCTTGCATTTGGTTCTGATCTGAGGGATCGTACTTTTTCCGCTTGTTCACCAATTCAAAGGTTGCTCGGGTCCATTGATAGGACGGGAATTACTCTGACAATATCTTTTGCCCTCTGAAAAGCAGAGGGTGTCTGACATTCCTACAAGAGTGAGGACATCGGTAATTGGTTGATTATTGTCACATGTACCCAGACATAATGAAAAGCTTTTGTTTGCGTGCCATCCAGACAGATCATTCCATACGTAAGTACATTGGGGCTGTACGTAAGGTTAAAAAACAGAATGCAGAATATAGTGTTACAGTTACAGCGTAAGTGCAGTGCAGGTAGATGGTCCCCATCAGGGTCTGTCTGGCCTGACCTACGGTAACTCAGGTGTGAAATATAACGTGGGCACATCCAATGAATTGTAAAGTGTTTTGACATCTGGAGTAATGTGAGCAGGTTTGGTCTCCCTACCTATAGAAGGATGCGTTTGTCTTGGAGCCTCATTGTTCCTTTTTTTTGCACTATTTATTTATTTTTTGTAATTTATAGATTTTTATCTCTTTGACTGTGCTGCTGCCGCTAAGCAACAAATTTCACATCATATGTCAGTAATAATAAATCTGATTCCGATTCCAAGGCAATGCAGTGTAGATTCACCAGACCGACTCCTGGGCTGAGAAGGTTGTTCTGTGAAGAGAGATCGAGGAAATGTTTTTCTGGAGTTTGAAAGAATGGGAGGGGATGTCATTGAGATCTGCAAGCTTCAGAGAGGGGCTGATGGGGTAGACACTGTGCAGTGGGAGACACCAGAGTTGGAGGAAGGGTCTAGTCACTCAGGACAGAAGGGAGGAGAACATCCTTTGTGCAGACAGTTGTGTATCTTTTGAGTTTTCTACCTGGGGTGGCTGAGGCTGCTCAGTCACTTTGTGTGCTTACGGCTCGGAATGTTGGACATGAAGGAATCAAGGGATTAGGTGGGAATTTGGACACAGGATCACCCACAATGGCAGGGTAGGTGTGGCCATACCTGCTTCTGTTTCCGAAGTTCTTAAAGTGGTTTTCGGATTTTCTGCAGGTTGAAGGTTAAAGTCGAAGCTGTCAAGGTGAATGGGAATTTCATTACAGTGTGGAACTGCAGTTTATGTTGTCAGAGTTGGGTTGTTAATCTGCAATGCAAATTCCCATTCAGCTACCATAGTTACTGCAGTGGCACTAAAACTCAGTGTTAAAGCTGGCTGCTCTGGAATGCTGCTGAGTGCACCATGGAACACAGCCTTGTGGAGTGGGTATATCTCAGCTTTGGTCTGCTGGATGTGCTGAGTTATCTAATCACAGCCAGTGTGACGTTGGTGCCTTTGAGTTGGGTCTAGAGAACAACCCAACAGGCTCCTGCTGTGGTTCGAGTGGTTACAGCTCATTTAAACCAGTGAAGGAGAACATGACACCATCAGACTTCAGAGGCAATGCATTGGCTGAAATGTAATGTAAACATGGTTTTATGATAGTAAATGGAATGAGTCATAAAATGAGGGTTGTAAGTGACTGTTACGATATAAATCTTCTGTGGATATGAGCAAGTAATGCAGCAAACACAGCCACTGGCCAACAAATGTTATAGAACATGGAACATAGAACGTAGAACATTACAGCACAGTACAGGTCCTTCGGCCCACAATGTTGTGCCGACATCTTATCCTGCTCTGAGATCTATCTAACCCTTCCTTCCCACATAGCCCTCCATTTCTCTATCATTCATGTGGCTATCTAAGGATCTCTTAAATGTCCCTAATGTATCTGCCCCCACAACCTCTGCCAGCAGTGCGTTCCACACACCCACCACTCTCTGTGTAAAAAACTTAGGACCCTATGCCTTCCTTCAATCATCTTAAAATTATGTCCCCTCGTGTTAGCCATTTTTGCCCTGTTTAAAAATAGTTAACTGATTTTACGTGGTATGAGAAATTAGACTCTGCTAAAGTGACAGTAATTTTATTTTAGTTTGGAATGGCAAACGTTGTGATAAAATTGATTTTTTTCAGTTAACGTGTAATATTTGCTGGTTCACTTCACCGTAATACTTAATTGGAAATTTTTCTTTTGGCTGATATCTGGTTTCTGAAGGAGAAGGAAGACGAGTGATGTGTAAAGTTAACCAAGATGCTTTCAGAGTGTATAACATTACTCTCAAATTCCTTTCTTGTTCCAGGAAGAGAAAACAAACACAGGAAATAGGAAACAGCCTGGATCTCTTCATCCTGAAAGTGACAGAGGCTCAGTTCTGGTTAGTGCTGTGGTTAATGAAAGACACACAGGTCTTCCTGTTGGACGGGTGTGAGCATGCCTCCTGGTTTGCTTTGCATGTGGTGACGCATTCCTGCTCTCCCATTTCCCATCTTGTGCCTCTGATCATTAGAACGGCCTTCTTGCTATTTTCCCTAATCATCCGGCTCCCTGCAATTCCCACCCGTCAGACAGCATGGAATGACTGGTTGGAAGAACAGTGCGCCATGTATTTCAGAGTATACGTTTTTGGGAACTACTCCAGCATTTTGTGTGTTCTCATCTCCCTCCTTCACCTCAGCCCCTGTGTTGGCACCCCCATTCATGGCCTTCTCAGTGGTCAACTCACAGGCTTCAAGACTATGCCCCAGAATTCCACCATACGCTATACACCATACGCAGGCGTAGTAGTGTAGCGGTTAGCATAACACTATTACAGCACCAGCGACCCGGGTTCAATTCCAGCTGCTGTCTGTAAGGAGTTTGTACGTTCTCCCCGTGACTGCGTGGGTTTCCTCCGGGTGCTCCGGTTTCCTCCCACATTCCAAAGACACATGGGTTAGGACGTTGCTGGCATGCTATGTTGGCGCTGGATGCATGACGACACTTGCGGGCAGCCGCCAGAACATTCTAAGCAAAGGATGCATTTCACTGTGTGTTTCGCTGTGCATGTGACTAATAAAGATGTCTTATCCCATTTCAAATTGTTCTTGCTGATTATCCATGTCCCCCGGAACCTCCCAATCCATTGCTATTTCAACTTCAAAGTCATCTTAAAGTATCAACCCTTCCAACCTCTGCACCTCCTTTATCCTCAGTTCCCTGCTCACACTCTCATTTAGTGGATCATCCAACCCTCCCCTCTGCTTGGACTTCAGGAGTACGAAATTCTGCTGAAGGATGGAGCAGGTCCTCGCCTACAAACTCCATCTGTGTGTACGTGAATGCAAATGTACCATTTGAGGGGACCATGTGCATGACTTTGATATATTGCACAAACAGTACTGCTTACTTTGAAACGGCCATCTTGAATAAAGGATGCTCTGTTGTCACTTCTGTCTAGTCTGAATGATAGTACTCACAGCAGCAACCAAAGAAATCCACAGATACTACACTGGCAATGAGGATGGGCTGTTGTTGCTTGTGAGGTATCGGGAGACAGGGCTCCAGCTGGAGAGTTTAGAGCTGGGTTCCTCAAGCAGTAGCAGGTGTAACGAGGAAGCAGACATGTCGATATGTCAGGAACTCGAGGAGTTTGAGCAGGCTTGACATTCCTCTTGATTGTGAACCTGGAACAAACAAGCCCAACACGTGAGGAGAAGGTGAAGATATTGATCCTGGCAGTGGGGCTGGAGGTACATGTGATGTTGGGGAACCTGCCACCTCCAGGTACCACAGACATGCCAACTTCAAGGGCATTGCAAAAAACCTTGAAGGGTTTATTTGGATGAGGGCAGACACGGTAGTATAGTGGTTAGCGTAACGCTATTACAACACCAGCGACCTGGGTTCAATTCCGGCCACTGTCTGTAAGGAGTTTGTGTGTTCTCCCGTGTCTGCGTGGGTTTCCTCCGGGTGCTCCGGTTTCCTCCCACATTCCAAAGAAGTTGTGGACATGCTCTGATGGCACCGGAAACATGGCGATACTTGCGGGCTGCCCCCAGAACACTCTACGCAACAGATGCATTTCACTGTGTATTTCGATGTACACGTGACTAATAAAGATATCTTATCTTATCTTGATTTATGACGTTGGAATTTATTGAAAGAAATCAAGCAACATTGGTTAATGGGGTGGAACCAATGCTTGAGGAAGCAAACAACATGATCACCAGAGGGAAGATTGGATATGAGAAAGGGAGGGGGCTTCAATTGCAACATGATCCTGAGGAATGGAATGTCAGTGTGGTCATCTTCTTCATGTCCGAGTCACGTGGAAGCTGCACGTGGATAGGAAACTGAGCAATAAAGATGGAGCAGGTAAGGCAAGGCTATTGTGTCCATTGAGGGGAATTCCATGGCTAGTTGTTCTGTGGTGGACAAGGTGTGTGTTGGGACTATTACTATCACCTCCCACTGACAGAGACCAAATTGTTCATCTGCTTAGGAGAAACTCTTCCAGTCATGGCTGAGGTGCCTGCTGGGGTTGGGTCAGTTTGCTCGTTCTGGGCTGTGACTCTGCACCAGTGACCATGGGAACGGACTGGATCTAATCAGTCAGATTGAGGGAGGGGATCCCAAAGTCACACACTCTGAGGGGGACTGTCCCCCACCTGAACCAACCACAGGTCAGCTGGGCTTTGGGGATATAGAGGAGCTACAACTGACAGACACAATGGGTGGCACAGTGGTACAGCTCGTGGAGCTGCTGTTTCATGACACCAGAGACCCAGGTTCAATCCTGACCTCAGGTGTTGTCCGTGTGGCGTTTGCACGTTCTCCCTGTGACTGCATGGGTTTCCCCCGGATGCTCTGGTTTAAGATCAGATATCTTTATTAGTCACATGTACATCGAAACACAGTGAAATGCATCTTTTTGCGTAGAGTGTTCTGGGGACAGCCCGCAAGTGTCGCCACACTTCCGGCGCCAGCATAGCGTTCACACAACTTTTCTCCCACATCCCAAAGATGTGTGGGTTGGTGGGTTAATTGGCCACTGTCAATTGTCCCCAGTTTGTAGGTGAGTGGTAGAATCTGGGGGGAGTTGATGGGAATGTGGGGAAAATAAAACATAGGATAAATGTCGGATTCGTGTAAGAGGCTGGTTAAAGGTGGAGTGGACCTGGTGTCGATGGCTCTGTATCTGCGCTATATGACTCTACAGCCTTCAGACCAGGGTTGCTGGCTCCAGCTCGAGCACACTAGCTAAAGAGAACGGTGAGTCGATGACTACAAAGAAACTACCCGAGGAAGGGAAGGAGATGGAGAGTCTGAAGGTACTCGGAGTGTGGCCAGAAGCTGAAATCTCTTTACAGGAAGAAACCCCTTGACTTGGTAACGAGATTGAACAAACTGAATTGAGTCCTCTGGTGAAGCGGGACAGATGGAGTGATGCTGGAGTGGTTATCAGCTTTCTGGTTTCAGATGACAACCCCAGCAATGTGGGGGAGTACATGAGGAAGACAGTGCTGTGCTGTGCTGTGGAAAGTTACCCTGAGGTCCTTGCTGTTGGGAGAGGCAGTGGAGGAGAAGCAACTGTACAAGGAGAAGTTTCAAACTATACTAGTAACTAGAGAGAAACTGACAAAGATGTGTAACAGAGAGGGCTTCATATGGAGTGGCTGCATGATGGTCTTTAAGAACCTTCCACCCACAAAGATGCCAGCTGACCTTGAGCAGATGCGAGATGCCACAGATATTATAAGTTCTGATTCCTTTGATGGCCCAGGAATGAGGTGTTGCTTTTGTCAAGTTTGAGAATGAAGTGGTCATGGTATCAGTGTTGGAACAGAGCCAAGGGAATACGAAAGTTTGGGCCACGGGAGTCCACATTCCTCAAGCTGAATGACACACAAATGAGGGAAGATTTGAAGATGCTCATTGCAGATCAGACGACAGGTTCCCTTTACAAAGCGGAGTGTCCACAACGGAGTGTCATTGATGGCACTGGCAGATGTGAGGCTCCCACGCTCACACCGGTTTAAAAAATGAAGGAAGATCAGGATGCAGGCAGCATGAGAATCAACAGGAGTAGAGAGAGTAGAGAATGTGCTAAAGGCAACAGCATAGAGATCGTTGCTGTTGGGTTTGTGATATTTAGTCATGTACCACATTGTGTTTGTTGTAGTTATTAGCTAGTTAATAGATGTTTGTATTAAAGTTTAAGTAAACGCGTTGCATACAGTGTGTTCAAAGTTATGCAGATAATTATGTTAATACAAAAATTATAGAGAAAGACGTCAGACCAAAGGTATGTGAGACCGACGCTGAAAGTGGTTCAATGGAATCACTGGTGCTGGAAGTAGGCACAGCTTGTAATGAAGGATTTTGTAGATGAGAGGACTAAGAAAATGAGTTAATTGGTAATTAATTAAATTTATAAATATGCATATCTATAATTGATAATTGATGGTTTCCAAGAGTTGATTATTTCTTTTCAAAGGTGGAAGCAGTGCAGCATTTATCAGTGTGAGTGTATCTTTAAGAACGGAGTTTATTACGTGGTGTGACCTTGATACGTGATTGCACCAGACACTGCTGTTTGGTTTGAGAAGGACCGCCTTCAGTTCACGACGTTCTGTCATCAGCACTGCCTTGTCTCACTGGCGGTATTAGTCGCAACACCAAAGAAAGTCACTGACATTTCACTATCTTGTCAGTTGTTCCTTAAAGCTCCTTTAGTTCTCTTTCTCCAGCTGTATTCTAATCCTCAACTTCTGACATAGTTGATGGTGTGAGGACAGAGTAGTTTAAGGTGAAAGCATGTGACATGATAAATGAGGTCTTGTAGTGTTATTTTGTTGCTCCTGGAACCTTAGCAACCTCAAGTGTCCTTGCAACTATGCAGCATCAACCCCTCGCAAAACACCTCTTCAAAAGCACCTCCCAAGCCTGTGAACTCGTCTGTCCAGAGTGGTAAATCCTTCAGAGTGCCTGTCTAACTGTGCCAGGGGGCATTTCATCACACGGCTGGCAATCACTATGTTCTTGTTAAGTACAGTCTCATCCAAGTCCGAGGACTTATTAGGAATAGTCAGCATGGCTTTGTGTGCATGGACTTAGTAGGGATATCATCATGGCTTTGTGCAGGGCAGGTCCTGTCTCACAAATTTGAGTTGAGTTATTTGAGGAGGTGATGAAGATTATTGATCAGGGCTGTGGATGTTGTCTACATGGACTTTGATAAAGCACTTGAGAAGGTTTGTCATGGTAGTCTGGTCCAGAAGATTGAGTCCACAGTGAGTTGGTAAGTTGGATACAAAATTGGTTTGGTCATAGAAGGCAGAGGTTCGTGGCGGAGGGTTGTTTTTCCACCTATGACTAGTGATGTTCCACAAGGATCAGTGCTGGGACCTCTATTGTTTACAATATATAGAAATGATTTGGATGAAAATGTAAGTGGTCTGATTAGTAAGGTTGCAGATGACATGGAAATTGGTGGTGTTGTGGACAGTGAGGAAAGTTGTCAAAGGGCACAGCAGGATGTAAATCAGTTGGAGATATGGGCGGAGAAGTGGCAGATGGAGTTTAATCCAAATTAGTGTGAACTGATGCATTTTGGGAGGTCAAATGCAAGAGGAAAGTATATGCTGAATGGTAGGACCCTTAAGAGCATTGATGTACAGAGGGATCTTGGGGTGCAAGTCCATAGCTCTCTGAAAGTGGCAAAACAAATGGATAGGGTGGTAAAGAAGGCAAATGGCATGTTTGCCTTCGTCGGTCGGGAAATAGAGGATAAAAGTTGATAAGTCATGTTGTAGCTGTGTAAAATTTTGGTCAGACCACATTCGGAGTATTGTGTGCCGTTCTGGTTGCCACACTATAGGAAGGATCTGGAAGCTTTGGAGAGGGTTCAGAAGAGGTTTGCCAGGATGTTTCCTGGATTAGAGAGTATTTGTAGTAAGGGGAGGTTGAACAAACTTAGACAAAGACTATTGAACAGTTCCCTTATACAATGAGATTGACTATGACCTCACGATCTACCTTGTTGTAACCTTGAACCTTATTGCACTGCACTTTCTCTGTAGCTGTGACACTTTACTCTGTGCTGTTATTGTTTTTACCTGTACTACATCAATGCACTCTGTACTAACTTAATGTAACTGCACTGTGTAATGAATTGACCTGTACGATCGGTTTGTAAGACAAGTTTTTCCACTGTACCTCAGTACAAGTGACAATAATAAACCAATACCAATACCAATACCAACTTGGGTTGATTTCTCTGGAGCATCAGAGGCTGAAGAGAGGCCTGTTAGAGGTATATAAAATTACAAGAGGCATAGACAGGGTCTTTTCCCCAGGGTGGAAATGTCAAATACTAGAGGGCATAGGTTTAAGGGAGAGGGGGAAAGTTTAAAGGGGATTTGCCAGGCAAGTCTTTTGCACAGAGAGTGGTGGCTGCCTGGAACGGGCTGACAGGGGACGTGGTGGAAGCAGGCACGATCGGAAAATTTAGAAGGCATTTAGACGGGGACTTGAACAGGCAGCAAATAGAAGCAAATTTGCAGGCAGATGGGATTAGTTTTACTTGGCATCAAGATCCATCAGATATAGGAGCAGAATTAGGCCGTTCGGCCCATCGAGTCTGCTGCACCATTCAATCGTGGCTGATTCTTCTTTTCAACTCCATTCTCCCACCCTGTCCCCGTAACCCTTAACCCCCTTACCAATCAAGAACCTAACAATCACTGCCTTATATACACCCAATGACTTGGCCTCCACCGCCCTCTGTGGCAATGAATTCCACAGATTCACCACCCTCTGGCTGAAGAAATTCTTCCTCATCTCAGTTCTAAAGGGACGTCCCTTTATTCTGAGGCTGTGCCCTCGGATCCTAAACTCTCCTACTAATGGAAACATCCTCTCCACATCCACTCTATGCAGGCCTCAGATTCAGTAGGTTTCAATGAGATCCCCCCATCCTTCCGAACTCTATCAAGTACAGGCCCAGAGACATCAGACACTGTTCCTTGTTTCCTGTGTTCCCCATGTTCCTGTGCTGTTCTGCTCCATGTTCTATGTTTTAAAAAAATCCTCCAAATTATCAAGAAGTGTATAAGATGGTGGTGCTGCTGGGCACAGAGTGATCATCCCCCGTGTGATGATGAAGTGACTAAATGGCCCGTTATTTCTTCCAGCCTCTTCACAATGGCTTTGGATCCAACACCTCTCCCAACAGCACAGTGTACGGAGTTGTCCAGCGAGCGGATACGGATAAAGCAGAGGTGGTTGTGTACGAGTGGTCGGTTAACCAGCTTAAAGAGGAAATGAACTACATCAAGGAGGTGAGATGTTTAATGCTTCCTGATGACTCTGGGTTTGCTTGGTCGATGGGCACTGGTTGTGCAAGGGGTAAAAACCTACAACAGTTCAGGAGTGGCCAAGTGAAGCAGAGTTCACAGCCCTGGACCCAGAGGCAGCTCTCCACCAGATTCCAATGAAGAGTTGCCTGACACCAGTTAGCTTCTGCTCGGGGAAGACAGATCTCTCTGATCTTTTCCTCAGTGCAGCTCGGTCACCTGCTGTCAGACCCGACCCGTGGTCCTGAGGGATGGCTGACGGAAAAGTCTTGAGAAAGGCTGACGGAAAAGTCTTGAGAAAGGCAAGACCGTATAAAACCCGCTGCCCTGCTCCAGTCTGGCTCTTTGTCTACCGCAATGTGGCAGCTTGCTGTGCACAAATTGGCGGCCTCGTTTCCTCCGCACTAAAGTTATTCTGCTCACCTCAAGAACATGTGACTGCCTGTCCCTTCAGTGGGGCTAAAGCAGTCCCTTTAGTTTTACAGGAAATATGGATAAAAACTGGAAGCTGGCACGTTGGGAAGGAATGATCTAAATCTTGCCGTATAAGAAAGAATAAAATGGCATTTACATCTTGTTTGGCTCACAGAAATATAAGATAAGATATTCAAAAGGAATTTAACATTTAATGAATCAGTTTGAAATCCGCCGCTGTTGTGATTTTGCACACAGCGATGAGATGGCGGGGTTGCTGTTGTGAGATACCTTTCACACTGCCAGAGACTCAGTTTAACCTCCCCACTGAGTGCACTCTGGTGCAAGTACCAAACCCGTGCCCTGGGCCCAGCGTGGGTGCAAATCAGGTTTGTAAAGGCTGTAAGATGGGGAGTTGGTGTGGGTGTATCAACGTACCAGCTCACTCTGACCTTCTAGGGGTGATCCTGAGGTCAAATGCAGCAGGATTAGGCATGCAGATAGAACATTGTAATTCTGATCCTCTGATCCACACGTCCCTGGCTGTAGAATTATAGCTTAGATTTATCCATAAGTTCGTTTCTAGAAAAGGGTGAGGGAACTTCTCTGATATAAAACTGGTTATTGAAGAGAATGGGGAATGGGTGTGGAGAGTGGCCCTTGGGTTGATGTGTCATCCCTTTATCAGGTGCGGCAGTCATTGGAGCAGGTCAGACAGCAAATGTTCGGTGAGTTCAACGGAGTGAAGGAGAGAATGCAGCAGCTGACCAATGAAATGAGGGTGAGTCCGTACAACTGCATGGCTACTGTCTACAGTTATTTCATCCACTAGGTACCATATACCGGCCATCTCCCCTCTATCTTTCAGTCCAGATGAAGGGTCTCAACCTGAAACGTCAGCTGTCCACTTCCCTCCACAGATGCCGCCTGACCCGCTGAGTCCCTCCAGCTGTTTGTTCTTTTATTCCAGATTTCAAACACCTGCAGTCTCTTGTGTCTCCACAACCAATGGTACAGCTGTTCCTGATGTGCAGTTGTAAATGGGGGTTTACTCCCTGAGGAAAGACGTCGAGGCAGACCTTTGTCTTTGAGAGTGAATCGGCCGTTTAAATGATCTCACCATAAATTAAGTCAGGTAGAATATTAAACAGGCAAACATTCCACTCCATTACTCCGTGTCAATGTTTAATCCTTTGATTCAGTTCCCAATCTGAGGAAAATCCATGTTGGGTTCTACACCATGAGCTTTTTTCTACACTGACACAGGGGTGTACACAAGGAGGGAGTGTCTGCAGGCAGGTCCCCCTGAAAGCGTAGAGTTATGGATGTACACACATGGGTTCACCTTCCATTGCCATATAGTTAAGGATGTCCCTCAATGTACACTCCTGCCTGCACTAATGTACAATGTACTCATGTACAATGCACATTGGGGGCGGCACGGTAGTGTAACGGTTAGCGTAACACTATTACAGTGCCAGCTACCCGGGTTCAATTCCCGCCACTGTCTGTAAGGAGTTTGTGTGTTCTTTCCGTGTCTGCGTGGGTTTCCTCCGGGTGCTCCGGTTTCCTCCCACATTCCAAGGACGTACGGGTTAGGAATTGCGGGCATGCTATGTTGGCGCCCGAAGGGCGGAGACGCGGGCTGCCCCCGGCGCGTTCTCAGTAACGCAAAAAGACGCATTTCACTGTGTGTTTTGATGTACATGTGGCTAATAAATATCTTATCTTTTAATGTACACTCCTGCCTGCACTTATGCACAATGTGCTTATGTACAATGCACGATGTACACCCCTGCCTGCACTTATCTTCAGATATTTGCACCAATTCTGCTACAAGCTGAATCACAACTTCAATAAAACAGCCAGATGATTTCACATCAAAAGTTCTCAGCAGTAATAAAGTGAGTCTGAATTTACCTCCTCCTGATTTTGTTGCGGTTCTAGCGGCTGCTACTGCGATGTGAAAACAAAACACTAGTCGATGGGTTTCAGAACAAGAACTGGTTTATTTTCCCTCCTTGCGTGGGCCTTTTAACGGATACTGTTCCCGCCCACCGAAAACGGAATGATGTATACGCTACATCATCAAACTTTTCCCGCGCGCTGGTTCTCCCTGTCGCTCGGGGAAGACGAAGGCCCAACGCCATCTTGGGCCTCGCTGCTCCGACGACACGCGACCCAACCGCCGAGCCGGTTCGCTTGCTCGGACAGTGAGTTGCTACACAACCTCCCCCCCCCCCAGAACCGGAGATACGGTTCCCAAGGTCCACGGGCTGTGTTAGCCGTTGCTTAGGAGGTCGGCCTCTGCGTCACAGTGCTGGAAGCTCGACCGGTTGTTGTAGGTCTAAATGGGCCGGTTTGAGGTGGTCCATTGTGAAGACCTCTTCCTTGCCCCCAATGTCCAAAATAAAGGTGGACCCATTGTTCCTGATGACGCGGAACGGCCCCTCGTATGGTCGTTGCAACAGTGTCTGAGGTGTGCCCCTGCGAACAAAAACGAACTTACAGTCTCGTAGTTCCTTGGGCTCACAGGATGGGGCTTGACCATGCCGCGAAGTGGGAATTGGTGCCAAGTTGCCGAGCCTCTCGTGCAGTCTTTCCAGGACTGCCGTGGGTTGTTCCTCCTGGCCCCGAAGGGCGGGTATGAAATCCCCTGGGATGACCAGGGGCACCCCATACACAAGTTCAGCTGACGAAGTGTGGAGATCTTCCTTGGGGGCAGTGCGTATGCTGAGCAGGACCTAAGGCAGTTTGTCGACCCAGTTAGGACCCTTCAGGCGGGCCATCAAGGCTGATTTTAGATGGCGGTGGAAATGTTCCACTAACCTGTTTGATTGAGGGTGGTAGGCCGTGGTGGTGTGCAGCTGCATCCCCGGCATGTTCATCAATGCAGACCAGAGGCTGGAGGTAAACTGGGTGCCCCTGTCCAAAGTGATGTGGGCCAGAACACCAAAATGTGAGATCCAAGTTGTGAGCAGCGCCCGGGCACAGGAATCAGTCATGATGTCAGGTAGGGGGGTTGCCTCTGGCCACCTCATGATCTGGTCCACGATGGTAAGGAGGTACCGGGCTACTCTTGAAACTGGCAGGGGACCAACGAGGTTGATGTGGATGTGGTCGAACCTTCTACGGGTAGGCTCGAACTGCTGTGGCGGGACCTTGGTGTGTCATTGGATTTTTGATGTCCGGCAGTGCGGACAAGTCCTGGCCCACTCACTGACCTGTTTGCGCAGGCCATGCCAGAGGAACTTGCTGGTGACCAGTCGGACAGTTGATCTGATGGATGGGTGCGTCAACCCAGTATTGAGTCGAAAACACGTTTCCGCCAGGCTGCAGGAACTACAGAGCGGGGTTGAGGTGTTGTGATGTCGCAAAGGAGGGTCTGCTGACCTGGACCGACTAAGAAATCTTGGAGCTGCAGGCCCGAGACTGTGGTTCTGTAGCTGGGCAGCTCGTCGTCGGTTTGCTGTGTGTCAGCCAGGGCTGGGTAGTCAACACCCAGGGACAGGCTGTGGGCAGTCAGTCTGGAAAGTGCGTCAGCAACGACATTGTCCTTTCCGGAGACATGTTGGATATCCGTTGTGAATTCGGAAATGTAGGACAAATGTCGCTGCTGACGAGCTGACCAGGGATCGGAGACTTTGGAGAAGGTGAAGGACAAAGGCTTATGGTCAGTGAAAGCGTTGAAAGGCCTGCTTTCTAAAAAGTACTGGAAATGCCGGACCGCCAGGTACAGCGCTAGAAGTTCCCGATCAAAAACGCTGTATTTCAGTTCGGGTGGTCTAAGGTGCCTGCTGAAAAATGCCAAGGGTTGCCAACGGCCTTCGATTAGTTGTTCCAGTACTCCACCAACCGCAGTGCTGGATGCGTCCACCGTGAGGGCGGTTGGGACGTCTGTCCTAGGGTGTACCAGCATCGTGGCGTCTGCCAGGGCATTCTTGGCCTTAACGAAGGCAGCCGCAGCCTCATCGTTCCAGCGATGTCCTTGCCCTTACCAGCCGTCAGCGAGAACAAAGGGTGCAGGATACGGGCTGCTGCAGGGATGAACCGATGGTAAAAATTGACCATCCCCAGGAATTCCTGCAGGCCTTTGACTGTGCTGGGGCGGGCAAAATGGCGGATAGTGTCTACCTTGGCGGGTAGGGGTGTTGCCCCGTCGCTGGTGATTTTGTGGCCGAGGAAATCGATAGAGTCAAGTCCGAATTGGCACTTGGCCGGGTTGATCGTGAGGCCGAAATCACGGAGATGGGAATACAGTTGGCGGAGGTGGGAAAGGTGTTCTTGACGGTCACGGCTGGCGATATCTAAGTAAATGAACACCAAGTCCAGGTTGTGGTCTACTGTGTCCATCAGCCGCTGGAAAGTCTGCGTGGCGTTCTTAAGGCCAAAAGGCATTTGAAGGAACTCGAAGAGGCCGAATGGGGTGATAATCGCAGTTTTGGGGACGTCATCTGGGTGGACCGGGACTTGGTGGTATCCCCGAATGAGGTCCACCTTGGAGAAGATACGGGCCCCATGTAGGTTCGCTGTGAAGTCCTGGATGTGAGGGATGGGGTAGCGGTCTGGCGTGGTGGCATCATTCAGCCTGCTGTAGTCGCCGCAGGGCCTCCACCCGCCGGTGGCTTTGGGGACCATGTGCAGGGGGGAGGCCCAGGGGCTGTCCGACCTGCGAACGATCCCCAGCTCCTCCATGCGACGGAACTCTTCCTTTGCCAGTCGGAGCTTGTCTGGAGGTAGTCGTCGTGCTCGGGCATGAAGGGGTGGCCCTGTGGTAATGATGTGATGCCGCACCCCATATTTGGGCATCGAATTTGTAAACTGAGGTGCCAAAACCGATGGGAACTCGGCTAGGAGCTTGGTGAACCCGTTGCCAGACAGGGAAATGGAGTCCAGGCGCGGGGCTGGTAGGCTGGCTTCTCCCGGGGGTAGGTTTGGAAAGTTCTGGAGTGCACTAGCCACTTCCCTCGCAGGTCGACTAACAGGTTGTGGGCACAAAGGAAATCGGCTCCTAGGAGTGGTCAGGCGACGGTGGCAAGGGTAAAGGTCCAGGTAAAACAGCTGCCACCGAATTGTAATTGAAGTGTACGAGTACCAAAAGTCCGTATCGTTGTGCAGTTTGCGGCATTGAGTACAGGACTTTGTTGCCTGTTACGAGTGTTGCGGTCGGTCGGGGGCAAAATACTGACCTCTGCTCCAGTATCGACGAGGAAACGCCGCCCGGACTGCTTGTCCCAAACGAATAGGAGGCTGTGTTGGCGGCCAGCCGTCGTAGCCATCAGCGGCGGCTGGCCCTGGCGTTTCCCTGAAACTTGCAGGGTGGGCGGCATCAACGGGCCTCTGCACCCCACCTCTGCTGGTAGAAACACAGCTGGTCGCCAGTGTCATCACCTGTGTTTCTGGGGTGTGGTCGCTCGGTTGCTGGGACTGGTTTAGGCAGGCGTTGGGCTCGCGGCCTGGCAATTTGGCCAACGGACAAACCGTTCTCGCGTTTGGCCTTCCACAGGACATCTGCCCTGGCAACTACCTCACGTGGGTTGCTGAAATCGGCATTGGCCAACAGCAGGTGAATGTCATCGGGTAGTTGTTCGAGGAAGGCCTGTTCGAACATTAGGCAGGGCTTGTGTCCCTCAGCCAATGCCAGCATCTCATTCATTAGGGCAGATGGGGATCTGTCTCCCAGGCCGTCAAGATGAAGCAGGCTGGTGGCACGCTCGCAACGGGAGAGGCCGAAGGTCTGAATCAGAAGGTACTTGCCTTCCTCCAGAGGAGACTGGATGAGGTCTCCGACCTGGGCGGCTGTCTCCTGGTCCAGAGAGCTGACCACATGGTAGTACTTTGTGGAGTCGGAGGTGATCTGCTGAAGGTGGAATTGTGCTTTGGCCTGGTTGAACCAGACGCTGGGACGAAGCGTCCAGAAGGTGGGCAGCTTGAGTGCCACTGCTTTGGCTGCTGCGTTGTCGTTCATTGTGCGGGTCCAAAATCCGCTTGGACCGTCGGGGTCACCAATGTAGCGGCTGCTACTGCGATGTGAAAGCAAGACACTAGTCAATGGGTTTCAGAACAAGAACTGGTTTATTTTCCCACCTTGCGTGGGCCTTTTAAGAGAGACCATTCCCGCCCACCGAAAACGGAATGACGTATACACTACGTCATCAAACCTTTCCCGCGTGTGGGTTCTCCCTGTCGCTCGGGGAAGACGAAGGCCCAACGCAATCTTGGGCCTCGCCGCTCCGACGACGTGCGACCCGACTGCCGAGCCGGTTCGCTTACTTGGACAGTGAGACGCTACAAGTTGCATTTAACAACATGCTGTAAATGTTTGAATAAGATGCACCTCCCATTCTACAAATATTGTGGAGAAGAGAATGTGTAATTATTTCACAAAGGCTAGAAGAAATGATGACACATGTTTGTTAAATTGTTGTGAGAGTGAAATGTTTGTCATTCAGCTTCCTTCGGTCAGAATTTGCAGTCTGTGACCATACGCCTCAGGGTATGTCAACAGAACACAATGTACTGTAGTAAACACGTGAGGTATAATAGTTGAAGGTTTATGGTAAATACCTTTTAAAAGTTGATCTTAAAGATGATTCCTTTTAGATCAGCTTCCACACCCAGTCACCATTAAAGTACAAACAATAGCAAATTGCACAATATTTTATTCATTCTTTGAGAATTGCCCATCGCTGACAAGGCCAGCATTTCTTGGCCATCCGTAACTGCCCTTGGGGAAATGGTGCTGAGCCACCATCTTGAAGATCTGCAGTCCTTCTGGGTGAGGGTGCTGTTGGGGAGGGAGTGCCAGGGTTTAGATCCAGTGAACATGAAGAGTGGTGAACGATGTGTACCTTGAAGGGGAACATGCAGGTGGTGGTGTTCCCATGTGGCTGAAGCTCTTATTCTTTTTGATGGTGGAGGTTGTAAGTTTAGGAGGTGCTGTCAGAGTAGCCTCGGTGAGTAACTGCAGTGTATTTTGTGGATGGTACACACGGGGGGGAATGAATATTTTGGGTGGTGGATGGGTGTTTGTTCTGGATTATGTTGAGCTTCTTGAGTTTATTGGTGCTGCACTCATCCAGGCAAGTGGAGAGACGTCCACCATACCCCTGTCCTGTGTCTTGTCAATGCTGGAAAGACTTTGAGGTGTCAGGATACCCAGCCTCTGACCTTCTCACAGCAACAGTCTTTGTGGCTTTTCCCTTGAATCTGTGATCCCAGGGGATGGCTGGTGGAAGACTTGGAGATGGCAAAGCCTTTGAATGTCAAGGGCAGGTGGTTAGACTCTCCCCCATTGGAGATAGTCACTGCCTGGCATTTCTGTAGCACAGAAGTTACTTGCCACTGAGCAGCCCATGCCTGATGATGTCTCACTGCATGCAGACATCGATGGCTTCACCTACCGAGGAGCTGTAAATGGAAGTAGCACTGTGCAATCTTCAGCAAACATCCCCACTTCTGACCTGAAGATGGAAGGAAGGCCATTGAGTAGTGACAATGGCGAGCGAGGTCTGAGCTAGGAACTAAATCTACCCTTGGTGCAGGCTGCATGATCCGATTGGTGCATTGGCAGTCTGGCGCATTGGCAGTCTTGGGAGTTGGAAATTCTCTTGGCAAAAATGTCCTGCAACATACGTGCCTAAAGATTACGGAGACAAATGGGCTGATCAGTAGGCCAAAAAAAGAAATGGGAGAAGTGATATCCACTTCAGCACTGAAATATTTCACTAAATTCGGTTGCCAAATGACATTGACTGAAAGTTTGCAACAGTCCTCAGCTAAATGGGTACCAAGTGCCACCTGCTGGATATGATGGGTATTTCTGTACCTGAACTCTGGCACAACCGGTACTACGTTAAGTGGAGGCAAAAAAGAAATGCGTGCAAGTATCTGGAATCCTGGAGACATGAAATCAAATTTCACGACGCATGTGAGGAATTTAAATCCAGTTATTGGGAATTTAAATTCCAATTAAATAAATTCTGATTTTAAATATGTTGGCATCAGTAGTGTTGACCACAAAACTACCAGTATGTTATAAACACCCAGCAACAAACAACCTGCTGGAGGAACTCAGTGGGTCAAACAGCATCTGTGGGGGGGAAGGAATTAACATCGCCAACTCCTTCCCCCCCACAGATGCTGCCTGACCCATTGAGATCCTCCAACAGGTTGCTTGTTGCTCCAGATTCCAGCCTCTGTAGTCTCTTGTGTCTCCTGGTTACAAATACCTATCCGGTCTGTTGTTTTTATTGAAATAAATCTGGTCTTTACCTGGTCTATCTCCATGGGACTCTAACCCTCTGACATTCCCCAGAGAGACATTCAGGCAGTTTCCATCTCCTGGTCAAGGGAGGGCTTACCCGTAACACCCAAATCATGCAAATTAACAAAAACAATACGGCTGATGACTTTCTTCTGCCGTTTTAGTGCAGGATTGTACATAAGAGAAGGCTGGAAGAAATAGTACCAGGACTGGGCTACCCAGTCCCTTGTGCCTGCCCCGCCATTCAGTAAGATCATGGATAATGTTTTACCTCAGCACCACTTCCCTGCACTAACCCCACGTCGCTTGATTGCCTCAATATCCAAACATATTTGTCAAACCCTCAATGTCTGCCTTGAATATATTCCATGACTCCACAGACCCCTTGGGTGAAGAATTCTAAAATGACAATGCACTTGGGTGAAGACATTTCTTCACATTTCCCTCTGATTAGCCGACCTCTTATTCTGAGACTCTTACACTTGGTCCAAGGTGACCCAGGCAGGACAACCATCTACCCTGTTGAGCCCTGTCACATGGCACAGAAACAGCCCCCTTGGCTCAGTGAGTCCCGGCTGACCCGTTCTATTAGTTGCACACAGCGCAGTCCTTAAATCGTTTGTTTCAACCTTTGTGTGTCGTAGATTTACTTTTTTTTGTAATATAAACGTTTATTAACTAAAAGCACTACAAAAAGACAACCAATGACAAAACACTACAACTAACACAGAAAGAGAAGAAAATAAACTAAGCAGCTACATAACTACAGCAAAATAACACGAACTAAACACCCGCAAAACGCACACGCAACACAGCAGAGAAAAACAACCGCTAACCACATCACGCAACACTTCAGAGAAGAATCGCATTCTCACCATCCATGACACACGTGATCCCAAGGGGCCCACCGAGCGCTGAACTCAACCAGGGTGCCCGCGGAGACTGCGTGCTCCCTCTCCAAGGACACCTGCGCGCGCACATAAACACGGAAGAGGGGCAGGCAGGCAGATCGGCCGGAGCCCTTGGCCGCATGCCGTCGCGTCCTATGGATGGCCAGGCCCAGCAGAAGACCCACCAGGAGATTCTCTGTATGACTTGCCCCCCTTCACCATCACCCACACCCCCCCCCCCCACCACCGCACCAGGTGACCGTAGATCAGCAGCGTCGGGCTGAAGTGCAGCCAGAATTTGAGCAGCAGCCCCTTCAGATACGCAGAGGGGCTGCAACCTCTCGCACTCCGCGTACACGTGGTACACTGTCTCCTCCTGGCCGCAGAAGTGACAGGCGGCAGGGGTGTCGGTGAACCGGCTCAGGAAACGGTTACGTGGCACCGCCCGGTGCAGCACCCTCCACCCCAGGTCCCTGATAAAGAGGGAGGACTCCCACATAGAGTGACCTCCACTGGGGACCCCCCTCGCCACCCGACAGCAAGATGGACCACCACGGCGTGTCCGGCCGGCAGACCAGGGCGAGGTGTAGATTTACCTCCCTGACATGGAGCTGCCTCAGTGTTGTGATTAATCTGCAGCAATAGGATGCAGCTCGTTGACTGTGGCTGCAAACCTCCAGTGCACACTCCTGTAGAACGATGCCCCAGGACAACGATGGGGAACCACAAGATTCAACCAATTTTTTCTTATTTCAAAAATAAACATTATTCATAAACTATATACAAGAAATACAAAAAAAAAGCACATGGCTTTCTTTACGTTCCTAGTGTCATTCAGTTGATACATTCACAGTGTTATCAGTTGTGTATACTGTTAGCACACTCTGCGTACAGAGCACCATTGCCTCTCAGTGGCCTCATGGGATGGTATGAACTTCAAGTGTTTGAGAGGCTTCTATGCATTCTACAGAATCCTCACTAGTTTTTGGGGATATCTCCCACCTCAATGTCTCGTGTGTAGACCTTAGATTGCAATCCTTCCCCACAGCATTGGCTGCACTGAGCTTCAGGTCCTCCTGCGGCCAGGACTGTGCCAGTCAGCAGCATTCCCTTACGGACATCTCACTGCGCTGGGAGACCAACAGGTTTCGGGCAGACCAAAGGGAGTCTTTCACCGAGTTGATGACCTTCCAACAGCACTTGACGTCTGTCTCAGAGTGCATCCCTGGGAACAGCCATAGATCAGAGAGTCCTCCGCAACGCAGATGCTTGGGATGAACCGCGGCAAGGAACCTTGCATCCTTTTCCAGACCTTTGCAAATGCACGGTCCACAAAGCCAATAGTTCCATCATCTGAAATATCATGGCGTGATGTGGCTGAAATCTGTGAGAAACTCCTGCAGTAAGGCAGTTGTACCATCTTTGCGAGGAGATGTCATTACAAAATTTAGAGCTCACAGAAACACAGTATGGCTGCAGCGCAGAAGAAGGCAGTTCGGCCCATCGTGTCTGCCAGCTCAAAGCTGGCTCATTGAACCGGGAAGTCAGGAAACACTTCACCTGATTTTTCAGCCCCTCCCCAATCCATGATTCCATCAGTAGGACGAGGGTATCAGGTGTCACTGGCATGTTCCCCTCCAAGTTGCAGACCATCGTGTCTGTTCCTTCATTGGCACAGATTCATAGGGTCATACACCACTGAAATGGGCACTTCAGCCCCACTCTTCCATGCTGACCATCTAAGCTAGTCCCATTTGCCGGCATTTGGCCCATATCTCTCTAAACCTTTCCTATCCATTCATGGGATAGTACAAACTTCAAGTGTTTGAGAGGTGTCTACACATTCTACACAATCCTCACTGGACATTATTACCCCCTCAATGTCTAGTGTGTAGACCTTAGACTGCAGTCCATCCCAATAAAGCATTGGCTGCCCTGAGCTTCAGTGCATCCCTCAGCACGTACTCCTGCAGCCTGGAAAATGCCAGTGGCAGCATTTCCTTACGGATATTGTAGGGATCAATGTCCAGGGAAGCCATCAGGGAGTACTTTCTCCACAGGTACCATGATGGATCATGAAGGTGTATCCCCACACCTTCCATAGGCATCAGACTAGGACAACGTGAGCCAGTCTCACCAGCGATGGCACCATCCTAGAGATAAACAAAAATGAAAAACAAATGGAATGTTTTGGAATTCTTTCCCCAAATCCAATGTGCTTTGTGGAATCCTTATCTTTGAGGATGTGACCAAGCACATTGATGAAGGTAGAGCAGTGGATGTGGTGTACATGGATTTCAGTAAGGCATTTGATAAGGTTCCTCATGGAAGGCTCATTCAGAAAGTCAGGAGGCGTGGGATCCAGGGAAACTTGGCTGTGTGGATTCAGAATTGGCTCACCCATAGAAGACAGAGGGTGGTGGTAGATGGAACGTATTCTGACTGGAAGTCGGTGACCAGCGGTGTTCCGCAGGGATCTGTTCTGGGACCCCTGCTGTTTGTGATTTTTATAAATGACTTGGATGAGGCTGTGGAAGGGTGGGTTAGTAAGTTTGCAGATGACACAAAAGTTGGCGGTGTTGTGGATAGTGTAGAAGGTTGCTGTAGGTTACAACAGGACATTGATATGATGCAGAGCTGGGCTGAGAAGTGGCAGATGGAGTTCAACCCGGAAAAGTGTGAAGTGTTACACTTTGGAAGATCGAATTGGAAGGCAGAATACAAGGTTAATGACAGGACTCTTAGCAGTGTGGAGGAACAGAGGGATCTTGGGGTCCGTGTCCTTAGATCCCTCAAGGTTGCCACGCAGGTCGATAGGGTTGTTAAGAAGGCATATGGTGTGTTGGCCTTCATTAGTCGGGGTATTGAGTTCAAGAGCTGCTGGGTAATGTTGCAGCTCTATAAAACTCTGGTTAGACCACACTTGGAGTATTGTGTTCAGTTCTGGTCGCCTCATTATAGGAAGGATGTGGAAGCTTTAGAGAGGGTGCAGAGGAGATTTACCAGGAGGCTGCCTGGATTGGAGAGCATATCTTATGAGGAAAGGTTGAGCGAGCTGGGGCTTTTCTCTTTGGAGAGAAGGATGATGAGAGGTGACTTGATAGAGGTGTACAAGGTGATAGAAGGCATAGATCAAATGGACAGGCAGAGACTTTTTCCCAGGACGACAATGGCTAACGCGAGGGGGCATAATTTTAAGGTGATTGGAGGAAGGTATTGGGGGATGACAGGGGTAAGTTTTTTACACAGGGAGTGGTGGGTGCATGGAATGCAGTGCTGGCAGAGGTGGTGGGGGCAGATACATTAGGGACATTTAAGAGACTCTTAGATAGCCACATGAATGATAGAGACATGGAGGGTTATGTGGGAGGGAAGGGTTAGATAGATCTCAGAGCAGGATAAGATGTCGGCATGACATTGTGGGCCGAAGGGCCTGTACTGTACTGTAATATCTTTTATATATAGAGTCTGGGACATTCGGAGCTTTCAAGGCTGAGATGAAGAAATGCCCTAATGAAGGAATAGAGAGCTGGAGTGGGTGATTGGGTTAAGTTGCTGGGCTGCGCTGGTCTTATGGAATCCAAGCTCAGATTCAAGCTGAAGATGTTACGTTTGTCCTGCCCTGCAGATCCATGTGCATCATCAGACCGAACTGAGAGGCATCACCACACTTATCTGCCAGAACTGTCCTTAGATCCAGCATCATCCCAGAAGGGTTGGGATAACTTTAGACTCATTCTCTCAATAACAAACCACCGTCTCCTTCACTCCCCACATCTACGCCCACCGCTCCTCAGTGGGAGGAAGTTACAGTCTGTTCATCTCTGCAACCGGGACTGTTGTGTGGCTGCATCGGCCCCTGGTACTGCCCTGCTGCCCTTGTACTTACTGCAGCCTGAATCCCTATCAGTGTGTTTACGCACTCACTGCTTCCTTCACATACCTTGGCACTGAGACTCACTTCCTACTCCACTGGCCTTCTCCCCTCTACCCACCTCTCCAGAGTTTTCCTTCTTCCCCATTATACCTCCCAGTTTCACTATTCATCCCCTCAAGTATACCTTCAAATTGGCCAGCCTCACCTCCTCCTTGCGGTCTGCTCTCTCCCGCCCTGCTCCAACGTTGGCCAACCCAACCTGCGCTGCCTCCTGCAGGTGCCAAACGCTTCACAGTATCCGACAACTTGCGCTCCCCCACGTGCTCCGGCCTTCACAGTGACACCGGAATTATTCCGGTTATGATGCTGTGCTTCCGGTGCCACTGACAGTCCACTGGTAGAAGCCACTGGTGGAATTTTCTTTGGCCTCGCTGCTACCATCAGGCAGGAGATAAGATATTTTTATCAGTCACATGTACATCGAAACACACAGTGAAATGCACCTTTTGCATAGAGTGTTCTGGGGGCAGCCCGCAAGTGTCGCCACAATTCCGGCGCCAACACAGCACGCCCACAATTTCCTAAGCCGTACGTCTTTGGAACGTGGGAGGAAACCGGAGCACCTGGCGGAAACTCACGCAGACACGGGGAGAACGTACAAACTCCTTACAGACAGCAGCCAGAATTGAACCTGGGTTGCCGGTGCTGTAATAGCGTTACGCTAACCGCTACACTCCCGTGCCTGCCACAGGAGGTACAGAAGCCTGAAGTCCCACACCACAGGTTCAGGAACAGCTATTTTCCTACAACCATTGGGTCCCTGAACTGATCTACACAACCCTAACCCTACCTCAGCAACGGAACTCTACCGACCTCTTGCACTGCCATGGACTTGTCTTCGATTGTGCCTTTGGTTTTTTTTGTGCTAAGGTTTTGTTTTGGCACAGTCTATTATTTTTCACTGGATGGTATAATTGATGTATAATTTATGTTCTGTGTGTTGTCTGTACCTACGTGCCTGTGCTGCTGCAGCAAGCAAGTTTTTCACTGTACCTGTACCTCACCGTATTTGTGCACATTACAATAAACTCGACTCGATACGATGTGAGCCTGTCCCTCACAGTGTCTCTGTGCCCCGCTCTCTCCCACGACCACTGGCCTTCCTGTGGTTCCACACCACTTGTTCCAGAGCAGCTCGGCCACCATCTGGAGTGAGTGAGCTCTCCCTGTGTTGCCTGGTCTTCCCTGGATACACCCAGGGTTCCATCCTAAGCCTCTCCTTTTCCCCATTTATGTTGCCCACCTGTGACCTCACTGGTGGCCTGAGAGTGGGGGGAGGGGGTGGGAATGATGCTGCCAACCCCCAACTCTAGCTGACCCCCAACTTCCTGCTGCCAGACTGCCCACTGGTGTTGAGGGCAGGGGTCTGGGTGACGATGGGGTTCACCGGAAGGTCCTCTGTAATCACAGCCTTCCGATTGCTTCCAGTGGAGTGAACCAGTGGGTCAATCGCTCTGCTGAACAAAGTGTCACAAACTGGCAGCAGCTTTGAGTCCTGACGGTTGATCCACTGGTGCTACCCTGCAGTAACAGTAACCAGGTAACTCATTGGTATGGGTCTGACCATAAGATCACAAGACATAGGAGCAGAATTAGGCCATTCGGCCTATTGAGTCTGCTCTGCCATTCGACCATGGCTGACTTCTTTTTCCCTCTCAACCCCATTCTCCTGCCTTCTCCCCGTAACCTTTGACACCCTCACTAATCCAGAATCTATCAACCTCCGCTTTAAATATTCCCAATGACTTGGCCTCCACAGCCGTCTGTGGCAATGAATTCCACAGATTCCCCGCCCCCTGGCTAAAGAAATTCCTCCTCATCTCTGTTCTGAAGGGACATCCTTCTATTCTGAGGCTGTGCCCTCTGGTCCTAGACTCTCCCACTACTGGAAACATCCTCTCCACATCCACTCTATCCAGGCCTTTCAATATTTTTTAGGTTTCAATCTCTCTCATCCTTCTAAACTCCAGCGAGTACAGGCCCAGATCCATTAAATGCTCCTCACGGGTTAACCCTTTCATTCCCAGGATCATTCTTGTTTACCTCCTTTGGACCCTCTGCAATGCCAACACATCCTTCCTTAGATATGGGGCCAAAAACTGCACAGAAAACTCCATCCAGGATTGGAAAACAGACTTCTTGTGCTAGGCTTTGCATTGACTCAGAGATGACAGGGCCCAATGGTGTGTTGCTTCTACTTGCTTCCTACAACACAAAGGGTGGGTGATATTCGGCCCACCAGGGTCATACTGGCTCCCAACAGACCAATCCCATCAGCTCCATTCCCCTCTCCCAGTGCCCCTACAGCTCTCTCACTTTTCACCGATCGCTCGTTCATTCTTTGCCACTTACCTTCAACAAAGGCTGATCCTCATCGACCGATCAAGTTAGCAGAGTATCGTTGGACGTGGGAGCCCCCAGGGTCACAGGGTCAGGGGGAGATCACAGTCGGGATCAGAGCCAGGCCCCTGGCACGGTGAGGCAGCAGCACTAACTGCTGCGATACCACACCTCAAGGTTAGGCAGGGTCTCCCCATTTATATGTTTGTGTGATTCAGTTCCTTAAATCTGGGGATAGAAGTTGCAGATGCAGGAAGTTTTGTGTCACTGGGCAGTCCGCGGGGATCCTGAGCTCTGGAACTTCCAGCTGAACTGAGCCCAGAGTCTCCGCGCAAAACGCTGATTGTGTGTCCTGGTTTCTCACCAGCTGTGCTCCCTGTCCTGCTATGTGTTCCCAGCTGTTCCTGCAGCTGACAGCTCTTCTGTCTCCTGCTTTTCCTGCCAATGACATTTCACAATTGGAATCCCCCAAATAACCAGGGATTCAACGTACTTCGATAAAACGTGTTCACATCCAGAATCTGTGGCAAATGTTCAGATCTGTGAAAACATGTCCAACCTCCTGGCAGGATGTAGTTTGTTGGAGACACAAACAAGAGACTGCAGCTGCTGTAATCTGGAGCAAAGCAAGGGGCTCGATGTGAAACGTCCGCCATCCTTTCCCCCCCCCCCCCGACCCCCCCACAACAGATGCTGTTCGATGCGCTGGGTTCCTCCAGCAGGTTGTTTGTCGTTGTAGTTTGATGGGGTGCAACTGTCATCTCTTGTGCTGCAGGCATCAGAGGCGCAGCAGGCATCCTTACAGCAGGAGGTGAGAGGCAACTCCTCAGCCCTGGAGCAGTACAGGCAGATGAACAACTCCTTGACCGCCATGACATTAGACTTGCAGGTACAACTGACCGCTCACTTTTATTGCTGTAGGATGTGTCTCGTTGGATGGGCCAGTGCGGAGTACCTGTCACTGGGGGACATATCTGCTCCCAATACACTGAGGAGACTCACCAAATAGAGGAGTGAAGCTGGGTGGTTCCTCATGTGGCTTCCTGAGGTATTAGAGTCATGGAGTCATACAGCATAGAAACAGGCCCTTCGGCCCAACTGGTCCACGTTGACCAAGATGCCCATCCCAGTTCATCCCATTAGCCTGCTAAACCTTTCCAATCCACGTACCCGTCTAACTGTCTTTTAAAAGTTGTTATTGTACCTGCCTCAACCACTACCTCTGGCAGCTCGTTCCACATATGGATCACCCTCTGTATATAAAAAAAATTGCCCCTTAATTTCCTATTAAATCCTTTCCCTGTCACCCTAACTCTTATGCCCTCTAGTTCTTGACTCCCAACTCTGGGAAAAGACTGTGCGCATTCACTCTTTCTATGCTCCTCATGATTTTACATACTTCTATAAGATCACCCCTCAGTCTCCTACACTCCAGGGAAAAAAGTCCAAGCCTGTCTAACCTCTCCCCGTAACTCAGGCCCTCAAGTCCTGGCAATATCCTGTGAATCTTTTTTGTACCCTCTCCAGCTTAATCACATCCTTTATATAGTGTGGTGACCAGAGCTGCACACAATACTCCAAGTGCAGCCTCACCAACATTTTGTATTACTGTAACATGATGTCCCAACTCTTATAGTCAATGCCTTGGCTGATGAAGGCAAGCATGCAACATGCCTTCTTCACCACTTTGTCTACAGGTATTCCCATTTGTACTAGGTACTTGTACCCTAAGGTCTTTCTGTTCAACAGCACTCCCCAGGGCCCTGCCATTCACTGTGTATGTCCTGCCCTGGTTTAACTTCCTAAAATGCGTCACTTTTCACTTGTCAGAGTTAAATTCCAGCTGCCACTCCTTTGCCCACTTTCCCAGTTGATCAATATCCTGTTGCAATCTTAGACAACCTTCTTCACTGTCCACTATGTCACCAAATTTAGTGTCACCTGCAAACTTACTAACCATGCCACCTCCGTTCTCATCCCAATCATTAACACCGATCCCTGTGACACCACTGGGCACAGGCCTCCAATCTGAAAATCAACCCCCCGCTACTGCCCTCTGCCTCCTTCCACCAAGCCAATTCTGCATCCAATTAGATGAATCATCCTGGATCCCATGTGCTCTGACCTTCCAGACCAGCTCACCATGTGGGACTTTGTCACAGGCTTTGCAAAAGTCCATGCGGACAACATGCTATTGTCAATCCTGTTGGTCACTTCTTCAAAAAACACGTCAAGTTTGTGAGCTGTGATTTCCCACACACAAAACCATGCTGACTGCCCCTAACCAGTCCTTGCCTTTCCAAATGCACGTAAATCTCATCTCTCAGAATCCCTTCCAATAACTTCCCCACCACTGATGTTAGGCTCACCTGCCTGTAGTTCCCTGGCTTATCCCTGCTGCCCTTCTTAAATAAAAAGGCAACACTAGCTAACTTCCAGTCTTCTTGTATGTCACCTGTGGCTAAAATAGATGCAAATAATTTTGCCAGGCCCCCAGTCATCTTTTCCCTTGTTTCTGATAACATCCTAGGATATGCCTAGTCAAATCCCAGGAACTTATCCACCTTTATGTGCTTCAAGACCTCCAAAACCTCCTTTACATGTTCCAGGATATGACTGTTCTCTCCCCTGATCTCACTTGCTCCCATGTACCTCTCCATGGTATATACAGGTGAAGTATTCATTTAAGACCTTGCCCATTTCCCTTGGTTCCACACGTAGATGACCACACTGATGCTTATGGGGACCTACTCTCTCCCGAGCTCCCTTTCGACCTCATGGCCCCCTTTAACTTTCCTAATCTTCTCCTTAAGTGTACTCCTGCATCACATATACTCCTCAAAGGACTCGCTTGATCCCAGCTGCCTGTGACTGACATATGCCCCTGTCGGATCCAGTTGTCTTCAAATCTGCAGGTTCTTTCAGGAGTCCAAGAATGAGTTGGAAACAGCTTGGTGCTTCACAAAGTTTTATTGGAAAAGTTTAAAACAAAGAAACAGTCACACAGCACATGGCACCAGCTTTACTACTCAGAGATGAGCTGAGACGAAAAGAACTAAAAGTGAGCTAGGGCCGGGGAGGGGGGGGGGGGGGGGGGGGGAGAGAGCAAGAGCACAAGATAAGCAAGAGAGAGATAGAGGTAAGAGAGAGATAGAGACAAAAGAGGGAGATAAGCAAGAGCGAGATTAACAAAAAACGCCTTTTATACCTGAGATAAGAGGTACTCCTTAGATAATAATAGTCTAATCAGAAAACCTATTAGATACCTGTGGTAAAACCAACCAATGAGAAAACACATATTCACCTGATGGACAAACCAATAAGCTAAGAAGTGGCCATTCCTTGTGCAGCCGCTTGAGGTGTATTAAACACTATACGTGTTAAAGAAAACTACTTAAAACAGTCGAATCCAACACCCCCTTCTTTTTCCTGACCAGAACCTTGCCAGCCCTGCCCTCCACTCTAACAGGAACACTCTGGCCCTGAACTCTCCTTATCTCACCTTTAGAAGCCTCCTACTTGCCAGACATCCCTTGACCTGCAAACAGCCTCGCCCAATCAACTTTTGAGAGTTCCTATCTGATGCCATTGAAATTAGCCTTTCCTCGATTTAGGACTTTAACCCAAGGACCAGTCCCACTCTTTCCACGACTATCTTTGAAATGATCGATTTATGATCACTGGTCCCGGAGTGCTCCCCCACTGATACTTCAGCCACTCGCCCAGCCTCATTTCCTAAGAGGAGGTTGAGTGTGGCCCCCTCTCTCCAGTAGGGACACCTACATATTGCTTCAGAAGATTTTCCTTGACACCCCTAGCAAATTCTGCCCCATCTAATACCATAGCACTAAGGCAGTCCCAGTCAATATTAAGGAAGTTAAAATCACCTGCTACTACAGCCCTTCCTACATTTTTCCTGCACCTATCTGTGATTTTCCTGCATATTCAGTGCTCTACTTCCCACTGACTATTGACGGCCTATAGTGTAATCTCATCAAAGTGATTACCTGTTTCTTATTGCTAAGTTCCATTCATACAGCCTCACTGGACATTTCCCCTGGGATATCCTCTCTAACTACCGCCATGATGTTCTCCTGAATCAATAGTGCAACTCCCCCTCCTCTCTCACCTCCACCTCTGTCAAGCTGGAAGCATCAAAACCCTGGAACATTGATCTGCCAGTCCTGCCTGTCCCTCAACCATGTTTCCATAATACCTAGAAGATCACAATCACACGCCGATCCAGGCTCTGGGTTCACCCGCCTTACCTCTCAGGCTTCTTGCACTGAAGTAAATGCAGTTTAGCCTATCAGAACTTCCCCGCTCCCTGTCCTGCCCCTGCCTGTCCTGTCTACTGGACTTGCTTGCTTTAACTTCTATATTTGCTTCATCTTTCTTGTCTGTTAGACTAGTACTTTGCATCCCACACCCCTGCCAGACTAGTTTAAACCCTCCCAAGTAGCATTAGCAAACCTCCCTGCAAGAACATTGATCCCCCTCTAGTACAGATGCAAGCCATCTCTCTTGTACAGGTCACCTCTGCCCCTGAGGAGATCCCAATGGTCATAGTAGCTGGAGCCTCTGTGTGTGTGTGAGAGTGTGTGTGTCAGTGTGTGTGTGTTGACTTACCATTTCCTGCCATTAGGTTTTATGTAGAGTGTTTAATAACTTGTCAAAGTTAGTAGATGAACAAAACAAATTGTATGTGCTTGAAGCAATTGTTATGGAATGGTTGGTTAGTATTTTTTTCCAGTGAATACAACAGGAGAGGATTGGTAACCGGGTGCCTTGTTTCTATCAGCGATCCCTCTTGGATGCAACGGTAGACACCAACAGAAAGCAGGAGAAAATGAGAGATCTTCAAAGGTCATATCACCAGTCACTGGAGCAAATGAAGGAGAAGGATCAGCAGATACAGAACGCACAAATGGAGAACCAGATCCTGAAGCTTAAGGTGAGCAACACGCTGAGAGCAGTCCGCATGTGTGAAAGCATAAAACAAGAGAGTGGTCTCTGTGGGTACAGCTGGTGGGGATCAACACACAACATTTTACTAAATATCAGCCCAAAGTATTAGATAGTCAATGTAACACATAAAATGAGCCTTAATATTGTGGAAATCTGCCAATCTTTTCTTGATATGTCTCCTGGTGGACTGGGTCACTTGTTCATATATTTATCTTTTACTATGATGGATTCTTTTTGACCCATAAGTAAGTCAGCTGAAGCTAAAAAGTTCAACGTTTGACTTGGACCTTAGAACACAACATCTGTGAAACGTCTTTTAAGCACTGTGTCGTCTCCTGACGCGGCAACTGATCATCATTAATGGTGTGATTTGCCTGTTTGGATTTGGTCCCATCAGTGCCAATGGTTGGTTGCATGTATCTGTATAAAGGAGCTTGGCATTTAGCACACATGCATCAATTTGCCAAACATAGAACCTGCCACTCCTCAGGAGAAGGTTAAAGGCTATCCTCAACACTGGTGCCCCACAAGGCTGCGTCCTCAGCCCCCTACTCTACTCCCTATACACTCACGATTGCTCTAACTCCATCTACAGGTTTGCAGATGACACCACCGTAGTGGGACAAATCTCAAATAACGATGAGTCAGAGTATAGGAAGGAGATAGAGAGCCTAGTGACATGGTATCATGATAACAACCTCTCCCTCAATGTTAGCAAAATAAAAGAGCTTGTCATTGGCTCCAGGAAGGGGGCAGTGCACATGCCACTGTTCATATCAATGGTGATGAAGTCGAGAGGGTTGAGAGCTTCAAGTTCCTTGGAGTAAACATCACCAGTAGCCTGTCCTGGTCCAACCACGTTGATGCCACGGCCAAGAAAGTGCACTAGTGCCTCTATTTCCTCAGGAGGCTAAAGAAATTCAGCACGTCCCCGTTGACCCTCACCAATTTTTATCGATGCACGATAGAAAGCGTCCTATCCAGATGCATCACAGGTTGATATAGCGACTGCTCTGCCCATGACCACAAGAAACTGCGGAGAGTTGTAGGCACAGCCCAGCACATCACAGAAACCAGCCTTCCCTCCATGGACTCTGTCTATACTTGTTGGTGCCTCAGAAAGGCAGCTAACATAATCAAAGACCCCACCCACCCCGAACATTCTCTCTTCTCCCCCCTCCCATTGGGCAAGAGATACAAAAGCCTGGAAGCATGTACCACCAGGCTCAAGGACAGCTTCTATCCTGCTGTTATAAGACTATTGAGTGGTCCCCTAGTACAATAAGATTGACTCTTGACCTCACAATCTACCTTGTTATAACCTTGCACCTTATTGTCTGCCTAAACTGCACTTCCTCTGTAACTGTAACACTTTATTCTGCATTCTGTTATTATTTTCCCTTGTACTGCCTCAAATCACTGATGTGATGAATGATCTGTGTGGAGGGCATACAAAACAACGTTTTTTGCTGTACCTCAGTACATGTGACAATAATAAACCAATTACCAATTTATCCTTGAGACCTTCCTGCACCAATAAGCCTTAATTTATCTCAGGACATTCCTATTTGGGTCACTTTTCCCACTGCTTTTGCTTAAGCAGCAACCTCAAAGGGTCAAGCCAGGCTAAACACAATCTTAGCAATTAAGCATCGCGAAATGCTTCACAAAAATGCATAACAAAATGCATCACAAAAAGCATTCCAGCCTGCCTAAAACATGGTTCAGGCAGGCTGTAAGTAATGGCCTAGATCACATCACCATTACACGATCTAAAGCATGTGTGCATACTTTGGGCCAGAATTGGTGGCTATCAGTAAATATAGTCAATACATGGATAAGCTGCTGGCAACATTGGGACTTCCACACACTGGTAGTTTAAAGTAAGATCCTGTAGATGCTGTCAGTAGTTCCACCCTTCTCTACTGGCTGTGTAGTCTTGGAGAAAAACACAATGATGCTGGAGGAACTCAGCAGGCCAGGCAGCATCCGTGGAGAAAAGCAGGTAGTCAACATTGACCACCTGCTTTTCTCCGCAGATGCTACCTGGCCTGCTGAGTTCTTCCAGCATCATTGTGTTTTTCATCTAGATTCCAGCATCTGCAGTCTTTTATTTCTCTTGTATTGTCCTGGAGTCTTCCCCATCTTAGGCAATGGAACATCCATTCAAGAGATGAAAATTTCAGGTAAAATATCTTGAAAATGTCGCAATGTGTTGCATGAAGTCCAAGTGAGATTTTAATGACATTTTAACCCATACTTGTAAATTAATAAGCTTTCTGGTCCTAAAAATTAATTTTATGCATATGAAGTGCAATATCCTCAAATAAATATTACAAAACTCTAGTTAGACCACACTTAGAGTACTGTGTTCAGTTTTGGTCGCCGCATTATAGGAAGGATGTGGAGGCATTGGAGAGGGTGCAGAGGAGATTTACCAGGATGCTGCCTGGATTAGAGCGTATGGAATATGAGGAGATGCTTAAGGTGCTAGGGCTTTATTCACTGGAAAGGAGGAGGATGAGAGGAGACATGATAGAGGTATATAAAATATTGAGAGGAATAGATAGAGTAGACAGTCAGCGCCTCTTTCCCAGGGCACCAATACTCAAGACGAGAGGGTATGGCTTTAAGGTTATGGGTGGGAGGTTCAGGGGAGATGTCAGGGGGAGGTTTTTCACCCAGAGAGTGGTTGGTGCATGGAATACACTGCCTGGGGTGGTGGTGGAGGCAGATACATTGGACAGGTTCAAGAGTTTGTTGGATAGGCACATGGAGGAATGTGAGATAGAGGGATATGCGGGAGGAAAGGGTTAGATAGTGTGAGGGTGGTTTGATGGATGGCACAACATGGTGGGCCGAAGGCCCTGTTTTGTGCTGTATGGTTCTATGGCTCTATGGCTCTATGGATGTGTTTGTTTATGTTATTTCAGTTTTATATTGACCCTAACATGTATGAAGCAATCTTTAAGTGTACAAAAAATGAGCCAACAATTTTGTCCTTGCCTTTCTGGTTTGCTATCTGTGAGAATATTTGAGGTGATTGGATGTTCAGCCACATTGATGGCACCACTATTGTTGGAAGCCGCATTTCTCTTTGTAAGATGTCTGACAGCAATCAAGGCCTGGAAAGGAGTAGTCTATGTCAGGGAGATGGCTAGATCTTTGCAAGCAGCTTTCTTTGAAGTTATGGCCTGGCCCATCATTTCATCACTGATTCCAAGTCTTTACCTACTGTACTGCAAGAATTGATGCAAGTGTAGCTCAATAAAGAACTGCAAGTTAACGTTATTGGAACTGAAATAAGACATCAGCAATGTTCAGCTGTTTGCAACTAAAAAATTGTTTAGAGCAGAGTGTGATCTGGCAATTTGTCAATTAATGTTCATGGATGTAAATTGAGGCATTTGAAGAGGGTCCCTTTCCCTGTAAGGGCTAAAGCTTTCTTCCAAAGCTAGAGCCTGCGGTAAAAAGTCATGGAAACATGAAGGAATCCAGCTTATAATAATAAGCGTTCAAACCAACCTATAAGAGATAACATCCCAGCCTAAGTTCCCAATTAGGATAGCATAAATCCTTGACAGAGGTAGGGCATATTGAGAGAGTGGTTTAGTAAAGCAAATTAGATTTTAGGATTAGAGGACTAGCGTACAAAATCAGGGAGGTTGCACTGAATTTGTACAACACTCTGGTTAAGCCACACCTGGAGTATTGAATCCAAACCCGGTCGCCAAATCGGAGGAAGAACGAGAAGGTCTAGGAGGAGGTGGATGGTTCAAGGGATTTCAGCTGCTCAAGGGATTAGACTGGAGAAACTGGGGTTGTTCTTCTTGGAGCAAAGGAGGTTTAGAGGAAATTAGACAGAGATGTATGAGAGGGGTTTAGACGGGATGTAAAGAGAAAGTGGTTCCCATTAGCAGGTAGATCAAAGACCGGGGATAGGGATTGAACGTTTTGGGGCAAAGGGAGAAGGAGGGAACAACTTTTTTACTCAGATTCTAATCTGGAATTCACTGCATTTAAGGATGGTGGAAAGAGAATCCACAAGACCACAAGATATAGGAGCAGAATTAGGCCATTCGGCCCATCGTGTCTGCTCAATCATTCAATCATGGCTGATTTTTTTTTCATCCCCATTCTCCTGCCTTCTCCCCGTAATCCTTAAACAATCAAGAACCTATCAATCTCTGTCTTAAATACACCCACTGACTTGGCCTCCACCTCCCTCTGTGGCAACGAATTCCACAGATTCACCACCATCTGGCTGAAGAAATTCCCCCTCATCTCATTTCTGAAGGGATGTCCCTTTATTCTGAGCCCTGGGATCCTAGACTCTCCCAGTAATGGAAACATCCTCTTCACATCCACTCTATCCAGGCCTTTCAGAATTCGGTAGAATCAGTCTGTACCTTATAAAGGGAATCGGATGGGAAGGAGAAGGACTAGTTTGCAGGTGAATTGGGAATGAGACTGATGGAATTGTTTTGCTGGGAGCTGGCATAGACTCAATGGGCCAAATGGTCAACTCCTTCTATGCCATAACTTTCTCTGCAGCTATAGAACATAGAACGGTACAGCACAGTATGGGCCCTTCAGCCCACAATGTTGGGGATATAAACCATATCCCCATTCAATCTAACCCCCTCTCTACTTCACCTCCCATAACCCTCTATTTTTCTTTCATTCATGTACCTATCAAAGAGTCTCTTAAGTGACCCTAAAAAGCCCTGTGGTCTCAGAATATCAGGACGGTCTCAGAATCTCAGGATGGTCCTGATGCAGAGTTCCAACCTGAAACGCCAACAATTCCTTTCCTCCCACAGATGCTGATCGACCCGCTGAGCTCCCCCCACAGACTGTTTGTTGTTTCTAATAATAGGTATCCTGAACGCTCAGCACCTCAGTGGCTGTTAATACAGCGCACTGACCTTTACACAATGTGCAGTTAACTGATACAGAATGTGCTATCAACTTTTTTAGTTTTATGAATTTGAGGGTGAGACTCCCACTTTTACATGGGTCCAAAGTTTATCAAGATTCCAGTCAGCCAAATGGACGAGCCTGGCTACATTGTCTGTTGCAGGTCAGATCACTCCCTAGGCATCAAAGACCTACTGCTTTTTACATCCGAAGCCTCTTTACAGGGACAAGGCACCAGTATCATTGCAGCCCAGCGTAGCCAGCTTGGTTACAGTGTACCTGACTACATTCAGGCACAGAACAAAGAGGTGCTGATAAATTGCATCCATTTTTTTCTAGTAATACTTCACACAGCACAGTGTGTAGTTGATGGAGCTGCAGCCTCACGCTCCAGTGAATGGGTTCAATCCTGACCTCTGGCACTGTCTGTGTGGAGTCTGCACGTCCTCCCTGGAACCACGTGGGTTTCTCTTGGGTGCTGCCACGTCCCAAAGATTTGCAGGTTGTAAGGTCAATTGGACACTGCAAATTACCCCTGGCTGTGTGGGTGAGGGGTAGAATCTGGGAGGAGTTGATGGGAGTGTGGGGAGAATGACATGGGTTCGGGTAGCAGTTGTTAAAGATGGGTGTTGGTGGTTAGCACAGAATTGGTGGGCCCAAGGGCCTGTTTCCATGCTGTATCTATGGAGCCATACAGCATTGAAACAGGCCCTACGGTCCAACTCATCCATGCCGACCAAGATGTCTGCCTGAGCTAGTCCCACTTGCCTGTGTTTAGCCCATATCCCTCCAAACCTTTCCACGAACCTGTCCAAATGTTTTTTAAACATTACAATTGTACCCACCTCTACCACTTCCTCTGGCAGCTCGTTCCATGTTTCCACCACCCTCTGTGTGAAAAAGTTGCCCCTCAGGTTCCTTTTAAATTTTTCCTCCCTCACCTTCAACCTGTGCCCTCTAGTTTTAGACTCCTCTACCTGGGGAAAAAGGCTGTGACCGTCCACCTTATTTCTGCCCCTCATGATTTCATAAACTTCTATAAGGTCACACCTCAGCCTCCTGTGCTCCATGGAAAAGAATCCCTGGCCTATCCAGCCTATCCTCATAACTCAAACCCTCAAGTCCCGGTAACACCCTCATGAAACTTTTCTGCACCGTCTAAGGGAACACTCAGACGGTGTTCCCTCCTGGTAAGCTGCTGCTTAATATTCGATTTGTGTAGTCAGAGTGGTCATTTTCCGCACTCTTTCCAGCTTATCTATGGCTTAACAATGTTGAAAAAATAAAATGCTCTGTGCGGTGGTTTTGTGACTTTTATCCAGTATTACCATTAAATAATCCTTCTATTTTGCCAGCTTTGGGATCAGCTGAGATTTGGGAAGAATTAACATAATTGTATGGGAAAATGCCCTGACGATTTCAGAGAGATACGAACAAGTTTCTCTGGGCAGAATTACATCGCACCATTTGCATGATAAACCCTGACTCTCGTAGATTAGGACATTTTAAAAAAACTCTTACAGAAAGAATGATGATTTTTTTAAAGTAAACATACCCATTGTTCACAGCTGTTTTCTGTTTGAATTTTACATTAATGCTGTTCCTGACAGTTGTCATTTGAACCATTAACGTTAAAGCAGCCGTTTTCAAAGCACACAGAAGCTTGAGATCGTTGTACTTTCCTTATTGCACCAAAACTTTAAAATAATTTAAGTAGCTGGAGCTTTATCTTCTAGGTATAGTCAGGTATGACTGGTGGCTTTAAGTAAATGACTTAACTGCCAAGTTAATGAGACATGCAAGATGTTTATGAGTAGGCCCAGTTAGGCCTCAGCGAGAATATTGAGTGCAGTTCTGGTCACTACACCATAGGAAGGACATGAGGGTGCAGAAGAGATTCACCAGGATGTTTCCTGGTTTGGAGGACGTTAGTTGTGGGGAGAGATTGGAGGGGCTGGGTTTCTCTTCCTTGAAGTGAAGGACGCTGAGGGGGAACTGATAAAGGAATACAAAATGATGAGAGGCAGAGAAAGGCAGAGGCATCTAAGACCAGAGGGTATAGGTTTACTGTGAGGAGCGAGAGATTTAGAGCAGAGGTTTTCAACCTGTAGTCCGCAGACCCCTGGGGGTCCGCGGCGGGTCGCCAGGGGTTCCACGAGCAAACCAAGAAAAAAAATGGAAAAGCGACCTGTTACAAAGATGTAGCTTACTTTCTTGCTCCAGTTTTCCACTATTCAGAAAATCGGCCATATCTATTCCATCTGTTATAGGCTACAATCTTAGAGACTTAGACGGTGTTCCCTTCTGGTAAACTGCCGCTTAATATTCGATTTGTGTAGTCGGAGTGGTCAGTAGTGTTCACTACTCACTACTATTCTGTTGTGCACTGTCGTGTTAGCGAGACTGAGTGACGTTGGTGTGCCCTCATAATACTGCTTACTTACCATGCATTTACGCCACAGTGACATCACTGTTAAATGAAAAGTGCGCAAGTGTGTAAATTTTAGATTAGTTTTGATAATTTTGTTTATCAGTAATAGTAATTAAACTGTCCAGCGTGTATTGCTGAGTATGGAGAAATTTCTGAAGAGAAAAGCTGACCAGAAACCTGAAGATTCTGATGACGAAGGGGATAAGGGTGACCGAAAGAGAAAACAACGCAAGTACGATCTAGAATACATTTCATATGGCTTCATCACAGTGGGGATAAATGCGGACCAATCTCTCTGTGTTGTGTGTTTGCAAACACTGTCCAACGATGCAATGAAACCAGCGAAATTGAAGTGCCATTTAGCAACAGTGCATCCAGATATTTCCAGTAAGCCGAAGGAATATTTTGAGCGGCAAAAGGAGCTGTACCTCAAGCAGAAAGGCAAAATGACAGCCTGCGCCATTGTAAATGAGAAGGCTTTTCGCACATCATATTTGTCAGCATTACGAATAGCACGTTCCAGAAAGGCTCACACAATTGGAGAAGAGCTTATACTGTCTGCAGCAGTAGATATGTGCAAAGTTGTACTGGGAAAAGAATCCAGTCAAAAACTGAAAGCCATTCCACTGTCTGATAACACAGTAGCAAAGGAATTGGTGATATGGCAGAAGGTATACAGAGCCAGCTGATAGCACGTCTTCAGCAAGTCAGATTTGCGATTCAGCTTGATAAAAGTACTGATGTTGCCAGTGCTGCGCAGTTGTTGGTTTATGTTCGATATTGCTGGGAAGGAGAGGCTTTGGAAGACTTTCTGTTTTGCAAGGCACTCCCAGGGCGTACAACTGGTGAAGAACTTTTCCGTGTGCTTGACACTTTTTTTGTACAATCGGCATTGGCGTGGACACAGTGTATTGGAGTATGCACGGATGGTGCTGCCACAATGACGAGACGGAAGTCAGGTCTAGTCGCATGAGTGAAAGAAGTAGCTCCACATGTGGCAGCAACCCACTGCATGATTCACCATGAGGTTCTGGCTGCAAAGGACATGGATGAAAATCTTGCTGATATGTTTTCCACATGCATTAAAATCATTAACTTCATCAAAACCAGGCCGCTCAATCATCGTTTGTTTGAAAACATATGCCGTGAAATGGAAGCCGAGCATAAGCATTTGTTGCTACATACAGAAGTCAGATGGCTGTCACGAGGCTGCGTTGTGCAGCGTGTCTATGAATTGCGAGACGAACTGCTCATTTTTCTAAATGAGCATAACAGATCATTGGCACAGTTCTTGACAGATGAGCTTATCTTGCAGATATTTTCAACATTTTGAACAGCTTAAATCTATCATTGCAAGAACCTGGCTCAAATGTTCTGAAAACGCATGACAAAATCAATGCCTTCCAGAAAAAAACTCCGTATCTGGAAGGGAAGATGCGAGCAAGGCATCTATGATATGTTTCCATTGCTGGCTGACTTTCTGACAGTGAACGAGACTAAGACAGAGGCCATTGCGAACACCGTTTTGAACCATATTTAACAGCTGTCACATTATTTCCATGAGTATTTCAGCGACGATGACACGAGCATGTTTGATTGGATTCGAAATCTGTTTGAATGCTGCTTACTGATTTAACTGGACGTGAACAAGAAGAATTGGCTGAACTGTCATCTGACAGGATTTTGCGCTTGCAGTTCAACCGAATGTCACTGTTGTCATTCCGGATAGCATGTTCCCAGGAGTATCCACTGCTGTCCGGCAAAGCCGTCAATGTTCTGTTACCATTTGCAACCACTTACTTGTGTGAAATAGCATTTTCTGCAGTCACTGCCATGAAAACCAAATACAGATCAAGACTGAATATTGAGGATGACATACGCGTATGTTTGTCGCACATACCACCACGTTTGGACAAACTCTGCAGTGCAAAACAGGCACAACCTTCACATTGAACTGAACACTGAAAGACACCGCTGGTAATTATTGGTGATTGAAATTGTCACTATTTCAATAGGGCCTATGTGCAGTGATATAAGTGTTGTACGCATGAATTATGGATTGTTTGATTTTGTGGGTTTTGGGGGTCCGCCATCTAACAAGGACATGTTCTGGGGGTCCACGGCATGAAAAAGCTTGAAAAGCACTGGTTTAGAGGATCTGAGGAAGAGGTTTTTCATCAAGAGGGTGGTTGTAATTTGGAACATGGGGCCTGAGGAGCTGGCGGAGGCAGGCTCTCTCACAATTATTAAGAAGCATCTGGATGAGCATTTGAATTGTCTTATGGAGCAAGTGCTGGTAGATGGGATTAGTACAGATAGGAACCAACTGGTGGGCATACAGTAGATGTGGTGGGCCAAAGCCCTGCTCCTGTACTGTGTGACTCTATGACTCTGATGACTGGGCAAGTGCTGGGGTCGTAAAAGCTTGTACATCCATGTGTCTCACCCCCTGATTCTTGTTGATATGAAATATCCTCCAACACTTATGGGACGAACAATGACTCTGGAGCTTTAGTGAGTTGAGACTCTGGGTCACACCTGAATTAGTCAGCCTATACCCTTATTTTTAATCGACATGGTCATTCCCAGCCGTGATGCACTTCTCTGGCCTGAAGTTGTCATGAACCACATAGCTGAGCTGCCATGTTTGGTGTGCCGAAGGTTCCCACGGTGCGGTTAGGTTCTAGGACCTTGGGCCAGTGAGGTTGAAGGTAGAACGATTCATTTCCAAGAGAGGGATGTTGTTGACTTGGAGGGGAGCTTGCTGGTGGTGGCTCTCCTATGTTCCTGCTGCCTTTGTCTTTCTAGGTCATGGCTATCGAAGTGTTGGCGTGTTGCTGCAGTGTTACCCAGCTACTGTCAGTCAGGACATTGACTTCCCTTCTCACACTACACTGATGCTCCTAACATAGAATATCTTCTTACCTGCATTTCTCAGTTACTTATTTTGAAGCAGCTGAACCTTTTGAGCACAGGGTCCACACTTAAATAAACCTCTGTACGAGGTAACCCAACAAGTCTTTCAACCACATGTATCTTCTGATGTTTCTAAAAACAATTGATGGGTTTCCTAGAATTATTTAGTAGTTTGACTCTAAATTGGGAAGGCAGCCACCATTACTTATTCTTGAGAGAGATTCACTGTGAATTACCTAAATGGTTGCACTGAATACACAATGTTCTATTCAAGGCAGGCACAGAATTTCAATTATTCAACTAGCAATATAAACTGGTTCAGCTTCATTGGATAGTCTTGGAAGTTTATCTTACAGAATGGCCCTATTGTATCTTCTTTCTTTAAGTTTCTTTAATTTTTTCTGCTACCTTGCACACCTTCACCTCGTGCTGCTTTCTAAAATAGTACAGGATTTCTATATTTTAGTTTAAAATCTAGAAGCAATTCTTTATTTATTAAACACTTTATTACTTGTCAATGTATTACAGATAGAATCGTCTCAGGAAGCCAATGCCAGTGCAATGCGGGACATGACCAGGAAACTTTATAACCAATACGAAGATAAACTGAAAGAAGCTGAGGAGAAGCACCAGGCTGAGAAGAAAGCTCTTCAGGTGTGCCCGGGTATTACCAGTGCGCTCCCATTCCCACTGCGTGTGAGCCAGTTCCCCACTCACCTCCTGACAGGAGGTCGCACTCCATCTTTCTTGTTCTCACCTTTTTTAAAATATCTCCAAAATAAGTTTATTCATAATAAAAAATATATACAAAGGAAGGAACAGCGCAAAACTTTTACATTCATGGTTAATGCATTCAGTAGCGTTAATATTTTTTAAAACCATAGTTCCATTACCACTTATGTGGCCCCCTGAGGTGATCTGTGTTCAGTTCTGGTCGCCTCATTATAGGAAGGATGTGGAGGCGTTGGAGAGGGTGCAGAGGAGATTTACCAGGATGCTGCCTGGATTGGAGAGTATTGAATATGAGGAGAGGCTTAAGGTGCTAGGGCTTTATTCACTGGAAAGGAAGATGAGAGGAGACATGATAGAGGTATATAAAATACTGAGAGGAATAGATAGAGTAGACAGCCAGCGCCTCCTTCCCAGGGCACCAATGCTCAAGACGAGAGGGCATGGCTTTAAGGTTATGGGTGGGAGGTTCAGGGGAGATGTCAGGGGAAGGTTTTTCACCCAGAGAGTGGTTGGTGCATGGAATGCACTGCCTGGGGTGGTGGTGGAGGCAGATACATTGAACAGGTTCAAGAGCTTGTTGGATAGGCATATGGAGGAATGTGGGATGGGGGGATATGTGGGAGGAAGGGGTTAGGTAGTGTGAGGGTGGTTTGATAGACGGCACAACATGGTGGGCCGAAGGGCCTGTTTTGTGCTGTATGGTTCTATGGTTCTATCCCCCTTTCATTGTTCGAGGGGCTTCCGCACCCGACTCAGCCCCTCCATGTGCGGTAGCAGAAGGAGCCCAGACTGTGGTTTTTCCCCACAGAGCCTCAGCACTGGCTGCCCTGAGCTTCAGTGCGTCCCTCAGCACGGACTCCTGCAGCCGGGACTGTGCCATTCGGCAGTATTCCCTTACGGACATCTCGCAGTGCTGGGAGACTAACAAGTTTTTGGCAGACCAAAGGGCATCCTTTACCGAGTTGATGACCTTCCAGCAGCACTTGATGTCTGTCTCGGTGTGCCCCCCTGGGAACAGCCCGTAGATCAGAGAGTCTTCTGTCACGCAGCTGCTGGGGATGAACCGGGACACGGACCCTCGCATCATTCTCCACACCGTCTGAGCAAATCCACAGTCTGCAAAGAGGTGGGTGACCATCTCCTTCCCACCACAGCTGTCCTGAGGGCAGTGTACATTGGGGGTGATATGTTGTCTGTACAGGAAGGATCTGACTGTGAGTGCCCCTCTCACCACCAGCCAAGCGAGATCTTGGTGCTTGTTGGTGAGTTCTGGTGATGAGATGTTCTGCCAGATGATTCACTCTGCATTTTGAAATACTATAACACTAATCATGTGAAAGTGTCCCAGGGAAGTTCATCAACGACCCAGCTTTTTTGCACCCCCATCTCGATCGGACTGCCATCCATTACTGGAATGTGAATACTGAAAGAGAAGCGATTTGGGAACTGGCTAAAATGCGAGGTCATTTTAACCCACACTTGGTTAAACTTGATCTGCAGGAGAAAGGAACCAGGGGCTGTTTGGGATTTGGAAACTGTGCCCTGAATGGGTAAAAGTTGCAAGGAGAGTAAGAATGGAAAAATGGCAAAATGGAACTGTTTCTGAACTTGCAATTCTCGGTGACGAATTAGAGATGATTCAGTAGCAGGAACAAATGTTTTGGCACAACTTCCTGCTTGAGGGAGCCCATACTTACCTCTGAATTTGGAAATAATTTGAGGATAAAATTACTAATGATCCTTAAATCATCCTCTTATTATGATGGTGAGCTTACTGTTTGTAAATGGACACATTGTGCTACAGCAAAGTAAAATGATTCTGTTTATCAATCCAGTGTAAAACGCCACAGTTTGTTAAGGCACATTCAGCCAGTTAAATACAAAACTCTAAGCCAGGGAATTGGGGGCAGAAGTTGGGGCAGATACATTGAGCACAAATGCCATCACTGATAGAATTGCTGTTACATCTGCAGAGCAGGGTAAGATGCTCAGGGGCTGAGCACCGTTTCTTTCGTCTCCAGTTCTATGGTTCTGTACTGGGATATGGAAATGATGGGAATACAAAGTCAGGGTATTCTTTTTTTATTGAAGGCACGAATAAACCAGGCTCTCCAAGAGCTGAAGGAAGCTAACCAGAAGGTTTTGGCAGCAGAGCAGAAAATCGCAGAAAGGGACCAGAGGATTCAGGAGTTGGACCAACTCATTGCTCGAATGATGGAGGTATTACAAACTTACATTACATTTCTTTAGACTGCTCTGCTCCAGTCACTGTGAGGAATGGACTGCTGCCCAGTTGATTGTCCTTTGCTGGTACTGGCTTCAGGCATGGCTTGAGCAGACACAAGGTACTGCCTTGATGATCTGCTTTAAACCCCAGGGCAGAAAACTACATCCTTCATCCATTTCCGACAATAACTCCAGGTCCTTGGGTGGGAGAACATCCGTTTAGTTTGGCTGATGTTAAATGTCAACTCTTTTCACTGGTACAAAAGTACATGTTGACATTTTGGGCGACCTTAAGCACATTTTCATGGGACAGAGTGAGTGTGAGTAAGTGTGTCAATCTGTGCGTAAAGAAAGAGATACAGACACCTGTCTTGCAATGAACAAAAAGGAACAGACTGCTTGCTTCTTTCAAATTCTTGCCTGTGGATTTTCCTGTCAACATTAACAAACGGAATGGAATTCACGCAAGTATTAACACATCCCAGTTTCTGTGGGAGAGACCCCCACAATGGCCTTAGAGAAGTAAGAAGTCCTCCCTGCTGCAATCACAATAGAAAATGCAGCAAGAAGGACTTTGTTACTTCAACAACAGGCGTAAGCCGTGTTGAAAGTCGTTTGACCATAGAGTCATTTATACATTTGGAAACTCTCCACCAAAACAAACACAACAATCTGATGCAGAGGTTCAGACCTATGATAAAGTCAGGAATTCCTTGCAGGTTCTCCTAAGGTCTGGGGATCTCATTTTGGAATAGACGTTGCACTACATTTGGAGACATCTCTCAGTTTGGTCGTTAACTTATGACACAAAAGGAGCCCAGTCAGCATGTTGGATCCACACTGGCTTCCAGCTCGCTGCTGACACCTGGAGGTGAACTTTTGATAATGAAGACCACGACAATATATTCAAACCTTATTTTCCTCCATGGATGCTGCCTGACCTGCTGAGTTCCTCCAGCACTTTTAGTGTGTTGCTCCAGATTCTAGCATCTTCAGAAATTTTGTGTCTCTAAGAAAAAGCACACAGCACTGTGACTGATATCCTTCATGTGTTATATAACTGCTGGTAACATTACCAAGTGAACTCAAGGCTCTGCCTGCTCCCTTGGGTTAATGGTGAATGGCCCATGGCACAATTTTGAAGAACAGGAGCTTGGCGTTGGTTTATCATTGTCATGTGTATCAAGATATAGTGAAAAGTTTTGGTTGTGTGCCATCCAGATTATGCCATGGAGGCAGTAAAAAAAAATGGAGGCAGTGAAAAAAACAGATTGCAGAATATGTTGTTGCTACAGAGAAACTGCAGTACAGGTAAACAAATAAAGTGCAAGGGCTATGTTGAGGTAGATTGGGAGATCAAGAGTTCAGCTTTCAGCGTATGAGAGGTCCAGAGTTCCTAGTGTCCAGGCCAACATTTATTCCTCAATCAGCACAACTAAAGTTGTCGCGTTTTAGTTTGTGCAACCTTGCTATGCATGATCCCTACATTGCAGTGTGCATTTCAAGGGTAGAACTTTGGCTGTAAAGAACTTTGGGATGTCTGGAGGCTTTGATAGGTGCTTTATAAATATAGGTCTGCCCTTTGTTCTATTGAAATGTTAATAACTGCGTAGCCAAGTAGTCAACAGTATCTGTTTCAAGAAAAATGAATTTAAAAAAAACACAAGAGGCTTCATGCCATTGTTTTGAAAACAGGTTTCTTTACTCAAGACTCCCCCAAAAAATCATCCTTTTCCCAGCTCTGTGATGTGAAGAGATTACCAGGAGGACAGAGGGAAAGATTCAAGGATGTCTCAAAGCCCCCTTGAGGAGCTGCAAAATCCCCACTGGCTCCTGGGCCTATGAGAAGGAGCAGTGGGCTGGGTATTGAGTACTGGGGTATTGAGTACCTGCTAAGTGGCAGAAGGAAGGCATCGCCTCATAACCTACCTGCCTGCTGCCCCTCTCCCCCCACCCCCTCAACTACCAGCACCAACATCACCATCACGCACCTCCTGACCAATCTTTGGAGGAGTCCATGGTTCTCATATTGGTCTCATCAACCACCTCCCAATCCACAAAACCATTGTGGAAACAAGTCATCCTTAATCTCAAGGGGCTGCCTGAGAAGAAGTTTTCAGTAGTTCCAACTTTGTTGCTATCTCACCCATCTCTTCCAAATAGACACAGCAGTGTTATGTAAACGGTACTGAGACTAAAGATATCTGATTCCCTTTGAAATGTTCTTCATTTTCATTAAGATGTCAATTGTATTTTGAGGGGAATGTGCTGAGGTCATTTTAATCGCAAAAGATTAGTCTGCAGGATGTGAGGATCTGTGGTGCACTCGTTGGAGTCGGCTTCTCCAAGTTACGCTTAGTAAGTGTGGGCTTCCCTTCCACCAGGCACTTCTGAAATTTCCTACTGCTTACCCTCGTGCAGGGGATGGCATCCAGGATGGCCAGTGTCTGATGCCCCACACAGTCTAGATCGCAATGTAAGCAAGACCAGGAGTTAAAGTAGCCCAGGACTGGTGTTAGGGGTAGGATGTGGATGTAGGACTCGAGGGGCTGAACGTTCTGATGCATGCTCAGAACCAAACTTCCCACTTGATGCTTGCTCCCGGTAGCCATACATGGATGTGTGTGTATGGAAAAGATTGACAAGCTGGAGCAGAAGAGTGGACACAATGTTTGGACCTGCATCCCAGCATGACAATTACTGCAACAGATGAAGGAATCTAAGCTCTTCGCATCCAAAGGCAAGGGTTCCCATTCATGCTGACATTAGGCAAAACAATATTTAAATGTAAATCAGTTAACTATTTGGAAAACTAAACTGCAAATGATCTAAAATGTGGGAATGTGCAGATTGTTGATTCTTTTTGGATTAAATGGGCTTTAATGAAATGATCTGACCAGTGTCTGATCTCTCATTACAGGAGCGTCACCTCTTACAGCAGAGGTTACAGGAACAAGAGGAACAGCTCCGACAGCTCAGACAGAGAGATGAACCAGACGCACAGAGCAGTGAGAGGTACAGATAAATCAAATCTGGCTCTGCATTCTTCACAGACGTGCAATGGAATCTCATAATTCAATTAGATTTGTTCTTATTTTTCAAGAAAGACTACTTATTTACAATCTTAATTATGTCAATAGTTCTATATTAATTAATTCCCAATACATTACTATAAACCTCTCTCCCTCCTGGCTATATCCCTGATGTGCAGTAACATTTCTGCACCACGTTTATAATGCTGGAACTTCCATATAGCACTTACCTCATTTTTTATTGTTAATAATGTTAAGTTGTAGAATATTGAAGAGGAGGGCTGTGATTGGCTGCTGGATTGCTGCTCAATACTTTCACTCCTGACTGATGCATTTGAATTCTCTCTGCTACCCCATTATAACTCACATTATAAAGTTCCATGTTATGCCCTGTAGATACTCCAAGCAGCTCACAACTAATAAATACTTTTGAGTGGAGTCACTATTGCTGAGGGGGCAACTGAGGCAGCCAAAAGGATCCCAGAACCAGGAACGTTGCACAAGTTGTTAATTTGTTTGCGGTTGTGTTTATTGGGAGCAAATCCTAGCTAGGACCGGAATAGAGTGCCGTCCTACTGATTCCTTCCACTCGAGCAAGTAGATTGGGGCTGCAATGGGAAGGGTAGGGTTGGTGATGGGGAAGGGAGCATTATTGCGAGTTACTTGTGCATTTCGATCCAATTTGTGAAACTGGCCACCATTTGGAACGGTTGGCTGGCAGCTGGAAACACGGTGGGGTGTGGAAAGAACCTTCGGGAAAGTTTGAATGAAGACATGTCATTGGAGCAGAGATTCACAAGGGTCCTGGTGAGATGGGCTGGTGTTAACCTTTGGAGTGAAGACGTGGATCACTCTGTGTTACACAGATAAATGCAAAACATGAACAACTCAGGATGATGGCAGAGAGTGCTTGAATACACAGGGAGATAGAAGATGGAATAACGGCTGTGGAATGAAGCATTTTATTTCAAATAATTCAAACAATATTCCAGTGGGCATCAGAAAGTTAAATAATCCATAGAATCTCATTTGTAGTGTATTCCTGCCTGATGTAATACAAACTATTGTGAAGAACGCACGTGCTCTCCCTTCTCCCCATCCCTCCCACCTCCCCTCCTTTCTTCCCTCTTTTCCTCTTTCTCTCCCCATTCCTCCCTCCCTCTCCCACACTCTCTCTTTCTTCCCCGCCCTTCTCTCTACTTTCCTCTGCCTCTATTTTTCTCTCCGTCTCTCCCTTCTCTTCTTTTCTCTTTGTCTCCCCATGGGGAACAGTTTCTACCTCTCCCAAAGGACCAAACCTCTCCAAGGAATACTAACTCCCCCCAGAGGGGAATACAAACCCTCTGGGCCTCTTGCACCTTGCTCCAATTATTTAATTGGAATTTCGCCTATTGACTTCGGCGATTGGTAATCAATCATATTAGATCTCACGAGGCACTTCAGTAACGGGAAGGAATGTGGAGGCAGAGCGGGGGCAAGCTCGCCGGCCAGCAGATTTATGGTCTTGTGGAAACCTCTGCATCAGTTGACACAATTTCTGTTAATCCTTGCCCGTGTCAGGTTGCAGAAAGTGGAGGAGGAAGCTGTCAGTCTGCGGGAAAGAATTCAACACCTGGACAACATGGTACACTGTCAACAGAGGAAAGTCAAGCAAATGATTGAAGAGGTGAGAAACGGACAACTGTTCATCAGTTTGAAGAATCACTGCATCAGATGTTTTGTTTTAACTCTTATCAATGTTATATAATATGCATTAATAAAATACTCACACCCGTTCACTTTGGAAACAGTTCAAACCTCAGCAGAGTGCTTTGAGCCTTTTACATTACCAAATTGTTACCAAGACATTTTCTTTTTTGTGCAATATAAGAAGCAATACAGAGGGTTTAGTCCATTCTGATTTGACATGAGTGGTGCTGAAAGGGTCCACAATGAGCTGAGGGAAAATCTCATTTAGTAAGTTAAACATGTTGGAATTGAAGGTCACTGTTACATCCAATTAAAAAGACTGCTTGGAAACGAACAGTCTTATAATAGCTTCAGTTCACTCTATAGCGGAAAGAATGAATGGTTTTAACAGGGCGGCTTTGTTTTAACATAACTGGACGACTGTCTCTTGCCGTAATGAACCGAAATGAAAGCTCAGTTGGCCTGGGACCTGAGGTGTGGACAACTGGCCAGCAGGAGGAGCTGTGTTTCTGTGTCTCAATCATATTACATTACTTCCTTTCCCTATGGGACAGAGAATTCACTCATTCCAATTCTGTCATCTCCCAAGAATTCAGTGCTGAAAGTCAATTATTGGCACGCTTCTTTATTCATGGGATATGATATTTCCCATCTTTAACTGCGCTCAAGAAAGTGGCGGTGAGCTACCAACTTGAACCACAGCAGTTCCTCTGGTGTAGGTACTCCCACAGAGCCATGAGGTAGGGTGTTTCAGGGTTTTGGCCTGGGTACAATGAAACAATACTGATGTATTTCCAATTCAGAACAATATGTGATTTGCTCTCCTTGTCCTTCCTAGTAGAGGTCATGGGTTTGGGAAGTGCCATCAATGATGCCCTGGTAGTGCATTTTGTGGTACAGGGTGGCACAGGGTGAAGGGAATGAATGCTTTCATGTGGTGGATGGAGGTGCTAATCAAGTGTGGGTTTGGAAAACATGGGTTTATTTTTCAGCCCCTGTCTTTCTGCCTTTGGCTGTGCACGGCAGTTGCAGGTATCACTGACTTTGAGCAGTGATCAGCCAACATCCTGTTTCTTTATAAAGGACAAAAAGTTGCCAGTGAAGTCACTGAGAATGGTTATAGCTGAGCCTCCATTTGATGCATCCAGGAAAATCAAGGCTAATTATTTTAATGAAGAAGGCATAATGTGCAACTCTGCAGCTACCCTAGATCAAATATCATGTTGTCAGAATAGCTCAACTCATTACTGAAATCCTAATGTTCACAACTGTTCACAATGTTGTTAATGTTAATGCTCTGCTAAGGCTGACAATTCTGCTGTACATTGACTTTTGTTCTTGAACTCTACAGATTGAAATTCTTAAGAGCAAAATCCAACACAAAGATGCAATTATTGAGAACATGATGGAAAGAATTTCTTTCTTGGAAGCTGAGGTAGGGTCTTCATTTTCACGATCATTTCAAGGACAAATTCTCTTTCCAATGACCATCTTCTCACAACCGATTGGAAAGTGAAAAATCTCTTCAATATGATTTTTTTTAGCTGCCTTCAACACATCCTGACCTTATTTTTAACAACGGAAGTCATCATAGAATTTTCTCCTTAAATTAGTTCTTTATTTCCCCTTTGGTCTTCCTTCTGGGTCACACAACAATGTCCCAAAAATTAATATTTAATTCCTGCAGTCTCCTGGGATTCGGCGGAGGTGGGGTGGGGGGAGCAGGGTGGGAACCCCAAATGGGGTCTTTTGACTTAAGGATGGGAGGCTTGGTCAGGGCAGCTACTGCCAAGTTTTCTCCTGTGCTCGCTGGTGGACACAGCTCAAGTCAGAAGGAGGAGTGATTGATAACAACAGCCTGCCTGAAAAGACCAGGGCAGATAAACTTCCCAAGGTCCTTCATAGTAGAGTAATCAGATAAAGATGGATGTTGAGCCAAATGAGGGATGGAAAATTGGGAGAAAGCTTGGGATTTAAGGAAGGTGGGGGGGGGGGTGGTTTGATGGACATTATTCCAGAACATGTGGTCTAAGTAAGTGAAAGCAAGACTGTGAAATGTGGGTCAACGGAAGGGAGGACCAGAGAGTTTTGTAAGCATCAGAGGAGATGGCATAGATATAAGAGGTTTAACATAAGCATAAGGATCTTATATTGGGATTATTAGGGGAGGGGAGGTCGGTGTGCTGTGATGGACGAGGAGCTGAGTTTGGATGAGGTGATGTTGTTGAGGGAAGATGATTGGAAGGTAGGATTGGGACACGGCAGTGATTCCTCCACTCTGAACCCTTGACGGGCTCAGACCTGAGTAATTGTCATTGAGCCAAGTTAATAATTGGTGCCAGGTCAATGTCACTGAACAGCAGGCTGCACCAATTCTTTCAAGAAATAAGGAAGAAAATTTGTCCATGATTTTGGTGCAAAATCCAGAATATCAAGGAAACTAAAGGCTTGTTCTTACTTCTGGGGAGCTTGTTTCCAGAACTGAACACTCTTATATCTTCACTGCTGAGATTGAAAAAGAAATAAAGAGCATCTTTCAGGATATAATTTACACCGGTGGCATTAATGTTTCTAGTTCTGAGGTGTTTGTTTGAATACAAGGAATAGTTTCTGACCCAGCACACAAGCCCACGGTGGAAGTACAGAATTGGGTCCTAGACCTTTAGAGTCATGGAATCATCGGGCAGCACGGTAGCATAGTGGTTAACGTAACGCTATTACAGCGCCAGCGACTGGGGTTCAATTCCTGCCACTGTCTGTAAGGAGTTTGTATATTCTCCCTGTGACTGCGTGGGTTTCCTCCCACATTCTAAAGATGTACGGGTTAGTAGGTTAACATGGGTGTAATTGGGCAGCGTGGGCTCGTTGGGCCGGAAGGGCCTGTTACTGGGCTGTATAAATAAAGTTTTAAAGATACAGCACAGAAACAGGCTCTTGGGTCCACTGAGAATATGCCAACCATAGAAACATAGAAAAACTACAGCACAATTCAGGCCCTTCGGCCCATAAAGCTGTGCCGAACATGTCCCTACCCTAGTAATTACTAGGCTTACCCATAGCCCTCTATTTTGCTCAGCTCCATGTACCTATCCAACAGTCTCTTGAAAGACCCTATCGTATCCGCCTCCACCACCGTTTCCGGCAGCCCATTCCACGCACTCACCACTCTCTGAGTAAAAAACTTACCCCTGACATCTCCTCTATACCTACTCCCCAGCACCTTAAACCTATGTCCTCTTGTGGCCACCATTTCAGCCCTGGGGAAAAGCCTCTGACTATCTACCTGATCAATACCTCTCATCATCTTATACACCTCTATCAGGCCCCCCCTCATCCTCCATCTCTCCAAGGAGGAAAGGCCGAGTTCCCTCAACCTGCTTTCATAAGGCATGCTCCGCATTCCAGGCAGCATCCTTGTAAATCTCCTCTGCACCCTTTCTATGGCTTCCACATCTTTCCTGTAGTGAGGCGACCAGAACTGAGCACAATACTATTTCCACCCTAACTCAATTTTATTCTCCCCACATTCCCATCAACATTCCCAGATCCCACCTCTCACCTACACACTAGGCCAATTAACCTGCCAACCTGCATATCTTTGGGACATGGGAAGAACCCAGAGCACCCAGAAGAAACCCACACAGTCACAGGGAGAACTTGCAAACTCCTTGCTGACAACACCAACGGTCAGGATCGAACCTGTTGCTGGATCTGTGAGGCAGCATCTCGACAAGCTGCATCACCGTGACACCTTATTAGTGATCACACGATGCCAAATGGATTTTTTAGACATCATTAAATCTTAGCATGATCATTAATAGAAGCAGGCCTAAAGTGGTTAACCAGAAAATAATCAGTAATGTTAAATTTCATTAATGGAGAAAATTCAATATAGGATCAATACTGTAAGGTTATAGATTATATACTGTAGGATTATAAAATAACATGAGAATATACTGGCAGAAGTCCTACAGAATAAATTACAGATAAAACTGAAATGCATACATAAGTAAGCGGACAGTTGTCAAGCTCACAGTTTTATTCGTACAAGGTATTTAATATAATTGAGTTCACCACTCAGTTGTGCACATGCCTGAATTCAGATGTAAACTGCTCCCACCAAATAAATGTTAGTTATTTTCCTGATGTATTTGATCTGGTTTATTTGATCTCTAGAACAAAGAACTACAAGACAAACTGGACTATATGATGTCACTGGGTCAACAGAGGAGAGTGGAAACCAGGGAACAAGCTGTGTCTTGTGATATTCCCAGCAGGTAATGAACAACCCTTCCAGCTCTTCTCCATCAACATTTTGGGATCAGCAAAAAGCAACACTCCAGGGAAAGCTAAAATTTAATGCTTGAGACTCTTATCCAATGTTGGCAAGGGAGATGCAGGTTCTGGGGGTGGGGGGGGTGTTGGGATTTGGGGTGAGAAAGGACAGTTTGCTATATCTTGAGGTGAATGGAAAATGGGGTCCTGTGATATCCAAACTAAAACTCCCTTGAACGCTCATCGCCACCAACAGTGCCCAGACAGAAAGTCAGTCCTGCTGAATTAATCCTCCCCGCTTCTGGAAGGGAACAAAAGATATTGCATGTTCACGGCCCATTCAGAATGTTCCAAGGTACTTTTCAGCAACTGAAGTATAGTCACTCGTCTAATGAAGTGCTGCAGCCAGAGTGTACACTGCCAGCTCCCGAAAGCAGACAGGATATTCTGTTGGTCAGGGCACCACAGGGTACCACTGCCCTTCCTTGAACCAAGAGTCTCGGAATCTTTTAATCAACCTGAGAAGGTGGATGGGACCATTCCACACCTCTACTGAGACTGGAGCACACCCACAGTACTAGACTGGAGAACCAGCCCAGATTTTTGTATTCAAATCTCACGAATGGGGCTTAAGTACAACGGTGACAGTGCCTTGCACACCACTTCATGCTGCAAATATTTCAAACCCGACAAAATCATTTAAAATGCAAAGCAGAAATAACTGCACAGTTTGAAACATAAGCAGAACATCATGAAAGTGTACACAAGAAGGCCATCAGTCCATATGCCTGTGCTGGCTCTTTGAACTGACCATCCAACTAATCATGCTTGCCTGTTCTTTCCTTGTCATCTGGCAGTTTTTACCTTTCCAATTATATAACCAATTTCCCTTTGAAAGTTATGATCTTCTTCCACCACTCATTCAAGCACCTGTATTCCAGATCAGAATAATTCCTTGTGTAGAATGAAACTTTCCTTGTCTTCTCCAGACCCTCTGCCAGTCATCAAGAATCTGTCTCCTCAGATCACTAAATCTCCTGTCACTGAAAGTAGATTCTTTTATTGAAACGCTTCATAATTTTCAACTTCCAGTCAATCTCCCATCACCATTCCCTGCTCTGAGGAGAATGCCAGCATCTCCACATAATTTAAGTCCTTTTTTTTCCATTTACTATCCTAATAAATCTCTTTGGCAGCCTCCCCTAGCTCTTGAAATCCTCGACGCCCAGGACGGAACACAGTGCTCTAGCTGTAGTATAACCAGGGCTTCTGAGAAATTAACAGACCTGTGTTGTCACTCTACACCTGTGAAGAAAACAGACGTTAATTGTGCACAATAGCCTATGAAAGGCTGTAAGTATGAAATGTTAACAAGAGGGAGGAAACCAAGGAAAGAATGTAGAAATTAGCCAATAAATACTGTATAGTTTTGAAGTAGATCAGCACCGTGCTGCTAAAATCTCACTGATTACAGATTCCAAATCTCCAGCCTGCAGCTTGGAGACAACATTTGCATTACTGGGGTTTCGTATGCAAGGTGCTTGTAGTAATCTTTACCACTCTGCACTTTCATGGCACTCCTATTGGATGCACATAGAGTGGTTTTACAGTGTGTCCACATGGCAGAAACCTGGTGTGCTGTAAATTAAGATAATCCGGGGCTCCCTAATGTGCTGCAGTCTGGTATCGAACCTCCTCTTCTCGACAGACATAGAGGACACCCATTGAAAAATGTCAGGGATCTTCCACAAGGATGTAGGTCTAACTCTGATGACATCATTGGGGCCTGACTGCTATTTTAACCTTCGCCTAAAGCAGAATACCATTATGGTTCTCCCAAGAGATAAGGATGGGCAGATAAGTCCCAAGCTTTTTAAAAGCTTCTTTTCTTTGACTTTCCTTCTGAAGCAAGGAGCAAGAGGAGTGCTTTTCCAGACTCTGTAAGAAACCACACCCATCCAATCGCGAGGGCTTCCTTAACTCTCCTCCCAATGACTTACCTGCTGCACAATCGTTACTCTTTCACTCCCTCCGCCAGCCAGCTGATCCTTCTGACCACTTTCATGCAGTTATTGACAACGAGCTTGCAGTGTAGGTGTGGGTTTGGACAGTTGACTGTTTGCCTGAATCACACCTTAAGATTTTGCTTCTTTCTTTCAAACTTCATGTGTGGATGAAAGCTAACAGATGTATTCTTTGCAATTTGTTGGTAACAGCATTACTCCAGTGAAAAGCAACCAAAATGTATCCACCCCATACATGAGGCTGTTGGAATTAAGTCTACAGAAAGAGATGCCCTGACCGTCTTGCTCGTTTAACAATACTTATGTCCAGCTGAATATGCGAAGCAATCCAACAGCAGCTAGTTTGACTGAGTTGGTGCTGCTCAGAAGTGGTTTGGTATGAAGATGATTCTTTATTCCAAAAGTGCAATAACATTTATAACATAAATGAAGGATAAAATCCCTCTTCATCAATCTATGCACACCAGACATGTTGTATGTGCATGAGATCAATAAAGGACAATATGCAGTATTTATTATCAATATTTTGTATTATAACTTCTGTGCTTGTTATTTTGGTTTAGGAACTGAAACTAATTATTTTTATCTAAGGTGATATATAAATGCAGGAAAACAATTCTTAAAGGGGTTTTACAGAATTATTCTTGAGAGTTAAAAGCTCTATTTTATTGACAAGTAACGTCATTTTGTTGTTCTGCATGGTAATTCCTGATGTTTAACGTTGCAGCTGAATGTGATGCTGTTCCAATTCAGTCACAGTGTAACTTACTATTAATCACAAAGTGAAATTATGCTCCACAGAGTACCATGGAGTGCACAGCTTAATGCAATCTTGCAGAAGACAATTGGATATAGATTGGCAATGATACTTCTGAGTGGGACTCTGTGGGTAATATTTCACAGGAATTAAGAAAGTAGGGTTCTCCCCTTTCAGACAGAGATGAGGTTTTCTCTCTCAGGGAGGTGTGAGTCTTTGGAACTCCCTTCCCCAAAAACCAGTGGAAGCAGAATCATTGAATACTCTTGATAAACATGGGCTGAAAGTATTGGTATTGGTTTATTATTGTCACTTGTACCAAGGTACAGTGAAAAACTTCCCTCGCATACTGATCGTACAGGTCAATTCATTACACAGTGCAGTTACATTGGGTTAGTACAGAGTGCATTGATGTAGTACAGGTAAAAACAATAACAGTACCGAGTAAAGTGTCACAGCTACAGAGAAAGTGCAGTGCAATAAGGTGCAAGGTCACAACAAGGTAGATCGTGAGGTCAGAGTCCATCTCATCGTATAAGGGAACCATTTCAATAGTCTTATCACAGTGGGATAGAAGCTGTCCTTAAGTCTGGTGGTACGTGGCTTCAGGCTCCTGTATCTTCTACCTGCATCAGTTTACTGGCGATAGGCAGAATCATGTAGTTGAGGTCACAATCAGATAGGTCAAGATCTTATTAAATGGCAGAACAGGCTTGACGGGCCTAGTGGCCTACACCTCCTGATTTGTAAGGTCTGTGCTCTTGTCTATAATGAGGCTCAAACCAGTGACTTCCTGCCGCCAAGGGAAGCAAACCAGCTATTTGAGAGGTAAAAGTTATAGATTTCTGATTAGTTTTAAAGATAACAGATTGAAAAGAGAAAATAGGTGGGTGTGTTGCCATAAGACAAGGCAAACTTCAGATTTATCACTGTCAAGTAACTTGGTCATGTCCCTGTGACATCAGTGAGGCTAGATGTCCAATAAATTGTTTGTATTGCTTCTTTAGTGGTAATCATATCATCAAGAGAAGTATAAATAAAAGGTGCAGCAAAACAAATAAATGCAAGCTAGATCTAACTCTGATTCAACAATAAAGTCAGCAGATCCTCCTGTCTGTTTATTCAAGGCCTGTTTAAAAGGAACTTGTTAAGATAGGCTTCTGCCGTTAACAGCCACTTTTATAATTAATTATTTCATGAAGTAGCACCGATGAAAGAGCATGCAAAGTGCTCACATGGGATATTTTACTTTTTAGGTTTGAGTGTATAGTAATGTTGCTGATGTAACTTTATACAGAAAGTCAGAAATCTTCAGGCACTGTTACTGAGATGAAAGCAGCTAAGATGCCATAAAATGGAAAAGAAGTGAACTGCTGAAATCTGGTTTAAGTTAAAATTCAGTGCAGCTTGGGGCAGAATTAAATGAAAACAGAAGCAGTGTTAGGAACCTCTGTTGAGGTAAACAGTGGAGTCCAGTCTGGTCATTGATTGGGTCACCTGGGGTTTAACTGCACTCCATGCTGTCCTACCATATAATGTTATCCTTACAACAGCATCAGCTTATTTGAGTTTAAAAGCATATTACCTTCATTTGTTTGATCAAAGGAAAGAATTTTCATTTTGTTAGTTCCTTTCACAAACTCAAAACCTCCAAAAGCATTCTACAGTCAACACAGTCACTGCTGTAGCAAAGAAACCATGGCAGCCAAGATGGGAAGGTCCCACAAAATCTAGAAACAGCTAAGCTATTTATTTGGTGAGATTGGTTGACAGGTAAGTATCTCTCATGGATTTCTCAATAGTACCATGGATCTTTAACATTCATCCAAAAGGGAAGACTGGGCTTTGGCTTAACAGTAATCAAATGGCAAAGTGCAGATGCTGAAAACCTGAAATAAAATCAAAGTGCTGGAAATACTCAGCAGATCAGACAGCATCTGTGATCCTTCATCAGAACTAGGGCAAGTTGGAAATCAGACACATTTTGAGTTGCAAAGAAAGAGGAAGGATTGAATGACACACACGTTTTATTTCCTTTTCTGAAGGTGGTTTATTCGGTGATTACAGATCAATACCAGATTACAGTACTTCACGATATGCACTATTTACAATTTCAAATTATAACATGGTCATCACTATCCAGAATGCATTCAAGCCCCTGTGGTGCCCACTGGTCCCGGAAATCCCCTGTTGTACCCGCAGATACCGTATTCTCCTTCTCCAGGGACACAGGGTCATGGACAGAACCCCAGAAGAGTGGCAGGCGATCGGCTAATGACATACACAGTGGTGGTGCAGAATGAGAGAGGGTGGTGAGAGCTTGTGATTCCAATGGATCTGTCCGGAAGAGGTGTAAATGGAGGGAGGTGAATGGGGACACACATGCTGGAGTTGTGGGATTATGAAAATCTATAGTTGGTGGAGATGCTCAGCAAAGTAGACGGTACCTGTGGAGAAAGAAATACAAATTTAACATCACAAGTTGATGGCAGGCCAGTTCTGACACAAATTGGAAAGACTGGTTATCTGAAATTGTTGAACTCAACGTTGAGTCTTGGTTTATTGGCTCTCAGAGTGCAGCAGCCCCCTCAGCACTGTTGTGCACTGTCCTGTAGGCCTGGTTTATGTATTCATGTCTCCTGGGTGGGATTTGAACTCGTTACTCATTAACTTGAAGCTGATCACTTCCAGTTTTGAAAAAAAGAGCAACAGTCGTCCTTTTCCCAAAACTGGAAGTGACCAGCTTCAAGAACTCCCTGAGGTGGTGGAGCCAGGAACTCTTATAACATTCGAGATGCATCTAGATGAGCACTTGAATCCGGAGGCAGAGCTGGGTACAGATCAAGTGCTGGTAAATGGGATTAGTACAGGTTGGTATTTGATGGTTGTCACAGACATGTTGGGCTAAAGGGCCTGTTTCTGTGCTATATGACTCTATGATCCAGTCAAATGGGCTGATCATTTCCATCACTGGCACACTTAATGCATTAGTAGGGATCACAGAAGAGCATTATTTAAAAATATGTATTGAGCATCATTTTTAAAAAGCAGATTCTGTTACATTTAACACTCAAAAGGAACAATGACAGAATTGGTCAAAGGAGATAGTTCCCATTTCAGATTTAGCCAGAGGCTTTTCTTCATGTAATCCATAGTGATTTCCTTTTATATGAGTGTGGCATCACTGTTGGCAGAAATCAGATCCTGTGCATGTTATTCCAGCTTGCTTACTGACGTCACACTGCATGCTTCATTGCTCATATTGTAAATTCTACAGCTGTAGAGCTGGTAATGAAAATAAGGAAATATTTCCACCCTTCACATTGTTACAGTTAGTGAAAACAGGTGGGCTAGTTGTTAATGAATGCTGGAAATCTCAACACATTTACATGAGTGTAGGCATTCATTTCATAATGCAGAAACTTCCCACCAAATTCCTGATGCATTTGCACTAATTAGGCACCGAGAGCAGGTGCACATTGAAAATTCCCACCAAACTGCTAATAAATTTGTACTAATTACCAGTTAGAGTGAGGATAGATTCATTCAAAGCAGCAGCAGGAGTTGTCCACAGTTTTCCTGTGAGATTTTCTAACTTGCTTTTGGGCTCATTTGCACTCCGACGACACAACCATCCAAATCGTGTGTGTACATACCAGTAGTCGGCAATGATTATTGCATGGTTTGTGATGGTCACATCACTTTTAAGTTCAAATATATTGGGTTCAATAGAAAGTATTCAATGAAAAGATGTATCCATTCTTTAAATATCAAGGTATTGTAAATATTTTTATTCAACAGCTAGCAATAGTCTATAAGATATAAAAACCACAGGTACAACCTCATTAATAAAAAGCTATTGGAATTTTATAATTTCACCGACAATGTTTTACTTTTCATTGTTTCTAATGTCAAAATGTTGTTTTAATGTATTAAACATAATAAGTGAAGAATAAATGAAGAATAATACCCTCTCATATCGTTGTCACTTTTTGTCCAATATGATATAAACAATCTAAAACTTCAACTTAGAAGTCACAATTTCCTCAGTTTTTAAAAATTTTCTCCATTTGATATTTATTTTCATGAGTTATTCATGTCCGTAAAATTCAGATCCTTAATCCTCAACTACGTGAAGAATGTCAGGAGGGTGCAGATTAGTCTGTGATCTCTCTTCATTTCTTCATTGGGTAGAAACCAGCTCAAAGACAAACAATGGTTGTGCAAAGAAAAATCATTTGAATTCGTCTAGAAGTCTTTTCATCACCAGTTCTGAGCCTGACCTTCATTCCCATTAGCAGCTTTCCTAATTTGATGATGTAAAAGTCTCCTTAAGTAAATAAATACCCTGCTGATGTTACAGTTCTGTCCTCTCCAATCTAAGTTGAGTCTTGAAGTATGTTTCACACTGAACCAGCTATTTACCGTGTGATTGGAAGATGCGGTATTCGCATGCATCCTATCGGTATGTGGAATGAGATCTTTGGCTGAGACTAACACTTGACAGATGAGAAATGATGTGTGCAGGTCTTGGCCAAATGACATTTTTCTTTGCAGGAAAGTTTCCACAACAATTCTAAAATAATAAGCTTTTTAGCTTGGGGAAATTGAGTGCTTCCTTGATATTAAGTTGAATCTCAATTTCTAATTATTGTTGTTGTTTGTCAACAATAATTGGAAGACATTAATCTTGTCTTTAATAGCAGAACAGTTACAGAACATCGTCAGAGAAGCTCTAGGTAGTTCTCTGGAAAATAAATTTGACTAGAGTTGTGTAAAGCTAACCTTGTTGTTTCCTTTCACGCTTTTGCATCTTGAAACTTTAAGATAGCTGAATTATGCCAGGCTTTGGAGAAAAACAAACAAGAAGTGTAACGTTTGGAGGAACTGTCGCACTGATGGTGCTGAATGAGATTTGGATTGGTGGTAGAGAAGGTGATGTGCCATTGTCATTGGTTGGGCTTTTGAAGCTGGTCATAGTGTAGAATTGTGTTAAAATTAAAATAAACTTTGAAATTGAATTTGGCTCTCAGAAATCCAATGCGGTGCTTTAGTTATTCCATCCTCTGTAATATCCAGGACCAAGCAAGGAGTCATAGAGTCATACAGCTTGGAAACAGGCCCTTTGGCCCAACTCATCCATGCTGACCAAGGTGCCCACAAAGTTAGTCTCATTTGCCTGTGCTTGGCCCATATCCCTCTAGCCTGTCCTATCCATGTACTTATCCAACTGTCTTAAGTGTTATTATTGTACCTGCCTCAACCACTTCCTCTGGCAGCTCATTCCGTATACGCTCCACCCTCTGCGTGAAGAAGTTGCCCCTCATGTCTCTTTTAAATCTTTCACCTCTCACCTTAAACCTATGCCCTCTAGTTTTTAGTTTCCCTTCCCTGGGAAAAAGACGGTGTGTTCACCCTATTTATACCCCTCATGATTTTATACACCTCTATAAGGTCACGCCTCAGTTTCCTACATTCCAAGGACTAAAGCCCTAGCCTGCCCAACCTCTCCCTATAATTCAGGACCTTGAGTCCTGGCAACATCCTCGTAAGTCTTCTCTGCACTCTCTCCAGTTTAGTGATGTCGTTCCTATAACACGGCGACCAAAACTGAACACAATACTCCAAGTGCGGTCTCACCAACGTCTTATATAACTGCAACATATGTCCCAACTCCTACGCTCAATGCCCTGACCAATGAAAGCCAGCGTGCCAAACGCCTCCTTCACCACCCTGTCTACCTGTGACGCCGCTTTTAGCGAACTATGCACTTGTACAGCTAGGTCCCTCTGTTCCACAACACTCCTCAGGGCCCAACCATTCACTGTGAAAGTCCTACCCTGGTTTGATGACCCAAAATGTAACACTTCGCACTTATCAGAATTGAAAGTCATTTGTCAATCCTCGTTCCACTTACCCAGCTGATCAAGATCCCCCTGTAATCTTTGATAACCTTCTTCACTGCCTACGATACCACCTATTTTAGTATCAGCCGCAAACTTACTAACCATGCCTTGTACATTCACATCCAAATCATTTTTTTTCTTAAACTTTAAACTTTATTTATACAGCACGGTAACAAGCCCTTCCGGCCCAATGAGCCCACTCCATCCAATTACACCCACGTTAACCTACCAACCCGTATGTCTTTGGAACGTGAGAGGAAACTGGAGCACCCGGAGGAAACCCACACAGTCATGGAGACTCCTTAGAGACAGTGGCGGGAATTGAACCCTGATTGCTGGCACCGTAATAGCGTTCCACTATCCACTACGCTACCGTGATAAATATCCCAGAAAATAAATATCCCAGCATTGACCCCTGTGACAGACCACTAGTCACGGGCCTCCAGTCTGAGAAACAACCTTTGACCATCCCTCTCTGCTTCCTACCATCGAGCCAACTATGAATCCAAGTAGCTCTCTCTCCTTGGATCCCATGTGATCTAACCTTCCAGATTAATCCGCCATGCAGGATCTTGTCAAAGGCCTTGCTAAAGTCCATACAGACAACATCCACCACCCTACCCTCATCTATCCTCTTGGTTACCTCTTCGAAAAACTCTATGCAATTTGTCAGTCGATTTCCCACGCACAAAACCATACTATCTATAATTAGATCTTGATGATCCAAATGTTGAGGGCTCCTGTCCCTCAGGATCCCCTCCAGTAACTTTCCCACCATTGACCAGCCTGTAGTTCCTTGGCTTGTCTTTGCTGCCTTTCTTAAATAACGGTACAACATTAACCACCCTCTACTGTCCTGGAACTTCACCTGCAGCTAAAGATGAAGCAAATATCTCTGCAAGGGCCTCCGTAATTTCCTCCCTACCTTCCCACAAGGTCCGAGGATGCACTCAATCAGGCCCTGGGGATTTATCCACCTTAATGTGTTTACCTCCTCCCTGGTAATTCATATGCAACGCAAAACATCATCACTCATGTCCCTCCAATTACGCCAACAAACTAATATCTGTGGAGAACTGAGGCGCAGCAAAATGTAGATCATTAGTGATGAGACTCTTGCTCACAATGCAGGAAGTGGAGCTGTTGTAAGTTTCAAGGACCCATCAATAGCAGCTCAAACCCTTTCACAGAGGTTGGAAGTCAGTCTTACTTTATGTATACACTAGATCAACAATTTTGCCTTAGGACGATCATCTTTCCTTTCTGTCAGTGAGTTGAGGGGCAATCAGCCACGGTTTCAACTCCCAAGTTTGTTTATTGAATTCAGTTAGTAAGAACAGATCCATAGGGTTCAGTAGAGGGCTTGGCTGAAATGGCTCTGCGGTCAAGTAGCCCATTTGTGATCTGGAATCACTAGTGTGCAATTCCAGAATATTGTTGGGATCTATCAAGATGCATTTCAAATTCTGTGGAGAAACTTGGATGGGAAATGAATGTTATCTGATTGCAAATATTTTTCCTCAGTTTACTCCCTTCCTTTCCTGACTCTTTAGCAGACTTGACTGGACAGGCACCAGGGCTTCTGTTAATTCTTGGGTGGGCCCAGACAATGAAACTTGTGACAGGTCCCTTACATCATCTAATTCCATGAAGGCATTTCATTCATCCGCACCCTCCTTCCCACCCCCCCCCCCCCAATCTTTAACTTTCCTCTCTATTTTTACACAACAGTTAATGACAACAAAAAATTACATTCTAACCACTCAACCTGATGAAGAAATACTTCAATCCTTTTTGCTAATCAAACAATTCCTCGTTATCATCTGACCATTGGAAACAATCTACTTCTACTGAAACATGAACTGTCTTTCTCCCTCCACAGATGCTGTCTAACTGCATTTCCAGTATTTTCTGCTTCTTTTTATACTTTAAGCTTATAGACATACAGCATGGAAAGAGGCCATTTGGCCCACCAGATCCATGCCAACCAGTGGGCACCCACCTCCACTAACCCATCTCCATATACCCTTCTCTGCCTAAGCGATTCAAGTGCTCATCTAGACATTTCTTAAATGCTGTCAGTGACCCTTCTTCCACCAGTCTCTCAGCCAGTGCACTCCAGTACTCACCACTCTCTGGGTGAGGAAAATCCACTTGACAGCCCCTCTGGATCTCTTCCCCCTTATTCTAAATCTATGTTTCTTGTTTTGTCAACCTCTGATATGAGGAAAGGCTTCCTGTAGTCTGCCCTACCTATACCCCTTATCAATCATATCACCTCTTAACTTCCTCTGCTCCAAGGAGAACAGACTCAGCTGCTCCACTATTAAACTGAAACGCTCCATCCCAGGCAACATCCTGGTGAATCCGCTCTGCACCCCCTCTAGTGCTTTCACATCCTTCCTAAAGTGTGGCGCCCAGAACTGCACGCTTTGAGGCCTAACCAAAGTTTTATAAAGTTGGAGCATAACCTCCCTGCTTTTGTATTCGATGTCCTGACTAGTGAAGGCCAGTATCCCACGTCTTCTGTTACGTATGCACAAAGCAGCAACCACAACGGCGCAGTGGAATGTCTTTACCGATTCAGATTAACCCAAATAAAGAAACTGAGCAACTTACATGAGTAGATCAACGAGAAGGTCGATGGAGACCTAAAAGGGCGCGAGTCCCCCAAGTCCTGTGCCAAAAGTGATATTCCGCGCATAGGAGGGCATGGTCGCTCTGCCGAGCGATGGACCGGCAGGTGTGCGCGTGCGTACTTGCCGCGTTCGCGCCATCGATCCGCTGGGCAATCGACTGACCGGCATGCGTATGCGTATGGGTGTGCGCACGCATTCACCGCGTTCTCCGTACGGTTCGTCCGTCCGGTTCACCTTCCTAACCGCATCATCTACTTGATCTGCCACTTTCAAGGATCCCTGGACCTGTACACCAAGGTCCCTCTGTTCATCAATACTCCCTGACCCTACCATTCATGGTGTATGTCCCAGCATCATTAGTCCTCCCAAAATACATCACATCACATTCTCCAGATTGAACTCCATCTGCCATTTATCCACCCATTTCACCAACACATCCATATTACCCTATAGCCTAAGACTACCCTCTGCACTACCTATGACTCTGCCAATCTCCATGTCATCTGTGAACTTACTGATCCTGCCTCCTACATCCACGCCCAAGTCATTCACGTATATTACAAACAGCAAGGGTCCCGGCACCAATGCCTGAGGAACAATCACTAAAACCATCCTCTACCATCACCCTCTGTCTCCTATTGCTGAACCAATTTTGGATCCAGTCTCCCACCTTCTCAGCTATGGTGATAAATCTCTCAATGTAACTGTAAATGTTCATTCTCAATTACATTAATAATTTGTGTGTAGGTTTTTTAATCTGTGTTCCTGAGGTCAGCAGATTTCTATTATCAGGTATCCTGGTAACCCACATTTTCTGTATACTAACAGAAAAATAAGCTTTCCTTTAGTTACCTGCTGGTGTCTTCCAGATATTCTGATGGAAGTCCATGGAGGGGATTTTTACAACCACAGTTAGGTTGAAATGTCACCTACGGAAAAACTGGATAAATGGTTAACTGTTCATTATGGGAATGTTGTCCTTTACCTCATGGGTAATAGAACTTGTAAGCATGGAAATGGTGCTTCAAGCTACAGAAGGAGGCTTGGATGACTCTCAGCCAATGGCTGGCAAGAAATACAGGAAAATGACAGGAAGTGATTAGGTGCTGATTTTTTTTCTTCTCTGTAGAATTATTGAATGCACAGAAGGAGGCCATTTGGCTCATCATGTGTAGTGTACAGATAGCACTGTTTTTAACACATCCATTATTGAAGTTAGAGTGAACTCTGAGGAAAACGGGAGTTTTATGTGCTATTCATGATGGAATGTGAAAAGATCAACTCTGCCACACTTCGATGTTTTCCTTCTATTCTAGTTAGAGGCTGCATGGTGAGTGGTGAATCCATCTGTTTAGCATTCTGTAAAATGTTGTCACCACACTAAACTTTAAATAAATGCTGCTGACATTAAACAACACCCCGCAATGTCACGTAGGACGAGCTTGCGTTTTCAGACAGTTTCATGGAAATTTGCTCTGTAGATAACATCATCATTGCAGCTGAGCCCTTACATCTGTCAACCATCAAGAAAGAATTACAAAAATTTGAATGAAGATAAAAAGCATATTGAAAACATAATGATCACCCTGGTAGCTAGATATAACCACTATACATGACAAATATAATGATGACAAACACCAGAGTACTTTTACTAATTCAAAACAGTGCAGTTACACATCAATCTAAAAGTTACAATTACAATTTATTAATTGTCACTTAATATCAGATCTAAGCAACTAAAATGACTATTTAAACTGACTTCTTGGACGGAATATGCCAACTTCTGCTGCTCAGTTTTCAAAATAACAAAGAACAAACTTGTAGTCCCAAAGTGTGTATTGACAAATGAGGGTGGACGACATTCCCCAACCATGATGTTATGACCAGAATGTAGCAATATGCTCAGGGACATGACTTAAAGACGTGATTTTCAAATTTGTTTTGCTGATCTTGCTTTTGGATACAAGATTTGTTTATTATTGAGTATGGATGTCTCATGGAATTACTGAGCACAGAAAGGGGCCATTTGGCCCATCATGTCTTACTGACTGTTTGAAAGACCCACACCCTTATCTTTTTCAACCTGCCATAATCCTTTAATCCCTTGTACCTTTCTGGTGACTTTATATCACGCTTTTATCATGAGTTCCAACACCCATGGGGTAGAGCTAAAGCTTTTGACTACTTGTTGCATCAGTGCACTAGCTTTTAATTGTTTCCAGACATGGACACAATTCCCTTTGCTTTTCCACATCTCCCAGTTTCTCACGATAAGGAAATACCTTGATTCCTGAAATCCAAATGGAGTTAATCTCACACATCCCTTGCTCATCATTTGCCTCAGGTCTGCCCATTCCATCCATGTTTAGAACACAGAACAGTACAGCACCGTACAGGCCCTTTGGCCCACAATGTTGTGCCGACCTATATAAACCTACTCTATGATCAATCTAACCCTTCCCTCCTACACAGCCTATAATCCTCCATTTTTCTTACATCCATATGCCTATCTAAGAGTCTTTTAAATATCGCTATTGTATCAGCCCCTACCACCACCCCCAGCAGTGCGTTCCAGGCACCCACCACTCTGTAAAAAAAACTCTGACATCTCCTCTAGACTTTCCTCCACTCACCTTAAATGGATGTCCTCTGGTATTGGTCATTGCCACTCTGAGAAAAAGGTGCTGGCTGTCCACTCGATCTATGCCTCTCAATCTTATACACCTCTATCAAGTCGCCTCTCATCCTCCGTCGCTCCAAAGAGAAAAGCCCGAGCTCACTCAACCTTTCCTCATATGTTCTCTAATCCAAGCAGCATCCTGGTAAATCTCTGCATCCTCTCTAAGTCTTCCACATCCTTCCTATAATGAGGTGACAAGAACCAAATACTAAGTGTGGTTGAACCAGAGTTTTATAGAGCTGCAACATTACCTCACAGCTCTTGAACTCAACCCCTCAACTAATGAAGGCCAGCACTCCATATGCTTCTTAACCACCCTATCAACTTGTGCAGTAACTTTGAGGGATCTATGGACGTGCACCCCAAGATCCCTCTGTTCCTCCATGCTGCTAAGAATTCTGCCATTAACCTTGTATTCTGCCTTCAAGTTTGATCTTCCAAAGTGTATCACTTCACACTTGTCCAGATTGAACTCCATCTGCCACTTCTCCACCCAACGCTGCATCCTGCCTACATCCCGTTGTAACCTATGGCAACCTTCTACAGTATCCACTTCCAACCTTCGTGTCATCTGCAAACTTACTAACCCACCCCTCCACTTCCTCATCCAAGTCATTATAAAAATCATAAAGAGCAGGGGTCCCAGAACAGATCCCTGCGGAACACCACTAGTCACTGACCTCCAGGCAGAATATGCTCCATCTACTACCACCCTCTGCCTTCTGTGGACATGCCAATTTCAAATCCACACAGCCAAGTTTCCATGGATCCCATGCTTCATGACTTTCTAGATAAACCTACCATGGGGAAACTTGTCAAACACCTTATAAAAGTCCATTTACACCACATCCACTGCTCTACCTTCACCAATTTGTTTCATCACATCCTTAAAAAATTCAATTAGGCTCGTGAGGCACGACCTGACCCTCACAAAGCCATGCTGACTATCCCTAATAAGGCTATGCTTCTCCAAATGCTTGTAAGTCCCATCCCTAAGAATCCTCTCCAATAGTTTGCCCGCCACTGGTGTAAGACTCACTGGTCTATAATTCCCAGGATTACCCCTATTACCTTTCTTGAACAACGGAACAACATTTGACATCCTCCAATCCTCTGGTACCACTCCTGTGGCCAGGGAGGATACAGAGATCATCGTCAATGCCCCAGCAATCTCTTCCCTCGCTTCTCGTAGTAACCTGGAGTATATCCCGTCTGGCCCTGGGGACTTATCTATCCTAATGTTTTTCAGAATCTCCAACACTGCCTCTTTCTCAACCTCAACATGCTCCAACACATTAGCCTGTTCTATGCTGACCTCACATTCAGCAAAGTCCCTCTCCCTGGTGAACTCCTCTGCCGCCAGAATCATGTTTCCCCCTTTATCCCTGAATGGTCCTACCCTCACTCTAGTCATTCTCCTGTTCTTCACACATTTCAGGATTTTCCTGCTTGCCAAAGCCTTCTTATGTCCCCTTCTAGCTCTCCTAATTCCCTTCTTAAGTTCCTTCCTGGCTACCTTATAAGTCTTAAGAGCCCTGCCTGATTTTTGCATCCTAAAACTTAAGTACACTTCCTTCTTCCTCTTGACGAAATATTCCACCTCTCTTGTCAACCATGGTCCCTTCACCTCACCATCCTTTCCCTGTTTCAGTGGGACAAACCTATCCAGAACCCCATTCAAGTAGTCCCTAAACAACCTCCACATTTCTGCAGTGCATTTCCCTGAGAACATCTGTTCCCAATTTATGCTCCCAAGTCCCTGCCTAAGACCATTGTAATTAGCCCTCACCCAATTAAATATTTCCTTTGTTAAATTCCACTCCCATCCATATCATTAACTGTTCATTATCAAGTTCATCCAACTCAAAGGTCCAGCACTGACTATCAGGGGCAAGTTGACTATACCCACCCACTTTTCCCACACTGAAAACATCTGCATTTACTTTAAACCATTTCCTCAGCTGGAGCTTGTGGATCGTAGCCAGCTCCATCTGAAGCTGTGAAACAGAGCTGGCTACATCAATATTGTTTTTCGTGGTGTAACAACTATCATGGTCAGTGGAAGAGGGGTATGGGCTGCTGAATAAGCCTCACCCACAAAACAGCCGAGAAAGCTCTGAGTGGCTAACCCTGGCTTATAAAATTAATACAGCACCAAATGAGGCCATTCAGCCCATCATGTCATGTTGGCCTATCGTGCCAGCGGTCAATGCTGTCGAAATCTTTGAAGCTTTGAGAAATATCCAAACACTATTAAAACTACTACAAAACAATCAGAGAATGTAAAACACATTTATAAGATATCTTTATTAGTCACATGTACATCGAAACACACAGTGAAATGCACTTTTGCGTAGAGTGTTCTGGGGGCAGCCCGCAAGTGTCGCCACGCTTCCGGCGCCAACATAGCATGCCCACAACTTCCTAACCCGTACGTCCTTGGGATGTGGGAGGAAACCGGAGCACCTGGCGGAAACTCACGCAGACACGGGGAGAACGTACAAACTCCTTACAGACAGTGGCCGGAATTGAACCCGGGTCACTGGCGCTGTAATAGTGTTACACTAACTGCTACACTACCGTGCCTGACCTAAAACAATTTAATAAATCAATATTACTTAATACTTGGTCCCTCACAGATGTTCCCTTCCACTGAAATGACAAAGGACGCTGTCCCTGCACTACAGTGCAGCTGGCACAGAGTGTTCAAGTGGATGCTCACTTTAAGTGTTACTACAACATCATGAACACGCACTGAACTCCATGAGGAGTCCAACGTTTGAGTGAAGACATAAGAGACTACAGTTGCTGGAATCTGGAACCAAAAAACCAAACCTCTGAAAGAACTCAGCAAGTCTAGCAGCATCTGTGGAGGCAGAGGGATGATGCAACGTCTTTTGTCCAAACATCGACCATCCCTTTGCCTACAAGCTTCCAGAAGTTTGGTTTCTTTCAAATTGGAAGGAAGTTGGTTGAACGTGAAAGTCCAAGTCAACTTGTACATTCCCACATAATTCCCATAAGCCGCAGACAGTTACGGGAGTAAATTTTGATAGTTATGGGGCAGCTGTTGATATTTCTCTTCAAAAATCTGTGCTCCCAATATAAATGATGAAACAGTGAAGCCCAATTAAGATGCCCATCTGTGAAAGCTTATCTGTTTGTGTGGAGCAGACACTCTGTGAGCTCAGTTAGAAGAGCTGGTCTTCTTTTGTGCTGTAACTTCGATGTGGTGGGAATGGTATTTTGGAACGTTTCAGATTTCAGAAGATGCACGACTTTATCTTGTGATGCTGCTAGTGGAATCAGGAACCCACAATTAATGATCTTTGAAGATTTTTTAAAAATATAATTCCCTGCCTCACTCAGAATATAGGGGGATTTTCACTGGTGCTTCCAGGCAGGAACAGGATGCTGAAAATTACAGGGAAGAGCTTAGAGCTCGACTCCTGCTCCTGATTCAGCTGATGCCACCCTGAAGGGAGGCCACTACTGCATGGCCAGAGAGCCAGAGATCCTCTCAATGTGAAGTGTCAGACAGAAAGAGTCTATAGATGAAAGAGCCAAGATCCCTATGTGACAGATTACCTGCTGCAAGGGTTTTGGCTGAATTTATGTTCACACTCCAAAGAAGGATGGAGTTTGAGCTCCCAAATTACTCATGAGGATGAGTTAGTATAAGATCTGAATGTTGCTAAACACACAGGCTGATAACTGACTGATAACTGTCAATTTGTCTAATACGTTACTCTTAAAGTAATCATCCTAATTTACAGCCTCAATGGGAAGCAATGGTTTTTGTCATGTACCAAGCCTAGCAGACCCAGGACTGGTCAGTCTTGGATGGGAGATCACACTGGGAGTACTTGGGGCGAGTAGGTTTGCTCCACGGGGATTGAAATGATCTGACCAGCAGAGTGAATTCTGCATGAAATCACATTGCATTTGCTTCAAAAAAGAGTAAGCTCCATCACCAGGTATAGTTATTGTTGATACTTCATTAGTGTTACGTTACAGTAATATACTGAATTGCTTGTGTATCATTTGCCTGATGCTCTGTTAACTTTGTCCATTATTTATCTGCTGATCAAGTGCAAGATAATTAATTACATTTAAGTGTGTGCTCAACTTTGGGTTGTGACTGTGAACATACAGAGTGGTTGGTGCCTGACTCGTAGTCTATCTTTTCTCATGGCAATTCTCATGATAAGAAAAAATAATTAATTTACATGGCATTTTGGGAATAACCTAATTAAAGGCTAGTGGTTAAATTAATTTTGATGCAAACTGATTAATGTTAAACAGTTTGGAAAAACTAAGTAAATTGGTAACTTGGTTTATTATTGTCTGAGGTACAGTGAAAAACTTTGTTTTCCATGCCATCCATACAGATCATTTCATCACATCAAGGTAGTACAAGGAAAAAGCAATAACAGAATGCTGAATAAAGTGTTATAGTTACAGAGAAAGCGTGGTGCAGGCAGACAATAAGGTGCAAGGCCATGCCGGGGTAGATTGTGAGGTCAAGAGACTCCATCTTGTCGTACAAGGGGTCCATTCAATAGTCTTATAACAGTGGGATAGAAGCTGTCCTTGAGCCTGGTGGTACATGCTTTCAGGCTTTTGTATCTTCTGCCTGATGGGAGGGGGAGAAGAGAGAATGTCCGGGGTGGGAGGGGTGTTTGATTATGTTGGCTGCGTTACCAAGGCAGCGAGAAGTGTAGACAGAGTCCATGGAGGGGAGGCTGGTTTCCACGATGTGCTGAGCTGTGTCCACAACTCTCTGCAGTTTCTTGCGTCAGGAATCATTCACCATTAGGTCTAAACCTCTCTCTCATTCCCCCATCTGCAATCCCACATTTTCTTAAGTGTCAACCATCCACCTGTTCCATCTACAGATTACATTGTGAGGTAAGACCTACAGGGTCGTTTTAGTTCAAGGACACAACAATGGATATATTTGCCATGTTACCAAAATCCACATTTCTACCAATTTATATTGTTTACTTACTAAAACTTATTTAATTCTCTCTTAGATTAATTTATGTTGTGTACCATTGTCATCTCCCGGTAAATTCCCTTCTACTCATCTCCCCACCATATTAAATAGTTATATCTGATAATTCCATTCTACTGAGCCTCAACTCAACCCGACTCAGGATTCACATTACTGTCATCTTTGCAAATGTAGGAGAAATTTGCAAATGTCAGAAACAGCTCCCTCAGACCCTTCTAGTGTAAAGACTCAGCTGCATTCTTTCTTAATAGCACAGGTCTCTGAAACTTGGTATCTTCTGGGTAGTTCTTTGCTGCACAGTCCCCAGTGTTGTGACATTTTTTGTATAAACTATGGATGAACTGATAACGTCAGGGGGTTCAATGTAACAACATATGAAGCACCCTGGAACATTTAGAAATGGTAGATGACTGCAAGTTGTTACAAACAATCTTGGCATTGGTTCTGTTTCTGACTGTGTAAATGTTTTCTATGATTTGTTGACTAGTACTCAAATTCCCTTTTAAGACCTGCGGACTAAGATGATTTGAGCTCCAGCCGCAGATTGAGTTCCCATCCTGACTGGTTCCATCACCGCCTGGTACGGAGGCTCCAATGCGCGGGATTGCAAGAGGCTGCAGAGGGTTGTAGACTCGGCCAGCTCCATCACGGGCACCACCCTCCCCGCCATCGAGGGCATCTTCAAGAGGCGGCGCCTCAAGAAGGCGGCGTCCATCACTGAGGACCCTCACCACCAGGGACATGCCCTCTTCACGTTACTACCATCGGGGAGGAGGTACAGGAGCCTGAAGACCCACACTCAACGGTTTAGGACCAGCTTCTTCCCCTCCACCATCAGATTTCTGAACGGTCCATGAACCCATGATCACCGCCTCCTTCCTCCTCTTGCACTGGTTATTTATTTGTGGACTTACACTGAGGTTTCTGTCTGGCACTGAACTGCTGCCGCAAAACAAGACATTTCACGACATACCAGTGATGATAAGCCTGATCCTGGTCGCCCTGATCCCCGACACGGGGCACCGCTCCCGCTCGCCACCCTGATACCGACCTCCGGTCCCGCCGCCGCCTCTCCCGCTGATGCCGGCCGCTGTCTCCGTCACCGGGACAATAAAGTTGGTTGTGTTGAAGTCAGCGACTTCCGGTGTGATGGCGGCTCGCCGCTGGCGGGCGGCTGGTGTCGGGGCGTCATGTGGGGCGGGCGGCAGGGCCGGGGGTCTGGCGGGGACCTCGGGGACCTGGGCCGTGGGTCTGGCGGGGAGCTCGGGGACCTGGGCCGGGGGTCTGGCGGGGAGCTCGGGGACCTGGGCCGGAGGTCCCGCGGGGAGCTGGCGGAGCTGCTGAGGCGGCAGCTGAAACTTCAGGCGAACAAGTAAGTGGCCGTGGGGGGGGGGGGAAGGGAAGGGTAGGGAGGGAGGGGGGAGGGGAGGGGGGAGGGGGGAGGGGGGAAGGGAAGGGTAGGGAGGGAGGGGGGAAGGAAGGGTAGGGAGGGAGGGGGGAGGGGGGAAGGGAGGGGAGGGGGGAAGGGAAGGGAGGGGAGGGGGGAAGGGAAGGGAGGGGGGGAGGGGGGGAAGGGAGGGGGGGAAGGGTGGGGAAGGAAGAGGGTGGGGGAGGGAGGGAAGAGGGTGGGAAGGGAAGGGGGCGGGAGGAGGGTGGGGGGAGGGAGAGAGGTGAGGGCAGTGGTCCTCAGTGAAGCCTGGGTCACGGAGGTGAGTGGGTGGATCAGACTGTCTAATGCTTTCGGAAGTAGCTTTGACTGGACATTGGCAACAGGTTTTTGTGGCTGTAGTTTTAACCTGGATTTTGTCTACGTGGATTTTGGTAAGGTGTTTGACCAGGTCCCTCATCCAGAAGATCAAAATGCATGAGATCCACAGTGATTTGGCTGTTTGGATTCAGAATTGGCTTGCCTGCAGAAGACAGGGTAGTGGGACTTATTCTGGCTGGAGGTCCACAATAGTAGTTGTGTTCTGCAGGGATCTATACTGGGACCTCTGTCTTTTGTGATATATAATGACTTGGATGAAAATGTAGATGGGTGGGTTAGTAGGTTTGCAGATGATGCAGAGATTGGTCCCATTGTGGATAGAGTAGAAGATTGCCAAAGGATGAAGCGGGATATAGATCAGTTGCAGTTATGAGTGGAGAAATGGCAGACTGAGTTTAATCTATTTAAATTTTAAATTTAAATTTTTAAGTTAAATTTTTAAATTTTATTTACAGCGTGGTAACAGGCCCTTCCGGCCCAACGAGTCCGCGTCGCCCATTTTAAAACCCAAATTAACCTACCCGTATGTCTTTGCATGTGGGAGGAAACCGGAGCACCCGGAGGAAAACCCACGTAGACATGGGAGAACGTACAAACTCCTTACAGGCAGCAACGGGAATCGAACCCGAGCGCTGACGCTGTAATAGCATCGCGCTAACCGCTACGCTACCATACTGTGTGAGGTGTTGCACTTTGGAGATCAAATGTAAAGGGACAGTACGCTGTCAATGGAAGACCCTTAACAGAGGGATCTTGTGGTCCAAGTCCATATCTCCCTGAAAGTGGCTGCACAGGTTGATGGTGGTGGTAAAGAAGGCATATGGCATGCTTGCCTTTATTAGTCAATGCATTGAGTTCCAGAGTCAGGAAGTTGTGTTGCAGCTTTATAAAATTCGGGTTAAGCTGCATCTGGAGTATTGCATTGAATTCTGGTTGCCCCATTATAGGAAGGATATGGGAGCTTTGGAGAGGGTGCAGAAGAGGTTACCAGGCTGCTGCCTGGATTAGAGGGTATGAGCTATAAGAAGAGGTTAGACAAGCTTGGGTTGTTTTCTGCAATGGCAGAGGCTGAGGGGAGATCTGATAGAAGTTTACAAAATGTTGAGGGGCATAGAGTAGACAGCTGCTATCTTTTTCCCAGGTTGAAATGCCTAATACTAAAATGCATGCATTTAAGGTGAGAGGGGGGTAAGATGTGCAGGCAAGTTTTTTTTTTAAACAGACATGGTGCCTGGAATGTGCTGCCAGAGTGGTGGTGGAGGCAAATACGTTAGAGGTGTTTAAGAGGCTCTTAGATAGGCACATGACTGTGCAGAGAATGGAGGGATAGGGACCATGTGTAGGAGAAGGGATTAGTTTAGTTTGGTTGTAACACCTTGGGCTGAAGAGCCTTTCCCTGTACTGTACTATTTATGTTCTATTGCGATTAATTGTCGTCCTCCTGGTTTTAATTTAAAATTTACCTAAGATAATGCTCAGAAGTCGAGGAAAACTTACTAATAGTCAACCTCCCTTGCTGAGTGCATTTGGTTTGAGAGGGGATATGTGTGGCTGGTAGAACAAGTGGATTGGGCGCTCCGATTTCTGTTTGAAGGGTATCAAGAAAATCCATTATAAGCCCACAGACTCCCACAGCTATCTAGACCACACTTTCTCCCATCTTGTTACATAGAACAGTACAGCACAGCACAGGAAAAGGCCCATGATGTTGTGCCATAGTTTAATCTAGCAATTAAGTGCCTGACTAAACTAATCCCTTCTGCCTTCAGGATGTCCTCATCCTTCAATTCCCTGTACATTCTTGTGCCTAACCAAAAGTCTCTTAAATGCCTCTATCGTGTTTGCCTCCACTGGCAGCATGTTTTAGGCAGCCAGGATTCAGTGTATATATTTATAAAAAAAAACTTGCCCTGCACACCTCCTTTGAACTTCTACACCACCCCCCCCCCCCCACCTTAAATGTATGCCCTCTAGTATTAGACATTTCGACCCTGGGGAGAAAGATACCGGTTGTCTACTCTATGCCTCTCATAATCTTATAAACATCTATCAGGTCTCTCCTCAGCTTCTGCTGCTCCAGAGAAAACAACCCAAGTTTGTCCAACCTCTCCTCATAGCACATGCCCTCTAATCCAGGCAGCATCCTGTTAAACCTCTTCTGCACCCTCTCCAAAGTCTCCACATCCTTCCTATAATGGGGTGATCAGAATTGAATGCCAATACTCCAGATGCAGTCTAACTAGAGTTCCTGTAAGGACCATTCCATTCTCTGTACATCTTTGTATCTGTTCTGATGGTGAGAATTTTTCTCTAGTCCTTCACAAGATAGAACATGGAACAGTACAGCACTGGACAGGCCATTTGGCCCATGATATTGTGCCGATCTTGATGCCAATTCATACTAAATGTCCTCTTCCTGTGTATCATCCATATCTCTCCATTTCCTTCATATTCATGGGTCTATCTAAAAGCCTCTTTAAACTCCACCAAACTGTCTGCTTCCACTGCTATCCCTGGTAACCCATTCCAGGCACCTACCACTGTCTGCGTGTCCACATAGATTAAAAAAAAAACTTGCTCCTCATGTCACCTTTAAATTCCCACCCCCCACCCCCACCCCCCCCAAAACATTAAAAGCATGTCCTCTCTGCTGTTTGACATTTCCACCCTGGGCAACAGATTCTGACTGTCTAGATGTCTAAATTCTGAGATGTTTTCCTTTTCCTTAACTGCAGCTTCCATCTACCATGTTTGACAGAGCTCTCTACATCTAATTTCTATTCTCATCCTCTCTTCTTCCAGTGATCAAGGCTGGGATTCCCCGGATTCTGACCTTCTGCCCCACCAGCCTCCAGAGTGAACTGATCATCCTCTACAATTTGTGCCACCTTCAACACAATTCCACCATTGATCAGTTCTTTCCCTCTCCTCCCATTTCAGCATAGAGAAGGGACTGTTGATTCTCTGTCACACTGCTGTCTTCACCAACCACTCTCCTTCTCATTGCAATTTTCCATGCACTTCATACCTTTTTGTCTTGTCCCTTTTGAGCATCCAGGAGCACAGTCAGTCCTTCCAAGTGAATCTTTTGCACTATTTCCAGATTAATAAATCACCTTTGTTGCTCATGAGAAGCCAATTGCGGATTGGGTGACTCGGAGATACGAGAGACTGCAGATGCTATAATCTGGAGCAAAAAAACAAACTGCTGGAGGAAGTCACTGGAGGCGAAGGGGTGGTCGGCATTTCAGGTCGGGACCCTGCATCGAGCCGGAGAGTGTAGAGGGGAGATAGCCCATATAAAGAAATGAGAAGGAAGGATGATCAGTTTTCAGCCTTTTGTCTCCACTAATCACCTCCCAGCCTCTGTCTCTATTCCACCCCCCCACCCCCCAGTCTGGCTCCATCTACCTCCTTTTTTTCCTTTTTCTCTCTCTTTATCTGTCTATCACTCATCAGCTGCTGTCTCGCAACTTCAAACCCCTCCTCTCCCCAACCCGGTTCTACCTATCGCCTGCCAGCCCCTGCCTCACCCCTCCCCATGCTGCCTGACCTGCTGAGTTCCTCCAGCAGTTTTTTACTCCACATTTGATGACCATTTTGCAAAACACCTCTCTTCATTCACCTCTCACTTTAATCCTCCATCCCCCTCACCTGTCTGTCTTTTGGCATCCCACACCTCCAATGAGGGGGGGGGGGGGGGGCCATGTAAGTCTGAGAAACAGCACCTCACCTTTGCAGCCCTTGGGACTCCATCCAGAATTGTTGAATTCAGTATTACTCTGTTCCAGATCTGGCCAGTTCTGATGCAAGGTCATCCACCTATAACACACGCTTGTATTTACTGAATATTTGTATTAACTGACTTGTCTTTTGGATTTCCAGCAACTGCTGTCTTCTGCTTCCCACAGTTCCAGCATGTTATTTTTTTTTCTTAACTGCCCTAATTCGTCTTCCTCCACTTAAACTCCTCCAGACAGATCAGCTATGATTAATTGTATTCATTTCCCTCTCTTGGACAACAGCAAAAGCAATTGTCTCTTGATCAACTTTGATTTCCACCCGATCATAGACATTCTGGTATTATTCATGAATTTCACAAGACAAACAGTCAAAGGGTCTTTTATGTTTGTGATTTATATTCCACTAGAAAATTCTCTGTGGATCACAAACAGAAAAATATGGAAATCTAGCAAGTTAATGAACATCTGTGGAAATGAGAGCTATTAACGTTTTGAGCTTGTGCCCTTCAGAAATGAAGAACTGGAAGAAAAAAAACAAGAGTTGTATGCAAATTGTGTAATAATTCTGTTAAGCACTTGAAAGAAATATGAAAGAAATAAGGCATTTACTAAAAGGGAGATGAATTTCTGTGGCAGTGGTTGGCAAGATGGTGAAAAAATGGAAGCCTGGGCAGCAAGATGGCGCCAGAGCGTGGTGACTCGTTGCAGGCTGCTCTCTACAGATCTACTTATTACCCTTACTATAATCGTTCTGCACTTTAAACTTAAATTCTCTGCACTGTGTAATGAATTGACCTGTATGATCGGTATGCAAGAAAGTTTTTCACTGTACCTTGGTACAAGTGACAATAATAAACCAATACCAAGCTTGAAATGGCTAGATGAGAAGTTCAAGATTCATCGGATTTAGTTTCCACTATCACATTTGTAAATGATGCAGTGGTAAAGGATGATATCAGTCAATCTGGATCACAGAAATAATACAGAGACCTCTGTGAAGGGCAGAGATTCTTTACCCTGCTACCTAAACTTTTACTTTCAGGGGGAAAATTCCAATTTGAAAGGGTTGTTAATAACTCGTGTTAAACCTGTTTCATAGATGTTGTACATTAGATATATTGGCACAAGAACGAGGAGGCTCAGTGCTTAGGAGTTGTGGGAAAGCTATGTACTTGTGCTCTACAGACATACATCTTTGTTGCTCTGGGTTCCGAACTAGAGAACCAACAAATGTAGAAATGTCACCTTTGCAAAGGCCTCATTCTGTTACTGGTCTTGATTACCTTTAAGTGCAACTTAAAAAGCAAAGCATAAACAGACATTAATTCATAAGTGTAAAGCATCCCCAAAAATATCAGCAATCATATTTTGAATTGGTTTATTATTGTCACTTGTACTGAGGTACAGTGGAAAAACTTGTCTTGCCTACCATTCGTACAGATCAATTCATTACATAGTGCATTGAGGTAGTACAAGGTAAAACAATACAGTTTAGTTTTTGAATGGACTCCATTGCATGGGCCTTCTCTGTAATAAATCCTATTAAACATCTTGTGGGTGAAAATGGAATATGGGAAGTAGACACAAGTATGATTCAGTTAGATTAATGAAAGTCTAGTTTAAATGAACTACTCTATAAATCTGTATTAGGTTCCTTCGCAACAGGTTTGTAATCTGCTATTTAACTTTCTTTTATGTTAAGGAAATTTATTCAGAACTTGCCAGACAAGGGTAAACGAATCGATGAGTTCATACAAAAACTCGAGGCTGCAATTGCTCACCATGAGGAGGTGGAACGAACTGCGGAACTGCTTTCAGCAGTTAAACTGGAGTTTCAAATGAAGCAGGAGATGACTCTCGACAAGGCAGAGACCCTTACCGATGAGAGTGTAACATCAGCTCCAACAGCAGGACAGGCTGTTAGAAACAAATTGGTTTGGAATCAGCATGTTTTGTCAGAGGTTGATGTTAAAGGAGGTGTTAAGAAAGAGAGTTCTGAAGTTTGTGTTGAGAATCAAAAATCAAGTCCTGAGAGAACCACCGTTTTGGAGCGAGAGCAAGCAATGGTAGGAAGTCGCACAGCTAAGGCACCTATGAAAAATGAGAACCTTTTTGATTCTATGGTGGACAACCATGGTACCATGGGTATAAAGCAGGAAGAAAATGATCGTACCAATCAGCATCGTGCCACAAATGTGATGAAAATAGATTTTGATAGTACATCTGATTTGCTCAGTGATAGATTTGGCAGAGTCTCTCTGACAGAAAACAAGCACAGAAAGGTGCAGAGGAAAGTACACGAGCAGCCAACTGCAGTCGATGATGTGAAGTTCAATGACAATCCCTTTTGGACTCTTCACCACCAAGTGAAGAAAACTCCTCATTATGTTGATGTACTTCAGCACAGAGCTATGAATCCAGTGGTGAAAAAAGCACAATTTAAAACTAACCAGTAAGTGTCACATTGATTTTGGGGAGCTCTGGGTAGTTACTTTTAACTGAATTTTAAGCATTATTAGTTTTTAGAATCTCGATCCAGTATTTTATTAGGTCCTATGATTTGAACATTTTGTGTACAAGCAATTATGCTGTTACATGCCTATCATAAGAATGCTGGGGCAGGGATCGATGGGAGTCTGCTGCCTAACACTGGAGGTGTACTAAACAAGATCTTCACAGGCAGTGCTTGTCCTCCCTTGTATCTGTGTGGATTTGTAATTAGAAACAGTAAAATCAATGGTTAGAAAGATCAGTGGAGATGCAAGAGACTGCAGATGCTGGAAACTGGAACAACAAACAATCTGCTGGAGGAACTGTGTGTCAGGCAGGGTCTGCGGGTGGGGTGGGGGGGGAGGAATTGTCAGTGTTTCACAGTGAAATTCTGTATCCAATAGTGCCTCCCATCTGCCATTGCTTTTTCTGAGGTTGTAGAGCTCCTATGATGTTATGCAGCTCTAGGAAAGTAATCTGTAAAATGTTGTATGATTGAGTTACATATTTGATAGCGATTTTCATGGGTTAGATGGACTTTGGTCTTTGTGTGAATGTACATTTTGCTTTCTGTCAGCCCAATGTCTGGATCTCCTGGTTCATCTCCGGACCGATCACCTGGCAGAACTGAGCTGAAACTTTCTCCTGCAGAACGTAGATTGAGGAACCGGAAGCACCTTGATGAGATCACGGCTGCGAGACTGCCCCCACTTTACCATTCTCCTGCTCAACTACTGTCTGTAGAAGAATCTGCAGAATTACAAATGTCACAAAAGCAAAAGTATGAGGTAAGATTAATGACCAGAATGTATAATCAGTATGCTTACTACTAAGATGAATAACTTCCAAGATAGTTGTACAAAATTATAATTTACTTTTGAATGTTGCCATTTTAAACCTATTTTGCATATTGGTTTTGTATCTTGTTACCACAGAATTTAAACTACTGATTCTGAACTGTTTAAATATCCTTTTGTGTGCTTGGAAATAATGATGTAATGTGATCTACTTCCACTGGGCTAGGTTAGAGGATAATTCTGCATGTGATGAAAAATGCCCTACACTCTGGCCTGCATGGAGCTCAATAATGTAAATCTAAAGAGTTATTTTTCATTATTTAATCGATAAAGGGAAGAATAAATTGTCCCTTTGATGCATCTCTTAATCTGCCTTTATGGAAATTAAATTCCTTTAATAATTCACAAAAAGTAATCCTGGTTCACAACTGGTGCTGTTTTGAGATTGGACACATGAAATCTGTTTAGGAATAGGGACATTAAGACTGAATATTGTAACTAGAAGTTGGGAGAAGAAATGCAGTTGCCAAGCTCCATTACAAGTATTCAATAAGATTATGTTGTTTTCGTATAAATATTTGTTAATTTTACATACAAGTGCATCCTGTGAGTAACTTTTATAATTGAAGGAAGCTGTGTGATGCCTTCTGCTTTGATCTTCAAACTAATACAAGTATTCCCTTTTACAGTCCGCACAGGCCAAGATAGCTGCAGAGAAACTAACTCAAAGACTGAACATTAAAACGGTCAACTTTGATCTGAAACATGAAGCTCCTCCAGTATATCAAGGATATAGAGATCAGGGAGACAGCAGTTCTTCAGAAGATGATTTAACTTGACAGTAAGCAAAGTTTGAGTGTTGTTCTCTGGTAGTGATAGCTTAGAGACTGGAAAATGATCTCCTTTAGCCAAATGACATCTCTATGCAAATGCTCATATTGTAGCATTATGATTGTTAATATAATAAAAGATTTTTATGTCCATCTTTACTGATGCAAGAGCTGGCTATTTATTTTAATATCTTAATCAAATTGCAGCAGCAGAAGCATATTTCTTTCTGCAGCAATCTTGGGTCATATGGAAAGTCAAACATCAATTTGTGTATGATTGAAACTGCAATGGAAAAATCGTAATTGTGTTTAATTTGTGCTGTTGTGGTCTTCTTTGCTTCTTGCCTCACCTGCATCATGCATCTTAATCCAAGCTGAAGCCTCTTTGTTGAAACTATTTTTATTTTTTTCCCAACAGTGTACAGTTATAGTTAGAATGTCTGCTTTTATTGTTTGAATAGTTTTAATGTTTAAATGAAAATCTGTAAGTTTGGCACAATTATTTGTATCACTGAACATCAATACTAAATTCTCTTATTAAAAAGTATTTAGCAGAAATATTTGAAACATTACTTTTGTAAGAAGTGCATGGACCACTGATGTATTGACTAAGAATTTTCAGTTGATTGTACTTGGGTGCATTGCAGCCAAAATTGGCCTAACTGGCACAAAACAGTTGTGCAATTTCAAGCACCACTTGTGTCCATGAGCAATTGCAATGATCTTAAGAACATCATGCTGGAACCAGCCTTTCTTTCCTTCCTACCAAAAAACTGGTACCACACCTACTGTGTATTAATCACTATTAAGAGTTTCCATTTAATTGTCTGTTTGTACAGTGGGCATCATTTGCACCAGAATTGGCCAATGCAGAAACTTATCTTTTCAATCTGTGTTTTTGTAAGGATATGAATGAGAAAGATTTGATAATCTTATTTATACTGTTGCTTGCAGCTTCCATATTTATATTACTTCAGGAGCCAGCTAATGTATTATTGTGAATGAACAGTAATGAAATATATGTGCTGTCAGGAGACTGGAGGGAAAGGGATCTGATCTTTGCACTTTTTTGTTCTGCCTATCTTAATTGTGGCCTTAAAAAATTTTGTACTTAAACTCATGTTCTTGAATTAGTCTGGGCATATTGAGTAACACTCCACAGCATCAGCCTATTTTGTTTGGATGATTTAATCTTTTAGAGCTTAGAAGAACTACTTTTTGTAGAAGTTAAATAGGAAACTAGTAATTTTTATAATCAGTGACTGGATTTGAACTGCTTCCGTCAAAGTGTACATCTTCTGCAGTATTGTCAATGCATCATTCGCTTCAGAACGAAATTGGTATTTGAATTTTCCTTACAGGAGGGAATGATGATGCACTGCACTCATGCTGTGGCTCCCTCATGGTCCATTGCCATGTTGTTTTCTGTTCAATTTTCTATGGTAGTGTAGCGGTCAGCGTAACGCTATTACAGTGCCAGCAACCCAGGTTCAATTCCGGCCACTGTCTGTAAGGAGTACGTACATTCTTTCCGTGTCTGCGTGGGTTTCCTCCCACATTCCAAAGCCGTAAGGGTTAGGAAGTTGTGGGCATGCCATGGGTGCTGGAAGCGTGGCGACACTTGCGGGCTGCCCCTGAACACTCAATGCAAAAGATGCATTTCACCGTGTGTTTTGATGTACATGTGACTAGTAAAGATAGCTTGTCTTATCTAGCTGTTCAGTATTCCTACAAAGAAGGTCCTATTTGTGCATTTATATTAAAACTGAAGTGAATTTTGCTGAATGTCATATAGTTAACATGGTATAACTGTCCCAGTTTGCCCCTGTTTATCTTTCCATTTCAAAAGATAATTTTCTGCAGAATTCTTCCTTTTCTGCACCAGAAATTAGAAACGCACATAAAGCTGAAGGGAATGGTTTACTATGTTGCATTAGATTTACTTGACCTAAACTATTGGCTCCAAAGTGACACGGTTATTTTGTAGCATCAAGGAGAGTGTTAGTATCTATTATATAAGTACTCATTGTTGAAACAGAATACCTTCAAACATCAATGCTAACTAACTGGTTTTTAAAAAAAAGTCATACTTTGGTGTTAAGTGTGTCGCAATAGATAAATATGGGTTTAATACTGCATCCATTAGTTGAATGTTTTTCTTTTCCCTATCTAAATGTGGTGTGTCTGATGTATTTGGGCAAGGCTGCAGAGAAAGAATATCTTCTGAAAATATTGGATTAATATGTATACATCCTGAAGAATGAGAGCATCCTAACCAGAGTGGTAAAACAAAAAAAAAACTGCAGGTGTTGGAAATCTGAAGTGGAAAATGCTGGAAACACTCAGTAGGTTAGGCAACATCTGTGGAAAGAGAAACAGTTAATGTTTCGGGTCGAAGACCCTTTGTCAGAATGAGTGTTTCCAGCATTTTGTGTTTTTATTTCAAACTAACCAGTTCTTTCTTCACTGAGTTGGCTAAAACACTGTTTAGAAACAGCTTGAGAAAGGATCAGTTATGATGAGGGGGGGAAAAATCTCAGCAAGCTTGAAAAATTGAGTAGTGTGGATATACTACGTGCAAGAGTTTTTTTAATTTGCTTATCTAATGTTAGATATCAAATGGAGACTCGAGTGTTTGAGGGATGATGAAAAGAGACCATTCAAATCCTCTTGAGCCTTCCTCTGGAACACAATAGGATAGATGAATACATAAATTTGACCATGTCAGACACTTATATAATGAGAAATATTGTGCCTTGTTTACTGTAGGCTTCACGTGAGGAAGTAATTGAAAGAATGCATAGCGTATGAATTTCATTTTAATGTTCTGGTGCCTCTTTAGTTGCTTGAAGCCTGGTATTTCTGAAGAGTGGTCTCATGGTTTCTTCTCAGTGCTTCAATGTAAAATGGAATGATGTGAATACCAGAGGGGCAATGGCCACTATTTCCCAATTCTTGCAGTTTGGAAACATGTCTTGTTGTAAACAAATTAAATCCATGGATCATTGGAGCCAGGTATAGAAGAGGACACCCAGTGTGGGTTGACTTGTTCAGTCCAATATTCTACATAGAGGGTACTAAACCTAATGTTGCAACAAATACTTGGTGCTGTTAACACAATTCTATTGTCTTCCAGTTTGCAACATAATGGAAAATTGGGCAATATCAAACTCTTCCATGTTAGTGTAGTGGTTAGCGTAATGCTATTACAGCACCAGCGACCCGGTTTCAATTCTGGCTGCTGTCTGTAAGGAGTTTGTACATTCTCCCTGTGTCTGCATGGGTTTCCTCCCACATTCCAAAGATATACAGGTTAGGAAGTTGTGGACATGCTATATTGGCACCAGAAATCTGGCTGCACTTGCTGGCTGCCCCCAGAACACTCTACACAAAAGATGCATTTCACTATGTGTTTTGATGTACATGTGACTAACAAAGATCTTAAACAGTGAATCTTCGTTTTAAGCTTTAAGGTGATGTAGTTTGGGTTGTCAGAATCAATGTTCTGCATTGGATATTTTATTTGAGACTCAATACTATTGGGGAAAGGGCATTGGGAAATCTGGGGTATGTGTTTCACTGCAGCATGGATACCTCTCCTCTTGTTTGCATGTGCTGAGATTCCAGGGGAAGTTTACTGCAGAATGTAACACTTCTAAAGATATTCCTGGTGCAATAATAGGAATTGGTTTTGATATTTAAACAATGTTATTTTGTTTACTTGATGCTGCACTATGTGGAATAAAATAAATCATACTTTGCATTTCTTAGTGTTTAATGTAACTTCATTAAATGTGAAATACAGGCAAATCAACCTGGAATGAATAGAGCAAGACAAGGGGAGAAGGGAGAGTTGTATAATAAAGTATCCAAAAATGTAAAGCATCAAAAGTAAATGCTTGATTGGCAACTATAAAAGTATGCATTGAATGTTCAGTGGACAGTTTCAAATACTTGTGAACCTCCAAGGTACAAAACACAGCAAGCACATCTGCTTTCCATGTGTACAGTAATATTTAAACTTCATATCTTTGGTATGGTTCATTAAATATCAATCTACACTGACAACTGGATGATTTTGCTTTCAGGCATGATGATGAATGAATTTAATTTCTTTAGATTTAATTTTAGTTATGAAAAATGCCATCCAGTTTAATTGAAGCTATTAAAACAACTTACCTTTGCTTAAAATACCTTAATGATGTTTCATACATAGCATTGTAGGCAGCTGTTTTACAATGAAATAGAGAACATCATAATGTTTAAGAAGCATTTGAGCAGCTGGCTGTCTGAAGACTTGATTTCATGATACAGGCCATGTGGTTGATTAAAAGTGAATACCAGAATCCTGTAGGACCTCAAGATTTACATTATCCATGGAAACAATGCAAAAAAGGGTTATTTTGTTGGTAATTGGTAACAAAATATTGGGTGTAAATTACTTGTTTGAAGTCAGTTATTTCTTAGAACATTATATACACCCTGACCCTGCAAATTTAGCCTCTTTCATGGACATAACATGTGGCCATCCCACTGTGAGAACATTACTACTTGTGTACACAGTTAAGCCAGGAGTAAAAGGGAGTCCTAAGGCCACAATGTTTCCCTGCCCTTAAGGTACATGTTGGTCATCAGAAAAGCAAGTTTCCTGTTTTCATTTGAGGTTGATCTAACTGATATCCCTGGAAAAGGTTCACCAATAAATTGAACTTCACAAATTTTTAAACAATTGGAAGATTTTGAAAAGGGCTGTTGGAAATGTTGCATGAATACTACTTCCCTACCCTGAGAGTGTATAATGGGACAATGAGTGTTCTTTACTCTATCTAACCCACTGGCATACTGTGCAGCTGTCTCCTACCTTCTGTCTGTTCATTCCTGCTTTGTTTCTGTTTCAGCTCCTTTCACAGTAAATGTGGTAACTTATCTCCAACTTTTAATAACAGGAGGTGGAGGGTTAAGAACTTCTACTGAAAACTCCTCATGAAGGAAGCATGGCAAGGCAAAAGAAACTGAGCTTTGTTAGTGCTCCCTCCACCACTGACTCATTGCACTCCCCATCCACAGCCACACTGCAGTTCATTCGCCAGGTATCTGTTGCCTGTCACCAAGAACAAAATAGGAGCAATAATAGGCCACTCAGTCCTAGGAGCCTACACCACCATTCAAAATGATCATGGCCAATCTGTCCCAGGCCTCGAATCCTTTTCTTTACCAGTTCCTCAATTTCCCAAACTTTAAAAACAAAATTATCTACCTGTTCTTTGAATACCTCCCTCTGCACCTCATTTGTAAATGACTGTCCCCTAATTTTGTAACCACGTCTCCTTTCAAGACTCTCCCTCCAGTGGAAACATCTCAACATTCAGCTTGTCAATTCCACCCCCCCAAAGAATCTTGTATGCTTCAGTAAGATTATCTTTCATTCATCCAGTCTGAGGAATATCACTCTTTTGTTGTTCATGACAAGTCTACACCCACATGCTGGAAATGAGCCTCTTCTTGATGTCCAAATGGTAGGACATTCTTCCTTAAATAAGGGAACCAAAATGGCACACAATATTCTGGGTGCAATTCTAACATTTACTTCCACATTTTAAAAGTTCAGCCATTAAAAGGGCAATATGCCATTTCCCTCCCTAATTATTTGCATAAGAACACCTTGGTCCACTTGTACGCTATGCAGCTACAGTCTGTCCATTGAGATAATGGTGTACCTTTTTATTTCTCTGACAGAAATAAATGATCTTGCACTTCCCTACATATTAAATTCCATTTATCAAGTTTTTGCCCACTCAGCCTATATATATTACCCGTTGCAGAGTCCTAATATCCTCTTGGACCTATTTATGGATCAGGAAACTTGAGTTTAAAGGCAGAAAAGTCACAAGGTCCCAGGGGCCTGCCCTTCCCTCTACCCTATCCTCCACATCATTGATATAGGTAGTAAATAACTGAGAGCCAAGGACTCTTAAATGTGCTCTCTGTTTCACAGTACCAAGTTGACTTGGTTTGATTGCATTAAGCCTTTCTAAATGTCCAGATATACCTCCCATCTTGAGCAAGAGCACCACATTTATGGGTTTCCAATACACTGAAATCCTACTTGGAGTCAGTGAGTTTTGAAACTACTATTCCCTGTAGCTGCTTTGTTTAAAACCCTTGGGATGTGGGCCCCTGGGACCTTGTGACTTTTCTGCCTTTAGACTCATTAATTTTTCCAATACTTTGTCCATCATAATCAGAACTGCTGCGAGTTCTTCCCTCCTATTGAAACCAGTCCATCTGCTATCTTTGGGACACAAGATGCTACCTTGATTACACCTCCCACCCTGTCACCTGTAAGGACACCATTCCCAGTCCCTCTGTCTCAGCCATATCTGTTCTCAAGGAGGCCTTTCACTACAGGACATAAGAGATAACCCTCCTCCTTGAGAAAATGGGGCTCTCTTCCCACCCCCCCCCCACTGCTATTGATGGAATCCTCACCTACATCTTGATGTCCTACACTTCTGCTCTTACCCCTTCCACACCCCCCCCCCCCCCCCCCAGGCAGATCAGGGATACCACCCCACCAACCTACACATCCAGCATATCATTTTTCACAACTTCCACCAGCTACAACGTGATCCCACCACCGACCAAGTCTTCCCCTGCCCACCCCTTCCCACTTTCCACAGGGATCACTCTGACTCTCTGGTCTGCTCATCCCTCCCCAGGCACTCTCCTCTAACCACAGTCATGTAACACCTGCCCCTACACCTCCTCCCTCACCACCGTCCAGGGCTCTAGACAGCTCTTCCAGGCAAGGCAGTCTTGCATAGCATCTGGTGCTCCTGATGTGGCCTCCTCTACATCAGTGAGACTGAACATAGACTGGGCAACCACTTCACTGAGCACCTGCGCTCTGTCCACCATGGCTGTCTGGATCTCTCAGTTGCCAGCCATTTTAACTCTCCTCCCCATTCCCACACTGACACATCTGCCCTTGGCCTCCTCTACTGCCAAGGCTAAACACAAACTAGAGAAACACCACCTCATATTCTGCCTGGGTAGTCTACAACCTGGCAGTATGAACACTGAATTCTCCAACTTCAGGTAAACTGCTTCCCCCAACCCTTTTCTCTCTCCTGAGCTACCCAGCCCCAATCACGCTGACTCTTTCCCCTTCCCTGCTTCTGCTCATCACTCACACACTCCTCCCACTGGATCCCATCCCCCACTGTTCCCATCTGCCCTCCCCACCTCCCTCTCCTATCAGATACCACCATCTGCAGCCCTTTGTTGCCTCCACCTATCACCTCCCAGCTTCTGGCACTATTCCCTCTGTCCCCTCCACCCCCCCCCATCTGCCTATCACACCTCCTCACCTGGATCCACCCATCACCTGCCAGCTCTTGCTCCACCCCTTCTCTTCACCTTTTCATATTGACTATCTCCCCTCTATCTTTCAGTCCAGATGAGGGGTCTCAACCCAAAATGTTGACTGTCCATTTCCTTCCAGAGATGCTGCCTGACCCGTTGAGTTCCTCCACCTTTGTGTTATATTTGGGTATTTGTAGTGATCTCCAGTGTGAAGAATGATGCAAAGTATTGGTTTAAATTATCCATAGTTTCCCATTAATTCCCCAGTCACTCTCTCTGCAGATCCTAACCTCTTTATATATCCACCTGAAGCTCTTGCCGTTTCGATATTACTTGCTTTTCTTCCTCGTTGTTAGCTTTTCAGTCCTCAACTGCCGATTCCTGAGAAGTTTCCATCCTCTGGTCCACCATTAGCTTTTGGCACTTTGTATGCTTCAGTTTCTGATTTATTATTTTCTTTGACCTCTTAAGTTAACCGCAGATGGTTGATCTTTCTCATTGGGATATTTTGATTGGGATAAGTTTCTGCTGTGTGTGTTAAACTAACTGTTTAAATATCTGCCACTGCTCATCCACTGACCTTTCCTTTACCAAATTTCCCCACTATTCTTCCCTCATACCTTTGTAATTGTCCTTATTTAAGTTGAGGACTCTGGTTTTGGACCCAAGGTGTTCATCTCAAACCATATCTGGAATTCTACCATGTTGTGATCAATATTAGAACATAGCACAGCACAGGAAGAGGCCCTTCAGCCCACAATGTTGTGCTGAACCAATTACATTAGTAATAAAGTGCTCAACTAAACTAATCCCTTCATATGTCCATATCCTACCATTTCTGTCACATTAATTGCAATATCTAGGAGCTTCTTGAACATCCCCATCATACTTAAGATATTTTTATTAGTCACATGTGCATTGAAACACAGTGAAATGCACCTTTTTGCGTGGAGTGTTCTGGGGGCAGCCTGCAAGTGTCACCACGCTTCCAGCACCAACATAGCATGCCTACAACTTACTAACCCCTACATCTTCATAATGTGGAGGAAACCCATACAGACATGGGGAGAATGTACGAACTCCTTACAGACAGCGACCAGAATTGAACCTGGGTCACTGGCTCTGTAATAGCATCATGCTAACTGCTACACTACTGTGCTTGCCTCCACCACCACCCCAGGTAACACATTCCAGACACCACCCACTGTGTGTAAAACAATACTTTTACCTCCTGCCCCCTATTACCTTAAATGCATTCCCTCTGGTATTAGGGATTCAACCTTGGAAAAGATACCAACTGTCTATCTATGCCTCTCAATCCCATCTACTCTATCTATGCCTCCACCGCTCCAGAGAAGACAACCCAAGTTTGTCCAACCTTATAGCACATGCCTTCCAATCCAGGCAGCATCCTGGTAAACCTCTTCTGCACCCTCTCCAAAGCCTCAACATCCTTCCTATAACTGGTCGACCAAAACTGAATGCAATGCTCCAGATGTGGCCTAACTAAAGTTCTATAAAGCTGCAGCATAACTTCCTGACTCTTGAACTCTGCCTTGACTAACGAAGGCAAGCATGCCACATGCCTTCTTTACTGCCCTATTAACCTGTGTAGCCACTTTCAGGGTGCTATGAACTTGGACCCCAAGATCCCTCTATTCATCAGAACTGTTAAGGGTCTTGCCTTAACTGTATACTGTCTCTTTCATTTGATCTCTCAAGGTACAACACTTCACATTTGGCCGGGTTGAACTCATTCTGCCATTTCTCCACCCATATCTGCAACTGATCTACATCCCATTGTATCCTCTGCTAATCTTGTATGCTATCAACAACACCAATCTTCATATCATCTGCAAATTTATGAACCCACCCATGTACATTTTTATCCAGGTCATTTATATACATCACAAACAGCAGAGGCTCCCAGTATGGATCCCAGAGGAACACCACTAATTTTTTAAATTTAAATTTTTATTTACAGCATGGTAACAGGCCCTTCTGGCCCACTGAGTCTGCACCACCCATTTTAAACCCAAATTAACCTACCCGTACATCTTTGCAATGTGGGAGGAAACTTGAGCACCCAGAGGAAACCCGAGCACCCAGAGGAAACCCACACAGACACAGGAGAACGTACAAACTCCTTACAGACAGCAACGGGAATCGAACCCTGATCGCTGGCACTGTAATAGCGTCGCGCTAACCGCTATGCTACCGTGCTGCCCTAATCAGACCTCCAAGCTAGAGTAAGTCCCATCAACCACTACCCTGTCTTCTACAGGCAAACCAGTTCTGAATCTAAACAGCCAATTCACCGTGGATCCCATGCATCTTAATCTTCCGGGTGAGCTTCCCATGAGGGACCTTGTCAGATGCCTTACTAAAATCCATGTAGACAACATCCAAGCCCTACCTTCATCAATCACCCTTGTCAAAAAACAATCAAGTTAGTAAGGCACAACTTGCCCCACACAAAGCCATGCTGACTGTCCCTAATAAGGACATGGTTTTCCAAATGCTCAAATCTTATCCCCAAGAATCCTCTCCAGTAAATTTCCTACCACTGACATGAGACTCACTGGTCCAGTTAGGATTATCCCCATTTCCCTTCTTGGAACAACATTGCCAATCCTCCAGGACCTCACTTGTGGCTAGAGAGGACATGAAAATATTGGTCAAGGCCCCAGCAATCTCATCCTTTGCCTCTCTATAACCTGGGGTATACAGTATCCCATCAGGCCCTGGGGACTTATCCACCTTAATATTCTTTGACCCAACACTACCTCCTTTATCTCAAAAAGTCCTAGCATATTAGCACACTCCACACTGATCTCCCTATCCTCCACATCCTTCTCCTTGGTAAATACTGATGCAAAGTACTCATTAAGGACCTCAGGCACATCCTCCACTTCCAAGCACATGTTCCCTTCTTTATCCTTGAGTGGTCCTACCCTCTCCCTAGTTATCCTCTTACTCTTGATGCATGTATAGAATGCCTTGGGATTCTCTTTAATCCTATTTGCCAGGGACTTTTCATGGCCCTTCCTAATTTCCTTTCTGACTTCTTTATAATCCTCAAGTGCTGTTTGATCCTAGCTTCCTAAGCTTTACATAATTTTCTTTTTCTTCTTGACTAAATTCACCATGTCTCTTGACATTCAGGGTTCCCTTACCTTGCCATCCTTCATACTGGAACATACCTGTCCTGTACTCTGTGCAGTTGGTCTTTAAACACCCTCCACTTGTCAGATGTGGACTGGCCCAAAAACAGCTGTTCCCAATTAATTCTCCCTAGTTCCTGCCAAATGCTCTCATAATTTGCACTGTTCCAATTTAACACTCTTCCACAAGATCCATACTTATCCATCTATAGCGGTCTTAAAACTTAAGGAGTTGTAGTCACTGTTTCCCCAACTGTTCTCCTTCTGAAAGGAGAGTCACCTGGCCAGGCTCATTTCCCAACAGCAGGTCCAGTATGGCCCTTCTTCTCATTTGGCTATCTACATATTGATTTAAGAAACCCTCCTAGATGCACCTAACAAATTCTGCCATGTCTAAACCTCTTGCACTAAGGAGATGCCAGTTTATATTGGGGAAGTTGAAGTCCCCCATGACAACAACCCTTAGTTTTACACCTTTCCCTAATCTGCCTGCATATCTGTTCCTCAATGTCCCAGTGGGTATTTGGTTTGGGGGGGGGGGGGTGGATCTGTAGTATAATCCCAGTGTGATTGCACCTCTTATTTTTGAGTTCTACCCATATAGACTCAGTGGACACATCCTCCATTATATCCCCTCTGAGTTCAGCTGTGATATTGTCCCCGATTAGTAGTGCAACTCCTTCCCCCCCACCCCTCCCCCCACACAATCCCTTTTACCTCCCTCTTTTCTAAAAGATCAACCCCCTGGAACATTAAGCACCCATTCCTGTCCCTCTCTCAACCAAGTCTCTGTTATGGCCACAACATCATAGTTTCATGTACTGATCCATGCTCCAAGTTCAGCACCCTTACCCACAATATTCCTAGCATTCAAATACACACACTTCAAACTGTCCATCCCATCATGTCTATTACTTTGCTCCTGCCTTGTTTTACTGGTCCTGACATCCACCTTCCTCTCAATCCCTCCACTTACTGACCCAGTGCTTTGGTTCCCATCCCCCTGCCAAACTAGTTTAAACCCTCCTGAGTAGCACCAGCAAACCTCCTAGCCAGGATATTGGTTTCCCTCCAGTCGAGGTGCAACCCGTCCCCCTTGTACAGGTCACCCCTGCTCCAGAAGAGGTTACTATAATCAAAGAACCCAAAACCCTGCCCCCTGCACCAGTTCCTCAGCCACTCAGTCATCTGTTCTATCATCCTATGCCTGCCCTGACTAGCATGTCGCACCAGAAGTAATCCAGAGATTACTACTTTTGGGGTCCTGCTTTTCAGCCTCTTTCCTAACTCCTCACTGAGCAGGACCTCTTCTCCCTTTCTACCAATGTCATTGGTGCCAATGTGCACCACAACCTCTGGGTGCCCACCCTGCCCCTTGAGAATATCCTGCAGCCAATCTGAGACATCCTTGCCCTTAGCACCTGGGAGGCAACACACCATCCTAGTGTCTCTTTCACAGCCACAGAATCTCCTGTCTGTCCCCTTAACTATCAAGTCTCCTACCACTATTGCTCTACCTGACTTTACCCTTCCCTGCTGAGCCACAGAGCCACTGACCTGGATGTTGCACCCCGATAGGTCAACCCCCACCCCCAACAGCATGCAAATGGATATACTTGTTGCTGAGGGGTACAGCAACAGGGGAACCCTGCACTGACTGCTTACTCCCCTTACTTCTCCTGGTGGAGACCCATCTATCTGAAGCCTGTACCCTGGGTGTGACCACCTCAGTAAAATCTCATCTATGATGGTTTTCAGCTTCCCAGCTGGTCCTGAGTACATCCAGCTCCAGCTCCATTTCCATTTCCTTCACCTGGTCAGTCAGGAGCTGCAGCTGGGTGCACTTCCTGCAGATGTAGTTATCAGGGAGACCATGAGGTTCCCTGACATCCCACTGCCCTAACTGCCATCCTGAATCAAGGACTAAAGACTTACAGACAACAAAATAAACACCTTACCTGTGCCTTCTTACTGAAACCTTTTTTTAAAAAAAACTACCCACATTCTCCTCATCTAGCACCCAAGCCCCCATCACCCCTCTTACACTAAACCACTCCAACAATGGTCACTCCACTTAACCCTAGCTTCTTTTTATTGGCTGCTGCCAATTAGCTAATTAGCCATTTATTACTACCAATATGCACATGCGCCTCTTTAAGGGTCCTGCTCACTGAAAAAGTACACCAAGCACAGAGACTCACCTCTTTTGAAAACTCCCACCTCTCGTTCCAAGTTCTGGCTCCCACTCACTGAAAATGAAAAAATAAAATTCCTGAGGGATCCTTAAATGCAAGAGCCCTTATTAATACTACCTCATTACACATGACCAAATCTTAAATAGCCTGCTCCTGGGTAGCCTCTTCCAAGGTATCCTTGCCAATTTGATTGGTCTAATTAAAGGTATGATCAGGGAAAATAAGCATACAGGGTGTAGGAGATTACTTGAAAAGGAAATTAGAAGAACAAAAAGTGGTATTGAAATATCCTTGGTAAGATTAAGGAGAATCCCAAATCATTCTACAAGTATATTAGGAGCAAGAGAATAGCTAGGGAAAGAGTGGGTCCCCTTTAGAAACAAAAAGTATTGGTATTGGTTTATTATTGTCACTTTTACTGAGGTACAGTGAAAAACTTGTATTCATTACACAATTCATTACACAGTGTGTTGAGGTAGTACAGGGTAAAATAAATAATAGAATACAGAGTAAAGTGTCACAGCTACAGAGTAAGTGCAGTGCAGGTATAAGGTCATAACAAGGTAGATTGTGAGGTCAAGAGTCCATCTCATCGTATAAGGGAACCATTCAATAGTCTTATCACAGTGGGGTAGAAGCTGTCCTTAAGCCTGGTGGTACGTGCCCTCAGGGTCCTGTATCTTCTGCCTGATGGGAGAGGAGGGAAGAGAGAATGACCCGGGTGGGTGGGGGTCTTTGATTATACTGGCTGCTTCACCAAGGCAGCGAGAGGTATAGACAGAGTCCATGGAGGGGAGGCTGGTTTCTGTGATGTGCTGGGCTGTCTATCAAGCCAGGGGGTGTGGGCAAGGTCCTAAGTGAATACTTCTCATCTTTATTCACCAAGGAGAAGGACATGGAGGATAGTGAGTTCAGGGAGAGATATGTTGGTTTACCACATAGGTATTAAGAAGATGAGATCTCTCCCAGAATCCGTACCAGGTTGCTGAGGGAAACAAGGGAGGAGATTACTGGGGTCCTGAAGGAGATTTTTGCCTCTTTGTTAGCTCCGGGCAAGATACAAGAAGACTGGAGGATAGCTAATGTTGTGCCTTTATTTAAGGAGGACAGCAGGAAAAAGCTGGTGTCTTGCACCAGTGGTAGGGAAATTATTGGAGGAAATTCCAAGGGATAGGAATTATTTTTATCTGGAATGTCACAAACCAGCAACAAAAGAAACACACTGAGCATGATTCAGTGTTAAAAACTATTTTATTAATCACTACTTATGATAATACGTAAAATAAAAGTAAAAATGTTAGTATGTTAGAATTCAAGAATGTTAAACCTCGAACGTTAACCCCAAAACTAAACTCTTCGTGTGTGTGTGTGTGTGACAAAGTCCAAAACTCCCAGTTCCTGAATGGTTCTTAAAGTTCAGTTCCGCAAGCCATAAGGTGAAACATGAGCAAGGGCTTCTTCAACAACCACCGTTGTCTGAAGATAAGATGTAGATGTAGAGAAACATAGAGAGAGTACATACGAAATCCAAATGTTCCACGATGGAACCCAAACGACACTTCAGTGTTTACTCGGTAGTGACTTCCTCACCCCGAAAAGCATCCGAAACCGTGGTCGTCCACATACAAATACCTGTTTCCTTCTACAGGTCAGCAACAAAGTGAACTCCACCGGATTACTTCCAACTTCCATACATGGATTTCAGTGGCAAACACAGTTATTGTTTCTCATCCATCGATAGAGAAAACAAGCAGGCTGGTGTCTCTCTCCCTTCTCTCTCTCTCCTTCTTCTTCTTCTTCTTCAACAACGTCATTACGTCCTTTATCTTCTATTGACGTAAGCACGCCCCACACACACATACACACACACTCTCTATCTTAAAGGGACTTTCACTGAGTCCGTAACAGGAAAGACAAAGAGTCGGTGTGGCTTTGTGTGGGGGAAATCCTGTCTCGCTAACCAAGGAGGTTGGTGAGGGCAGGGCGGTAGGTGTTGTCTATATGGACTTCAGCAAGGCATTTGACAAGGTCCTTCATGAGAGCTGGTGCAGAAGGTTAAGGCTTATGGGATCCAAGGCAAGCTGGCTTGGTGATAGGAGGCACAGGGTAGTGGAGGAGATCTAAACTGAAAATAGAAAATGTTGGAAATACTCAGCAGGTCAGGCTGCATCTGTGGGAAGAGAAACAGAGCTAATATTTCAGGTCAAAGAACCTTTGTCAGGATTGAAGTGGTGGTAGGATGCCTTTCTAATTGGAAGTCTGACCAGTGGTGTGCTACAGGCAGGGATCGGTGCTGGGACATCTGCTGGATGTGATGTATATGAACGACTTGGATGTGAATATATGAAGAATAATTAAGTTTGCGGATGACATGAAATTTGGTGGTGTTGTGGATAGCAGGAAGGTTGTCTGTGGCCACGGCAGGATTTAGATCAGTTGGAAAGTTGGGCAGAGCAATGGCAGATGGAATTTAAACCTGACATGTGAGGTGAAGCATTTAGGGAAGTCATATAGGGTAGGACATGTACAGTAAGTATAGGGCACCAAGGAATGCTGGTGGATATGGAGACTGAGGCATCCAAGTCCATAGTTTCCTGAAAGTGATAATGCAATTGGATAGGGTGGTGAAGAAAGCATATGGCATGCTTGCCTTCATAGGTCGGGGATAGAATATAAGAGTTAGGATGTTACCTTGCAACTTTACAAAACTCCGGTTGGGCCGTATTGTGTACGGTTCTGATCCCACACTATAGGAAGAATGAGGTTGTATTTGGAAAGAGTGCAGAGGAGATTTAGCAGGAGGTTGCCTGGATTGGAGGACTTTAGTTATGGGGAGAGATTGGACAGGCTGGGCTTGTATTCCTTAGAGTTAAGGAGGCTGTGGGGTGACTTGAGAGAAGATTATGAGAGGCATAGATAGCCGTGATAGTCAAAATGTTTTTCCACTGGTAGGGGTATCAAACACAAGAGGGTACAGGTTTAATGTGAGAGTTTTAAAGGGGATCTCAGGCAAGTAATTTTTCACGGAGTGGTTAATATCTGCAATGTACTGCCACAGGAGATGGTTGAATCAGACACGATCGCTGTTGTTTAAGAGGCACTTAGAAAGGCACTTGAAAAGACAAGGCGTAGAAAGATACAGACCCAACATGGGCAAATGGGATTGGTGTAGATGGGCAGAAAGGTCAGCATGGATGTGATGGACCAAATGGCCCATTTCTGTACTGTACAACTATGACAATCAATACGCAGGTTAAAATCACCTATTATAATTGCATGCCCCTTCTTACATGCTTAATATTTCCCCACTTATGTTGTATCCTACTGTGTGGCATAGACCAATGTCAACCTTGTCGTCTTTCTCCTGCTATTCTTTATTTTGTCCAAAACCACATCACAATCCTCTGCACTGGTAGCTTCTTGACTGACAACACTTCCCTGTCTCCTTTTCCTTTTTGCCTATTCTTTTGGAACATCAGACTAACCTGGAATGTTGAGTCCCCACTCCTGGTCACCCTGCAACCATTATCCCCGAAATAGCTATTAAATCAAGCTCATTTTTATTTGAGCTGTCAGCAGTTCTACCTTGTTACTAATGACAGAATAGCAAGAACTTGGGAATACTGCTACCTACAGGATCCCCTCCGAGTCATGTACCACACTGACTTGCACATGAATTGTTGTTCTTTCGCTGTTGCCAGGTTCAAATCCTGACTCCCTACCTAACAGCACCAAGGAAGCACCTTCATCAGAAGGACTGCAGTAGTTCCACGAGCTCAGGGATCGGTAATCGATACCAGGGTTGCCAGTGAAAGCCCAAATCTCATAAATGAAGCAATTCTTTTTTTAAAAATAAAAGAAATGTGAAGGAACCAAGAATAAGCTTAAATGAATGTGTGGGAAATGGAGGGATATAGACCTTGTGTATGCAGAAGGGTTTAGTTTAGTTGGGCATTTGATTACTAATTTAATTAGTTCGGCACAACGTCGTGGGCTGAAGGACCTGTTCCTGTGCTGTACTGTTCTATGTTCTGAGCTAAGGTGAGATGTTACTCCCTCTCAAACCCCTAGAAATAGTGCAATCAGTTAGATTCAGTTAAGAGGTGGTCAGATGTGGGATCTGTTTACCCAAACTTTGCTGTTACTGAAGGTGTATTTGCACCCACAAATGCTACACAATGTACTTCAAAGGATCCTGTTAAAGTGGGGTGGTGCTAGCCTTGTTGAAGTGCAATGCAAATCTGTTCTTCCCTCGCCTTCTAGTAGGGAGCAACAACCTCTGGGACTAAATTAACTTGTTCCCAGGCTCTGTTATTTTGGCGTGGAGCTAGTAAGACAATTTTATTTCTAACTAAGTGAGTAATGAATGCATGCTTTGTAAATGCACACACATGATGAAAGCTGGAAGTTGAAATTTTGACAAAGATGAGAAATGCCTAATTTCTTAGGAAAGGTTAAGTTTAGCTTGAAAATGAAATACTAACTGGTTCTTTACAGGATTCAAACAAAATCCATAGGTTCAAAGCTTTCGTGCTCAGACTTCTAATGATTTTTTTTTGTGTCTGGTTGAAAGAATCTCTCTGGATGTTGTCACAGAGGATCTCAATGCACAATGTCCAGATGCCTCTGAAACGACTCCCACACAGTTTCAATGTAATTTATTAAAAGGTTATCAAAGACCATCACTGCCTATCTTTCTTGAAGAATATTTGGGTTTCTTTTGAACTTTAGATGTTTTTCTTTGTTTAAAATGCCATATTGCTTCCTGTAATCAAATTGCTACATTTCAAAATGCTTTAACTCTTGTATTGATTATTTTATGCTACATCTTCTCACAATGGTGGCATTATTCTTGATAGTAATTTAAATGAATTACAAATCGATAGAGGAAGATGTGGATTTTAATTGCCATTTGGATTTAAGATCATGTGGTGCATGAGAACCCCAGTGAATTAGCCAAAATTAGCGTACATTTTCAAACTTTTCTCAGCCCCTGCAGGTTCAACAAGTTTGATGATGAATACTGATACCTACCTTATATAAGACCAAGGCAGCGATTTACTGACAGTTTTGCAAGTGGTAATGTTGCAATTGCCCTGAGGTTTCTTTTACTAGTGATTTAATAAAAATAATGTCCATCAACAGTGGAACAGTGAGAAACATCACCCAGTTGCGGAACAGCACTGAGTACCACGCAGCAATGGATCACTGCCAAATATCACACAGTGATGGAAGAGAGCCAAGTATCACACTGTAATGGAACAATTCTGAATTATGCACTGCAAGAGAGCAGAGCAAAGTATCATACAATAATGGATCAGTGCCAAATATCATTCAGTAATGGAACAGTGCCAAGTATCTCAGCAAGAAAACAATGTTGACTTTTACCTAGTAATATCATCAAATGTGCTATAAAATGGCATCTGCTTATTGCTGCTGAGGTTCAGTTCTGCCAGCCACTTGGCTACAGACCCCACTGCAGCCTTGGTCCAAACCTATACAAGGCTAAATTCCGAAGGGGATGTCAGAATGCTTTTGATATTAAGGCAGAATTTGACCAAATGTGGCAGTAAGGTACCTGAGTAAAACTGACAATAATTGGGATTACGTGGCTGGGGTTATAAATAAAATCATGGAAGATGAGGCCAATCATCCTGACAAGGATATTGATTTGCTCAAGGCAGCTTCCTATACACACTCATTATTGGTTAACTCTAGAGGTACAGCCACTAACAATGGAAAAATGTTTAGTTTCTTTGGTTGAAAAATGATGTATGTATCACATTTTCTGCAAAATAACTATTCATTTCCCTTTTTTGGTTCTGATCTTTCTGCACTCCAACTCTTTCTCTGCAAGGATATAGCCATCAGCTCTGCCATGCTGGCCAGGGCTTAAAGATAAGCAAGCAGTTCCCCATGCTGGGTTTTTTTTCCGAGCAGTGGGCTGATGGTTGCATTCTTTCTATGATTATATTTTTTATTTTTTTGATCAGTTACTCCCACTTTGTTTCTCTTCAAGTGTCAGATTAGCACCCTTGTCGACTGCAACTTTTCACTTTATACATTAATGATCTGGATGAAGGAACTGACGGCATTGTGGCCAAGTTTGCAGATGATACCAAGATAGGTGGAGGAACAGGTAGTGTCACAGAGGCAGGGAGTCTGCAGAAGGACTTGGACAGGTTGGGAGAGTGGGCAAAGAAGTGACAGATAGAATAACGTGTAGGGAGTGTGGGGTTATGCACTTTGGTAGGAAGAATAAAAGCGTAGACTATTTTCTAAATGGGGAGAAAATTCAGAAATCAGATGCGCAAAGGGATTTGGGAGTCCTCGTTCAGGATTCCCTCACGGTTAACTTGCAGGTTGAGTTGATAGTAAAGAAGGCAAATGCAATGTTTACATTTATTTCAAGGGGACTAGAACATAAAAGCAAGGATGTAATGCTGAGGCTTTATAAGGCATGGGTCAGACCACATTTGGAAAATTGTGAGCAATTTTGAGCACCATATCTAAAGAAGGATGTGCTGGCCCTGGAGAGGGTCCAGAGGAGGTTCACAAGAATGATCCCAGGAATGGAAGGCTTAACATATGAGTAGTGTTTGATGTCTCTGGGCCTGTACTTGAGTTCAGAAGGATGAGGGAGATCTCATTGAAACCTACTGGATACTGAAAGGCCTGGATAGAGTGGACATGGAGAGGATGTTTCCATTAGTAGGGGAGTCTAGGACCAGAGGGCACAGCCTCAGAATAAAGGGACATTCCTTTAAAATGGAGATGAGGAGGAATTTCTTCAGCTAGAGGGTGGAGAATCTGTGGAATTCATTTCCACAGTCATTGGGTGTATTTAAGGCAGAGACTGTCAGGCTCTTGATTAGTAGAGGGGTTAAAGGTTACAGGGAGTAGGCGGGAGGCTGGGGTTAAAAAAATCAGCCATGATTGGATGGCATAGCAGACTTGATGGGCCAAATGGCCTAATTCTGCTACTATATGTTATGGTCTTATGGTCTTCTTTCAGCCAAGGGGAAAATCAAAGTGCCTGAAGGGAGTTCAAATGACCGGAACAATACAGTTTGTCACTAATGTTTTTTCATCTTCAATTCAGTTTTGGAAGCAGTGCAGACTTCATCGCTGATCCTGAGTTTCCACATGCAACATTCAGAACCCAGGGGCAGCTTCCAGCATCCTACCTTAGTGCCCAATGCTCTTTAATTCCACCACACTGGTGGAATTTTGGTAACTGTAGGATGACTCCTGCACATTTGGAAAGGGCTGATTGGTTGATAAATGGTGAGTCAGAAGCCCAAATAACATGGTTAATCCCAGCAGTCAGAAGTTTATGCATTCAGAACAGATTCAACTGGTGCTCGACTATGCAAGTTACAGTCATAAAGTCATCAAGCACAACCCAATTTTCAATTCAAGATAAGATAAGATAAGATCTCTTTATTAGTCATATGTACATCGAAACACAAAGTGAAATGCACGTTTTTTGCGTAGACTGTTCTGGGGGCAGCCCGCAAGTGTCGTCATGCTTCTGGCGCCCACATAGCATGCCCACAACTTCCTAACCCGTACGTCTTTGGAATGTGGGAGGAAACTGGAGCACCCAGAGCAAACCCGTGCAGTCATGGGGAGAACGTACAAACTCCTTACAGAAGCGGCGGGAATTGAACCCGGGTCGCTGGCGCCGTAATAGCGTCACGCTAACCGCTACACTACCGTGCCTGCCCCCACCCATCTTCCTCACTATCCACAGCACCACCAATTTCTGCGTCGTCCACAAACGTACTCATCATATTGAACCTGGACAGCTGGAGCCACGAGGCAGCTGTGGCACTGTATGGTGTGCAACAATTTTAATTCCTTCTTCATAAAATTTGCCTAATATTATGATGCTCCTGCTCAGCTGTAACTACCTTAATTTTCTCTAGTGTAACCAGTACTTTGAGTAGGGGGCCATCTCTTTGCTGCTTACGTGGTGGGAAAGTGCATCATTCACAAGCGGCTTCAAAGAATGGAAAGGGATTACTTAAGTGTACCGCTATCAAAAATTTAGCCAGCGCTAGAGCTGAGTTTGGGATTTTGTAGTTAGCCCCATGCTAAGGTGCCTCCTGTCCCATGTTCCCTGATTCGGATACCCCAGTCTTTGTTTCATAGAGATGGAATAGTTAATGGTATCAGCTATCTACATGTATCTGGAGAAATTCAAACATTGTTATTTTTGGATCCAGTACAAGAATGTTACTATGAGCCAGACTAGGAATGATAAAAAATCACCACCCAGTAAGGAAAAGACTGATGACAGCCAGTTTGTGTTGAAACCTTTGCTGATCTTTTGTCTAATCCCCAATTGCTGAAATCTTAAATCTACTAAAATATGTTTTACTTCAGTTTGAATGGTCTTAATTCCTGAGAAAAACCTTATTGGAAGATTTTACGTCTGCATAGTGAGGTTCAAAATTGTAACTTGCTATTCACAAGGTAGCAGAAAATGGCAGAGCAGCACGGTCACTTCCTGAGATTCTGACCTTGTCTTTGCTTTTTGTACGTAATACATGTATCTGTAGTTATCAGAAACATGTACAGCTTCTCTAGATATCAAGGCTCGTTTTTATCCCTTGCCTTGTAGGGGCAGCCACGGTAGTGTAGCGGTTTGCGTAACACTATTACAGTGGTAGTGACCCGGGTTCAATTCTGGCTGCTGGCTGTAAGGAGTTTGTACGTTCTCCCCGTGTCTGCGTGGGTTTCCTCCGGGTGCTCCGGTTTCCTCCCACATTCCAAAGACACACGGGTTAGGAGCTGTGGGCGTGCTATGTTGGTGCCGGAAGAGTGGCGACACTTATGGGCTGCCCCCCAGCACATTCTCAGTAAGCAAAAAGACACATTTCACTGTGTGTTTCAATGTACATGTGACTAATAAATAAATACTTTATCTTATCTTACATCTGTAGAAGTTCAAGAGAATCCTTGTGGACAAACGGAATCTTCTTGGACACCTAAGGAAGTGTATACATCAGCGTGGGGGGAGTAGGAGAAGTTGCAGGTGCCATGGATGCCCAGGAACTTGAAGCTGTCGACCATCTCTGCAGCAGCGCCATTGATGAGGACAGGCTTGTGTTCACTCCCCCGCCCAGATTCCTGAGGTCACCAACCAGCTCTTTTGTCTTGCTGACGTCAAGGACTAGGTTATTGTTCTGATACCATTAACACAAGGTTTGCCATCTCTTTCCTGTACTCCACTGTTGTTGTTCCTGCCTATAACAGTGGTGTTATCGGCAAACTTGAAGATTGCGTCAGCGTTGTACTTGGCCGTACAGTCTAGGTACACAGGGAGCAGAGCAGGGTCTGAGCACACAACCCTGGCGAGCATCAGTGTTGAGGGTCAGGATGGATGAAATCTGCGGGAGATGAGAAAAGAAGGGAAAAAGCTTGAGCCTGATTAGAACAGCCTCCTTGGAATTATTTCCTTACGAGGTATTCATAATTCATCACTGTTATCAATGATCTTTTGATTTGGCAATGGTCTCTACCAATAGTGTTAGATTCAGAGAGTCATGGACCAAAATTGTCCACCCCGTGTCTAATCCTCTTTCCTTTCTATACCTTCTCATGGACTTCATGGACAAGACATTTCCCTTCAAAGCAGACAGCTACCTGATGGAGATTTTGGTGCCATTGTGGCTGTTTGGTGGTCAACTCATTCCAAGCCTGATCTCCTTGTTACTTTTCCTGAGGTAAGTCCTTAGTTCTAGTCCCCTTACTAGGAAAGGATATCGCAGCATTGGAAGCAGTGCAAAGGAGATCCCCCAGACTAATTTCTGGGCTGGGAGGATTTCCATATCAACAGAAGCTCAACAGGGTTGGGTCTGTGTTCTTTGCAGTTTAGAAGAACGATGGGTCATTTTATTGAACCATCCTGAGGGGACGTGACAGGGTAAATGTTGAGATGCTTTCACTAATGGGAGAATCTCAAACAAGAGGAAATGGTTTCAACATAAGAAGCTGGTCTTTTAAAATGGAATGGTGAATCACTGCCCCAGAGAGTTGTGGAGGCGAACCCATTAGAAGTGTTTAAAGTGGAGATAGATAAATTTTTGAAAGATTGGCAACTGAAAACTATGGGGATAGATCAGCCATGATACTGAATGGTGAGGCAGGCTTGAGGGGCTGGTGGCCTACTCCTGCTCCTGTTTCTTCGTGTTATTTGTGCTCTTGGTCTTTTGTCTTTGTCATGTTTCATTTGACTTCCGCAGAACCTTGGCCCATGATAAAACCTGTCCGGGGAATGAAACTGGGCACCCACTTCTGTTTGATAAGAGTTATTGCCTTAACATCGGTGTAATCCTCAGTGTGGTTATCTTCCTGCTTAGACTGAAGGGTTTTCCAGAGAGGTTGTGGTTAGTAATTCTCCAGATTCTTCAGATGATGAAGAAAACTAGGAATGATAACAATTAAATTATTTCTGGTTAAAATGGAAATAAAAAGTGAAAATCATTTGGCAAAGTATGAATGGTATAATATTTTACAACTTAATGAGAAAGACCAGTATTGGGTTACTTATTCAGTGTAAGTAGTACTTTGTTGTGATGCGTACCTCACTGTGTGACAAGTCCTGCCTGGTCTTGTCCTCCAGTAACTCATTTGCTACTGGTGTTAGTTACAGTGGGACGTGCCTTGTGCAGGCGATGATCGTTGGAGCTTTCCATCAGAATTTCTGAAGGATTGCAACTTTTTTCAATATCTTCCTTGCAGCATTTAGGCCGCAAAGGCTTTGCTGCTACTTCAGGTGACAAGGAAGATGTGAATCAGAAGTGTTATTTCAACAATTTAAATGCATATCTGCTTTTCGTTTAATATAGTGGGAACTGGATATTTAACCCCTCCATGTCTTCTGAAGTCAGACAACATAAGTCAGGCAAGAAGGCAGCGTCCATCACTTAGGACCCTCACCACCCGGGACATGCTCTCAACGTTGCTACCATTGGGGAGGAGGTACAGGAGCCTGAAGACCCACACTCAATGATTCAGGAACAACTTCTTCCCCTCCGCCATCAGATTTCTGAACAGTCCATGAACCCATGAACACGGCCTTGTTATTCCTCTTTTGCACTATTTATTTATTTTTGTAACTTATGGCAATTTTCATGTCTTTAAGTCTTGCACTGTTCTGCTGCCACAAAACAACAAATTTCACGACATTTCTCAGTGATAATAAACCTGATTCTGATTTTTAACGCAGTAAGTGAAAACCAAAATAAAACCTGTAAGTGCTGGAAATCTAAAATAAAACCAGAAAATGCTGGAAATGCTCAGCAGGTCAGGATACACCTGTGGGAAGAGAAACAGAGTTAATGCTTTGGGTCAAATACCCATCTTAGAAGGAAGCAAAAGAAACTTGTTGAGCTGCAGGGTGGGGGATGTCTCTGATAGGGGTGACCACGGAGATAAGCTGCAAACATGGTTACCTGGTCAATGCCTGAATGGGAGCGGTCAGAGAAGTGACAATATAGACAAAAGGATGAAGAAATTACAAAATGCAGAGCAGGAAAATGTGTCTGGCAGCTCAGTCATCCCTCTGTGATATTGGCTCAGCTGTTTTCTCCCTCTTTTTTTCTCTCTGGTGGACGGCGTGCCCACAGCCAAGAAACAAATTTGACATTTTGAGCTGTGTTTGTTGAACCTTTCGTTATGTTTTAGCTGATTGACAGCGGGTTCCCTACCTCTTCCTACCCCGTGTTGTTACAATCAGGTTCCTTACCTCTTCCTTCGTTACATCCAAAGAGTTGGTCATTGACTTCAGGAAAGGGGGTGGTGTACATGCACCTGTCTACATCAATGGTGCTGAGGTCGAGAGGGTTGAGAGCTTCAAGTTCCTGGGTGTGAACACCACCAACAGCCTGTCCTGGTCAAATCACGTAGATGCCATGGCCATGAAAGCTCACCAACGCCTCTAATTCCTCAGGAGGCTAAAAAAATTTGGATTGTCCCCTTTGACTCTCACCAACTTTTACCGATGCACCACAGAGAGCATCCTATCTGGATGTATCATGGCTTGGTACAGCAACTGCTCTGCCCAGGACCACAAGAAGCTGCAGAGCAAAATGTCACATTTGTTTCTTGGCTGTGGGTACGCCGTCCACTCCCAGAGAGAAAAAAAGAGGGAGAAAACAGCTGAGCCAATATCACAGAGGGATGACTGAGCTGCCAGACACATTTTCCTGCTCTGCATTTTGTAATTTCTTCATCCTTTTGTCTATATTGTCACTTCTCTGACCGCTCCCATTCAGGCATTGACCAGGTAACCATGTTTGCAGCTTATCTCCGTGGTCACCCCTATCAGAGACATCCCCCACCCTGCAGCTCAACAAGTTTCTTTTGAGGACACAGCCCAGCGTATCACGGACACCAGCCTCCCCTCCTTGGACTCTGTCTTTACCTCTCGTTGTCTCGGTGTAGCAGCCAGCATAATCAAAGACCCCACCCATCCGGGACATTCTCTCTTCTCTCCTCTTCCATCGGGTAGAAGATACAGGTGCCTGAGGGCACGTACCACCAGACTTAAGGACAGCTTCTATTGAACGGTTCCCTTATACAATGAGATGGACTATGACCTCATAATCTACCTCGTTGTGACCTTGCACCTTATTGCACTGCACTTTCTCTGTAGCTGTGACACTTTATTCCGTACTGTTACTGTTTTTACCTGTACTACATCAATGCACTCTGTACTACCTCAATGTAACTGCACTGTGTAATGAATTAACCTGTACGATTGGTTTGTAAGACAAGCTTTTCACTGTACCTCGGTACAAGTGACAATAATAAACCAATACCAATATCAATATCTTACAGAGGGATCCATCTGGTGATCAGGAAACTGAGGTGAGGCTGTGCCCGTGGGTTGTGTCAGGTGGATGTTGCTCTGGCTGTGCTCTTTACGCAGCCTGGATAATATTCAGCTCCGTTACGCAGTGTAAAAGATATTTAAAATAATATAAATACTTGACTAAGGTCAAATTAACTCAGGCTTCCCTGCCCCCATTGCTCACAGCTGTTCTCCATTGATATAAGAATTACTTCCCTCACCATGTCCAAGTTGGTGAAGGATTTTCATCTGGGAGAGGAAACCTTTGCAACTTTCTGCTTTTGGGTTACAGCATGGCAGGTACGGTAGTGTAGCGGTTAGCGTAACACTTTACAGCGCCAGAGAACCAGGGTCAATTCTGGCCACTGTCTGTAAGGAGTTTGTGCGTTCTCCCCGTGTCTGCGTGGGTTTCCTCCGGGTGCTCCGGTTTCCTCCCACATTCCAAAGACGTACAGGTTAGGAAGTTGTGGGCATGCTATGTTGGCGCCGGAAGCGTGGCGACACTTGCGGGCTGCCCCCAGAATACTCTATGCAAAAGATGTATTTCACTGTGTGTTTCGATGTACATGTGACTAATAAAGATCTTATCATACGGGGTATTGAGTACAAGAGTTAGGACGTCATGTTGCAGCTAATTAAAACTTTGATTAGGCAACATTTGGAGTATTGTGTTTGGTTCTGGTTGCCCCATTACAGGAAGGATGTGAAGGCTTTGGAGAGGGGGCAGAAGAGGTTCACCTGGATGTTGTCTGGATTAGAGAGTATTAACGATAAGGAGAGGTTGAACAAACTTGGGTTGTTTTCTCTGGAGCGTTGGAGGCTGAGGGGCGACCTGATAGAAGTTTAAAATTATGAGTGGCATAGATAGGATGGAGAGTCAGATTCTTTTTCCCAGGTGGAAATGTCAGATACTGGAGGGGATAGCTTTAAGGTGAGAGGGGGAAAGTTTAAAGGAGACATGCGGAGCAGGTTTTTTTGCACAGAGACTGGTGGGTGCATGAAATGGGCTGACAGGGGTGGTGGTGGAAACAAATATGACAGTGCCCTTTAGGAGGCTTTTAGATAGGCACGTGAACATGCAGGGATGGAACGTGTGAAGGCAGAAGGGATTCGTTTAATTCGGCATCATGCTCGGCACAGACATTGTGGGCCGAAGGGTGTGTTCTGTGTTCTAAATCCACGAGGAGTCTGGAAGCCAGAATCAGGTTTATTATCACTGATTTATGTGACGTGAAATTTGTTGTTTTTGCGGCAACAGTACAGTGCAAAGGCATAAAATTACTATAAGTTGTAAAAATAAATAAATAGTGCAAAAAAAAAGGAATAACGAGGTAGTGTTCATGGGTCCAACCCCAGTGCAGCCAGATGCTGGTCGCTGCTGATGGCATCTTTGTATGGGTGCCTATGCAAGTCGCAAAGTTGCTGACTGTTGCTTCATCTCCATATCCTTCCTAATTCCCTCCATTGTGATTTTTCTGATTGACTGTTAGCTCCTTACTTGTTGCTTGTTCATGTTTTCAAATACATTGTAGTCCATAATGTTTAATTGCCAAACTTATTGTGTCTGCAATCACTTTTCTCTTAAACCTCTTACAGCTGTTTCTGTGGTTCAGAATACCCAGTCATGAGCAGAACTTGTGTCTAGAAACATTAATTACTTAATACTTATACTCCTCAGAGGTTTCCTGAGGTGGCCAAATTGAATCCAACTCTGCCCTTTTGATGTTACCACCCAGTGTCTGGAATGTTTTCCATCACCCCAACACACAATGTGTAGCCACAATAATGGTGCGAGGGTCATTTCACCGAGTCTCTGGGTGGTGAATTTTTCCTCTAAATCTACATAATTCTGCATCTAACTATGGTAATAAAAATAATAGGCTATTATTGGCTACAGACAGTTTGGAAGCATCTCCTCATAAAACAAGTTATAATATTTAAGCACACAAATCCCAGATAGAGAGTTAACAGGCTGCATTGGCAGTAACATCTTGCACAGCACAGAGGCAGCGGTGTGAACAAGATAGGTGGGGCAGGACACCACATCAGCTCAGCAGCTCCTCTCCTCCACAAGCGGAGGGAACGAACCTTTCCTGGCGGGGAGGAAAGCAGCAAACACCCTGCATAAAGCTCTCGGGATGTTTAGTCACGGGAGGGATATCCACACGTTACACAGAGACTTCAGTCAGAAAGTGGAGGACCGGAGTGGCAGGCATGTCAATAGCACCATCCCACCAGAAAACTGACCACAGTCCTTCCCTGAGTGGCAGCTCTCCCTATTTTAACAAGCATTTGTGACGTTTTCCTGACAGCAGCACGGAAGTATGTCCAGTGGGGTGAACCGTATCCAGTCCTGTGTCTGCCCCCACCCCCCCCCCCCCAGTCTTGATAACAGACATCAGGTGTGGATTAAGGTGAGAGTGATACAGGAGGAAGCCCATTCCTGCCTTTCAATCAGCCCTGCTCATTGGACTCATCTGATTTAGTATCTTAGACCTTGTAGCTGGGGGATCATTGATGAGTCCACACTAGACAGTCTGACACAGAGGCAGCTCCAGGCGTGTCTGCTGACTTACCTCCATTGAAGTATTTTGTGCAGTTTATTTTGTACAGTGGTGTCGATCTTGGGAGCACACAGACTGATGGTCAGCTGACCAGGGTTGCTCACATTTAAACAGAACTCCAGAACACTGCGTGAACTGAAGGAAGACACAGAGACTGGAATCTGGAGCAAGAAACTGCAGAGAGTTGTGGCCATAGTTCAGCACATCATGGAAACCAGCCTCCCCTCCATGGACTCTGTCTACACTTCTCGCTGCCTCGGTAAAGCAGCCAGCATAATCAAAGACCCCACCCACACAGGACATTCTCTCTTCTCCCCCCTCCCATTGGGCAGGAGATACAAAAGCCTGAAAGCACGTACCACCAGGCTCAAGGACAGCTTCTATTCTGCTGGTATAAGACTATTGAACGGTCCCCTATTACGACAAGATGGACTCTTGACCTCACAATCTACCTCGTTATGGCCTTGCACCTTATTGTCTTCCTGCACTGCTCTGTAACTGTAACACTTTATTCTGCACTCTGTCGTTGTTTTCCCTTGTACTACCTCAATGTTCTGTTGTAGTGAAATAATCTGTCTGGATGGCATGCCAAACAAAATTTTTCACTGTACCTCAGTACATGTGACAATAATAAACCAATTTACCAATTTACCAAACAATCTGCTGGAGGAACTCAGCGAGTCGAGCGGCACCTGTGGGAGGAGAGGAATTGTCGACATTTTGGGTCGAAACCCACTCGACTGAACCAGTTACTTTAATTATCTTCACGAGAAGTGGATGAAAGGAGAATCAAGCTCAGTGAGATGATTTTTTCTGGGAGAAAAGGTTTTTAGAGAAACAACAAGGTTCAAGTGCAGAAAATGATTGATTTATCTTTCAGTAAAAAGATTTATGTACTGATGAGAACTCCCCATCAACACTTTGTAATTTATCTGTTCAGATGGAATATCAGCACCTCCCACTCTCGAAAATCAAACCCTGCAACTGAACCTCAGCTGGTAGCACCCTTAACTCAGAAGGCTGACGGTTCAAGTCCCACTCGAGACTTAAGCAGAGAATCCAGGTGCAGTACTGAGGGAGAGCTGCACTCTCAGTGATGCCAACTCTCAGGTGAGATATTAAAGGATGTTCAGTCCTCTCAGGTGGATGTGGAAGATTTCTGGCACCATCTGAAAGGGAGGTTTCCCCAGGGCCCTGGACAATATTTGCACCCTGGGATCGTGACTGAAAACAGGTTATCTCAATGTTATTCCATTATTTGTGAGATTTGGGCGTGCGGTGTCACCTGATGCAATTCCTTTATTACAACAGTGATTAGGGTTGGCTGAAAGGTGCTTAGGGTTGTTTTATGGTTATGAAGCAACCCATACGAATACAAGTTCTTTCCTCGTGGTTGGAACAGGCCAGCATTAAGTCGCAGACACTGAGGAAGCTGCTGCTTTTGTTGAGTGGTGTTGTGGGATATTCCATTCCAACCTTCCATGTCAGGGCCTGATCAGTGAAGTATTACCTCGGTACAGAAATTCTTCATATACTGACCTTGAGTGAGATTATTCACTCTGCACTTGTTGAGTTGGTTCGAGAAGATATTTGCACTTTGTTGGATATTACATTAGGGCCTACGTAAGAAGGGATTGAGTCAGTGTGGGAGGACCCTGCTATGAAGCAGGACACTGGCTCCTACAAAGCAATGGCAGAAGTCCAGTCTCCCCCTCACCAACACCCTGCAACTTCTCTCTCAACGGCCTATCAGCTCCACCTTGTTGATGCTTCTGCTACTCACCCACATGAGGGGTACCTTCCTGCAGCCAATCACCCTACCAGCACCTTTGTGTTGTAGAAGGAAACTGAAGAACCTGCCAAGTATCTGGGGTGGGGGGGGGGTGGGGGTGTCACAGGGAGAGCGTGCAAACTCTGCACAGGGAGGAGCCGAGGTGAGGATTGAACCCATTTTCCGGAGCTGAGGGGCAGCAGCTCTCTGTGCACGGACACAGACAGCAGTGTAGTGGAGCTAACCGGCCTATTTCTGTGCGTGAATTCCATGAAACATTTGATTTCTGTGTAGGTGGTCTGTAGTGTTCCATTGCTGAGGTAGGGTTAGGGTTGTGCAGATGGGTTCAAGGACCTGATGGTTGCAGGAAAGTAGCTGTTCCTAGTTGTAACCAGTTCCCAAAGTTGTCTGCAGATAGATGTTGGTGGGTAAGGGACTGAATATTCCACTGATTTATCTCAATGAGATTAATTTTGTGCTGAAGACTTTCTCTTTCCTTCAGGCTTTGTGCACTGGAACTTTGACATCTACTTTTCATTTAGATTTTGCTAGTGTTTAAAGGGTTTTGTAGTCACTACACCACACACACGTGTGGCAATGGAATTGTTCTGACCCATCTTGGATAGACCATGGGGACTGCTGCAGTGCAGTGGGGAGAGACCTCCTCACAGTTATCAGCTTCTTCCCAATGGAAGGTGTGAAGGGCACTATTCAAAATGAAAGAAAGATGTTTTGACTCCTCCTGTCAGCAGTAAAGCATTAACCATACTGATGCCTGCTCTTTGGGATTCACTAAACACAGTCCCTTACCCACCAACGTCTATTTGCAGGCAATTCTGGGAGCTGCTTTTGGTTACAATTAGGAACAGCTACTTTCCTACAACCATTAGGTTCTTGAACTGACCTGCACAACCTTAACCCTACCTCAGCAATGGAACACTACAGACCACCTCCTGCACTACAATGGACTTGTCTTTGATTCTCTTTTTTTCCACTAAGGTCTTGTTTTTGCAGAGTTGTTCTCACTGGATGGTATAATTTATGTGTAACTTATATTCTGTGTGCTGTCTGTACCTACGTGCCTGTGATGCTGCTGCAAGCAAGTTTTTCATTGTACCTGTACCTCACTGTACTTGTGCACATGACTATAAACTCGACTTGACTTGACTAATGAACCTCGTCATTATCCCAGGCTCAATCCTTCCAGGAAAAATTGCCTCCTCTTTGTTCCAGCAGGTGGCAATATAACTTAATCTATTGCCTTGAAGTATTTACATAAGTGTCAATAAATAGAGGCAATTTTAGGGATTTGACTTCAATAGCAGAATATAGATTCAAGCAGCTACAAGGTTGTATAAAAGCTGCAAAAATAAAATACCGCAGGGGTACTGATTGCATCAAGAAGTAATGAGTGAAGAAAGCTGATTGTAAAGCTGAGATTAATTTAATGAAAAATGCCTTGACTACAGAATTAATTTAGCAAAATCCGGAAGAAAAATTGAGAAGTGGCGGGAGGGAGGGGGAGATGTGGGGGGAGCGAGGGGGGTGATGTGGGGGACTTATGAAAGCTGAGCACAAAGATGGAACTCTGGTAATGTAATTTGTATCTGCAAATGGCCACCCCACCCCCACCAATGGTCCCCATCTCCCCCAACATTCAGAGACTTTTTCCCAGAGCAAAAATGGCTAACACGAGGGGCATAATTTTAAGGTGATTGGAGGAAGGTATAAGGGGGATATCAGAGGTAGGTTTTTTACACAGAGAGTGCTGGGTGCATGGAATGCATGGCCGGCAGAGGTGGTGGGGGCAGATACATTAGGGACATTTAAGAGACTCTTAGACAGCCACATGAATGACAGAGAAATGGAGGGCTATGTGGGAGGGAAAGGTTAGATAGATCTTAGAGCAGGGTAAAATGTTGGCACAACATGGGTGGGACGAAGGTCCTGTACTGCGCTGTAATGTTTTATGTTCTATTTTCTATGTTCACCCCTCCTTCAGGAAGGAATCCTATTTCTCCGAAGGAAAGAATGTGGGTGTCTGAAAATCCTCCCTCGCCCTTGGTTCAGAGCCGCAGACAGATTTCCCACACTAAGTCTCTTGTGGTTTGTCCATGAAACCATCACTTCTTGACCACATTATGGGCTGTTGGGCAATGTGGGCCTGTGACTGACGTATTGGTATTCGTATTGGTTTATTATCGTCACTTGTGGTGACAGTGAAAAACTTCTTTTGCGTACCCATCGTACAGGTCAATTCATTACACAGTGCAGTTACATTGAGTTAGTACAGAGTGCATTGATGAAGTACAGGTAAAAACAATAACAGTACAGAGTAAAGTATCACAGCTACAGAGAAAGTGCTGTGCAATAAGGTGCAAGGTCACAACAAGGTAGTTTGTGAGGTCATAGTCCATCTCATCGTATAAGGGAACCATTCAATAGTCTTAACACAGTGGGGTAGAAGCTGTCCTTAAGTCTGGTGGTACATGCCCTCAGGCTCCTGTATCTTCTGCCTGATGGGAGAGGAGAGAAGAGAGAATGACCCGGGTGGGTGGGGTCTTTGATTATGCTGGCTGCTTCACCAAGACAGCGAGAGGTAAAGACAGAGTCCAAGGAGGAGAGGCTGGTGTCTGTGATGCGCTGGGCTGTGTCCACAACTCTCTGCAGCTTCTTGCAGTCCTGGGCAGAGCAATTGCCATACCAAGCCGTGATGCATCCAGATTGGATGCTTTCTATGGTGCATCGGTAAAAGTTGGTGAGAGTCAAAGGGGACAAACCGAATTTCTCCAGCCTCCTGAGGAAGTAGAGGCGCTGGTGAGCTTTCTTGGCCGTGGCATCTACGTGATTTGACCAGGACAGGCTGTTGGTGATGTTCACTCCCAGGAACTTGAAGCTCTCGACCCTCTCGACCTCAGCACCATTGATGTAGACAGGTGCATGTACACCGCCCCCTTTCCTGAAGTCAATGACCAGCTCTTTTGTTTTGTTGACATTGAGGGAAAGGTTGTTGTGATGTACGCACGTCTGAGAAACATTTCAGTTAAATTTGCTCTTTCTGGACGACATTGGGGTAAACAATTGACGAATGAAAGCAAGAAACAATTTGTAAGATCTATTCCCCCCCCCCCCACACACAACTAGACTGATGATTTTCTGCGATATGATCCAATGGCTGGCATTGCACCATTTCTCTCTGGGCCCCATCATCGTCAACCCTGCCTTGCCTTGCAGTTCCAACAGCGGCCACTGGATGGTGATCAAGAGCAGAAACTCCTGCTAATATCCCTTCTCCCGGTGATATTTGAGAGTGAAGGCACATTGCACAGCTGCTTCTGGGCAGATTTCCCCTTTCGGATGCAAATTTCACTCAAAGTTGTGCTAATTTGGAAAACAAATGTAATGATTTAAGTTCCCTGTAAGCCCAATTAGCAATACCAGGAAGGTAAAGTTGTCTAAACACTATGTGTAATTCTGTTTAAAAACTGGCATTAAATATCCCCTGATGTATCTTAGAATGTGATGTCTTGTTAACAAAGCTGAAAATGACGCTAAAGAAATAATCCCAAAACATGAAAAATCCTGATGAGGTTGTGCATGCTTCCACCTGCAAGCAACCTGATTTAAATAACTGAAAATAAATTTAAAATCAATACAGAATCACTTATCAGTTTTAAAGGTGTGCGACCATCATTCTTACTTTAATGTTTAAAGCTTTTAAAACATGTTCATTAATTCTCTTGGACCTTAATAAAAACCCACTCAGAGCTGATGAGTGACCCAGTTTACTGAGCCAGCCCTGGTCATTAAATTCATCAGGGGGCTGAGGTCTGTCTTCCAGCAGGACTGAATTTCAAGGCGAAGATCGGGGAATCTGATTTGCACTCAGTGTAACCGTGCAAACCGGCAGAATCTCCACACCTACAAAGTGTGACCTGGTCCAGGTGTCACTGATCGGAGGGAGATCTGTTTACTGAGCTCAGGGATGGAAACTGACTTTCCTGCTCCTATCAAACACCGGATTAATCGAATTTAGAACAATTCAATGCTGATGCCTGTTTTAAGATATTTAGACTTAGATATTTTGATATTTATTTATTAGTCACATGTACATCGAAACAGACGGTGAAATGCATCTTTTTGAGTTACTGAGAATGTGCTGGGGCAGCCCGCAATTTTCGCCACTCTTCCTGCGCCAACATAGCATGCCCACAACTTCCTAACTGGTACGTCTTTGGAATGTGGGAGGAAACCGGAGCACCTGGAGGAGACCCACGCAGACACGGGGAGAATGTACAAACTCCTTACAGACAGCGGTGGGAATTGAACCCGGGTCGCTGGCGCTGTAATAGTGTCACGCTAACCGCTACACTACCGTGCCACCCCTAAAAGCGCAAACATGGTCCCCACTACCACAAATGCTGCAGTTGAGTATCCCACATTTGGGGACATCGCAGGTGTCAGCACACCCGGAGTGCAATGGGAGAGCCTTGTCCCGGGAGATTGGCAGCACTGATCACTGCTGGGTAAGTAAGTAGAAGTTGGAATAGGTCCCCACCGCCATTCAATAAGATCATGGTTAACCCTGCACCTGCGCCACATTCCCACCAGTTCCCCACTGCCTCTGATCCCCTTCGTAAACACCTACCGATCTCAGCCTTGACTATAGCCATGGACCCATCATCACAGCTGTCCAAGGTAGGGGGTTCCAAAGTAGTGGAGAATTTCTCCTCACCTCGATCCTAAATGGCCATCCTCTCATTCTGACACAGAAAACAAGCTCTCACCTTCCACTCAGTCAGACCCTGTCAGAATCATGTATGTTTCAATGTGACCACCTCATTCTCCACTGGAACTGCCCCATCTCCATCCCCACACCTCTTCTCCCATTTTTAAAAAATTAAAATTTTTTTTTTTATTTACAGCATGGTAACAGGCCCTTCTGGCCCAATGAGTCTGCACCGCCCATTTTTTAAACCCAAATTAACCTACCCGTAGGTCTTTGGAATGTTGGAGGAAACCGGAGCTCCCAGAGGAAACCCACGCAGACACGGGAGAATGTACAAACTCCTTTCAGACAGCGACGGGAATCGAACCCCGATCGCTGGCGCTGTAATAGCGTTGCGCTAACCGCTACGCTACCATGCTGCCCTTACCTTGTACTCTGGTCCACGTTCAACAATGTCTTGTTGTTTGTACCTGCTTGTTAATCCCCGTGTTTCATGAATCAGTACATCAATATTTCTCGGCAATTCTGTTTACTAGTTCCTTACCTGTTAAAAATATTCTTCCTGTAAGCATGCTTAACTTTACATTTCCCCACATTATGCTTCACTTGCTGTGCTCTTGCCCGCTCCCTGAATCTGTCCGTATCCTTTTGCAGATTCTTCTTGTCATTTCCTCAGTTCACTTCCACACCCAGTTTTGCATTGTCAGAAAACGTGGTTGTGTTAACTCTGTCCTTCCATCCATGTCATTGCTATACATTTTAATCTGATGGAAGCTCAGGACTAATCTTTGTCGCGTTCCGATAACTTGCATCCTGTCAACCTGGGATTAAAAGTTGTTGATTCTGACCCTATTTTCTATCCTTTGACCAATTCCATGGTTGCACTAATACATTGTAACTGCCCAGACTTTATTAAATGTAACAAGTATCTCTTCTATTGCATCTTATCAAATACCTTGTGAAAAGACAGGTATACTACGTCTACTGGCTCCCCTTTATCCACCCTGCTGTTAATGCTTCAAAATGAGACAATTGTCAGATATGATTTTCTTTTTATAAAACTATATCGACTCTACCTAATCATATCATAAATTTTAATTGCTCTATTAGCATGTATTTAGTAATTGATTCCAGCATAATCTCAACCAGTGATGTTAGATTAACTGATCTACATTTCCCTATTTTCCCCCTCTGATCCATCTTGAAATGGTTGGTGCATCTTCTTATCTGCTAGGACGGTTCCAAGATTTTGGAAATCGTCATTAATGTTGTCACTTCCTCTGCAGCCATCTCTTATTGACGCCTGAGATACGAGCTAATAAGTCTATGGGATCTGCAGCTTTCAGTATCCTTAATCTCTCCAGTACTTATTACTATGGATTATTTTAAGACGCCTGTGGTCATTAATCTGTTTCTGCTGCAGTCACAATCATCCAGCCACCTCCACCTCTCCCTGATTGATGGGAGGAACCTGGATGATTCATTCTCCCTCTATACCCAACGGTGCATTTCACAGTCTCTTTCGCTTGAATCCTTTGGGCACTCAGCACTATCGGTAGGGCCGGCATTTTGTACCCATCACCGGTTGTCCTCGGGCTGAGTAGCTCGCTAGGCCAGTTCAGTTGAAAATCAACTGCAAACCTATGGGCCTGAATTTATTTCCCAAAGGACATGGGTGAACCAGGATGGGTTTTATGACAGTCCGTCAATGTTATGGTCATTACTGCTGATATAAGATTTTAACTCCCAGGTTGATTTACTTAGCTAAATCTAGGTTCCTTGTCTTCTGTGCTGGAACTTGAGCTCACATCTCCGGATAATTAATTCAGACCACTGGATATGTTGGTAATATAACCACTGTGCTACTGTACCCTAGACAGAGTAGCAGAAGGAATAGCACAAGGCACACTTTTGTAGTCCCTGCTGTTCATTAAAATTGACACAGTAGCTTTGCATTAACCTACCACCAAACACAAGCTCTTTGTTACATCTACAGTTGCAAATGACTAATTTGAAAGCTTTAATAAGTATGGGTAAGGTTTATGAGACTAACACCTGGAGACAGTGTACTGTGTCATAAGGAAAAGCTGGATTGACCAGGCCCGACTCTATGAAGTTTGGATGTGTGAGAGGGGAGCTGAGTGGTTGTGGAGAGGATGTCTCCTCTTGTGGGAAAATCTAGAACTAATGCTCACTGTTTAAAAATAAGGGTTGCCTGTGTAAGACAGATGACTTGAAATTTTTGGTCGCAGAGGGTTGGGAGTCTGTCGAACTCTCTTCCTCAAAGAGCAGTGGAAGCAGAAGCTTTGAATATTTTCAAGACAGGAGCAGGTCAATACTTGATGGGCAAGAGGTGAAAGGTTACCAGGAGATTCCGGGAATGCAGAGGTGTGACTACAAAGAGATCACCCAGGATCTTATTAAAGGGCAGATCAAGTGCAAGGGGTCAACCGGCTCCTATTTTGTATGTTTGCAAGCATGTAAAATGCTCTGATGTCCAACTTAAACCTTGGTCCAAACTAGATGCAGGTAATTTGTATTGGATTTTATCTTTGGTACTCAGATAGTGAATGAATAGAAAAATAGGAGAGAGACAGCCATTCTGCATCTGCTTTGAGAAGGAATTTAACTTGTGGGGGCTGTAATTATTCCTGTGGATCTCAGGCTTGCTGAAGCAGAGCCATGAAATTGCCAGATACACATGGCTCGTTATGTTCTACATTGATGGATGATAGGACAGCAGAAAGCATAAAACATTATTACCCCTCACAATTAATAAAACATTGCAATGGTTTTACTGCAGGGATGTTATCGCAGTTATGATTTAATCAATAACAACTTAAGAAGATTCACGGTCTGAGTTCACACTACCTGCCAAGTGTCTGAGAACACCTGTATCGGGGTAATGTGACTCAAATCTGGCAGATGTGCGTTCCATTGCCAGCTGCAACTTGACGTGGATTGTCCTGAGCTGCCTGACATGCAAACATCTGTGCTTGGACCTTTTTCAAGTTGAAAAAAAGTATTGGCAGGAGCGAAGCTGCTTGTCTCATTAGATTAAATTGAGTTAAAAATAAGTTCCTTTAACAAAAACTGAGGCTGTGCATTGGGGAGCAGAGAGTTGTTTTCACAATAGCCTGAAATTTCATTTCACTCGTACACAGCCCAGTTTGTGTGAGATTACCCACTGATAGTTGGTCTCACAACACTTGATTTGAGCTGCTCAGGAGTTAGAAGGTTGATGGAATCCGACATTCCTTACCTGTGTCTGTTGTGTGATTTCAAGTGTAGTTCATTTACCAAGTGAGAGGTGACAGACGTCAAGCCATAGAAGTGAATTATTATAAGACCTTGCCCCAAACATTTGGAACAGTACATTGATTTATGTCTTTGCACACTTTGCTTGCAAGTGCAACAACCTCCATTTACGTAGCAACTTCAACATAGCAAGATGCCCATGGGAGGGTTATTGAGGTTGATGCTGAGTCACATGACATGAAAGCTTGGTCAAAAAGGTAGCCTGAGGCAGAAAGAGAGGTCAGGAGGCAGAGAGCTTCAGGAGGGACATCCCAGAGCTCAAGGCCTTTGTAGCTAAAGGAATGGCCAGATGCCTTTGTGGAGTGATTCAGTTCAGGGATGCAGGGAGGGGTCAGGATTGGAGGAATACGGATATTTCAAAAAGCTGGAGGGCTGGACAAGATTACTGAGGGGGAAGGACTGAGACTATTTGGTTGCAAATTTTAAAATGGAGGCATTTCTTAACTAGCAGCCTTTATGGGTCAGAGGTGAAGGGTGGTTGTGACTTGGTACAAGGAAGGGCTTGGGCAGCAGGGTTTGCAGAGGGTAGGAGGAGGGAGAACAAGCAGGAACACGTCAGAAAGCCAAATCCTGAATTAAAAAGGGCATGGGTGGGGGATTGTGCAGCAGATAAGTCAGCATGGAGGCAGGGTCAGGCGGTAGCGGAAATGGGTGCATTTCAGGGTGGAGAGGACGTCCAATCTGAAACTCATCCTGAGATCAGATGTGGCACCAGGGAAGTGAACCGTCTGGTTCCACTTATCTGTTCCTAGAGAGAGAGAGAGAGAGAGAGAGAGAGATGGTGTGGGGCAGCACAGTGGCACAGCTGGTAGAGCCACTGCCTCACAGCTCCAGTGACCCAGGTTCAATCCTGACCTCTGGTGCTGTCTGTGTGGAGTTTGCACGTTCTCCCTGTGACCGCTTGGGTTTCCTCCCACATCCCAAAGACGTGCGGGTTGGTAAGTTAATTGGCCGCTGTACATTACTCCAAGGTTGTGGTGAGTGGTGGAATCTGGGGGGAGTTGACGGGAAGGTGGAGAGAATAAAGCAAGGTATGCGTGGGATTAGCGTAACTGGGTGTTTGCTGGTCAACACAGACTCGGTGGGCTGAAGGGCCTGTTTCCATGCTGTATGTGTGACTCTGAGAGTGGGAGACTGGAAGGACAGTCAGTGGTGGGATCCGAAGGCTGTTCAGCCAGTGTTTAATCAGGAGAAATTTCCCTGAAGTCCTGAATGTCGAACAAACTGTTAACAGAGACAACAGAGGTTCAAGAGACATAAATTGGTAAATTGGTTTATGATTGTCGCATGTACCCAGGTACAGTGAAAAACTTTGCTTTGCATGCCATCCATACAGATCATTTCATCACATCAGTGCATTGAGGGAGTACAAGGGAAAACAGTAACAGAATGCAGAATAAAGTGTTAAAGCTGCAGAGAAAGTGCAGTGCAGGCGGACAATAAGGTGCAAGGCCGTGACGAGGTCAGTGTGAGATGAGCTGAAGTCCTTGTAGATGTGGAAATGTGTTTCCAGGTGAGGGGCGGCTTGTCGTTGAGAAATAGGAGGGGCCGAGGGTAGATCCTGGGGGCCACCCAAAGGAGGGGTGCCATTACTGAGGGGTGCTTTCGTCTGGCAGCAGAGGCAGAGACCTGATTGGAGGGATTAGTGAACCTGGGAGTCTACAACATGTTCGTAGGTTTTGGAGGGGAGCAGGAGGCTGGAGAGAGTTTGCAAGGGTTTTACTTTTTGGAGGGAGCTGATGCAAGTAGTTCTGAAGGAGGAGAGGGGAAAACAAGGCAATAGGAGCAAGAGGAGGCCACTCGGTCCATCAAGCTTGCCCCATCATTTAATACAACTATGCCTGATCTACCCCAGGCCTCAGTTGTGTGCTAGTTCCCCAAAGCCTTCAATCCCCTCCAATCTTTCAAAAGTGTATCCACCTCCTCTTTACATACCTGAAGGAACGAACGTCCACACCACTCCAGGGCAGTGAATCCCAGAACTTCTTCACCCGCTGAGAGAAGGGAATCCTGCACAGCTCTGTTTGGAACAACTGCCCTTAAACTGGTCAAGGACGGCATCTGAGAAGGAAGAATTGTTCACAACATCAGCTGTCAGTGGGGCCAGGAAGTGATCGGGAGTTTGGTGGGACACCAAGGCAGCTGGAGTGGCTCATGAGGAGAAGATGAATCTGTAGAGACATAAAGAGGGTTAGGAGAGAAACTAGAGGGAGCTGTGGTTTTGGGGGAGGATTAGAGGAGAAGGTGGCGATAGCTCAGAGGTAGCTGGGCTCGATGTTAGTGACAAAGAAGGTGAGGATGGAGTGGGGAAGAGAAAGGGTGCAGGGAAGTGGTTTGTGGGAGGGAAATGATGTGTATGCTAGCATTGTAAAATATTCCTGGAATAGTGAGCTGTTTTACCCAACGAGAGCATGGCCCAGTGACGTCTTATGTGACCTATCTGGATCTGACAGGGAATATCTAAACCAGTTGATCCCCAGGGCATTTTATAGGAACGTAGAGTGATTCAAAGAGCAGCTGAGCCTCGTGTGCAGATGAATCATGTAAAAAGACACTGGTTATGGGGGTGGATGAGGGAAAGCTGGTGGATGGATGTGGCCAAGCGGAAAGAATAGTCAATGCCGTCCTCACTCCTGTCGCTATTGGTGTGTGGGCCTGGACGTTGTCCCTTCTCTCAGCTCCACGTCCACACAGGACGGCCTGGGGGCTGAGCCATCTGCCGGTCTCAGTGTCTTCACTGGTGCCCCGGGCTCCTGCTGCGCTTCGCTTCGGGGTCACTGCCAACGTCATCACTCCTGCAGAGGTACGATGGCAATGGGGATAGGTGTGGGGGGGGGGGGGGGTCCATACAGGCCCTTCGGCCCACTTTCTCTGTGCTGACCATGATGCCAACCTAAACCACACATCTGTCTGCACATAGTCCATATCCCTCCATTCCCTGCCTGTTCACGTCCCTGTCTATATGCCTCTTAAACATTACTGTCATGCCTGCTTCCATTCCCTCCTCTGGCAGCACGTCCCAGGCACCCACCACCCTCTGTGTAAAAGACTTACCCGGCACGTCTCCTTTGAGCTTTCCCTCTCTCACCCTGAAACTCTGCCCTCTAGTATTTGACATGTCTACCCTGGTAAAAAGACTCTGTCTACCCTAGCGATGCCTCTCATAATTTTTCATACTTCTGTCAGGTTGCCCACCCCCCCCCCCCCCCACTCCACTCCCCCCAATCCTCCAACGCTCCAGAGAAAACAACCCAAGTCTGTACAACCTCTCCTTATAGCTCATGCTCTCCAATCCAGACAGCATCCTGGTGAACCTCTTTGGCACATTTTCCAAAGCCTCCACATCCTTCCTGTAATGGGGTGACCAGAACTGCACACAGTGCTCCAAGTGCGGCCTAGCCAAAGTTTTATACAGCTGCAACGTGACTTCCTGGCTCTTGTATTCAATGCCCCTAATGGTGAAGGTCAGCAGCTTCTTTACCACCCTATCTACTTGTGTTGCCATTTTCAGGGAACCCCAAGATCCCTCTGTACCTCAATGCTCCTTAGGGTCTTGCCATTTACTGTATAATTTCCCTTTACATTTGACCTCCCAAAATGCATCACCTCACACATGTCCGGATAAGAAAAACATCTTCTATTTCTCCGCCCATCCATACAACTGGTCTATATCCTACTGTATACTTTGACAGCCTTCTTCACTATCCACAACACCACGGGTTTTCATGTTCTCTGCAAGCTTACGAATCAGTCCATCTACATTTTGTGTGAGCCCATTTACATTTACATCACGGACAACGGAGGTCACAGCACTGATCCCTGCAGAACACCACTGGTCACAGACCTCCAGTCAGAGAAACACTCCTCACCACCACCCGCTGTCTTCTACGGCCAAGCCAACCTTGAATGCAATCTCCCAAGTCTCCATGGAGCCCATGTGCTTTAACCTTTGGTATCAGCCTACTACAAGGGCCTTATTAAAGTCCATGTAGACAACACCCTCTGCCCTACCCTCATCAATAATCTTCATCAGCTCCTGAAAAAACTCAATTAAGTTTGCATGACATGACTTCCCCTGCACGAAACCATGCTGACTGTCTCAAATAAGCCCATGCTTTTCCAAATGCAAGTAAATCCTATCCTCAAGAATCCTCTCCAATGCTTTCCCTACCACTGATGTAAGGCTCACCGGCCTATAATTTCCTGGTTTGTCTCTGCTGCCATTCTTAAACAGAAGAACAACATTAGCTATTCTCCAGTCCTCTGGGACCTCATCTGCAGGTAAAGAGGTTACAAAGATCTCTGTCGAGACCCCAGCGATCTCCTCTCTTGCCTCTCCCAATAACGTGGAGTATATCCCATCAGGTCCTGGGAGCTTATCCACCTTAATATTCTTAAAAAGACCCAACACCGCCTCCTTTATTTCAACATACCCCTCCTTGATCTCACTATCTCCTATGCCCCTGGTGAATGCCAATGTAAAGTACTTGTTTAGTCGGCTGGGAGAGGCCTGTGGTGAGACCGACTACAAGCTGCTGGCTGTGACTCCACAAAAACCTAAAGCCCTGTAAACAACACATACAAAACGTTGGAGGAACTCAGCAGGTCAGGCAGCATCTATGGAGGGAAATAAACAGTCGACGTTTCGGGTCGAGTCCCTTCCTCGGTACTCATCTGCAGAATCTGTAGAATTCACATCTGCAGGATCTCTTGTGTCTCCTAAAGCCCTGTAAAGTTTTGGACTGTTTATTGAGCAGCCTTTTTAGGTCCCCACAGTTTAGTCGCTCATGACCCAGAATTATGCACTGGAGTTTCCCTTGGAACATTACAAACCCAAAGTTCCCCATTGGGCTTCATTGAGCCAAGATCAGGAGTGGGCTTAGTGTCATGTAGCTGTGGCTGATCAGCTGCCTGTTATTTAGCCTTGGAGAACGGTGGTGGGCAATGTACTGGTAGCCATGACACCATACCATAGCTCTTTTAGGGGAAGGGAAGAGCAGGACACACTAACGCTGCCAAGTGAAGGTGATTGTTTGCCCATGGAAGTGAAGGAGTAGGGGAGATGGTCTCAACAGGAACACATGGCTCCTGTCTTTAGTTGTCTGGGGCAACTTTGGCTGAGCTTCTCTTCCTCTGGTGGACCTGTCATGTTTCCTTGTACACAGACTTCTGTCACATATAAACTTTACATCGTACAGTGATAGATGTACGGTACATTCATTTTTAATGTTGTTGTGAATTTCAGCAGTTGGCCTTTCCCTGGGGTGGAAAGAAGTATTTATGGCCTCTACACTCATTGCTGAGTTTCCCAGATTTTAAAATATTATACAATTGATGCACAGATTGTGAAATATATTACATTTCAGAAACTCTGGAGATTGTGGGTCATCAACGTGCAGTGTGAGTTAGAAACAATTTGGGAATTCTGCTGATTCGTGACTTCGCAAAGACAAGTGGGAGCACTGGACCCATGGAAGTCAAGGCTACTTGGTCCATTGCGTCTGCTGGCTCTTTGTTAAAGATGTCCCACACCACAAGCATTTCTCTCTCATCGACTAGAAGGTTATTGGGTCTGAACCTGGCTGACCACAGCCTTATAATGTGTGACCATTGGTATTTAGTGGGTCAGTGATGGTTAAACGTAGGAACACAAATCTCAGCTATACTTAAAGCCAATAGCAGAGGGTTCAAAGGCTAGAGTGTAAATTAAACCGTGTGGTGTTGGGGCAGTGCACAGGCATTGGTTAACAGCCAGGAAACACAATAGGAACAAACGAGTCCTTTTTGGGGTGGTAGGTGGTATCTGGTGCAGTATCATGGGGTTCAGTGCTTGAGCTTCAGCCATTGTCAATGATTTGGATGAGTGAACAGGATGTAAATCTTCGGTGTCTGCCAAGGACAGGACGCTGAGTGGGATTGTGACCGGTGGGGAGGATGCAAAGAGGCTTCAGGCCAACCTAGGCAGACTGAACGAGTGGGCCGGTGCAAGGGGATGCAGCATGATGTGGATAAATGTGAGGTTATCCACTTCAGCAGGAGAAACGGAAAGGCAGCGAGTTATTTAAATGGTGTCAGGAAGTGTTGATGTACACAGAGACTTGGGTGTCCTTGTGCACCAATCACTGAAAGCAAGCAAAACACAGAAATGCTGGAAGAACTCAGCCAGTCAGGCAGCATCTGTGGAAGGAGAAACCAGTCGGTGTTTTAGGTCAAAGACTCTTCATCAGAACTGAGAACATATTACCCCTGACCCGAAATGTTGACTGGCTTCTCTTTCCACAGATGCTGCCTGACTGGTTAAGTTCTTCCAGCGTTTTTGCTCCTGTTTCAGATTCAAGCACCTGTAGTTTTCTTTGTTTCCCACTGAAAGCAAACATGCAGGTACAGTAAGCAGTTAAGAAATAAAATCTCGTGTTGTCCTTTGTAACAAGAGGATTTGAATCCAGGAGCAAGGATGTCCGGCTGCAGTGATGCAGGATGTTGGTGAGACCACACTTGGAGTGGAAGTGTTTGGTTTTGAGCCCCTTACCTAAGGAAGGATACTCTTGCCACAGGGGGAATGCCGCGAAGGTTCACCAGACCGATTTCTGGGACAGCAGGACTGCTGTACGAGCAGAGCTTCAGTCGACTAGAACTGAGAGGTGAGGAGAATGACAGGGGATCTGAATGATACTTGCAAAATTCTGACAGAGCTAGACAGACTGAATTGGGGTGACTTGGATAAGGGTTGGCGGTCTCAGGTTATAGGGCAAGAGATTCCATAATGAGGTGAGGAGGAATTTCTTTGCTTGGAGGTTGGTGAATCTCTGGAATTCACTGCAGCAGAAAGTTGGCGAGGCCAAGTCGCAGAATGTATTTAGGAAGGAGGAAGATAGATTTCATCGAGGGATATAGGAGTGAGCAGGAATATGCTGAGTTTTGTTTGTAATGCTCGTGTGAAATGTCTTGCCGAGTTGTCATAATAAGCTTCCAGAGGAAGTGTTTGAGGCAGGTACATGAACAACATTTGAATGGCACTTGGACAGGTACGTGGCTGGGAAAGGTTTAGAGGGATATGGGCCAAACGCTGGCAAATGGAATTCGTTTAGGTGGGAATCTTGGTTGGCATGGACCAGTTGGGCCGAAGGGCCTGTTTCCGTGCTGTATGACTCTATGACTCTATGCTGTTGAGATGGTGGATCAGTCATGACTGTATTGAATGGTGAAGCAGTCTCAAAGGACTGAGTGACCTGTTCCTGCTGCTGTTTTCTGTTTCCATGTATAACACACTCGACCAATATGGCATCAGAATTAGTTAGAAAAGACATTTCTCCTTCACTGTAGAACAGAAGATATTTTGAAATGAGATTGTTTTCCCTTTGTGTTGTGTTGCAAACAGTGAGGGGAAGAAGCTGTCCCTAAATCATTGAAGGGGAGGAGGTACAGGAGCCTGAAGGCCCACACTCAACATTTCAGGAACAGCTTCTTCCCCTCCGCCATCAGATTTCTGAACGGTCCATGAACCCGTGAACACTGCTTCACTATCCCTTTTTTTGCACTATTTATTTAATTTGTAATTTATAGTAAATTTTCTGCCTTTGCACTGTACTGCTGCTGCAAAACAACAAATTTCATGACATATAAGGCAGTGATAATAAACCTGATTCTGATTCTGACTGTGGAAAAGTGGAGACTCTCCTAATGTGTTCACACAGCACGCTGGGATACAGCAGCCAGGATAACTCTGTCGCAATTTAATATAAATACAAGTGAAGATGGAAAGTAGCAGTTATCTGCATTTTCAATGGTTAGTAATCTGAGTTTGGATAAAAATATGGGGATTTTGAATACATTATCCACTGAATAAACAGCACAATGCCTACTTTTCCTGCCAGTGTTGACTCAATGTCCTCTTTAGAATTGATGCTGCATAAACACAGGAAGGGAAGAGTCTGGAGTTTAACCCCTGACGGGCTGAATGGGAAGTGTCCCACCCTCCGCAACCTGTGCTCAGAGAGTTGCCTTGCTTCTTGCATTCATGTATCGCCTGTTATTGGCTTCAACCAGGACCAAAACACTTCACAATGAACTGAATATCAATGATACAGAGCCACACTGTCATGTAGGTAACATGGCAGTCATTGTTTTTATTTGCTCGTCTCTCAAGAGCAGCATTAATTGCCCATCCCTAGTTGCCCTTGAGAAGGTGATGCTGCCGTGGTGAACCACTGCTGCCCTTCTGATGAAAGTACTTCCACAATGTTGTGGAGGAGGGTGTTGACGATTTAGACCTAGCCACAATGAAGGACCAGTGATACATCTGCAAGTTAGGATGACGTCTGACTTGGAGAGGCATCTGCAGGTGGTGGTGTTACCATGTGCCTAAAGCCCTTGCTCTGCAGTAGAGGTCACAGGTCTGGGAGGTGCTGTTGGAGTAGCCCAGGCGAGTAGCTGCAGTGTGTTTTGTAGGTGGTAGGAACTGCAGCCACAGTGTGGAGGGATGGATGACGAGGAGCAAATCAAGTGGGCTATTTTATCCTGGATGGTGCCGAGCTTCTGGAGTGTTGGATCTACCCTCATTGCGGAAAGCGGGAGGTACTAAATCACTCTGACTTGTGCCTTGTAGATGGCGGAAAGGACTTGAGGGTGTCAGAAAGTGAGGATATCCAGCCTCTCAGTTGTTCCTGTGTTGATGTGGCCAGTTCAGTCGAGTGGTTGGGGCCAGGACACTGGCCTGAGGAACTCCTGTAGTGATGTCCTGGGGCTGAGATGATCGACCTCCAACAACAATAGCCATCTTCCTTTGTGCGCCCATTGACCCTTACTGATGCTCCTTGATGCCGCACTCAATCAAAATCTGCCTCGACGTCGGTGAAGTCTGTGTTGAACAACAACTTGGAAGAACCACTGCGAATAGCAAGGGACAGATCTGCTCTGGGTGGGGGACTTCAATACCCATCAACAGGAGTGGCTTGCTGGCATAATTATTGGCTGAGTTGGCTGATCAAGTGGATATTTCTGCCACATTTGGTCTGTAGCAGGTAACGAGTGAAGCAACATGAGAGATTAACCTCCTCACCACTCTACCTGTGGCAGAAAGAGACCACCTACCGGAAAGTCCCAGCGGAGTCAAAGTCCCATCTTCACACCAAGGACACCTTCCGTTGTGTTGTGTGGCCCTGCAGTTCTGCTGAATGGTATGGACTCAGAACAGGTCTGGGTGCCAAGAATTGGGCATCCATGAGGTATTGTGGCCCTCAGCAGCAGCAGAAGGATACACTGCCACCACCTGTCACCTCATGACTGGCATTTCTCTCATTTGACTTTGGCATCAAGTCAGGGGGTCAATTCTTGTTCAGTGAGTCGTACAGAAGGACACGTCTAGGAACAGGTGTAGCCAAAGATGCACTGCCAACTTGGTGATGCTGTAACACAGGGCCACGTGTATGTTAAACATCAGAAACAGTGTGTAATAGACAGCTAAGTGACCTCACAGCCAAAAGATCAGATCAAAGCTCTGTAGTCCTGCCACGTCTCATCATAAATGACGGTGAATGATAAAGCATCTGACGGCAGGAGGATCCCACAACATCCCTCAGCACTGGATGGTCCCAACAAGTGACCAATCTATCTCGGCTCCCCCCTGAGATCCCCACAGTCACAGAAGCCGGACTTCAGCCAATTTGATTCACTCCACAAGATGGCTCTGATCACTGGGTACAGCAAAGGCTTTAGAAGTACAAACATCCCAGCTGTAGGACTTCCAGTCGTGTGCTCCAGAACTAGCTGTGCCTCTAGCCAAGCTGTTCCGGTACAGTTACAACCCCAGCATCTACCCAACAATGTCCAGCCGTGTCCTGGTCATAACAAGCAGGAAAATTCTGATCTGGTTAATCAGCTCACTGCTGAACGTCTGCAAACTGATGGAAAGTATCGACAACAGGGCTGAAGAAGCACTTCCTCAGCAATAACCTGCTCACTGACGCAAGCCCCCACAGACGGTAATGTGGTAATAACTGGATAACTTCATCTGGTGACGTTGGTTGAGAGGTAAACATTGGCCAGTGGATAGAACAATGGAACATAGAACATAGCACAGTACAGACTCTTCGGCCCACAATGCTGTGCCAACATTTTAACCTGCTCTAAAATATATCTAATCCTTCCCTCCCACATAGCCCCCTATTTTTCTATCATTCATGTGACTATCTAAGAGTCTCTTAAATGTCCCTAACGTATCTGCCCCCACAACCTCTGCTGGCAGTGTGTTCCACACACCCACCACTTCCTGTGTAAAAAAACTTACCCCTGACATCCCCCTTATACCTTCCTCCAATCACCTTAAAATTATTTTGCCTCCTGTTAGCCATTTTCGCCCTGGGAAAATGTCTCTGACTGTCCACTCGATCTATGCCTCTTATCATCTTGTACACCTCTATCAAGTCACCTCTCATCCTCCTTCTCTCTAAAGAGAAATGTCCTAGCTCACGCAACCTATCCTCATAAGACATGCTCTCCAATCCAGGCAGCATCTTGGTAAATCTCCTCTGCACCCTCTCTAAAGCTTCCACATCCTTCCTATAATGAGGTGACCAGAACTGAACCCAATACTCCAAGTGTGGTCTAACCAGAGTTCTATAGAGCTGCAACATTACCTCGTGGCTCTTGAACTCAGTACCCTGACTAATGAAGGCCAACACTCCATACACCTTCTTAACGACCCTATCGACCTACAGGGCAACTTTGAGGGATCTATGGATGTGGACCCCAAGGTCCCTCTGTTCCTCCACACTGCTAAGAGTCCTGCCATTAACCTTGTATTCTGCCTTCAAATTCGATCTCTTGAAGTGTATCACGTCACACTTTTCTGGGTTGAACTCCATCTGCCACTTCTCAGCCCAGGTCTGCATTTTATCAATATCCTGCTGTAATCCACAGCAATCTTCTACACTATCCACAACACCACCAACCTTTGTATCATCAGCAAACTTACTAACCCACCCTTCCACATCCTCATCCAAGTCACTTATAAAAATGAGGGAGAACTTTTCTGGTCATCTTTGGAATGGAGTACCTGGGGTAGGCAAAGGTTTGGTTCAATATCCCATCCAAAAACAAGTACATCTGACCCTGTAATACACCCTCTTTACTGCAGAGAATTGCCAGCCTAAGTTTTGTGCTCAAATCTCTGGAGTACATCTTTAACTTGCTCTTGTCCTGACTCAAGGGTGAGAGTGCAGGCTCCAGTCATTTCTATAACGTTGCGACACCCGAACAAAAAAATATACTGTTCCATGGATCTTGGTTGATCATTCATGAAGCGGGGGTCACACAGACTGTTGGAGAGAGTGGTGAATCCCCTGGGCATTAGAAGGCTTGGACCCAGTGGGGTTAATTCAGATGGGTGCCCACTGGTTAGTGAGCTGAATGGCCTGTTTCCATGCTGTCTGAACTATGACTCTATGTCATCCTGTTTCTCGGATAAATCCATATTTTCCCAAATCCCACAGAGATGACTTGCTGAATCATCTAATGATTACAGCTGCACAACAGGTTATTAGATTGCGTCAGTGATAATATTTTCTCTTTGAAATTACAAGATTGTGGGTCTAACTTCAATTCCAGGATTTAATAATTCCAAACCCGTGAGTCAGCTGAGACACTGCCTTTCAGACAATACATTAAACCAGTCTTGATTGCTCGTTCTGGTTTTCAGGTTGAAGGAGGAAGGTATAAGGAGGATGTCAGAGGTAAGTTTTTTACACAGAGAGTGGTGGGTGTGTGGAACGCACTGCCAGCAGAGGTGGTGGGGGCAGATACATTAGGGACATTTAAGAGACTCTTAGATAGACACATGAATGATAGAAAAATAGAGGGCAATGTATTGTAGGAGGGAAGGGTTAGATAGATCTTAGAGCAGGATAAAATGCCGGCATAACATCGTGGGCCAAAGGGCCTGTACTGTGCTGTAATTTTCTATGTTCTATGTTCTATGAAATTAAAAACCTGTTTATCCTACTCCAGCCAACGTCCCTCCATTAAGATAAAATAAAAACACGGAGAAGATAAGATAAGATATTTATTTATTAGTCACATGAACATCGAAACACAGAGTGAAATGCATCTTTTTGCGTTACTGAGAATGTGTCGTTGGCAGCCCGCAAGTGTCGCCGCTCTTCCAGCACCAACATAGCATGCCCACAGTTCCGAACCTGTGCGTCTTTGGAGTGTGGGAGGAAACCGGAGCACCCGGAGGAAACCCACGCAGACAGGGGGAGAACGTACAAACTCCTTACAGACAGCGGCCGGAATTGAACCCGGCTCGCTAGCGCTGTAATAATGTTATGCTAACTTCTATGTTTGTTTAAAACAAAAAGAACAGGCTTGCATTTAAGTAACACCTTTCACATCCTTTTCTGTAAATCCTAGTGTGCATTTCAGCTGGTGAACTATTGTTCAGTAAAGTTACTGATATATTGTAAGGACACTGTAACACACAGTCAGCAATGTGGTAACGGAGAGATTTTCTAATTCAGTAATTTTGAGTGAGAGATGAGACAGGACAGTGACTTCACCCCCCACTCCCACCCCCCACACCACCACTGGTCTTCCAAACTACCCTTAGGTAATCTTTTCTACCCACTTAGACAGTGAGGGACTCTAACTCCTCACCCACAGACAGCATTTCCAACATACTCTCAGTGCTGCAAAGTGGGATTTTAAACGTTCTGCTTGAAGCTCTGGTGTTGGACTTAAACCCACGACCTTCTGACTGATAGACAAGCTCTGGTTGGCCAAATAACTGCACCTCAAACTTGTCATTCGGAAAGGATTTGAAGCATTTCTCCGGGATGTGACCGGGTATTGTGAATTGCTGATTAGATCTCCCCTGTGAGGTCTCCAGTATCGACACCAATCGTGTTGCCTTTCATCAGCTCAATTGGTTTTCCATTTGATGGTCTACGTGAGTGTCACATAGCACAGGTGTTCAGCCAGAATCAGAATCAGATTTATTATCACTGTCATATGTCATGAGATTTGTTGTTTCGTGGCAACAGTATTGCTACTGGTATTGGTTTATTATTGTCACTTGTACCGAGGTACAGTGAAAAGCTTGTCTTACAAACCGATCGTACGGGTCAATTCATTACACAGTGCAGTTACATTGAGTCGGTACAGAGTGCATTGATGTAGTACAGGTAAAAACAATAACAGTACAGAGTAAAGTGTCACAGCTACAGAGAAAGTGCAGTGCAATAAGGTGCAAGGTCACAACAAGGTAGATCGTGAGTACAGTGCAAGACATAAAATAATTTACGATTACAAAAATAAATAGTACAAGAAGAAGGAATAAGGAGACAGTGTTCATGGGTTCATGGACCATTCAGAAATCTAATGCGGAGGGGAAGAAGCTGTTCCTGAATCATTGAGTGTGGGTCTTCAGGCTCCTGTACCTCCTCCCAGATGGTAGTAACGTGAAAAGGGCATGTCCCGGGTGGTGAGGGTCCTCAGTGATGGATGCCGCCTCCTTCCATGCATCTCACTGACAGTCAAGTTCCTACCTACACTAATCCTGTTCTTCATCTTTCATCCCCATTAGTATCCCCCCACCCCCTGCCACAACACTATTCTCCTGCCATCCACCTACACTGGGGAACTTTACAGTTGTCACCTAACCTACCAATCAGCACATCTGTGGATGTGAGAGGAAACCTGGGAGAATGCAACACTGTTCTTCAGTTGGATGCTACAGGCCCTGCTTCAAAAGAAGCATCCTTTTGCATTAGTGTGTAATAAACCACACACAAAGCAATGTGGGATCTTTTATAGAGAAAGAGTGGAGGTCTAACTAGAAACTAATATGTTTCTGGCAATATGTACACAGGTAGGTCTGATTCATTATATGCAAGTAAACCAGATACAGTAGACTAAATTATACCAATCTATTAGCTCAATGAGCCAAAGGCTTTCCTTTTGTTCAAATACAAAAGTTTTTTATTTCCTCTTTTCAATACAACTTCTGTGTTTCTCACCGTTCTCAATGTTCCTGCAATTAAACCCTTTCAACTTCTATTTGCTTTGTTCTGCTATTTCAGGACAGCAAGAGAAAATTAACTAATCTGTATTGTAAACTAATAAGTACTGCAATACAAAACAGTCCAACTGATCAAAATAACATGCGTGCTATCATGGAGAAGAGCACTGTTAACCTTGCAGTTACATCTGTTCATGATCTAATCATGAAAAGGAAGAAAATTAAGGAAGAACAGTTCTTAGCCATTGCACCACCTCCTGTGCACACAGTTCTAATTTGCGGACATTTTCTGTGCGGTCTCGGCAAACTTATTTTTCTGCCGATTGTTATTCAGTCCGGCTCCAGTGATACCCTGGAGGTTTCTTAGATTTCAGTGACACTGTCAACCATTTGCAGAACAATGCAGCCCTTTTTAGTTCTACTAGAAGGAAAGAATTGTCCTTTTGGGTAGTAGCCTTATTTCTGCATTAAGTGTCAAACATTTAGGTCAGTGTTGTAACGGTGTAGCTCCGGGCTGAGTGAAGAGGGTCCTTTCAGCTCTTCCGAGTCTTGGCTCCACTCTCAACCTTGCTTGCGGTCCTGGACTAACAAAGTATCAGGGGCTTATCGGAACTGTTATGTTTGTTCTGCATTTCTAATATAGCCTCAAAGGTTTACAGTGCAAAAATTAATGGGTCAAAGAAGGGCAGGCACATTAGAAAAGGAAGGACGGTCATGCAGTGGAGAGAACCATTGCGGTGTGTAGCGGTTAGTGTAACGCTATTACAGCGCCAGTGACCCCGGTTCAATTCCGGCCATTGTCTGTAAGGAGGTTGTACGTTCTCCCCGTGTCTGCGTGTGTTTCCTCCAGGTGCTCCGGTTTCCACCCATATTCCAAAGACGTACAGGTTAGGAAGTTGTGGGCACGCTATGTTGGTGCCAGAAACATGGTGACACTTGCGGGCTGCCCCCAGAACACTCTAAGCAAAAAATGCATTTTCACTGTGTGTTTCTATGTACATGTGACTAATAAAGATATCTTATCTTATCCTCATCCTGCCCTGTCCTGAGCTCACCAGGACAAGAGGAATGCTTTAACTTCTACTGTCAACGTCTGAGATGGAAGTGGTGACTAAAAGTGGCAAATAGTGATTCCAGCTGCTGCAGTGTTTAATTTCTGAGTGAAAGTAATTTAATTCTGACACCTGCAGGCTACTCTGTCCAGCCTGGTTCTGTCAGAAGGAGAGAGGGGCAGAGTTTAAGAGCCTGAGACGTTGTCATTGCAAATGACGGGAAGGACAGTTGGGGGTGAGGCGGGAGTTGGAGGAAATCAGTGGTTGGAGGAAATTGGTGGTATGGTTAACATCCATGGGCTCAGATGGTGGTACTGAACTCTGTTGGCTGTGCTGGTTGGTTGTGCATTCAAGCCCCAACTACTGAGTGCAAAACTTGAGGCTGACGCTTCAGTGCAGTGTTGAGCAATGGTGCTGCTTTTTGCATCTGATGTTGCACTGAGGCTGTGTTTGCCCTCACAGGCCAGATGGCCTATTGCGCTGTTTTAAAGAAGAGGGAGGATTATCCCTAGTGCCCTGGCCAACATCCATGCTGCATTCAGCATCAATAGATTGTGATCTCACTTTCTTGTGGAAGCTGGGTGCAGACTTTCCCGCATACACAGTGATTGGACTTCAAAACAGATTTCATTGGCTGTAAAGAGTATCAGGAGATTAAATGTAGTGAAAGGTAAATGCAATTCTTTCCTTTTCACACCAGTTAATTCACAAGAGCACAGCAATAATCTATCAAATCCATTTAAACTTGTTTTATAAAGTACATTACAGAAGCTGGGTCTATTGCATTAGGATGAACTGGATAATGTTTCCCTTTGGTAGGTTTTTTACAGTGAAATGTTTCCGTTTATATTTTCCATCTTTGCGCAGGATGAGTGAGCGGAGGGAGCCGCAGGGGGTCGGATGTGGTGGGGGAGCCAGTGGGGGCCAGGGTGGGTTGAGGTGGGGGAGCAGCAGTGCAGGAAGAAGCCCCATATCCCCTCCCCTCTGATCGGACAGCTCTGTGCCCACAGGCAGCCGGCTGAAGTTCGCTCTCTGCGAGTAAGGGCCGCGTCATTCGAAGTGTCGGGCACCCTTCCTTCACTATTCAAAGACAGACTCACATTGATACCGTGTCTGAGAGCACTCCACGGGTAAACCTGAGTGCAGTAGCCACTCTAGTCTGGGTGTGTGGACCAGACACGTTGTAACTTGCATGGTGAAAGAGTTGTCCGTGAGGTGTTAACCTGCTGTGGCCGATGACAGGAGAGGAGTCAGGCACTGGGGCTCTGGGAGATCCACTTTCGTTAACAGCCAGTGGAACTTGGCTTCATTCTTCTTCAAGCATTTACTCACCATATCACCGAGTGATGTGCCCCATCCACCCGGAGTGGCAGTGATAACCCATAGTCTTCAGGGATGAGGGTGGTGCCAACCAGTACTGGCACTGCACCACGGTCTTTGCACCATTCTGCTGCTTTGTGCTCATTGTTGTATTTACTTTATTCATTGTCACCATGTACACTGTTTATTCTGTGAGCTTCACACAGACAAGGAATTTCATTGCACCCTGGTGTATATGACAATAAACTGATCTAATCTACAAAAAACAACGAGAGGGGTTGGAATACAAAGATGAGAAGACCAACATCAGCTGGCCAGGCCGAGCGGGAGCTGTGCGTTCATTTTTCTCTTATATCTGATCCTGGCCATGTCAGCATTTATTGTCCATTTCTAGTTGCCCCTGAGCAGGGGTGTTAATTAAACAACAACTGTATTGTAGACATCGGACCTTGCAGTGGATGCTGCACAGATTCACCGGTTGTTAAGATATCTAATTATAAAGATAGGTCAAATAATCTTAATTGGTAGTTTCTAGTGTTAAGTAGATTGATGGGTTCAAGCTGACAAGAGAAATTGATGGACAAAGAGGAAAAGTTCCTCTGCTGGGAAAATTCAGAACAATCCTAATGCCAGGTCATACAAGAGAGAAATCAAACAGCACATAGAGAAATGTGGCATGTCCCCTTTGACTCTCACCAACTTTTATTGATGCACCATAGAAAACATCCTATCTGGATGTATCACAGTTTGGTACAGCAACTGCTCTGCCCAGGACCGCAAGAAACTGCAGAGAGTTGTGGGCACAGCCAGTGCATCATGGAAACCAGTCTCCCCTCCATGGACTCTGTCTATACCTCTCACTGCCTTGGTGAAGCAGCCAGCATAATCAAAGACCCCCACCCACCCGGGTCATTCTCTCTTCTCTCCTCTCCCATCAGGCAGAAGATACAGGAGCCTGAGGGCACAAACCACCAGGCTCAAGGACAGCTTCTATCCCACGGTGATAAGACTATTGAACGGTTCCCTTCTACGATGAGACGGACTCTTGCCCTCACAATCTACCTTTTCGACTTTGCACCTTATTGTCTACCTGCAATGCACTTCTCTGTAGCTGTGACACTTTGCTTTATATTCTGTTATTGTTTCCCCTGTACTACCTCAATGCACTATGTAAAAAATTGATTTGTACGAAAGGTATGCAAGACAAGCTTTCACTGTACCTTGGAACAAGTGACAATAATAAACCAATTGCAATACCAAAAGAGGGTGATCAACATCCAGAGCACTCTCCTCGACACATCTGCGGGTGCTAGATCAATGCAAGCTCACAAGTCAAGAACTTCTGTTTGACTGGGGTGTCAGACAGCAAACAGAGGTGAACTGAACCAGCCGTGATCCAATTGAACCGAGAAATAAATTTGAGAATCAAAAGCTGCAGATGCTGGAAATCTGAAATAAAATCAGAAATGCTAGAAAAACTCTCAGTACCTGTGGAAAAAGGAACAGAGTTAACGTTTCAGGTGGGAAACTGATGGAGTAGGAGCTGGTGTCGCAGGACGTTCTTCAGAGACAGGGGTGTGTAGAGGAATTCAAATCTGCCTCTTTTTGGTGGCCCATACTCAATGTTAGGGGCAAATGTGTACACACACATCCATAACACTTTCCACAGATGATGATGGGGTCCATTGGTTCACTTCTTCCCCACCCCCTGCCCCTGCTCTGGCCACTTGCTTTGAATTTTACTTTTTTAACGTTGGACAGGACAGTCAAAGCTGTCAAAACGGATGTGCTGAGCTGGACAATCCCACCTTCAAACTGCAATATGAATACATTCAAGCAACAAACACAAAATAATTGAAAGTTTGATGCTTGAACTGATTAAGGAATAAATAATCAGGTGCATGAATAAAGTATTTATTCTCATTTCCTCTATTTCCCTTTTTTGCTAAACAAAATGTTTCTGTAGAAACAAAAAAGAATTTCATTTTGGAATTGCATTCAGGGCTCTGGTGGATGAAATGTTCAATTAATATTCCTGAATTAATCTGCAAATGGAAAATCCCTTGCAAGGTCCAGAGGTAACTCACCTCTGAGCGAGCTGAGGATCTGGATTCTTTGTGTCAGGTTTCCTTTAACAACCAAGTGATCCCTGCAATTGCCCGATGTAGCTAGAGCCCACCACTGATGGAGTGGCAGGGAAACAGCTTATCTCTTTTCACTTTCATTTATTCATGCATGGTGTCTGCTGTGAACAAATGGGATGAATATCTCTTTTATCTTGTTACTAAGGAACATCCCTGCCTGTGATCCCTGCATCCCACAGCACTATCCTGAACTCATCTTCTTCACGTTCAGTTTCAAGGGCAATAATTGCTCTCGACATGGGTACCTGTACTGTGGAATGAGAAAGAACACTTTTTCAATGTTTAGATTTATGCATGCTTGTGCCTGGTACACACAGTGCCACAAAGCTGCAGGATCTCTCTCCTGCTCTCTCTAAACTGCTGCATCTCCTGGCTGTAATTCTATATGACTGATTCCAAGGAAACAAAATCCCAATAGAAGGCGGTGGGTAGAAAGCCGAGAACAGATGCAAATGGTTTGAGCTATTGTTTGTAGCTGTGCTTTAGCACCACGTTACCGGCATGGAAAACAAAATAAGTGAGGTGCAAGAACCCAGAATGTTGAAGTTCAAATTAACATGCCTTTCATATACCTGCTCTCTAGGGAACTTGAAGTGGAAAGTTTACCCAATAACACTGTGAAGCTGCTGTGCTCAACACAGACACACTTGGATTATCACCTTGTAATCTTCACAGTTACTTAAGAAAGCAAATGGCCTTGACTGATATGCGAGCACTGGGACTGGAAGGGACTTTGCGACTGGTATTTGTCAACTGTACAAACTTACAAGCAAAGGTGTGTTTGACATAGAAACCTACAATGGCTGTTGAAAAGCAGTCACATCTGCAGAGTACATATTGTGACATGAGGGATTCTCCAAAGACATATACCAACACCTAAAATGGCCTACATTTACCTCTGAAATGTCCAATATCGGAAAGAAGCTCATAAATTTTTCGATGTGCTTAAGCCACAGCCCCTATATAAAATTATACATTTAAGTTGAAGTGTGAACGTGGTGGGATGTCATGCCACGGGAGATGTAGATGCAGTTTCCCAGTCCGTTCTGATCTAGACCTGGCCGGATTGCCACGCGGACCAGGGCATCACTTGAAGTAAACTTGCTGTTGGTGATAATTAAAACAAGGGCACTGCCTTAACCTTCTGACCCTTTGGACGTTTTACGAGATTCCAACGTTAACCTGCAGTTTGGAGCAGGTGAACGGGATTGCCTGTGGGAAGGAAGGGGAGTTCTTTAAATATGTCAGCTGGGGGTCACCGTTCAATTTTAGTTGCAACACACAAAATGCTGGAGGAACTCAGCAGGTCAGGCAGCGTCTACGGAGGGAAATGAACAGTCGACGTTTTGGGCCGAGACCCTTCATCAGGACTGGAAAGAAAGAGGGCACAAGCCAGAATAAAAGGGTGGGGGGGAGGTGGGGAGTGAGAGCTGGCAGGTGATAGGTGGATCCAGGTGAGAGGGGGGAAGGGAGGTAAGTGGGGGAAGGGGGAGAGTGGGAATGATGCGAGAAGCTGGGAGGTGACAGGTGGAAGTGACAAAGGGCTGAAGAAGATGGAATCTGATGGGAGAGGACAGTGGACCATGGAATAAAGGGAAGGAGGTGGGGAACCAGAGGGAGGAAGGTGTGGATGAGGTTCAGGTCGTGAGGGTGGGGGAAGGGAGTGAGAAGGGGTAAAAGGGCCAGAAGGGTAAAGGAAAACAAAGGTGGGGGGCAGAGGGGAGTGGTTACTAGGAGTTAGCGAAATCGATGTTGATGCTGTCAGGTTGGAGACTACCAAGATGGCATATGAGGAACATTCCCACGTCACCCCCCCCCCCCACCTACCTATCTTCTACCTCTCACCTGGATTCACCCATCATCCACAAGCTCGTGCCCCTCCCCCTCCCCCCACCCTTTTATTCTGGCTTCTGCCCTCTTTCTTCCCAGTCCTGATGAAGGGTCTTGGCCCGAAACGTCGACTGTTCATTTCCCTCTGTAGATGCTGCCTGACCTGCTGAGTTCGTCCAGCAATTTTTAGTGTGTTGATCCAGATTTCCAGCATGGGCAGTCTTTCTTGCGTCTTTAATTTTAGTTGCCAGATTTCAATCCAAAGGTTCAAACTAGGAGCCCCCCCCACTTCCCCCAACCTCGAACATTCAAATTTCCCACTCCTGTCTGCTGCTCAGGTGGTGGATGTGTCTGACTTTCAAGTCGGGGAAACGTTATCGATATGATCCCTGTTCTCACCAATAACTTTGGTGTACTGATCCTATTGCCTTTTAAAACTGGATATTTCACCAGATGGGGGTTAACAATGCTAAATGCATCTTTGAATATTTGAACCTGAACACTTTTAGCTCTGTTAAAGTCAATGGAATTGAAGAATAAGAGAGGACACACACCCTCCTATGTGTTTAGTGTATGAGACCAATGTGTATGAGACCTATGTGTTTAGTGTATGATACCAAAGGCAAATTTCTTCTTCATGAAATGCATCCCTTCACTGCACAGCTATGCAGTTTATTAACATTTGCCTGCATATAACAAATACTGCATTTCAGAAAATAACTATTAAATGCTTTAAGATGTTTTAAAGACGTTATAAATGCAAGTCCATTCTGATTGTTTTAAGATAACTGAAGTTATATTTTTAGTCTCTTTGGTTTAACCTTCCTAATTTTTCATTTTAGCACCTGCATTTTACTTTCCTTAGATGTATGGGAATGTAAGATCTGCCATATCTTCCTATTGCAAAAAAAAACCTGCTAATAATTTGCCGTTAAGTTAGCTCCCCCAGTAGTAATTGTACACTGAACTGTTTGGAAGTGCTTCACTCGAAGTCTCCCGCTCCTTTGAAGCTGGAGGAGCTGATTCTGCCTCAAGACTTAATCTGTGGCTCCATAGTTAGAACAATGAAATCACCTTGACTTTACTGGGTCAATGATGAAACCTTAGTGTTTGAGAGGGATCCACAAAGAATGCACTGGACAGCAGAAATGGGTCTGACAACAGCAGAAAGGAGCCCTGGCTTGTAAAGGTGTGAAGTATGGACAATTCTATCCCAAGCTGCAGCACCATCCTTGTCATGGACATAAACCCCTGGCCTTCACTGAGGTGCTAGTTTCTACTGCAAATTCTTGCGCTATTTAAAGACCTGGATCTTGTGGTATGATAGTGAACCTGTTGTCTCTGCGCTATGCCCAGTGACAGGAGCCTGGGTTTCCATGGATTATAGTTTATTGCACAAATCTCAAAATTGCTGGCAATGATGGTCATGGAAACATGGGAATTCAAAGACATGAAGAGAATTTGGAGTATTCCTGAAATCACTTTTCTCTAAAATATTCTGAACATATTTTGCTTTGTTCCATGAGGTTTAATCTATTTTTTAACAGCATCCTCATCCATAATTATTGTTTAGCAAACTCTCTGGCCTTATTATTCTTTATATATACATACAAATTCCCTCAGATAAATATTTCAAAATATATTGTATTTCAGATTCTACTGAAATCATTTGTGTATTTTCCTATTTATCGAGCACACTATAATGTGTTTCAAATATCTTTGCTCTTTCCTTCCTGGTTTGCTTTTCATGGGAATTCTTGGATATGATTGGATGCTCAGTGAGCTTGATGACATCATTTTGCTGAATCAAAAGTAAAGTCCTGCAGATGCTGGAAATCTGAAATAAAAAAGAAAATAATGGAAGTGCTGGAAGTACTCATTGACCTAAAAATATCTTTCTCTACAGATGCTGCGTGACCTTCTGAGTATTTCCACATTTCCCTTTTAATATCAATTTACTGGATGCCAGAGGTTCTACTGAATTAATACCTGGCAGCATCCAATTCTGGGAAAGAGGGGTAGAGAGCTCCAGATCTTCGTGGGTAAGTCTCCTCAGCAAGCACAGTTGCTTTTTTGCTGATGGAAAGTCCATTGACTGCTGCCTCCATTGAGTGCTGCTGAAGCAATCCCTGCCTCAGTGAAGAGAACAGACATGGCATTTATAACCAAGGAACTAGCCATTCAGCTCAAATTATCTATAATGTTTTATGCTCCATATAAGCTCTTGCTACCTACTTTACCTGCAAAGTCTTCTTTTCACTTTTCCCTATTCATTATCTAGCATAGCAAAGTCTGTTCATCCTTTCACGATGTCGGTTTTGGCACCATAGCTGTGAACGTATTCTCCGGTCTCTCTATAAGCTTCTGTAGAATGGAAAGCAGAACTGTACAGTGCTGTGTGTGGTCTAACAAAGCTTGTAAGGGCATGATTATCCCTTTAAGTTGAACAACAGGACTTGAGTCTTGAGGTCTGCAACCATCAGTACATTAAAAATATCAAATAACACCCATTGTGCATTGTGAGTTGAATTCAGAGCTGCGGTGGTCCATTCAATGAAACTTCTTGAGCCTGACCCCTTGCAGTTCTGTCAGAGAAGTCAAAGCCTTTATGTTCTTGTTCTCTGTGGGGACCAGGCAGTGTTGCTGCTTGTGTTATGCAACATTTCTGTTTGCTTTAATACGGGTGTAAACAGCAATCACTCATGCTCTACCGTTTGGTATGTTCCTTGTACGTAGCAGAGTCATAATCATGTAGGAACCACCAAGAATGTGTCTAAGGCAGATAGTTCTTTGTGAACAAAACTGATTTACTAGCCTTTTGCTTCAGTTTTGTCTTGTAAGGGAGGCTCATGTGGTTGATTGTTCAGTAGCCTCGCAGTCAGATATTGAGTCACACATATCATGATGTCCCCAGGTTACAGTGAGCTTTGACAATTTGCCTCAGTTCCCTTGGCCAAAGAAGGGAAGCACCAACCAGATTTCCCCTTCTGATCATCACTGTATCATTCTTGCTGACGGATACCTGTGTGCGGCTGTCAGGCAAAGGTGGGGTTTGTTTTTGGCTGGGATACCCCCAGACTGAATGGTGTCTGCTGCTGGCGGTCCAGGTGGAGCTGCTGAGGAGGTTGCCGGTGTCAGCGTCAGTCAGCTACTTGCAGAGAGGAGGGGCACAAAACCTCTGGGCATAAGAACATAAGAAGCAGATTCAGGTGTGGAGAACGTGGTTCCTCATTTAACAGCTCTGCCATTTAATAAGATAATGGGTCATCCTTTACTACAAGTCTATTCTCTTGACTGATCCCCAGTATGTCTTGATGAATCGTTACTCTATGATAAGGTTTTGTATCAGAAAACCAATGTACCACTGGTAGCACAAGGAGAGAAGGCTGCTAATTTCATGCTCAGACAAAGGGGAACCGATAACAGTGAGTGATAATCACGGTTATCATGTCCAGCAGCACTAAACAGTCATTCCACTGACATTGCTCAGAAGTCCATGCAGCCAATATTACTTGGCCTCTTGATGTGTCAGTCTTTCTCAGAGAAAGTGGACTGGAGCACCCAGTGGCTGACGGCCAATTGACAATTTGCTTCATACCCCAAGGAAAATGTACTTTCCCATTGATTTACATGGAACAGGGCACAGGACACGTGTAACATGTGTTCCCTGTCAATGCCGGCTGCATTGCTCCTCAAGACTAATTTCACCTCCAAGTGTCTTAATGAGTCTTATTAAATTCCCCAAAATACTAAAATCTTTTTAATTGGATGTGAAGAATATTGAATGAGGCTGACATTAATTTGCATGAGAAATGATACACATACTCACCTTGGAATCATTGCACACCTTCTATCACACAAGGATTCATCAATGTATTGCCAACAAGGAGATGAAAGGAGCAATCTTCCTCCTCGATAGCACCATGCCTTTCAGTACACTGCAGGGTACATTAAGCATTGGCTGTTATGTAGGTAAACACAGCAGGTTTTTTTGCATTATGGAAGATTCCACAAGTAGCAAAGAGGTGAATGTTTATTTGGTAGTCTCATTTGAAGGAGAAAATATTGGTCCGTGCACCAGGAGTACCCCTCCTCCTCTTTAGTTAGTGATACGAGACCTTTCACACTGCAGAGGAGAACCTGGTTTAGTGTTTCAACCAAAGGAATTGGCACTGCACTCAAGCATTAGCATAATCAGTGAGGGTGGCGTGAATCTGGATCCCTTTGAGTCAGAGACAAGGAACTGTGATTAAGCATTGTGCTTATCGTAGAATCAAGTTTCCAAGGTTTTCTTTAGCTAATTGTGTGATGTAGGCAAGATACAATGTTTTGACCATCTATAGTTAACCTGGTGATTGGATCCTTTGGATTGGTTAGTTAAATTGCTTTCAGTGTGAGTTTGGTGCCAACTTCCATTGTGCTGCTCCTGCTTGGCTGGCTGTTTGCTCAAAGTAAGCACGGTATTTGTTAAGGGTTTTCCAGGCATTGGCATGTTTACCACGCAAAAACTATGTGCTATAACTCCAGCAAGCTACTGAACCCAATCGAACGCTGGACGAGCCTGACATATGTGGTGAGGACTCTGTGCAGCACCATTCCCTTCTCCCCGTGTGCTTGTTCTCCCTGCTCTGCTGCATTGATTTACAAGTATTAAGATCACTTTTTGTAGGAGGCCCAGTTACAACCGGACAATACTCCTGTTTCTAATCATTTCTCCCAACTGACCTCTTGATTGCAAGAGGTTTTTTTTTGCTCATGATGTAATGGTGCAATGTATTTTCAAGTTGTGAACAGTTTAGTATTTAACTTTTTGAATGTATTGCTTTTAATGGTTTCAAATGGGGGCCTAAATCAACTGCTTCATCTGCACATTAACATTGACAAAATGTCCGATGTGGGGAAGGAATGTGCTTCAAAGCCCTTTGATCACCTGGCAAGGGTAGAAAACATGAAGAGCCGTTCCCTGCTCTTTACAATCCTTTCAGTAAGTGGATGGACTGCTGGAATCCATTTCATGCAATTTGTAAGACATGTGGTGAGTGCCTGGGGAAGATCATTGATTGGGTTTCTTTTGCTCTGTGGCAGACTGAGACGGCACCACAGACCATACTTCAAGCAGTCCCCTCAATTGACATTTCTCATGACGCAAAAAGAAAAGTAGGAACTTAGAAGTGATTTAAATGTTAGCCAGCCCTTCATAACCTCTCATTTGGTTAATGTGATAAGGTTACCAGCGTCACATGTTCCCATCCACTGCATTTGAAGACAACCATTCACGGCGCTAATACTAAACAATGACAGAAAATTATTGATGGGTCTCGCAGTTCTGTGCTTGAATAGCATTATCTTTTGTGTAAAATTCCACTCACTTTGAAGCTGCCGGTCTAACAAACAGTACCACACACTGTTAAGGAAGCCGCTGGAACATGCTACCTACTGTGCCTGCTACACCCGGACACAGCTGCTGCCCACGTTACACTCTGCCCGACGCCTCAGTGAGACACGTCATCTAAGTGACATATAAGTGCAGAGGTTCCTGCCAGCGGGATAGCAAGCATTACCTTCTCTTTTAAATGTTTATCTGCAACAAAGTTATAGATTTGCTGCACCCTCTTATAATCTCCATTAGGCAAAAGCACTGAAGCTCTGGTTTCAGTGTGGATTGAATCTTTACCTAAATTTGTTTTGTAGGAGACAAGTTCACACATTTTAAAGTAGATTAGAACAATATATACAGTGGTTTATTTTATTTGCAACTTCCTCACCAAGTTACACACCACCCTGATTTGGAAATATATTGTGGTCCTTTATTGTCACTGGTTGGAACACCAAGCCAGCAGCACTGTGCGAGGACCTTCACCGGAAGCACTGCAGTCGTTCAGGAAGGTGATCTTCTGAAGGGCAATCAGGAAGGAGTAATAAATATTGGCCTTGCCAGCAATAATAAACTAATGACCATATATGGGCAGTGATCAGAAAATAAAATGGAATGATTAAATAAGTTGTGGAGAATATTTTTTTGGAGCAACTGGACTAATGGTCCTGGAGTGAGATGGTACCTCGACTGCCAGTCTTTGTGTTACTGCGCAGGAGGTCCCAGGTGTAACACTGTTTTGTGAAACATGCCGAATTCTCCCCAGTCACTCAATCTCCATGACTGTAACCATCAAAGCTTCATATTTGTTTGCATTATTCTGGATAGGAATCTCCTGAGTGCTTGAGGAAAGGGCATGTTTTTGCCCACCACAGCTAATCAGACCTTCCTATGATTTATTGCCTTGATTGGCCAAATGAGCTAATGGAGCACAAGAAAACAAGTGACAAGAACAGAGGGACATGGGCCAAACATGGGCAAATGGGACTAGCGTAGACGGGAATCATGGTCGGCATGGACCAGTTGGGCCAAAGGGCCTGTCTCCGCGCTGTAAGACTCTATGACCCTAAAAGATCCAATTTCCTTCCGATGGCTGTCCCTAAAATCCCAACATCCCACCGATGCCACATATTCCCACTTACCAGGGAACTCTTTGTGTGGTGATTTTGTGTCACGTTGTCTTGTCTCCCTCATTCCAACGGAAATTGTAAAAGTGTTCATTGCTGTGGGGCAATTTGGGATGTCCTGAAGTTATGAAGGGAGTTAAATAGATGCTAGTTTTGTCCTTTTTATTTATGTTCTGATTTGAACATATTCCACATAAAACAAAAATATTATTTGACATAATGCTCTTAATATAGCACGAGAATAATTTAAAGAACCTCTGGGCAAGTGGTCTGTTTCGACCAAAATATTCACAGGTATTTTCCACTATGTTTACAGCTGGAGGGTGCAGTGAAGCAGTCCACTGGTGCAGGGTCCACAACACTGAGGGAGCCAACACTGTCGCTCTTTGCCAGAATTGCCCCTCCTGCTAGCTAGTCACAGATCGGCGTTGGGAAGATGCATGTTTGGATCTCGGATAACATCCCAGTTAAGCAGCAGAAGATGAAAGCGCCGCAGGAAATAAGAAGTAAACATTTATACTGCGCCGCTATCTTCAAACTGTCTTTGAACTTACTGTGTTTAGTTGCAGAACAAAAATAAGTTTAAACAGTTGTGTTTATTAAGTTTCATGCAGCTTTTAAAATCAGTTTCTTGGTTTCAATATGGCTTTTTTTCTTGGTATGCCTTGAAAACTGCTCAATTTCTAATCAAGAAATGATGGTCAATTTATATCTTCCAGTAGAGCTTAAGGGCAATCATTGAGATTCAGGTGCACCTGAGAACGCACATAAACTTCACATGGATCATATGTTAAAGACCTACGTTTATAGATCTGATGCTGCAAACGGGAAACAGAACAGTCCCGACTAATGGCATGTGTGCTGTGTGAGTGCAGCGTTGTCATCACCTGCATGCCCTGAATCAGCAAACATCTGTTTCCTATTTCACTTTATGCAAGGTGCAAGTGTTTTCCACTTGAGGTTCTTGTAATATATGCAGCTTTGTCAGAATCGTTTTAGGCAGACTTTTGTAAACAGACATTTTCAGCGGGGATTCAGATATTCAGTTGAAACTATACACTGTTATATTGTCAAAACTGTTTTCCTGAAACCTAATCCATTTGGACACATTTCACTACTGGAAAATACATCTTGTAAATGTCCCCATTAGTTAACTTTGCACACTTTGATAAATACTTTAAGAGAGCTTGTTGTTCTGATCAAGATGTTCACTTTGAGACATCACTGAGACTTGAGCAACTCATTATCTCAGCAGAAATTCACTCCCAAACATCTGGCTCCCATGCTACTGAACTGAGTGTTTTCCCAGAAATATTTTTAGTTTTCCATTCATTCAATCTTTTTATTAATAATTTCCTGTTTTCCCAGTATCTGGACTGATCTGGTATCTCTAGAATAAAGCTGGGGAAAGCTGGGCAGTGGTATTTTGGTTGCACCTTGCTGTTGTCTCCAGTGAGTCCCAAGGCTCTCTCCTTGCCCCCTCTGTACTTTCTGGCAATATCGTCCATCAGTCCCCACACCTACACTAGCTCTCTCTACCTCACCTCTCGCCTTCAGTACAGTCATCTGCTGTCTGACAACCTCCAACTAAACTTTGGGAAGACAGATGCCCTAATCCACCACCCCAGTCACAAACTCTGAACCTAGTCTCTGAGTCCATCCCTCTCCCATTCCACATTCAAGCTCTGAGCCATGCCGTTTGTTATCATGAAAACAGAAACTCTCAGCTGGTCAGACAGCATCTGCCTAATAACAAACCTTCATCAGAACCTCAACTCAAAATGGTAACTACAGAGCCTGGTTTTGGTAGTCTGAACCTCTACCTTGAAATCTTTATCTTCTTCTGGCAGAGCAGTTGCCATACCAAGTGCGATACATCCAGATAGGATGCTTTCTATGGTGCATCTATAAAAATTGGTGAGGGTCAAAGGGGACATAGTTGTAAAGTCATAGAGTCCTACAGCATGGAAACAGGCCCTTCATCCCAACCTGCCACGCTGACCAAGAATCCCATCGAAGCCAGACCCATTTGCCAGCATTTGGCCCATATCCCTCGCAACCTTTCCTATCCATGTACCTGTCCAAGTACCTTTTGAATGTTGTCAATATACCTGCCTCAACCACCTCCTCTGGCAGCTCGTTCCATTTACGGACCACCCTTTGGGTGAAAAAGTTGCCCCTCAGGTTCCTATTAAATCTCTCCCCCTCACCCTAAGTGTATGTCTTCTAGTTCTTAATTCTCCAGCCCTGGGAAAAAGACTGTGTGCATTGACCTTATCTATGCCCCTCATGACTTTATAGTCATTGGGGACAGAATCATTATTAGATCCCCCATCACTGTCACGTCTATACATTGTGCTACCATCACTTATCGCTGGCCTCCAGAAGCAGAGTGTGTAGATAATATCTGAAGAGGTTTGTTTCTGTTCCACTGATCTTCTCCCAATCTCCTACTCGCTCCATTCCTCGAGGGTTCCACTATCAGGAACTTTCATGACACCCGTGCACGACTTGCACATCCTGTCTGTGTCACACTTGCTTCCTGTCACACATCAGCTGTCACACTTGTTGACCTGCCCAAAGTAAAATAGCAGGCAAAAGAGAGAAACACACGATGCAGAAGTGGAATCCCTGGCCTGGATACTACATTGTGCATTACATCGAAACCTCAGCCAACAATTGCCTCGCAGCTACTTGCTCCACCACGAGAAGCTTGCCAGATGTGTGGCGGAAATCTCATTTGCAGATGAAGATTCTGTCAAAGTTGTGACTTTGGGAGCAGGAGCAGGTCCGAAGAAAATCTCCAGTCAGTGTGTTCTCTGGCTCACCATCAGGAAAGAGGCAAGCTTCTGTTGGCATAATACAGATACCGTCTCTTGGAGACCACTCCAGTTGTATTTTCACTCTTACCATGCAGACGTGACTGTTTCTCTGCTGGTCTTTATTAAAACAACTAACCTTAAAAACAAAATGTTAAACCTACCAATCCCAAACACTTCATGCATGCAACATAGTTGGGAATTTGGCTTTTTTTAACCACTGGATCTTACTATTCTGACACACTCTGGCTGGTCTCCTGTGGTCTACCCTCGGTTATAGCCTAAGGTCATCCAATCACTTTCCAAGCTGCAACCTTCCAAAGGGATCAAATGTAGGGAGATGTGTACAACTGTGACTGAAACTCTCACAAGCACTAGCCACCAGAGGTATTTCTCCTTCAATGAATATATGTGTTTTTTATTCCTCAGTGCCTTAGCTTATCCATTTCCTTTTCCCACTAACATCCCCTTCTCTCCAGGGTATCTATTGATTCCAGCTCTGGTCCAGAAGTATGGGCCTTATTCTTCATGTGCACCTGGGAAGTGAAGGTTGTCTCACACACACACACATACACACACACACACACACACACACAGTCTGCGTGTGGGCACAAGTCAGCGTGGGTGACTGGGAAATGTGCTGGATGGATCCCCCTGTGTCCCGTTCCACTGTGGCACCCTCCCCCCGGCACCACCCCTACCCTGGCACCTTCCTTGCCCCAACCAGACCCTGTCTCTCAGTCTACCAATTGCATTTGAAGACCAAACAAGGAGTATTTTCTTGAATGTGTGTATAGGATGGTCGGATCCCCAAGCGAGACACTGGGGAGCTGGACCTTGCTTTTCTTCATTGTGAAGCTAATCTGTAAACCTCCTTTCAATGTCATAGAGTCGCTGAGTTATCCAGCACAGAAACAGGCCCTTTGGCCCAACTGGTCCATGTTGACCAAGATACTCATCCAAGCTAGTCAGTGTTTAGTCCATAACCTTCTAAACCTTTCAAATCCATGTCCCTGTCCAACTGTCTTTTAAAAGTTGTTGCTGGTCTGTCTCAGCCACTTCCTCTGGCAGCTCATTCCATATACATACCACTCTTTGTGTAAAAAAATTGCCCCTCAAGTTCCTATTAAATCTTTCCTCTCTCACCCTAAACCTATGCCCTCCAGTTCTTGATTCCCCAACCTGGGAAAAAGACTGAGTGCATTCACCCTATCTATGCCCCTCATGTTTTTATACACCTCTGTAATATCACCTCTCAGTCTCCTACGCTCCAAGGAATAAAGTCCTAGCCTGTCCAACCTCTCCCTATAACTCAGTCCCTCAAGTCCTGGCAACATCCTTGTAAATCTTTTCTGAACTCTTTCCATTTTAATAACATCTTTCTTATAACATGGTGATCAAAACTGAATACAATAGTCCAAGTGCTGCCTCATAAGTGTCCTGTACAACTGCGTCATGACCTCCCAACTTTTATACTCAATGCCTTGACTTATGAAGGCCAGCGTGCCAAAAGTCTTCTACCTGTCTACCTGTGACTCCACTTTCAGGGAACCATGTACCTGAACTCCAAGGTCCTTCTATTCTACAACAATCCCCAGGGCCCTAATGTTCACTGTGAAAGTCCTACCTGGATTTGACTTTCCAAAATGCAACACCTCGCACTTATCTGAATTAAAATCATTTGCCAATCCTCAGCCCACTCGCTCAGCTGATCAAGATCCCCCTGTAATTTTTGATAAATGTGTAATTTTTGATAAATGTGTAATTTTTGACAGTGTAAGAGATCCTTATTAATGGAGAGGTTTGCTGATTTTCCTGAACTCAGGATCACTGCCAGGTTACATTGATCGAAGCCTTGCAGCCAATCCTGTGCATCTTGGTACTGTGAAGCCCAATGAATTTACCTCTTGCTGCAGGATTGCCTAATGTTAAGGTGCTGCTGAACTTTAGCTCTGTCCTTTCAGGCTTTGATGGAAAATTAAGTGCCAAAATTTGATCTTTTCCCTTTTGTTTCTTGACACATTTCTCTGCCCCGCACGATTGTAACTGCCCCTTATGTGACAACAGCAGATTGCTCTGAGTCAACAGATGGAATGTTTCCATGCAACATCCTGTTACATGTTAAGCACCATGCTGCTGATCTGGGAACATGTCGGGAGACCTTCTGCAGTTTGAGGACTGGGCTTCACGGTACAGACACTGGTTTAGTGCTGTGGTTCCCAGCCCTGACTGATTGTGCATGTTCCAGGAGCTATCACACAATATTCCACCTACCTTCAGGCCACCTGGTCACATGGTCCCTCCTACACACACCCTGATTCTCCTACACATTGTTGGAGAATAAGGGGTGATCTTATAGAGGTGTATAAAATCATAGATAGGGTGAATGCATGCAGTCTTTTTCCCAGGGTTGGGGAATCAGCAACATAGGACATAGTTTTTAAGGTGAGAGGGGAGAAATTCAATAGGAACCTGAGGGGCAACTTTTTCACCCAGAGGGTGGTCGGTATATGGAATGACAGAGGGAGTGGTTGAGGCAGGTATATTAACAACATTTAAAAGGCACTTGGACAGGTACACGGATGGAAAAGGTTTAGCGGGATATGGGCCAAATGCGGGCAAATGGGACTAGCTTAGATGGGAATCTTGGTCGGCATGGACCAGTTGGGCCGAAGGGCCTGTTTCCCTGCTGGATGACTCCATGACTCTGTGACTGCCATCAGCTTTAGAACTGAAAATGGGACAAAGAGTGCCCAAGGTTTTGCTGGTGCCTCCAAAACTTTTCTGTCAATCTGGAACTCAGGACAATCCCACTTGTTGGTGGGAGATGGAGCCGGATACTCTGCCTGCAGACCGTGTAATCTCCATGTTTCTTCCTAGACTCACAAAAGGAATGACAGGCTCATTGTTTTGGCTGCCCCCTCAGCAAGGCCACCAGAGGCTTCACTCTGCCTAGTGGTGTCCCGAGTCAGCTTCCTGATTTGCTCAGTAAGGGGTCCACCACCTGAGGAAGATGCCTGTCTATTAGGCAACCTTTCTGCAGCAAGAGGCAGCTGGATGGAGAGTTTCCCCATGGGTCTGAGCCCAGGCGTGCCAGTGAAAATATCCCCAGCAGGCTTCCTCATTAGCTGCAGTGCATTAGCTGCAGCTTTTAATTAACAATCTATTAAAAGAGCAAATATTTTTCCATGAGATTGAGCCAGAAACTAATAAGCAACTGATTTCTATTTCCAACAAAAACTTTGCCCCTCCTTGATTCACCAAGAGGCATCAAAACACAGAAAAAGAATGCACTGGGTAATCACTGAGCTTTCAAACATTATATAATAGGTATGTCGATCTATCAGGCTCTGACAAAGGCATCCGTGTAGAAGACAATTCAAGCATGATTTAATTAAAGCTAACCGAGAGGGCAATCCTGCAAAACAAAAGCACAAACAGATGGAATAACTGCTGTCTCAGTTGCATTAAAAGGCCTGGCCATCATAAACATTTACAAAGCCATCCGAACCCAGAGATGGAGTTACAACCTTGTAACATATACTTTATGGCAGCTGTTATTATTTATAATGTATACAACCTGTGTATCTTAGAAAATAAATGTAAACCTTGAGTACCGGAAACCTTTCAGCTTTCAAACCATGCTCACTGTTTCTCACATAACATCTGCAAAAATGGTATTCTGCAAATTTATAATATTTAACAATAATGGACCTCTTGTGGGTTTGCTTATGTTTGGCCTTCTAAGCCTTAATAACAGCCATTCCTCCCACTTCCTGCATAGTTTCATGTCTTCTTCTTTTGGCAAAGGTCTTTCTTTCTTTGTTCCCTGAACCACACTCAGTAGGGGATTGGTGTGCTCAGGAGTATTTTTTGAAAACAGGCTCAGTCTCATCCACATCCCTCCCTCCATCTCTTCACTGTTCAAAGATCATAGTGCTGAGGAAACTGCTCAACAAAAATAGTTCTGCAGTCATAGACTTACAGCAGGGAATCTGGCCCTTTGGCCCAACCAGCCCGTGCTGGGAGCTATCCTCCACTCAAGCCTCATCCAGTGCTTCCTCATTCAACTCATCAACTCAGCGCACTGCCAGCGGAGGTGCTGGATTCAGATACAATCACTACATGTAAGTGGCCTTAAGACAGGCACTTAAACAGGCAAGGCATTATGGTCCCAATGCAAAAACACCAGCATGGATGTGTTGGGCTGAAGGGCCTGTTTCTGTACTCTACAACTCAGTAACTCTATTACATTCCAACAGCATCTTACTCAAATCCTTATTTCTTCTTTTATAATGCACTGACAGCTTTAATCACGCTCTCACCATAGAATAGTCAGTGAGTAACATGTCCTCACCTTCTTTAAGTTTCCTGTGTGTTCCTTATTTGATTTCATGCTGGGGCCACCATATCTGATATTGCTGGCCCCTTGACATGACAAGTGGAGATACTTCTGTGAAGGAGATATCTTTGACCAAAAGAAATGTCTTCTCCAAGTTACTTGTCTTTGCCTGTGTCCCTCAGTGGCTTCTGCTGATGTAAGTGTGTCACGTTGGACGAGGACCCATAATTACATTTAGTTACGCCAGGCAACTGAAGGTGGGAAGCTGGGTGACTATTTGGGGATCATAAATTATGGGGTGAAGGTGCAGCTGGAGGCCAGATGTACAGAGGCCCGTTAGGATACATCACGCAGTTTAGGGAAGTTGTTGGAGCCAAGTTTCTGTGCCTTGCTCTGGTTTCTCTCCTCCATCATAACCTCATCTTGCCCATGAGCCCTACCTCTGATTGCGTTCCCACTGATTGCTGATGTCCCCCATGTCCCCAGCGCAGTCTGACATGAAGAGCTCCCTGTGTACAGACACTGTCCCTCAGTTGCACCCTTCTACATATAAACACCACCCCTTTCTCCTGCGATCAGCACTTACCTCCAGCCTTACCTTCATCTACAGTTCTTGAGCTTTGTGAGCTCCCATATTTCCGCCACCTTTCTAACAAAGCATTGACTTGCCCCAGGCAGAGCCAGTCTCACTGTACCCATTACCCTTTGTTGTGTGAAATGGCTCTTTTCTGTCTTCAGGATCAAGGACTCTGGACATGAGCTTTGTAGACCAAAACTAGTTTAATCACAAAGGCAAACGTGGGACAGAATGGATGGGAACAGACACACGCTCACTCACGCACAGGATACCATGAACACGTGAGGGGATCGCAAATGGGGTAAAATACACTCACACACACACACACACACACACACACACACACACACACACACACACACACACACACAGATACACACAAGCGCACAGTAACAATGTACAACTTCAGGATATAACACTTCAATGCCCGTCCCACACTAGCATTGGCCCTTAACGCTCCCTGAGTCTGAGTGAAATGCTCCCTGACCATGTGGTGATGCACTCTTACCAATGATCTCTGCAGCGTTGTCTCACTACTCCTGGGGTCGTCAAAAGAGGAAGGGCTAGGGGATGCAGCGCTTTTTATGGTGCTAGGAGACTGGGTGGAGCTTCACTGTTGTGATTTAAATGAGTCAAAGACAAAGGTTCCTGCCTCAGCCAATGGTCAGGCAGGTTCAGAGACAAAGGATACTGGTCAGGCAAGTTCAGAGGCAAAAGGTACTCTCACACCTGAGGGGTGGGTGGACCCACACCTTGATTGACAGTAGTATCACTTCTGATCAGAGGAGCAATGCTGTCCTCCGGTCAGCGGGGGTCATTGTCGTTACTGTCACGTGACAGCCATGTGGACTTCTCACAACACCCTTCCTCCAAATCCCCAGCTCCTCTTGCCATGGAACAGTTCTCTCTCCCTGCCTCTCCTCCGCTGTCTATCCCTGTGGGCTCACTATCACTTGGTTCCACCTGCTAGGAATCAAAGCATTCCCAGCAATTACTTCTCTCCCTGATCTGACATTGATACCCAAGAGGTTCTGCCGATGTTTATCTTCATCCATCCCTTCCCCCTCAACTACATGGTGACATCTTCTGTAAACGTGGGGGCAGCTTCCGCTCTGGACCGAGAACAACCAGCTCTCCTTCTCCAGCAGCTCCCCTGACTCTCCAGCACCTCTCAGATACCCAGTTACACGTCCTTTAGCCAGCCCCGGGTGAATTGAGATTTCCTCCAAGTAAACCCTGGAAAGGGAAAAGCCATCAGTTCTGGCATGTGCTGCAGACGGTTCTCTGTCCCCGAACCAAGACAAAGGCTGAAACAAATTTTGCAACCTCAGTGCACGATTCAGTCCAAGCTGGGTTTCTGTTCCCTTGGGTTTTATCACAAAGACCCCAATTTCCCTCTGTATTTGCCCAGCTGGTCTTACAATCTCCACCCTTCATCCAAGACTATCATATCTCTCATGAAGTAACACTCACCCATCCCACAAGCCTTGTCTTGACATTGACTCCCAGTTCCCCATTGCTATAAATTTAAATCATTTCAAGGCCTCAAACTCTAGAATTCTTTCAGCGGAATAATTTCCACATGCAAAAATTCTCTGTCTTTTGATTACGACCTTTTATGTAGCACATTTTCCCCAATCTCCTTTCACCTGTGCCTTCTCATATCCAGGACCCAAGCCATAGAATGTACACCATCCTCTCTACCTCTAACCCCATTTAAGCTCCTGGCCACTTCTTTTAATATCTTCTTTATTTCATTATCTGTTTTCTAAGCTTGTTTCTCTTTGAAGCATCTTGTGGCATTTTCTTCTGTCTTAAAGGTGCTACATTACCTGTTAAATGCTAGTGGAATTATTGAGTTTTTGTTTGTTCTTATATGAGAATTTCACTTGGCATTCTATTTTCTAACATTATCCCACCTCACCAAGGCAGAGAAGGAGGGCATCTCAGCCACACCTCCCTCCCACCCTGTCCCCACACCCAGTTCGAAAACCAGTGCTCCATATCACAGAAGGTTAACTTTGGTGAGCAGTTATATCGACCAAATATGACTGTAGAGAGAGGATACAATGACTGGTCACTAAGTAAATGGTTCTGGAGTCTGGGTGTGGTTCTGGTGGTGGGGTTCGCAGACTGGATGAGTGCTGGGATTTGAAAGAATGAAAATGCTTAAAACTACGTTTTAAGTAGGTGGATTTTATTGATTGGCTGGAGTATTTTGGGTTCCTCCTGAGAATCTCTGATTCTAGCTTATGTCGAGTGAAAAATTGAGGAGTGAGGAATTTCACATCCTAGCAAGAGAATTTGTGGCTCTTGTCCCTAGAACAGGGAGCCTTTGTGCACCTTTCTAATGTGAACATTACACATTAAAGCTGATTTGCACAAGTTAAATTGCAGGCAACCATTGATAATTTGACCTGGGTACGTCTAGGCGCAGTGCTCAGTCGTAAGCCAATTGCTTTCCAGACAACAGATGCATATCCAATGGCAATACCATCCAGTCCAATGTGATCCAATCCAATGCCATCCAATCCAATGTCATCCAATCCAACGTCATCCAATCCAATGTCATCCAATTCAACACCATCCAATCCAATACCATCTAATCCAATGTCATCCAATCCAACATCATCCAATCCAATGTCATCCAATTCAACACCATCCAATCCAATACCATCTAATCCAACATCCATCCAATGGCAACGCCATTCAACACATGCAATCCAAGACCATCCAATCCAACTCCATCCCATCCAACACCCATCCAATGATGCCATTAGGGGTGCAGCACCCACTTCCATGTACAATGACAGAAATAGGATATGTGACCTATGACCTGCATTTATAAATATCTAAAAATCAAGGAACAGATGTCACAGCAGATCAGCCAGAGACATGATAAAATGAAACACAAGAGATGTTGGAATCTGGAGCAAAAATGAGCTTCTGGAGGACCTCAGTGGGTCAGGCAGATCTGTGGAAGGAAATGATCAGTCGCCGTTTTGGGTCGAGTCCAGATGACTTAAGGGGAGCCCACTGTTCCATTGATGTGTCGCTCTTTGCTTCTGACAACTCCAGCTTTTATTCAGCAGCATATTTGTAACGTTGCATGTCGGTGCAATCTCTGTCAGGGTGATGAATGCATGCAGTGGCTTGCTCCACTCCAGGTGTGGGACTCCATCTGTGTCAACAATCACTGGGTAGGGTGATGGACACGAAGTCACATGACCCACCCCTCCCTGGTCTCTGCACTAACACATTTTCTGCCAACTTCCCAATCTTTTGCAGGAGATCCGAATGGACATTTGGGTAAAACTGGCTCCCGTTTAGTCCAGCAAAGAACGGCCAGTTCCAATTTCTTGGCATCAGTGTATAATCCACAGTAAGGGGCAACGTGCTCCCGCTGTTGGTGCGTGGATAAACTGACCTCTTGTCCAAAAGTAGATTTGGTGTTTCTGGAGCAAGCTGTGTCAAGGGAAACTTGTGCCGAGAAATTGGACACAAAAGCATGTTTTTTTGATATGTAAATCATGTACAAAAGCATTTTGCAACATTAAACAGCACTGACTGCTGAATATTAGGAAATGGGACTGAGTGCTTCCCCATATGACTCCACTTAGTCTGACATTAACCCAGCGTCAGCTCTGCGACTAATGATGTCATCACCTGTGCAGCAGCAATCGGTCTATTTACCTACCACCATCATTTATTGAGCTCAAAAAACCAAAGAGCAAACCTCAAAGTAGATTGGCAAAGACCCATGAACTAAAAGGGTCCCCAATGTGTTCCTGTTTCTTCACCCACAGCTTCTGCCAGATTCCCTTCTCAATGTTTAATCCCACAGATAAGTATCTCTGTCTGCTCCCTCAATGATCGCAGCTATCTAATGCATCTCTGTGGTGTCTGCCAAACTGATTGACTCACATAGAACATAGAACATAGAACAGTACAGCACAGGAACAGATCCTTCAGTCCACAATGTTGAGCCAAACTAATTAAGCTAATGATGCCTATTTACGCTAATCTCGTCTGCCTCCACAATGTCCATATCCTTCCACTCACCACACATTCATGTGCCTGTCTAAGAACCTCTTAAACCCCTCTATCGTATCTGCCTCCACCACCACCCCTGGAAGCGCATTCCAGACACCCACCGCTCTCCGTGTAAAAAAACTTGTCCCGCACATCTCCTCTGAGCCTACCCCCTCTCACCTTAAATGCATGCTCTCTAGTATTAGAGATTTCGACCTCTGGGAAAAAGATACCGGCTGTCTACTCTATCTGAGCCTCTCATAATCTTATAAACCTCTATCAGGTCTCCCCTCAGCCTCTGCCGCTCCAGAGAAAATGACCCCAGTTTGTCCAACCTCTCCTTATAGCACGTGCCCGCTAATCCAGGCAGCATCCTTGTAAACTTCTTCTGTGCCCTCTCCAAAGCCTCCACATCCTTCCGATAATGGGGTGACCAGAATTGAATGCAATACCCTGGATGCGGCCTGAGCAGTATTTAACAAAGCTGCAACATAACTTGCTGACTCTCAAATGCAATGCCTCAACTAATAAAAACAAGCATGCCATGCACCTTCTTTACCACGATGTGTCTTCATATACTGGAGAGGCGTAGGGTCCCTCACAGCATGAGGCTCTATCAGTGCATTGGATTGCTGCTTTTAATGTAACTTTTCCCAATTTTGTGAATTGTTTTTAGAGAGGGTCCGAGTGCCTTGCAGTAAATGTTTAACATCAGAGGAGGGTGAAGCTCAGTCTCAAGCTATTGGACTTCCAAATCTGATGTGAAGTGATTTGAGACAATAATTGATGGCTTTTTAATAGATCCCAGCTTTTATATATAGGATGGGGTGCAACCTGCAGTGAGTTATGTGCCTGAAACATTGAAGACTTTATATCAAAATGAATGTTACAACTTGAAGCAGGGAGAGGCCATGAAGCTCCTTGAACTCATTTTGGTATTCATTATAATATGGCTAATCTTTTCTCTCTCCCTATCTGCAGATCCCTTCATTACCTTAGTTTCCAAAGAAAGAAACAGTGGTAAACTTCCAGCAACCTATCTAAAGGGAAGGTTACTGAGGCACGAGCCCAGTCCAACTTTTGGCTTTCCAAAATATTCGGACTTGCTCCTGGTTGTATTATTAACCAACGTAAATGGAACATTTCCACTGTGTTACCAGTGCAATTGCAACAGAAGTTAGCGATCTCTCCCACTCACTACCAAGCCTTCTTAACACCTCAGAAGAGGAGGAGGTTTGTTACTTGGAGCTGAAAAACAAAGAGCTAACAAGCTCCAGTTGATGTGCGCTGTCAGCTGGGACAGGCTGATTGTCTGCCACGTGGCCCTACATGAAGCACATGAGGTGATATTAGATTATTTCGACAGCAATGTTATTAAATGTACTTCACAGGGGAATAAGGCAACCAGCACCTGTCTGATTCCTCTTACTGTCTTCTCTTACTTTGCCCCGACCTCTCATCCCCAGCAATGATAAATCATGGCCCACAAGTGCCCAGAGCTCAACCTCTTGTGTCCTTTGAAAAAGCCCAAGGTCACTCATACACATGCTGAACCCCTCCCCTTGAGCTAATTATTTACACACGATGTCAACTTTGATGGGAAGTGGGTACAACAGATATTCAGCAACGTTACTGACCATTTTTACACAAACTTGAGGAGAATGGCTTTATTTTGGCAGGGAGCCTGGCATCCTCCATTGCCAACTTGAATTTAGCTCTGAGGGAGTGGATTCCTGACCGTGGGCTGAAAACAACTTTAAATCAATTACTTGGGGACATATCTCACTTGCCAAACCATTGTGTTCCCATTTTTCAAACCATTTATTCTTCAAACACTGAAAATCTAGTTTGAGAAAGGTTTCAACACCTCCCAATATGCCCATTGATTTATTTGATATTGTTCTAAAGCTATAATGCTTTATTGTGTGATCGGGCAATGGGAAGAACACATGCTGAAAAATGTTGATATACTTTACTGTTTTGCTTACAGCTTTGTAAGATGTGTGCTGAAGGGTGTAACAGTTTCATTGTTTGATGCATGGGCTGCAATAGACAGTTCCAAACATGACATCAATAAAAATGCAGTAAAATCAAACTGACTTTTTGATTTAACTGGCACAGACACATCGGCTCTGACATGAATATATTAATGAGCAGCTTTTGGACTTTGTGCCAGAATATGTCAGGAACTGAAAGCTGCAGGCACAAGGCTGTTTCTCAACACAATTCAAATCATTTGACAAATGAAGTGGTAAAAGATCAGGAGCAGCAAGGAGGTGCTGAAATAAAAACATCACAGAAGGCCTCTTAATGAATTCTTAATATTGATCCACTAAATAAACAATACTTTAATTTACCTAACACATCTTTAATTACTGTAAGACTGTAGAATATATTTCAAGATGGTCTAAGTTGGGAAGCTGTGCATGGATGGGTCTTCAAACCCAACACCAACAGAGTCCATTCAGCCCATTGTGCTTGTACTAGGTTTTTGAATCACTTAACTAACCAGTCCTTTCCTATCTCTATCCATAACCATCACTAGGAATGTTTCTCCTCAGGAATTCATGATAGAAATGATGTATGGAACTGCTTGTTGCCGCTCAATAATCACAATCAACGTATCGGAAGGCTGAAACGGCCATTTTGCTAAGACATTTGAAGCTTGAACTGCTGGTTGAGAGACTGTATGTGGACTGAAAGGCGCATTCCTTGGAGAATGTGCAGCACCAGTGTATCAAAGTGGAACCAGAGCACAGGGTCTAACTGTGGGACCAGATCGCTGAAAAGTGGCTCGTGGGCTGCTGGATTTCAGAGGCCGATGGGCAATTTATTTAAACTGTAAAAAAAATCGATAGTGTAAATTTTGAGAGGCTATTTCCTCTAGAAGCGTTATCCAGAACCAGATAGGGGCCACAATCTGAAAATTAGAGCCAGGAAATTTAAGAGTGAAAAGGTACTGGAAGTGTGAATATTTGCCTCCCTCAAGGCAGAGGCACTGGGTCAACAGACAGAGTTGACAGGTTTTTTACTGGGTACAGGTAGGGATCAAAAGTCTCGGTTGAAGTAGAAATCAGCTAAGACCTAACAGAATAGTATTGATGGGCTGAGTGGTCTGTCTCTTCCCCTGTGCCTGCCCAGGTGCCTGTATCACTTGATACCAGCAAACACCAAGTAGCTTCAAGGTTTCTGGAACAACGTTGAGAGCCCTAATTCGTAAAGGACATCCCTCTCCTCTCTCTGCTCAGTGTTCATGGATGTACTGTTGAAGGGAGGACTCGGTGAAATTCCCACAGATGGTTACTTGTAGTCATGAGGACACTCAGTATCAAAACTCTGGTAAAACTGAGGAAACCGAATATAGTGCAGCTAAAAGAAATCACCAAAACATTTCACAAAGAAATAAGATTAAGGTCTGTAATCGAAATGAACCAGTGAAAAATCCATTTCATGTCTCCTACACTTTATATGAGTTCAATGTTAGGATGATCCATTCATTCTTGAGTGGATTTGACTCTGAAAGGTCCTGTACTAACTTCTTTACCCACTTTTATATGAGCTAGAAGAACTCACAGTGCATTCATTCCCTGCTAGACAAAGGGGAACCAGTTATTCATTTATTAATCGTCAATTTGCATGCAGTGTATTAGTTAAAATATATGAGAGCTTGTTAGTAGGCCAGAAGGTGGCGTCACATGCAAACTGAGTGGAGAGCCTTCCTTAGCAAAAGCCTGGAGGCAGCTCGCTACAAAGAGATGCCCCCAGTGTGGTCCATGTTTTGTACTCAGGGATATCTCCTGCCCTTTTTCTCCAAAGTATTTGGAAAATCTAAGTTTGCAGTATTCCACAAGAGCCTGATTGTGTGCTGTTATTGGGAATATGATGGATATCTGCTGTGCTGGGAATGGGATGGATATCTAATGCTGTTGGGAATGGGATGAATATCTACAGTTGTTGGGGATACAATGGATATATAATTTGCTGGGAATGGGATGGATGTATGCTGTAGTTGGGAAGAAGATGCATATCCACTGCTGTGGGGAATGCAATGAATTTCTGCTGTTGTTGGAATACAATGATGTTCTGTTGTTGTTGGGAATGGGATGGATATCTGCTGTGGTTGGGAATGGGATGGATATCTGCCATAGTTGCGAATAGGATGGATATCTGCTGTGGTTGGGAATGGGAAGGATATGTGCTGTGGTTGGGAATGGGATGGATATCTGCTGTGGTTGGGAATGGGATGGATATGTGCTATAGTTGGGAATGCAATGGATATGTGCTGTAGTTGGGAATGGGATGGATATCTGCTGTAGTTGGGAATGGGATGGATATCTGCTGTGGTTGGGAATGGGATGGATATGTGCTATAGTTGGGAATGCAATGGATATGTGCTGTAGTTGGGAATGGGATGGATATGTGCTGTAGTTGGGAATGGGATGGATATCTGCTGTGGTTGGGAATGGGATGGATGTCTGCTGTGGTTGGGAATGGGATGGATATGTGCTATAGTTGGGAATGCAATGGATATGTGCTGTAGTTGGGAATGGGATGGATATGTGCTGTAGTTGGGAATGGGATGGATATGTGCTATAGTTGGGAATGCAATGGATATGTGCTGTAGTTGGGAATGGGATGGATATGTGCTGTGGTTGGGAATGGGATGGATATGTGCTGTAGTTGGGAATGGGATGGATATGTGCTATAGTTGGGAATGCAATGGATATGTGCTGTAGTTGGGAATGGGATGGATATCTGCTGTAGTTGGGAATGGGATGGATATCTGCTGTGGTTGGGAATGGGATGGATATCTGCTATGGTTGGGAATGGGATGGATATCTGCTGTAGTTGCGAATAGGATAGATATCTGCTGTGGTTGGGAATGGGAAGGATATGTGCTGTGGTTGGGAATGGGATGGATATCTGCTGTGGTTGGGAATGGGATGGATATCTACTGTGGTTGGGAATGGGATGGATATGTGCTGTGGTTGGGAATGGGATGGATATGTGCTGTGGTTGGGAATGGGATGAATATCTGCTGTGGTTGGGAATGGGATGGATATCTGCTGTGGCTGATCTCTGGCCACTTTAGAATGGTCCCATTTTCCCACTAGTTCCCTGCAGCCAGTGGAAGGACTGACATAAGTAAATGAGGCAGAATCTGTCCTGTTTTTAATCATCTTCATGAAGAGGCTCCAGGGTTGCTAGGCATCCTGGAAAAAGACAGAGGAGAATTTACTGTGTTTAGGTTAAATGTGCACTGCTATTGGTAACACCATAAAACCTTCATTTTTTTGGTTGCTTTTTGTCCTTTTCCTCAGCCTGTAATTGCGCTTCAGCTCTTGGGCCATTTGCTGAGGTGGGTACAATTCCCCCCCCCCCCCTTTCCCTAAAACACCTTATTGAGGCCAGACATAAAGCAATTTCCGCTGGGAATTAGTTGCTGGCGAAAGACGGAGGACCCTCAACTGATGTAATTCCCCTGGAAGGGGAAGGCAGTCCCCAGGCATAACCCACCCTTCAAAGACTCCCTGACTCACACTTGACAACAGAGCAGGGCCTGCAGAGGCTTTAGTTGCACCATTACACCTCATTAAGAATGGAGCCATGCCACAGGCAGGAACATGCCTTGATCCTGGAGACCACAACCTCCCATATGTCATGCCAAGGGATCATTCCAGGCTGACGCTGACCAAACTGCCCAGAAGCACGGAACAAGTTGTGGTGACGTGGTTCACCAGATCTAGCAACACCCTCAGGCTTCTCTCTGGGCAACTGGTGCCAGCACAGTCTGGGTTCATCTCACCCCTACATCGTGGCTTAGACCTGCCCTGTTTCTGCTCAGGAAGACCATAAAATTTGGAGCAGAATTAGGCCATTCAGCCCATCGAATCTGCTCCACCATTCAATCATGGCTGATCTTATTTTTCAACTCCATTGTCGCGCCTTCTCCCCGTAACCCCTAACCCCCTTACCAATCAAGAATCTATCAATCTCTGCCTTAAGTACACCCAGTGACTTGGCCTCCACTGCCCTCTGTGGCAACGAATTCCACAGATTCACCACCCCCTGGCTGAAGGAATTCCTCCTCATCTCAGTTTTAAAGGAACATCCCTTTATTCTGAGGCCGTGCCCTTGAAAGATCTACGTCTTTGCCTTTCTGAAGAGTCACTTCACAACAAGCAGAAAACATCTGCTTTTTCAGAAATTCCTTTCTGTCATGGAAGTAATTTGTTCCCTTATACTCCTTTAGTAACATCTTAAGAGAACTGTTAGAAGTTTCAGTCACAACACATGAACCCACTGCACGTTGAAGGAGAAGAGAGAACAGGTTATATTCTGATGTAAGCTTTTCTGAAGGAGCAATGATACAGTAACACCACCGGTCATGGCGAGGATCACGGGGCTAAGGAGTCCAACAAACCCAGTGCGTTGGACGGTACGATTCTGACTAAGAACCCAAATACAGTAAGTACTTAAGGTTCATTGCAGCCCCACAGTTTAATGCTAACTCGTCCAAACCTTTTCCGAGATGAACTGATTTCAGTCAGTGGGACACTGGCAGGACAGTTGTGCAGCCGGAAGAACCGCTCTCTCAAAATTCCAGCCATCCTCATTTGATCGTGATCTGGGGCGCTGTCTGTGTGGAGTTTGCACGTTCTCTCTGTGGCCCCGTAAATTCCCCCCGGGTGCACTGGTTTCCTCTCACATCCCAAAGGCATGCAGGTCAGTTGGTTAAATGACCAGTGTAAGTTGCCCCCAGTGTGTGGGTGAGTGTTACAATCTGGGAGGAGTTGAGGGGAATGTGGGGAGAATAAAATGGGATTAGAGTGGGATTAGTGTAATGGGGGCTTGATGGTTGGCACAGAACTCTGTGATTCTATGGGTTGAATTGTTTTCTGGCAGGGCGCAGGAGGAGGGGCCCAGATGCTTGTGGTGGGGGCCAGTTGCAGTCACAATCGAGGGAGTGGGCCAACCCCACAGTCAGGTGACTGACATGTTGGAGAACTGGCATGGAGGGTAAGTGGGCCCACAGAGTGCTTCCACCACCAGCAGCTCACACACGTCTACTGTAAGTAACAAGAAAGTCTCGCGGAGAATCAGAAACACTTATGACACGGAGGTAGACCATTTGGCCGATCGTGTCTACGCTGGTTGAAAACAAGCTGCACAGCCTGATCCCACCTTCCCACATTGGATCTGTGGCCCGGCAGGTCACAGCTCTTCAAGTTCATGCCCTTTTTAAATATGACCACAGTTCCTGCCTCCACCTCCCTTTCAGACCGTGAGCTCCAGATCCCCATCACGCCCTGGATGAAAAACCTTTTCCTCATCTCCCGTCTAATCCTTTCATCAAGGACTTTAAATCTGTGCCCCTGGTTTTAGACCACTTTTCCTATTTAATCCATGTCATCCCTCAGACTTTTATAATCCTCAATTAAATCTCCCCTCAGCCTCCTCAGCTCCAAGGAAAGCAACCGGAGACTATCCAATCTTTCCTTATGCTTAAAGTTTTCCAGTCTTGGCAACTTCCTTAAAGATTTTTCCGGCACCTTCTCCAGTGCAATCACAACTTTCCTGTAATGTAGTTACCGGAATGGTACACAGTACTCACGCTGTGGTGTTGTACATAGCGTTACCTCCCTGCTTTGGCATCTTACTCCTCAGCTTGTAAAGGGAAGCATCCCAGACCCATTTTGAACCACTTCATTGACCTGCCCTGCTGTCTAAAACTTCCCCCCTTCACCTTCAACCACACAGCCAGTTTTTGTATCATCAGAAACTTGTGCCCTGTGCACTTTGGCCTGGGTTGTTATACGTATTATATAAAATATTGCATTTGGTGTGAAGGCTGTTGTTGCAAGAATGGTCTGCAGCATTGGTGAGCCACACACAAGTGAACGACAACTGCAGGAGTCAGGTGTATGTTGCTGTTGGGTGCCAGTGTGTGAGTCAGGGAACCTCTCTGCTGTAGAAGGACACATGGAGCAATTGGAAAGAGTGTTATACATCCCAGATTGTGCCTCATGTAATTGGATTGTGTGGCTCTCATACAAATTGTGCTGCAGGCTATGATTTCTAAGCCATAGCGCCATAACACCACAATTTGGGTGCTGTTCACAGAAGTTTAGCTTTGTCCCAACGCAGGCTGGTTACATCACGTGATTGATGTTATAAAACTAGGGAACGTCCTCAGGCAAGCCTCATGGCTCCCACGGTCACCCACAGGAAGACAAGCAGCTCAGTATCTGCCAAAACAGCAGGGAAAACTGTTGGTCCTTACGGCCAAATAGTCTCAGGACAAAGGGATTGAAATAAAGGAAAAAAAATCTCGACTGAGAAAGGTATAAGCTTTCAGAAATCTTTACCCAGGAAGACTGTGGATGCTCAGTTGTTGGGTACATTATGGATGTTATAGATAACTTACGGATACTAAGGGATATAGGGATCAGGCAAGAAAATGGACTTGAGATGTAGGATTAGCAAGGATCTCATTGGATGGCCAAGCTGGCTTACCTTATTCCTGCATCCATTTTTTATGTTCTTCAAAATCGTGCTACAGGAATTTTTATTCTACCTCTGAGGACAAAGAAAGTATCGGTTTAGCATCTCATCCAGAGGATGACATTCCCATGGCTCCGTGCTCCCATCATAGTGAAGAACCAGTTTCGATTATATACTCCTGTCTTTGGAGCAGACCTTGAACCAACAACCTTCTAAGAGGCAGGAGTGACACACTGAACTAATTTTTCCTTTCGTTGTAAGAGACATCTGGGCAACATTGTAATCCACTACTCCAAAATTGCCCATTGAAAATCTCTCACCAAATTGACTTCATTGTATTGTGGTCCAGGGTCCATGTGTCACAGTAGTCGATACCCTGTTTAATCAGCCAAATATTGGCAGCTTCCACCAGACCTTTGTCCAACTGTTACGTTCATCAGAGTGTAAGGATGAAGGAAGTGAATTTTTTTGAGCTGAAAAATTTTGTTGAAAACATTTTGTTAATACAAAACAGGAGTTGTGCTTTTGCTTGGACCTGTTTTAATTTTCCAGCAAAATTGTTGACAGGAAATATGTGGTCCTTAAGTGTCTAAGTGGAGCTGACCAACAAATAAACCTTCATTTTCGGATACAGGCTTGCCTGTAACCAGTGTATGTGTGGGAAAAGTGACCCAGTCTGGGCCGATTTACTAATATATTAAAAGTTTGCTTTTCCTCTCTGCAGTAGGGAAACAGTGCCAGATTTTTCTGCAGATGTAAGCAGGGGCAGATAATGAGCTCCGGAGAAAAACAACACCAGTTGAGTTGGGTTTTGGCCAAGGCTCATTTGGCCTGAGGTCTCAAGTTGGGGACCAATCGTGCTTTCTGTGGCCTCCAGCATCCCTCCCAGGAGTTAAGGAAAACAAAATGATGTGGTACAATTACAGCTTCTCAATATGCCAGCTTGGACAATGAGATGTAAGGGGAAGATAATAAAAGCTATTTTTGTTTTACTTTATAAGAGAAAAACAATGATTAAATCAAGACAATATGAATAACAGCTGCAGCAGGTTACCATTGATGTTTAAAGGAGAAATGAGAAGAAAGTAATTTAGTATTTCCGATAAGATCACTAAAGCTGCAGTAAAGAGAAACAGTGGAAATTGTTGAAGCAAGACACCAGCTAATATCCAACATGTGATTCTTATAGCATTAACTTATTCACTCACTGAAGTGATACACATTATTCCTGGGAAATGGAATTTTTCCACAGTTCTGAGCAGTTATAACATGGCCAGATGAAATGAGATAGGGACACTTCCCAGAAAGGAAGTGGGGGTACTATCTCATTGCTGATGAGAGCTGGCTGTTTGGTTAAATTAATCTTCACCAGTGGAGTGAGGAAGCAAAGATTTGACAATGTAGTTCAGAAAAAAAAATCCAGTGACCAGGTTAAGATGGCCAAGGTAAGATTCTCTTAATTTTTTTCTTGTCTATATGCACAGTCCTGAAGACCTACTGCCCCAGTTCTCCCCTGGAATATCAATCTTTCCTCCCCCTATTCTAATACTGCTTTTACAAATGGAATGGAGCATCTCTCTACATCTCCTTTTATTCACCAGCTCCTCACAAATACTCACCACATTACCCAGCTTGCTGTCACTTCCCCTCATAATGCCCACCCTGTCCTGAGCTGCTTTATCCATTGTCAAAGCCTCTTATGTGGACACAGTCACTTCCCCTCATAATGCCCACCCTGTCCTGAGCTGCTTTATCCATTGTCAAAGCCTCTTATGTGGACACAGTCACCACTGCCACTGCAGAAGATGGCATTTAACCAGAGAGACAGCACATTTAGAAAGGGAGACTCACACCATCCTGACATTTCTTGATACTAATGGAAAAATCAACTCTTGGCACCAATGATATATAGAAGGTTGGCTGTGTTTGAAATGGTCAGGGACAACTTTGCCAATTTATCCTCTTATTCATTTCTAGCCTAACAGAATTCAAAACGATAATTCAAAATAAGGATCACTGCTGCCTTAACCACAAAGCCCCAGTGTTAATTACATTAAATTATTTCAAACAAGATAATTCATAACCATCATTTAACAGTTTGAAAGATTTTTGAAATAACTAGTCCATCAGTCAGGGGACGACACTCGCTCTGCTTATACAAGGATCATTGTTTGGAGGGTAATGGATTTGAAGTAGAAAACGGATGGGCAGATCACTGGGAACCTGATCCTGGAGAGCGAGCCTTTTTAAACATTTGATTGTCTTTTTGTCACATTTATATTGAAATAGACCAGACGTTCTGTATCAACATTGTTTTAATGGCAGAGATAACATTTATTTTTAATGAATAACCAGTTTAACCAGTACTAAAATAAGCCCAAAAGGAAAATCCAGGATCATTGTAACTCAGCACATAAATACTGACTTTAAATACGTTTATTTTCATTTGTAGAAATTTATTTGCAACGCAGATGCAGTGAGAGGGTCAGGTACATGACAGACAGAAAAATATACTCATGCTCTCGTGTGCAAACACACACACACACACACACACACACACACACACACATACACACACATGCACACACACACATACACACAGATGCACTCACATACACACATACAAACACACATACAGACATAGACACACACACACACACACACAAATACACACACAAGCACACACACATACACAACACACGCACGCACACACACACATACGCATACACACATACATGCACATATGCACACATGTGCGCACACACACATGTGCACACGCACACACATATGGACAGACATACAAGACACACACACACACACACACACACACACACACACACACACACACACACACACAGAGTTGGACCCACCTGGTGTGACAGATTTTACATGGATGAAAGTTCCTTCTTCTGATCTGCCACACCAGCAGCTCCAAATGGCATCTGACCCTCTGGGCTTGTGTGGAAAATCTAAGTTGCCCACAAACCCACTTAGTCTCAGTAGAAATCCAAGTCAATGCAAAACTTTAAAACAAAGTTACAAATATTTAAATTCATAAAGGGTTTGTTTGTTTACATCTAGACAAGCCTTGAGGCAATGCTCAGATCACAGCTTCCATTCTGAAGCCCACAATGTGAATATGAGATCTCTGAAATCCCAGGGCTAGAGAGGATCCACGGATCATTGCACTGACGAACTGTAACCTTCTTAACCATGATACAATATTATTAAAAATGTCTGAAAATGGAGCTCAGTGGGTGCAGTCACAACGTGCACAAAGGAAGATGGTTGTGGTTGACAGTCGCCAACCATCCCAGCCCCAGGACATCACCGCAGGAGTTCCTCAGGGCAGTGTCCTGGACCCAACCATCTTCAGCCGCTTCCTGAATGACTTTCTTTCCATTATAAGGGATGCCCCACCATCAACATCCTGGGGGTCTCAATTGACCTGAAATGCAACTGCGTCAGCTAAATGAATCCCTCAGCCACAACATCAGAAGCAGGGCAAGTGAACCACCTCCTGAATCCCCAAAAGGCTAGCCATGATATGTGAGGAACAAGTCAGCAGGGCAAGAGTGAGTGTAGTTCCAAAGACACTCAAGAAGTTCAATGTCAATTGGCAACCCCTGCAGCACTCCAATCATTTCCTCCTTCAACCACTGCTGCACTGTGATGGCAGTGTGTGTGTGTCATTAACAAACTATGCTGCAGTTACTCCTCAAGGCTCCTTGGATGGCACCACCCAATCCATGACCTCGACCCCAGGAAGGACAACGGCAGCATGTACCTCCTCAGGAGGCTAAAGAAATTTGGTTTGTCCCCTTTGACTTTCACCAACTTTTATCAATGCACCATAGAAAGCATCCTTTCTGGATGTATCACAGCTTGGTACAGCAACTGCTCTGCCCAGGACTGCAAGAAACTGCAGAGAGTTGTGGACACAGACCAGCGCATCATGGACACCAGCCTCCCCTCCTTGGACTCTGTCTTTACCTCTCGCTGTCTTGGTGAAACAGCCAGCATAATCAAAGACCTCACCCACCTGGGTCATTCTCTCTTCTCCCATCGGGTAGAAGATATAGGAGCTTGAGGGCACGTACCACCGGACTTAAGGACAGCTTCTACTCCACTGTGATAAGACTATTGAATGGTTCCCTTATACGATGAGGTGGACTATGACCTCACGATCGACCGTATTGTGACCTTGCACCTTACTGCACTGCACTTTCTCTGTAGCTGTGACACTTTACTCTGTACTGTTATTGTTTTTACTTGTACTACCTCAATGCACTCTGTACTAACCCAATGTAACTGCACTGTGTAATGAATTGGCCTGTACGATCGATATACAAGACAAGTTTTTCACTGTACCTTGGTACAAGTGACAATAATAAACCAATACCAATACCAATACCACCCACAGGCTTCCCTTCACATCATACAGCAAACTGACTCCAAATCGATGTCCATCCCTACACGATCACAGGATGTAAGTCCTGGAATTCAATATTCAAAAACACTCTGGGAACACCTTGACCGAGTGGAAAGCTGTAGTTCAAGGTGGCGGCCCACCGCCGTCTTCTGACAAGCAATTGGAAGTGGTTGTTTGCCAGCCAGGCCCACCTCCTGCAACGTGAGAGAGCGCAGGAAGTGGGCAGCACAGTGGTGCGGCTGGTAGTGCCACTGCATCACAGCTCCAGAGGAACGGGTTCAATCCTGACCTTGTGTGCTGTCTGTGTGGAGTTTGCACGTTCTCCCTGTCACCATGTGCGTTTCCTCCGGGTGCTCTGGTCTCCTCCCACATCCCAAAGATGTGTGGGTTGCTAGGTTAATTGGTCACTTTAAATAGTTGTGTAGGTGAGTGGCAGAATCCGGGGGGAATTGTTGGAAATATGGGGGGAATAGGAATGGGATTGTCGTAGGATTACTGTAAATGGATAGTTGATGGTCGGCACAGACCCAGAGGGCTGAGGGGCCTGTTTCCGTACTTTATCTTTCTAGGACTCTAAAACACTTTAGGCACACATGCAACAGTATTGGATAAAAGCCAGAACGATCATCAATCATACAATAAATAACCAGCAGCCAATTCTTTAACTTCATCACGTGACTTGGCAGGATCCAAGATGATGTGATGAGCAAAGCTATTGAAAATGTGTAAACCTACAACATGTTGCAATGACTCAGTGCTATGCATTAATCAAGCAATCTATTCTTATCCGGACCTCCTCCTTCATGGGCAGTCCCGTGACCTACCTCAACACCAGCTTGGAGGTTTCTGAGGTGGCTAATTGGGCCAATGTGGGACCTTGGATTCCGCATCAGGTGGCTCAGGGACCGACTGACCGGGTGGCGTACTCCTTCGTCCACTTACACCGGGTTCCTCCAGTTACGTGCTCCTGATGAAGAGCTTCAAGTTCCTCAATTCCATCATGAATGCTCCTTCTCATTTTGAGGGCTCATGGGCCAGGCATTGCCGAGAGTCAATGGCGACGTTGGACATTTCTCAAGGACCCTGCCACTGTCCACCTGGTAACCTCCCACCTTGGTAGATCACGGAGTGGAGTGCCCATGTTGGGATCTGGTGAATGGCATACAAACAAGAGGGCATGCTCAGTGGACCTGCCGAGGTGTAATTAGATACTGTTGGCCTGGGAGAGGATGCCGACACTGGTTTGCGTAACCTGACAGTGAACTTGGAAGATTTTGCAGGTGCAGACTTGATGGTACCTCTCCGGTGCCTTGAGGTGTCTGTTGTAGGCAGTGAATGTCTCGGAAGCACTCAGGGGAACAGGGATAGTGGCTGTCCAGTGGACCATGCTAGGTTTGATCTTTGGGCATACTTTCCACAGATGGCCATATACTATGCTGTTTAACTGAAGTGTCATTGCCAGTGTCTGGCTGTTTTGAGTGGTGACTTCTCAGATATGGGAAGTGGTTTTACAGATATTAGTTTAAGGCCCATTCTTTCACCGCTTCAGTGAAATTGTCACCAATGATCCAGGGCTTGGTCTCCAATTATGTACTCTTACTAGTGTTATCTACACACTGCAGCTCTCTGACTGAGATGGGGTGCAGGAGACGTAGATTGAACAGTTTCCCATTTGTCCTGCAGGTGGCCCCACCCATGGGGAACTCACTGCAGCTGAGCTGCCACATTGCAGTGCGAAAGATTGAGGAACGTTTTGGGACAATATTGCAGCCTTGCTTGGCACTGAGCTTGGGTCTGCTGTAAACCGGTTGGTTGCATCTGTGGCTTGGAGTTGTCATGTAGCAGATTTAAAATGCAAGTGTATTTCTGCTGTCCGCCAGGCATGAGAAGGGTGTTCCAGGGTCGCTCTTGATTGACAGTATCAATGGCATTTGTGAGGCCAAGTAATGGTGGTGACTGCTGCTCCCCACACTTCGCCTGGTGTTGTCACATTGTGAAGATCACGGCAACCGATAGATAAAGTAGACACTGGGATTTGGGGAGCTGCTCACCGGCCACTGGGGGTAGGCAAATGCAGCAAGTGAAAGTGGCTGCGCAAGTTGACAGGGTGGTAAAGGAGGCATACGGCATGCTTACCTTTATTAGTTGAGGCATTGAGTTCAACAGTCAGGAAGTTACATTGCAGCTTTATAAAACTCTGGTTAGGCCACATTGGGAGTATTGCATTTAGTTCTGGCCGCCCCATTACAGGAAGGATGTGGAGGCTTTGGACAGGGTGCGGAAGAGGTTCACCAGGATGTTCCCTGGATTAGACGGCATGAGCTATAAGGGGAGGTTGGACTAACTTAGGTTGTTTTCTCCGGAGCGGCGGAGGCTGAGGGGAGACCTGATAGAAGTTTGTAAAATTATGAGAGCATAGATTGAGTAGACAGCCAATATCTTTCTCCCATAGTTGAAAAGTTTAATTCTAGAGGGCATGCATTTAAGGTGAGAGGGGGTAAGTTCAAAGGAGATGTGTGGAGCAAATTTTTTACACAGAGAGTGTTGGATGCCTGGAAATCACTGCCAGGGGTGGTGGTGGTGGAGTCACAAACAATAGAGGCCTTTAAGAGGCTCTTAGATAGGCACGTGGATGTGCAGAGAATGGAGGGATTTGGACCATGTGCAGGCAGAAGGGATTAGGTGTCATTGGCATGATTAGTTCAGCACAACATCATGGGCCAAAGGGCCTGTTCCTGTGCAGTACTGTTCTACATTCTATGTTCTAAGGAGACCCTGGTGCTGACTTTCCCTGGGGGAAAGGGGGGGTGGGAGAGCCCTCTATAGTTACAGCAACTGGATCTGTCTGCTTCCTTGGTCATGACAATGCCACCTCAGAAATTCCCTGGCATATTCTTGCCTTCCTGATGGTGCTTTCTGGTAGCAGTGCCAAGATCTTCATAGGTATTAATTATGGTGGACTTCAGGGCAATCCAGACCCTGTGGACAACTTGTGGCCCCTGTTGATTAGGAGTTATCTGTGATGTGCTGTGTGAAAAGAGTTCTCTTCTGAGGACTTCTGAGACCTTCAACGTTAATTTTCCTGTGGGAGTGTGGCTGTGGATCCGGCTGTTTTGGGGCCAGCCTCACAGAGATAACAGAGTGGACGAGGCAGTGATTCAACAGTCAGCAACCAAACAATATTTGAGAAACAAAGGACTGCAGACGCTGGAATCCAGATGAAAAACACGATGATGCTGGAGGAACTCAGCAGGCCAGGCAGCATCCGTGGAGAAAAGCAGGTGGTCAACGTTTCGGGTCAGGACCCTTCTTCAGGACTGAAGATAGGAAAGGGGGAAGCCCAATATAGTGGAGGGAAAAATCAGAGCAGTGATAGGTGGACAAAAGAGGGGAGGCAGGGTAGACACACAGAGGTGATTGGTAGATGCAGGTAAGAGACAGTGATAGGCAGGTGTGGGGGGGGGGGCAGATCCACCGGGGGATGAGTCAAAGGTAAGGAGAGAGAGGGGAAAAAAGGGCTAGGAAAGGGAAGAAGAGAAGAAGCATAAATCCCCACCCCCCTTCCCCATAACGCCCCCTACCCCCTACCATGTTTCTTCTTCCCTTTCCTAGCCCTTTTTATCCTCTCTCTTCTTACCTTTGACTCATTCCCCCGGTGGATCTGCTCTCCCCTCCTCCCCTGCACCTGCCTATCACTATCTCTTACCTTCATCTACCTAACACCACCCTGTGCCCACCCCGCCTCCCTTCTTTTGTCCACCTATCACTGCTCTGCTTTCCCCTCCTATATATCGGGCTTCTCTTTTTCCTATCTTCAGTCCTGAGGAAGGGTCCTGACCCGAAACATTGACCGCCTGCTTTTCTCCACAGATGCTGCCTGGCCTGCTGAGTTCCTCCAGCATCGTCGCGTTTTTCAACCAAACAATATTTTATGGTTTATATACAGACAATCTCCAGCTTGTTAAAGAAGGGATATAGCTTGGCTTTGGTTTTGTGGTCATTAAAGCAAGTTTATAACATAAACTTTTAATTAACTTTTTGAATGTTTTACAAAGCATGGAATAAAGATTGGAATACATATGGGATTAAGTTGGAAGGTGAACCATCATAAACTTTAAAACATAAGATAAAAATATTTTTTATCATTTTAAACATGACATTTTGAAATCTTTCTCTGAAGGAATGACTACCTGGATAAGTAAAGTTAGTTTCTTCAAGTCAATTAGTTTGTTGAATGATGGTTATAGCTTAGACTGCTATTGGAAATGTACTTACACCACATGTAAAAAATTTCAGGGGTTTTTACAGCAAATTATAATTTGAAAACACCTGAAGTTGTTGTTAGTTCCATGCTTTCTGCAGATTTCACTGGGGTAGGTGCAACTGTGTTCCCTGTGAAGAGCAGAGATTCACTGACATCATTACTATGCCTGTGAATTTTCCAGCCATTGCTTTAAATTCCCTCAATTGAACAGTAGTACCGAGAGTCTCACATTTATTTCTAATCTTAAATTCTGTCCATCACGGTTGCAGACTTATAAGAAGAAACAAGGCATGAAGAGCCATTCTGTTCTACGATAGACGATCAGTCCATCTGTAACCCAACCAAGGGCAAGAATACTTCCATTCAGTTTGTCCCCATTTCTATGGTCAAACAAAGAGGAGGGGTTCAAGACCATCTAATGAGAAGGAAGAGCTGGATCTTTATCCATTCTTAGGTTTAGTTCATGTGTCATTGGTTACAGTGTTTGAAGCTTTGACCACTTGTTTGTTTAATAGTATGGCTTACACTTTTGGCAGGGTATTATTCAGAACATTAAATGATTCAATCAGGAGACATTCCTCAAACAGAAAGATCAAGAGAAAATAAACATATTGAGCAAACCCACAAAAGTGGACATTTGTAAGGCCAGAAATTAAAATAACAACAGCCAAAATCAAGCACAGATGTAGGATGAGGACAGCTGTGTACAACTTTGGAATAGTTTTCTTAATATTTCAATGAAAAAGGTAATATTATCCTTTATGATATGAGTCAAGTGCAAAGAATGTCATACAGACAACAGAGTATGAGTGAGTCAAATAAAGACAGAGCATGAGAGAATGAGAAACATAACAAGATGAAGAGTTGTTCTCCTGCAGGTCATTATGGAAGGGTGAGACTGCTGCTTATGGAGTACCTGTGAAGGTGTAGAGCAACAGGTTTGAGGTGCACAAGTCTCTGGTTAAATATGGGTATTCAACAATATTCAAAGGCTTACACCAGCGTTCCAACACTTCACTGTCAGTAAGAGTATACTGTTACTGTAATGTTACAATTTGATCAACACCTTTCAAATGCAAATGACAAGCAAACTGCTCCTGGAGGCACTTTACTGGAAGTTTTCATTTAAAACAGAAGTTTATAGATCTGCAAATACTGAGGAACTGGAGGAAAGCCAAGTAAATAAATATCTTCATACCCTGTAAACCTTTCATTTTGTTCAGTGCATTGTGCCAGTTTGGTCAATCAATGTTCAATAACTTCAAAGAGTGAGTTATGACAATGTTTTATTTGTACAAGACCAAAGCTGGCAACCAAAGAAATTTAATGTTCACTGTGTCTTTATCAGTTGATGATACAGGATGAAATGTTCCCTGGATTGGCGCATGGAGATATTTCACTTTTAGGAAAATATTTTTTTAATTTCAGCAGAAAACTCTCAGATAATTGGGTGCAATCATTTCTGCAGATGATTAGGGAATTCAGAGACTTGCTGTGGTATGGCTACTCAACAGAATATCACATGGATAATTGAGTAGAACTACTCTATTCAGTTGCTGCAGTATTTTGTTATAGCGATGTCCATGTTTTTCTCAGAACTGTTACAGTGGAAACTTGTATTGGGCGAGAGCCATTGGCTTCAGTAGATCGGAATACTGGGCGAGTTTCTACCTGGGTCAGAAAAGAGCTACGTGAGCAGGGGAGTGAAGGGAGCATATCGTTTGTTCCCCTCTGTGGTCTTGTGGTTCTCCTGACGTAGGCTTGGAGCAGCTGTAAGGGACCAGCAAACTGACATCTGGAGATCACCAGGGCCCTTGGTTTATTGTTTCCATGGAACCGTGAATGTAACTGGAGAATGTGATTTGCAAGACACAGATAGAAGTCCAAGAACTCTATCTAATGAAAATGGGAGTTGTTTTATTCAGTCTCCATAAATCAGCTTGCACTGGAACTGTCCTCTCTGCCATATTTGTGTGCTTGTCGCCAAGGATGGAACAGCTTGGATCCAACATCTTCAACTACTGCCATTTCTAACCTCCTCTGATGTAAATTTTATGCTCCTAGAATTTCATATCAATTCTGTTCCTTCATTGGAACTAAGCATGAGATAAGAAATGAATGTTCCGGTCAGCCAGCCCCATCCTTCCCCATCCGTTAAATGTATTCCCAACTCACCTTGTCCCAATGCTACCTCTGCAGTTCAACCCTAACAGAGTGATGGATTTTCACAGCACAGAAACAGGCCTTTCGGCCCACCACCTCCATGCAGACTTCTTTGCCTAGCTACACCAATCCTGTTTGCCCGCATTATGTCCATATCCTTCTATGTCTTGTCTATTCCAGTGTCTGTCTAAAATGTAGCGTTTGTATCTAATTCCACCACCTCCACTGGCAACATGCTCCAGATATCAACCATTCTATGGATAAAAAACTTTCCCCTCAGATCCCCTTTAAAATTCCATCCTCTCACCTTAAACCTATGCCCTCTTGTTTTTGATGGTGAAATGATTATCTACAATATCAGGTCACTCCTCAGCCTCCTCCGCTCCAGAGGAAACAAGCCCAGGCTGTCTAATCTTCCCCCATAGCTAAATTCCTCCAATATAGGCAACCTTCTGGTGAATCTCCTCTGCACTCTCTCCAGTGCACCATAGAAAGCATCCTATCAGGATGTATCACGGTTTGGCACAGCAACTGCTCTGCCCAAGACTGCAAGAAGCTGCAGGGAGTTGTGGACACAGCCCAGCACATTATGGACACCAGCCTCCCCTCCTTGGACTCTGTCTTTGCCTCTCGGTGTCTTGGTGAAGCAGCCAGCATAATCAAAGACCCCACCCACCTGGGACATTCTTTCTTCTCTACTCTTCCATCAGGTAGAAGATACAGGAGCCTGAGGGCACGTACCACCAGACATAAGGACAGCTTCTACCCCACAGTGATAAGACTATTGAACAGTTCCCTTATACAATGAGATGGACTATGACCTATGACCTCATGACCTCACGATCTACCTTGTTGTGACCTTGCACCTTATTGCACTGCACTTTCTCTGTAGCTGTGATACTTTACTCTGTACTGTTATTGTTTTTACCTGTACTACATCAATGCACTCTGTACTAACTCGATGTAACTGCACTGTGTAATGAATTGACCTGTAAGATCGGTTTGTAAGACAAGTTTTTCTCTGTACCTCGGTACAAGAGACAATAATAAACCAATACCAATACCAATACATCCTTCTTATAGAGTGGCGATCAGAACTGCACACTAGATGCAGCATTACAGCCTCCCCTCCACTGACTCCGTCTACACTTCCCGCTGTCTTGGGAAAGCAGCCAACATGATCAAGGACCCCTCCCACTTTAATCATTCTCTCTTCCCCCAACTTCCATCAGGTTGAAGATACACAAGCTTGAGAACACGTACCACCAGGCTCAAGGACAGCTTCTATCCTGATGTTATAAGTCCCTTAAGTGGACCTGTTGTACAGAAAAGAGGAGCTCTTGATCTCTCAGTCTACCTCATCATGGCCCTTGCACTTTATTTGTCCACCTGCAGTGTACTTTCTCTGCTACTGCAACACTATATTCTGTATTTTGTTATTGTTTTTCCTTTTGTACTACCCAATGTAATGTGTGGAATGATCTGTCTGGATGGCATGCAAACAAAGCTTTTCACTGTATCTCGGTATGTGTGACAAAAATAAACCAATTACCAATGAATTATATCCCAGTTTTTATATTCTCCGCTCCAACCTATGAAGGCCAACATGCCGTATGCTTTCTTTGCCTCCCTGTCTACTTGTGTTGCCACTTTCAGGGAACTATGAACTTGAACCCCAGGTCCCCGTTCATCAACATTCCACAGTGCCCTACCATTTACTGTATATGTCCTAACCTATTAGACTTCCCAAAGTGTATTACCTTGCACTTGAGAGGATTAAATTCCATGTGCCAATGCTCCACCTAACTTTTCATCTGATCTATATCCCGTTGTAGACTCAGCCAACCTTCCACATTATCCACAATACCACCAACCTTCATGTCATCTGCAAACTTACTAATCATACCTCCTACAGTCATTTATAGACATCACAAACAACAAGGGCCCCAGCACTGATCCCTGTGTACACCACCTCTCACAGACTTCCAATCGGAAAAGAATCCCTCCACCACTGCCCTCTGGCTCCCATCACCAAGCCAATTTTGGATCCGATTAACCAGCCCATCTTGGATTCCATCTGCCTTTATCTTCTGGACCAGCCTACCATGCGGGACCTTTACTAATTTTCCCATAGACAATGTCTACCACCCGATCTTCATTGCTTTTCTTAGTTACCTCCTCAAAAAACTCAATCAAATTGGTAAGACGGGAGATCCCCCACACTAAGCCAGGCTGACTATCTAAATGTACATAAAACCTCTCCCTTAGAATTTTCTTCAATAATTTCCCTACCACTGACATAAGACTTACCGACCTGTCGTCACCTGGTTTATCCCTGCTGCCCTTCTTAAATAAAGGAACAACTTTAGCTATCCTCCGGTCTTCTGGCACCTCGCCTGTTGCTAATGAAGATGTAAGAATCTCCATCAGAGGCCTAGCTATCTCCACCCTTGCTTCCCACAGCAACCTGGGATAGATCCCATCCTGCTCTGGTGATTGAGCAATCCGTATGCTTCCTTTCGGACGACTATTTCCAGCTCCAACAATGTGTGGTCAGTTTGATCATTACTCATTGCCTTGACCTCTGGTTCCACTCCCAACTTGATATTAATTCAGAAAGTTTGTGCAATAACTGGTGCAAGCTGAGATACTATTCCACTATCTGACATAGGATTTTAATTCCACCTCCTATTCCCACTCTGACATGTCTGTCCATGGCCTCCTTTACTGCCATGTTCAGACTAGATGCAAATTAGAGGAACAACACCTCATATTCCGTCTGGGTAGTCTCCAACCTGACGGCATCAACATCGATTTCTCTGACTCTCCTCTGTTTCTCCCCCCCCCCCCCCCTTGGTTTTCCCTTATCCCTTCTGGCCCTTTTACCCCTTCTCTTTCCCTTCCCCTGCCCTCACCACCTGCCCCTCATCCACACCGTCCTCCCTCTGGTTCGCCAGCTCCTCCCCTTTATTCCATGGTCCACTGCCTTCTCCTATCAGATTCCTTCTTATTCAGCCCTTTGCCTCTTCTACCTATCACCTCTCAGCTTCTCACATCATTCGCACTCCCCCCCACCCCACCTACCTATCTTCCCCTATCTCACCTGGATTTAGCCATCACTTGCCAGCTCGTAAACCTCCCCCTCCCCCCCCACCCTTTTATTCCGGCTTCTGCCCTCTTCCTTTCCAGTCCTGATGAAGGGTCTCGGCCCAAAACATCGACTGTTTATTTCCCTCCATAGATGTTGCCTGACCTGCTGAGTTCTTCCAGCATCTTGTGTGTGTTGATCAGACACAGGAAAGCTTGTTCTCATGTCTTGACAATGCGCTGATAATGATGTTCTCTAGTTGTCCACCAAAAGTCCAACCTGACTAACTAGTTGTCCATCCGCATCCAATATCCTGGGCACACAGGAGACTACAGGCACGGGGAATCTGCGGTAACAAACAATCTGCTGGAGGGGCTGAGCAGGTCGAGCAGCATCTGTGGGGGGAGAGGAATTGTCGACGTGTGGGATCAAAGCCATGCATCGGGACTGAGAGTGGAGAGGGGAGATGGCCGGCAGCTCCAGCAGCTGTCTCCAACCTTCACCCTCCCCTCCCCCCATCTCGCTCCACCTGCCTCATTTTTTCCTCTCTGTCTGCCTCCATCTCTCATCCACCTGCCACTTTCTCCCAACTCCTCCCCACCCCGCTCCCCTACCTGACACAATCTGCCCGTCAGCTTTCACGCCGCCTCAGTCCACCAATCACCACTGGCTCCTGTCTCACCACTCCCACTGTCCCCTTCATACCGCCATCTCCCCCTCCACTCTCAGTCCTGAGACAGGGTTTTGACCCGAAATGTCAACAGTTTCTTTTGCCCCCCGCATCCAATATCTTCCTCAATCTTTTAAATTCTAGGGTGGAAGATAAGATTTGATTTTGGCAAGTGGTTGCCTTCACTGCTGCATATTTGGTTCAGCTGAAGTCAATATGATTAAATAATGACAGCAAGTGAGTACATGGGCAGTCACTACTTACCCATCCCAGGAGGAATCTCTCCCTGGATTTCTGCTTGCCCCATGTCCCCCATCCAACTCCCCCCTCTCACCTTCCATGCAGAAGAAGCTTGTTTAGTTCCTCAATGGCAACAACATGCATTAATAAAGGTCTGTCAAGAGTTTTTTCAATAAAAACTTTCTTTGATGTAGTACGTGTAATGGAACAAAAATGTTTCAATAACAGTAAAATATTTCAAAGCACTGCAGAGAAGGGTTTGAGAACAAAATTTGGCACACATCCATGGAAGGACGGGCAGATGAACAAAATATTGGTCAGAGAGGTGGTTTTAAAGAATCTTAAAACTAAAGACTTGAGCCCTGACTGTCTTTTTCCAGACTGCAATACTTTTGAAGGAAAGATAACCAAATGATATCAACCTCCAGTCAATGATTTTAACAGAAATGTTTGCCATTTCACAAAAGAAGAAACCAAGTTCAGGGTTCACAATGAGCTTTCTATTAAAATTATCAACAAAAATATCATCCAGTAAATTTCATGCTTAGTTCCTTTGGTTATTTAACAAGATTAATGGAACAGTTTGACTTTGGTTCATTTTTTTTATGTACATGCTAGAATAAGTGCTCAAATAGGTTAATAATGTGTCAAAATTGCAAGAATTTGATTGGAGGCAATAAGTATTTGAAGCTTGGCTGGATTTTAACAATGATACTGAGTTAAATGAAGGAACCCTTAATAGGTGGGACAGGTCCAAAGCGGAGTTGGTTACAATGTACTTCTAAAACTCCTTTCCTATGAGAGACAGAGGATATTCATCAGCAAAGAGTAGATGAAACAATTCAAAAGCAGCTGGTTTGAGCTGGTCTAAAGTTGATCCTCAGCTTCTACAGAAGGGTGCTCACCTCAGCAAAGCACAACAGCGTGATGCATCATTCTTAAGGTACATTTGAAAATAACTAAAGTCAAACGACCAAGATTGATCCATTGGGAATAATTGTAGAAACGTGTGAAAGTGCACAAATCTGAAGCATTTGCTTCTCCTGACTCACTTGCCTTGGCTTGCTGCAGGGGTTGGTGGTGTGTTGAATGAGCCTTGTACCCAAACAACTGCGTCCTCTTCATCTGGGACTCTTCTAATATATTGAAGGGAGACAATATTTGTGATGATATTTGCGAGGAGGAAGAAATCAGATCCTGAGGCTTTATGTTTTTTATTTGTCAAAATCTGTGGAAAAGATGGTGAAAAGCATTGCAAGAAATGTGGTTTATGATGAGGTGGAGGGGCAGGGAGTTATTAAAGAAGGCCAGGTGACTTCGGGAAATGGAGGATTTTCCTTGTTACTTGAAATGACCAAATTAGTGGCTGATAAAAGTTCAGCAGATTTTCTGTAGAAATTCATCCTTGGTCTCTTGTGATAAATGTGGATACTCATCCGTACATACTAATTGTACACCATTTATGAAATTCTGTTGCAACAGCCTCAACAAAACTGACTTTCAGAGGGAGAGTACAATGCCAATATGGTATGGTAAATCCACATATAGCACAAATAACTGAGGACAGACTTCAATGAGAGCTTTAAATGGAGATTATTTAGACGGCTGTTGCGAAACATGTTGTCATCTGAGATTGGCTGGGTAGGTTCCTGTCTGCATTCTTAAAAACTGCTGCTTCTTCCTAACTTACAAGAACATACAAATCAGGAGCAGATGTCGATCACTTGGTCCTCGAAACTGCTCTGCCGTTCAATAATATGGTGGCTGATCTAATTGTGACCTCAACTCTACACTCCCACCTACCCGTTGTAATCTTTCAACTCCTTGCTAACCAAAGATCTGCATACCCCGGTCTTAACAATGCTCAGTAATCCTGCTTCCACCACCGTTTGAGAACAAGAGTTCCAAAGATTCACAACTGTCTAAGAGAAAAAGTTTTGCCTCATTTCAGTCTTAAGTGAGTGACCCCTTCATTCTTGACTCTTCTTCAAGACAAGACATCCTCTCCTCCTCCATAATGTCAAGAACCCTTAGGATCCTGTCTCAGTCAATTAATATTTATTCTTCTAAACTTCAGCAACACAAGCCTTGCTTGTTCAACTTTCTCTTACAAGATAAGCTGCTCATTTCAGGTTTGAGTCTAGTAAATGTTCTGTCACCTCCTTCCAACACATTGACATCCTTTCTTAAGTAAGGAGACCAACACTGCACATATTACTCCATATGTGGTCTCACCAACGCCCTACATCCCTGAAACATTACCTCCTTACTTTTGTGTTCAATTCCCGTACCAATAGACAAGAACTTTCAAAATGTTTCCTAATCATTTGCTTTATTTGCATTCAAGTCTCTGCAATCTCTCACTATTTATATAAAATGCTTTGTTTTTATTTCCCAGACAGAATGGATAAACAGACATTTTACTGCTCAGCAACAAACACACACAAAATGCTGGAGGAACTCAGCAGGTCAGACAGCATCTACGGAGGGAAATAAACAGTCGATGTTTCGGGTCGAGACCCGAGACAGATTAATCACAGTCATCTTTTACAAACCCACTGACTACGACAGTTACATTGACTACACCTCTTCCCACCCTGTCAAAAAAAAGGCCGCCACTTAGAAACATAGAAAACCTACAGCACATTTCAGGCCCTTCGGCCCACAAAGCTGTGCCGAACATGTCCCTACCTTAGAAATTACTAGGCTTACCCAGAGCCCTCTATTTTTCTCAGCTCCATGTACCTATCCAAAAGTCTCTTAAAAGACCCTATCGTATCCGCTTCCACCACCGTTTCTGGCAGCCCATTCCACGCACTCACCACTCTGAGTAAAAAACTTACCCCTGACATCTCCTCTGTACCTACTCCCCAGCACCTTAAACCTGTGTCCTCTTGTGGCAACCATTTCAGCCCTGGGAAAAAGCCTCTAACTATCTACATAATCAATGCCTTTCATCGTATTATACAACTCTGTCAGGTCCCACTTCATCCTCCGTCGCTCCAAGGAGAAAAGGCCGAGTTCCCTCAACCTGCTTTCATAAGGCATGCTCCCCAATCCAGGCAGTATCCTTGTAAATCTTCTCTGCACCCTTTCTATGGCTTCCACATCCTTCTTGTAGTGAGGTGACCAGAACTGAGCATAGTACTCCAAGTGGGGTCTGACCAGGGTCCTATATAGCTGCAATATTACCTCCCGGCTCCAAAATTCAATACCACAATTGATGAAGGACAATACACCATATGCCTTCTTCACCACAGAGTCAACCTGTGCAGCTGCTTTGAGCGTCCTATGGACTCAGACCCCAACATCCCTCTGATCTTCCACACTGCCAAGAGTCCTACCATTAAGACTATACTCTGCCATCATATTTGACCTACCAAAATGAACCACTTCACACTTATCTGGGTTGAAATCCATCTGACACTTCTCAGCCCAGCTTTGCAACCTATTTATGTCCCTCTGTAACCTCTGACAGCCCTCCAAACTATCCACAACACCCCCAACCTTTGTGTCATCTACAAACTTACTAACCTAACCCTCCACTTCCTCATCCAGGTTGATTATAAAAATCACAAAGAGTAAGGGTCCCAGTACAGATCCCTGAGGTACACCACTGGTCACTGACCTCCACGCAGTATATGACCCTTCAACAACCACTCTTTGCCTTCTGTGGGCCAGCCAGTTCTGGATCCACGCTGCAATGCCCCCTTGGATCCCATGTCTCCTCACCTTCTCCATAAGCCTCGCATGGGGTACCTTATCAAATGCCTTGCTGAAATCCATATACACTACATCTACTGCTCTCCCTTCATCAATATGTTTAGTCACATCCTTAAAAAATTCAATCAGGCTCGTAAGGCAGGACCTGCCCTTGACAAAGCCATGCTGACTATTCCTAATCATATTATACCTCTCCAAATGTTCATAAATCCTGCCTCTCAGGATCTTCTCCATCAGCTTACCAACCACTGAAGTAAGACTCACTGGTCTATAATTTCCTGGGCTATCTCTACTCCCTTTCTTGAATAAGAGAACAACATCTGCAACTCTCCAATCCTCTGGAACCTCTCCTGTCTCTGTTGATGATGCAAAGATCATCATCAGAGGCTCCGCAATCTCCTCCCTCGCCTCCCACAGCAGCCTGGGGTACATCTCATCTGGTCCCGGCGACTTATCCAACTTGATGCTTTCCAAAAGTCCCAGCACTTCCTCTTTCTTAATATCTACATGCTCAAGCTTTTCAGCCTGCTGCAAGTCCCCACTACAATTCCCCCAGATCTTTTTCCGTAGTGAATACTGATGTAAAGTATTCATTAAGTACCTCCGCTATTTTTTCCGGATCCATACACACTTTCCCGCTGTTGCACTTGATAGGCCCTATTCTTTCACGTCTTATCATCTTATCATACTTGTAGAATGCCTTGGGCTTTTCCTTAATCCTGCCCGCCAAGGCCTTCTCATGTCCCCTTCTGGCTCTCCTAATTTCTTTCTTAAGCTCCTTCCTGTTAGCCTTATACTCTTCCAGATCTCTAACATTACCTAGCTCTCTGTACCTTTTGTAAGCTTTTCTTTTCCTTTTGACTAGATTTATTATAGCCTTTGTACACCACGGTTCCTGTATCCTATTGTAACTTCCCTGTCTCATTGGAACATGCCTATGCAGAACTCTACACAAATATCCCCTGAATATTTGTCAAATTTCTTCTGTACTTGTCCCTGAGAACATCTGTTCCCAATTTAAGCTTCCAATTTCCTGCCTGAGAGCCTCATAATTCCCTTTACTCCAACTAAACGCTTTTCTAGTCTGATTGTTCCTATCTTGTCTCCAATGCTATTATAAAGGAGATAGAATTATGATCACTATCACCAAAACGCTTTCCCACTGCATTTGACACCTGACCAGATTCATTTCCCAATACCAAATCAAGCGCAGCCTCTCCTCTTGTAGGCTAATCTACATACTATGTCAAGAATCCTTCCTGAACACACTTAACAAACTCCACCCCATCTAAACCCCTCGCTGTATGGAGATGCCAATGGATATTTGGGAAATTAAAATCTCCCATCACGACAACTCTGTTATTCTCACACCTTTCAAGGATCTGTTTCCCTATCTGCTCCTCAATATCCCTGTTACTATTGGGCGGCCTATAAAGAACACCCAGTAAAGTTATTGACCCTTTCCTGTTTCTAACCTCCACCCACAGAGACTCTGTAGACAGTCCCTCCATGATGTCCACCTTTCCTGCAGCCGTGACACTATCTCTGATCAACAGTGCCACTCCCCCACCTCTTTTGCCTCCATCCCTGTCCTTTCTGAAACATCTAAAACCCAGCACTTGAAGTAACCATTCCTGTTCCTGAGCCATCCAAGTCTCTGTAATAGCCACCACATCGTAGCTCCAAGTATTTATTCAAGCTCTAAGCTCATCCGCCTTGTTCACAATACTCCTCGTGTTAAAATAGACACATCTCAAGCCGTCGGTCGGAGCATGTCCCTTCTCTATCACCTGCTTGTCCTCCCTCTCGTACCGTCTACTAGCTTTCTCTATTTGAGAGCCAAATTTCCTCTTCCCCAGTCTCTCCAGTTCTGATCCCATCCCCCAACAATTCTAGTTTAAACTCTCCCCAGTAGCCTTAGCAAACCTCCCTGCCAGGATATTGGTCCCCTGGGATTCACATGCAACCCGCTTGTCCTTAAAAAACTTGTCCCCATTTTATTGTTCAGGTTTGTTACCTGAATGCAGTGCGTAGGGATCTTCTGCAGTGGACACACTTTCAAGTTATGGGCCACATGAGCTGAGTGACATCTGTCAATTACTTCTGATTCCTTGTGCGTGCTTGTTACATTGTTGTGTGTGGAACTGACATGGGGAGCCAGGTGGATGGTCAGAGAAGAAGTCACAACAGGATAACTTTGACAGAACAGGTGGACTTTCTCTTCTTTTTGTATGCCCGTGGAGGTATCTTAATATTTGTTTAACTTCACGTTGAACCTTTTAGTTAGCGGCTACAGCCATCTTATCAGAAGGATATACTTTCATCGTATATACATGTTTGTCATTCCTGTTTAAATGTACACGACTTAACAATTATCTACATTAAACACATTTGCCATTCTTTCCCCCCATTTGCGTAAGTGGTCTGAACATTGAATGAAGTTTATGTCCTTTACATCTGTAACTTGGTATCATAAACATAATTTATATTACTGAAAGTATTTCACTTAAAAATGTTTATGAAAAGTGTAAACAGCGGGCTACTCACCACAGTTCCTCAGGAACAGCTCTGTCCAGATCCCATCACTTTCCTCAGCCATGGAAGGTGTTTGGTGGGGAGCTGAATCCAGTCAGCTGAAAGTCACCTTGTCACAATTTTATCACAAAGAAGTGGTAGGATTGTGATTTTCGCACCTGGTGTGTTGTCATGCCATGTGCAAGAAAACTTTTATTAATTTGCTTTAAATCGAATTGTTCTTCACGCCTTTAAAGATTCAAAGCCAAGGGAAAAATTTGCATTTTCTTTTCCTAAACAGAATTTTGGAACAAGTTTAGAATAATCTGTCCCTTAGTTGCTGTTAGCTGGATGTGGTGCTGCAAAAAATCTCTGCGATTGTTGGCACCCAGTCTCACTGTGGTTCCATTTGGTTCAGGTAGTGCTGCGATAAAGAAAATCAAGCTGCCGCTCTGCACTGCGTTCACAGCAGGCCCTTTTCGGTCACAAATAAAGCTAGTGCAAACCTCAAGTCATTTTGTCTGTGGCTCCATTCATGATTCTAAGTCACACAACAAAAGCTTCACAAAGGCTTAATATGCTCCTTTTGAAAAGTGAGAAGACATGGATGTGTTATATTCCATCAGCAGTGCAGACACACAGTCATCACATTTTCCCAATGAGGCATCTGTCAGTTAAGTAATCTGGTTTTCCTATTTTTTTGTTTAAAATAATGTGCTGTGCCTCGTTTTATATCACCCTTCTTGCAAGAGAATTGCTGGCGGAATGTAGTCCATGTCTTACACTGAGGATTGGTTATCCTGGAAAGTGAAAGCCCCTCGTGAAAAACTGCTGGAAATTCCTACCTGAGAGAAATAAAACACAAGCAGTGGGCTTTAGGACCTCCCCAGCCCACCATCCCAGACTGTAAGACGGCAGCTGGCCCTCTACTTGTAAGGAAAATTGCAGAGGATGTAAAATTATCTTGTAGAGTCGCAGACAGACACAGCACGGCAACAGGCCCTTCAGCCCACCGAGTCCCTTCTGACCAGCAAACACCCATCTTCACACTAATCCTGCCGCACCCCATTCTATTCTCCCCGCATTCTCATCAACTCCCACTCACCGACACATCAGGGGCAATAAGCAGTGACCATTTAACCTAGTAACTCACGCAGTTTTCGGATGTGGGAGAAACCATGGGGAAAATCCGTGCAGTCACAGGGAGAATGTATAAACTCCACACAGGCAGCTCCAGAGGTCAGGAATGGAGCCTGGTCACTGGCGCTGAGAGACAGTGGCTCTACTGCATCCTTTATCATCTCGATCAACTCCTCCAGTGTGGTTTTACCCACCTGCCCGACAGCAACCAGACAGCTAATCATAGAATCACAGCAAACTTACTGAAGGAGGTCATTCGGCCCAGTGTGTCTGTGTTGGTCGGGAGAGAGAGAGACTCACCTCATCTCCCAGTGTTCCCCTGCAGGAGATGGCTGTCCAAGATCTGTTTAAATGTGATCAGGTTTCAGCTCCCATCACCCTTTCACACAGTGAGTTCCAGATCCCCCCCACCCTCTGGGTGAGAAATCTTCTCATCTGTTCCCCTCTAATCCCTCTACAAATTACCTTAAATCTGGGCTCCTGCCCTGGTTTTTAACCTTTTCCGAGGAAAACAGGACCTCCCTATTCATTATACGTTTAACATTGCCCCCAGATTTTGCTACAGTCTTCCAGAGGCTTCTGATTTTAACTGGCTATTCTAAACAGGCGCGGAGAGCCCCAGCTGAAGTGCAGCGATGCCTTTCTTTGGATCGAGCTCTCTTAAGGCTGTCAGGGTCCAACAGCAGGGTAGCTGGTGGTACCTCCCTGACCCACTCTCAATCACTGACCCAAGTGTGTGCAGAGGCTCCTTCATGGTACTATTGCCTGACACCCTGCTCCCACCCACCACTCTGCTGCCAACTACCGAAACACACATCAGTCCCACTCTGCCGAGGCCGGGATGGTTTACATTCCGATTTGTCCCCCACTGTTCTGACTCCCACCCCGAGTCAGAACTGTGGAAATTCTGGGAACCTCCATGGCAGGTATATTTATTGTTCATTAATTCACTCATCGTGAATGGAGAGGTGGCTTCTTTACACTCTCTCCCTAGGAGCTATTTATTTCAATTGGAGATTTCTGTGAGGTCAAAGGTTTTAACAGTCCATCAAATCATTTCTTATTCCTGGATAACAACCAACAAAACAGTTAAACTGAAGTTTCCAATCAGGAGACACAGAAATGGAAGAGAAGTTTAAAAGATGAGTTCTGAGAAAAATAAAAAAAACTATACTGGATAAAAAAAGCTCCCGATTATTGCCTGTGTTTTTTGGCAGAACTGGATTGGATCAGTTCAAATATAAACAGCAGCTGAATCAAAATTACAGCTACAGACTAAATAAATGAATCTCATGCTCCTCGGTGCATCTGTAGCCAGTCAAACCACTTCTCATGCATGAATTTAACAGAAATGCTTCCTCAAGAAAAATTATCTTGGCGATTTACACTTCAAAGGTGCAATTCAGTCATGACAGAGCTTCCTGTACAGAAAATCTGGCCGGTCCCCAGCTCAATCTGTGAAAGTGCTGAACATGGCTAGTGAGTAGAACACATGCAGTTTGAGGCAGCCTTTCCCATGCTCTCTGCGACTACCATTCATTTGATGTGTGGATCTGTGCTGTGTTGTTAATATCCCATCACATAACATTGGAGACATCAGTCTTAATACTTTTTTTTTAATTTGACTATATCAACACTGCACACTCACTGCAAAATATTTCATAAAATAAACAGAGTATCTCTTGTGCCTTTTGTTGTAATTAATGAGGAGTCACCAATCTTCTGAAGGTCAGGATGCTAAATGGTTCCAGGGATACCTTGCAGAATGTACAGAATTTGGAACGGAATTGTGAAGTCTGCAGAGAAACATGTTTTTCCTGTGATGCCATCATGCTGATGCGCAGGAACAATTTCTTGACTTATGGAATTATTGCAAAACTGGATATTTATTTGTGCAATGACTAAGTATGATTTGCTTTGATAACTTTTTCTATCATGGAGCAAGAAACATACAGAGAGAATTATACCCAACCAACGACTGATGGATTCAGTTGAAAGTCAGTACTTTAACAGAGAAGAGCCATCGACAAAAGAAAGTAAGCACTGGGTGCCCTTTCTTGAATTCCCTCCTATAGAAGTGGTAGCCTAATTGTACAGCACTTCAGAAATTCTGAAACTGATTTTAGTGGAAGCGATTCAGTAGTGAGGTGCAGTGTGCAGCCCCGACTGCTTTGCATGTTTAGTAAAAGAGATGAAAAACCAATTGATATTGGAGTCCTTATCTTTGGTTTTGATCCATGGAGAAGAAAATGGGAAATATCCCTTCCATTGGCAGCGTTCTGACTTGTGCCTTGTAAGTGCATAGAATTCATGGTCGGAGTGACATTGAAAACCAGTGGCATCATGGCCCTTGCTCTGCTGTGGGGTTGGAGTTGTAATCACAGCCCGCGGCATATTTCAGTCAGAATCATTTACTGGGAAAAATCTTTCCTAAAGTGCCGATGTGTGATCCATTACTCCTGGCGAAGGTTCACACAGGAGACTGCAAGTTCCTGGGTGGAGATGGCCTCCTATTGAGAATCTGAAACTCCTTCCATTTCTTCTAGCAGCCTATCCTACTCTGAGCGCCCACTGCTCAGTCTCCAGCTCCTGCACTTTTTTATTTTCCCTGTCACACTGTACCCTGACAGAGGTACCAATGCAATACTGCAGTATGCTGCAAGTCTCGTAGAGTGGAAGCAAAAGCCAGTAGCAATACCTGCAAATTGTTGATCCCTGTGTTGGGGAATCCTTCCTACTGTTTTTCACATGCTCAGTTATATAAGGCTGATTTCAGTGGAAACGATTCAGTAGTGAGGTGCAGCGTGCAGCCCCGACTGCTTTGCCTGTTTAGTAACGATACTCAGATAGCTGGAGTGACCAGAACAGGTTCCCAATGTAACCATAAACACAGTAAGTGACCAGAACAAGTCCGCCATGGTAAGTGCACAAGTATATGAGGATATCTTGATAAACTGGATCGTGAACCATCCTTCCATTGCTCCTCATTGTAAATACAATCCATTAGCACAGAGGGGAATTCCAGAGAACATTGTCAGTTCTAGATCTCTGTAAACATACTCACTTCCTCTTTCTAAGATTTATTTTTGAGATGAATTTTGCCGCTGATCAGCCCATCTCTGAAGAAGAAGGCTGTCTAGGTATTGCTGCACAAGGCTGCGTCATTTGCTGAGGTTTGTGAATGGAATTGTGAATGAAACAGAAGGAAGGTCATTGATAAAGCAGCTGAAGGTAGTTGGGCCCAGGACACTAAGGTACTCCTGTAGTGACGACGTGGGGCTGACAGGATCAACAACGTCAATCATCATCCCTTGTGCAAAGCGTGACTCCAATCAATGGAGTTTTTTTATTCCCTTTGAGGCACATTGACGTCCGTCGTGCCTGGGCCCCATGATGCCACACTTGGTCAGCTGCTGCCTTGATGCCAAAAACACTCACTCACCTCAGCTCCGGAAACCTGCTCTTTGCCCCTGGTTGGACAAAGACTGTAATGAAGGCCAGAAGACCATGAGACATAGGAGCAGAATTAGGCCATTCATCTAATCGGGCCTGCTCTGCCATTCGATCATGGCTGATTTATTTTTCCCTCTCAACCCTATTCTCCTGCCTTCTCCCCGTAAGTCTGGTGCTGACTGGTTCTGGTAAAACCCAAAGTGGGCATCAGTGAGCAGCTCATTGATGAGTAAGTGCTGCTTGTTAGCACTGTTGATGGCAAATTCCATCACTTTGATAATGATTAAGAACAGCCAGATTGGATTGGTCCTGCTTTCTGTAAAAGGGACATAACTGGTCAACTTCCTACATGGCTGGGTAGATGCCAGTGTTGCAACTGTACTGGAACGTCTTGGCTAGAGGAGCAGCTCTGGAGTGTAGGCCTTCAGTACGACAGCTGGGATGCTGTCTGGACCCAACACATATCCTTTGCTGTATGCAGGGGTCTCAGTCCTTTCTTGATATCACATGGAGTGAATTGAATTGGAAGGAGTCTGGCTTCTGTTTCACTGGAGTCAAATCTTGGTGCTGCCCACAAAGGTCATTAGATACAAAGCTGTGAAGAACAATGACCAGCTTACTCCAAGTACCTTAGCTGAATGGTTGCATATTTATGGATTGGTGTGGTATGGATCAGGTTGCTGTTGTCTCCAGGAGTTTGTTAACGTTGACCTGTCATAATCTTTCTTATATCTGACCCATTTTAGCGTAACGCTATTACAGTGCCAGTGACCCAGGTTCAATTCCGGCCACTGTCTGTAAGGAGTTTGTACGTTTTCCCCGTGTCTGCGTGGGTTTCCTTTGGGTGCTCCGGTTTCCTCCCACATTCCAAAGACGTACAGGTTAGGAAGTTGTGGGCACGCTATGCTAGTGGCGGAAGTGTGGCAACACTTGAGGGCTGCCCCCGGAACACTCTACACAAAAGATGCATTTCCCTGTGTATTTCAACGTACATGTGACTAATAAAGATATCTTACCTCTTATCTTATTTGTGGGATAAGGCTACAATTACAGGCAACACCTGCAGGCAGCAGAGAAGGTCACCAAAACCAAAAACTGACTATGTGTAGAGAAGGTCAATGGAGGAATTGGGGTAGGATGAAGCTGGAGACTTCTCTGAGTTCTTGGAATATATCTTTAGCTTTTGTTTGTATTTTTTTATATACAGCAACAAGGAAAGGTTTAGAGGGACATGGGCCAATCACGGGCAAATGGGACTAACATAGATGGGCATCTTGGTCGGCACGGACGAGTTGGGCCGAAGGGCCTGTTTCCGTGCTGTATTACTCTCTGACTCTATTTCAGGGATTCCCATGCTAAGCATTCTGGCCCCTGAGAAGGGGAAATGGTTGGACAGTTGAAGATTAACAATCCCGAACCATTATTGTATCAGGCTGCATTGTAAAGTGGCAGGCACCATCGTGGTTAGATACCTCTTGGAGGACGTTTGTCAGCAGGTTACTGGACAGAGCCCTTGGCGAAGAGCTGAGTATGTCTGAATAGTGAAACTGTAGATGCAACTGTGAGAGATGTTAACTGGACCAGAGGCTGACTCACAACTTCCTTCAGGCGTCTGAACTTGACAGATGCTGCCAATAAACATTCTAGAAGACTAACAGCCACTTCATCAACGATCTTCAAGTATCAATGGAGCAGCTCCATTGTTGCCTTTCTGGTCTGTAAACTGCCACCACAAAGGTGGCCTCTTCCTACGAAGTATCCCTTCATCAGGAGTTGGGTCCGAACGAGAACAAAACTAGGAAAGGTTCAGCTTGGTTTGCACATCCAAGGGGCCTCAGCTACTCAAGTGTCGTGGAAACACAAGAGACTGCCGATACTGGAATCTGGAGCAACACACAAAACGCTGGAGGAACTCAGCGGGTCAGGCAGCATCTATGAAGGGAAATGGACAGTCCATGTATGGGTTGAGACCCTTCATCTGAACATTGTGGTCTTCAACTTATGGTAAACTGCTGTTCCGCTGTCCCTTTACTCTGTCCTCCTGATCTACCCACTCCTTCCTACACTCAACCCACCTCCCATCACCCACCCACTCCTCCCACTGGGTCCCCTCCCCCCAGTGTTCCCATCTGCCTTCCCCACCTTCCCCACTTGGTTCCAGGCTCCACCTTCCTCTCCTATCAGATTCCACCATCCCCAGCCCTCCGTTAGCTCCACCTATCACCTCCCAGCCTCTTGTCGCTATTCCCACTCTCCCCTCCCCCCCATCTGTCTATCACACCTCCTCACATGGATCCACCTATCACCTGCAAGCCCTTGCCCCACCCCTTCCCTCCATCTTTTTACACTGGCTACCTCCCCTCTACTCTTCAGTCCAGATGAAGGGTCTGGACCCGAAATTTCGACTGTCCGGTTCCCTCCCCAGATGCTGCCTGACCCGCTGAGTTCCTCCAGCACCTTGTGTGTTGCTCAGATGTCATTCCCACAGAATTGATGGAACTTCACACAATTGATTGTCAAAAGATTAATGATTTAAGGACGTTTCCAGTGACGAAGTTCATATTTATGTTTTCATCCTTTTGCCAAAAACATCCTGTACGTTAATGAATATTTTTCCTTTGTGTTTGTGAGTGAGCAGGTACAGATGTGGACAGATTCTATATGCTGGAAAACTAAAAGTAGTAGTCCAAAGAATCAGGGATATGATGGAGGAAAGGGGAGGGGTGGGGGAGGCAGTCTTTGTGCACAGGTTGTTGAAGTGCCCTCAACGGGCACAGAAGATAATCCGAAAAACCCAAAGGAACGCTGCCTTCATAGCTATAGGACTGAATTACAATAGGGTTGATGGTACATGGATCTGATTCACCAACATCTTGCATATGCTAAGTGATTCTGGGCACCATGCCTTAACAAGCGCATATTGGCTTTGGAAGAAGGGCAAAGCAGGTTCACGAGAATCCTTCCCAGAGATTAAAGGAGACATTCGACAAATAAGGGTTCTATTCTCTGGAATTCAGAAGCAGTGACGAATGGTTTTCAAGATGATAAGGGGAATCTCTTAGAGACGATGTTTTCTGATTGGAGAGTTTAAGGGGCATAGCCCAGCAATTAGAGCAGTGAAGTTAAGAAACACTTCTAGCTGCAGAGAGAGGCAGAAACTTGCAGTTCTCTTCTGTGAATGACGTTGATGTTCTGGTAATTGTTAATTCTGGAACTGAGATGCAGAGATAACAAATAGTGGAAGGTGGGAACGTGGAGGTAGGTGGCAAATCCAGCCACTATCACCGAGTGGTGCAACAGCCCTGAGAGGCCCAATAACCTCCTGTTCCCACGTTCCACCTGCACACAGTCAAGTGTGTCTCCTACTTGTCGGAATCTGCCTCTCACTCAAAGTGCTGCTGGCTGACCCACAGAGGAACCACAAACTGAAACATTCTGACCCTGGGCCAGTTAACCCTCTGACACGATTGGAAGGTGTGACTGAGATCCCGTGCCTACCTGGAAGGAACCCACCACCTGAAAACACTTGTAACTTTGGCAAGCACTTAGTAGGCAGCTTTTCTGTCAGAAATGCTCTCTGTTTGAGCAAATTTCTTCCATATTGGGCTTTAGCAGATGAGTGTCAGTGTAAAGGTGTGTGCATGAAATGTCTCAAAGTGCAAGGCAAGAGACCCTTAATGGCTTCTTGATCATTTATCCACAAAAGTGAACAGAAAGAGCCGTAGCTGAATGGTAAAGAGCTTGCGGTCACTAGACAAGGTGCAGGACAGCTACAAACAGTCCTATATCCAACAACATTCTCTAACTTTGTCTAACAAGTGCAAACACAATCAGTCACTAAAGGATACAACAATAACGACATAACTTTAACAAGAGTCCAATTGAAGATAACAGGCCTCCCATACACCATCTGTTTCACATTGGTACGGTTTATACCTCCTGGTTTCATAATTAGAAAGACACATCCTTTTGACCGAACTGAAGCTTTGTGCACAGCCTCAGGTCAGGCTCCAAGTCCTTCAGTGTTGTATCGTGCTCTGTGCATTGGGCACATACTAAACCCCAGACATGGGTGCCCAATAACACAGTGAGCTGCTGCCTGATGCACTGCAGCTCTCTGGGTGCCTGCCAACACATTACTTTTAATGAATTCTTGGAAAGGCATGGGCTAATCAGGACCAGTAGGCATGGATTTGTAAAGGAAATCACAGTGTATAGAAATATGGAGAATGTGGTGAAGATTGTTTACATGCATCTTTGACAGGAATTTGAAAATTTCTGTTTGAGAGGGTTGAAGCACAAGTGAAAACGTGTTTCTGAAAGGAATGTCACTGTTTAGGCGGCCGAGGGATGCAGAGTAAAGCACAGAAATAAATGCATGTTTGCATGACAGGATATGGATGATGATGTGTGCAGGCTGCTCCACAGAGATCTCTTCTTTCCCATTCATGTAAATGATCTGGGCGCAGGCAGAAAAGAAGCGACATCGATCTGTAGAGTAAATTAAGAGGAGGGGCAACAGTTGAGGAGCATGTCAGGGAGGGTAGAAGGTTGTAAGCAGGCAAGTGCAGCACAGGCATAAGCGGCAAAAGCAATCCACCACCACCAAAGTGAAGGGGCACGTCCTACAGAAGGAGTGGTGGGAAGTAGTTGACTAGAAATTGGATCCATTAAATGCAAATCACGCATTAAGGCAATTTCCCCTGGATTAGATCGCGCTTGAGGTCATTTCCAGGTGAAGCCGTACCAATCAGGAAATTGCCCTAGTCACTTCCGAGTACGATTCACCTCAGCCACATCTGATGTTTTACCGGCTTCAACTGCATCACAAAACGTGCAACGCACACGACCTTAGCTGCTGGCATCAGCGGGTGCACCTGCACCCTTTGATGTACAGTCACAAAAAAATCAAGGAACTCATGACACTGATCTCACCAATGAGATGCCAATTAACATCTCCGTTCTGACATTGATGAGCGCAGAGTGTCTGCCATCATCAGCTTTCAGTACTCAGGATACCCGAAACCTCGTCACTGATTGGATATCAGAGCTGTGTGCAGAGATCTTCACCTCATTGGTCATCTCTCGCTTCAGAGAGACATAGCTTGAGGTTCCATCCGGTGGATGATTGCATGGGGGAGATGTCCACACACCCTGGAGATCACCGTCTCCCTCTCTCCTTGGTTCCCCTCACCTTGCATAGAACCCATCTGTGACTGCCATGGCAATGGCACAGCTCCCATTCCAACAGCAAAAGCCAAGACATTGGTCAAACATATGCCAGGGGCAGTGTTAGGGTGACTTACAGCCAGAGTCAGAACTTTCTCTGGGCATTATCCCAGACCCAAGCATCTTCAGCTGCTTTGCTAGTCCCCTTCCTTCTATCATAAGAACAGTGGGGATGTTCGCTGAAGGTTGTTGCAAATAAAGCAGCCCATGTCTGAGACAGCGTGCAGGCAAATAGCTACTAACATTCACCACACAGAAGTTCCAGGCAATTACCTCCAAGAAGAGGAGGTCTAATCACCTACACATGATAATCAACAACATTACCACCACTGAGACCCCAGCATCAACAACCAGGGAGTCACCATTGACCACAAACCTGGCTGGATCAGCCATATAAATAGTGTCAGATGCCAGGTATCCTGCAGTGGGTGGCTCACCTTCTGCTATTGTAGGGTACCTTCACCAGCAGGGCTGCAGCAACTCAAGAAGGTGGCTCTGTACAATCCTCTGACTGGGACTGAGGGAAGGGCAATAAATGCAGACCTTGCCAGGTACATCCTGATGCCAAAATATGAATAAGTGAGAAAAAACAAGACTGTCTGGGAGAAGATACAGGAGCTCGAAAGCCCAGAAGACCAGACTCAAGAACAGACTCAAGAACAGCTTCTTCCTCACTGCGATCAGACTTCTGAACCCATCACCTCTTCTGCGTCCCTTTCCCAGTGGTCCCTTTCCATGTTCTCGGACTCTTAACTCTACCTCTCTCAGTTATTGTCACTTTAGCATTTCTTTTTGCACTACTTCTGACTGCACTCCCATCTATGCACCGTACCGTTGCTTTCTGCTTGTTGTCGTACTTACTCTTGTATTAGTTGTTTACCACATGTGTTGTTTGTGAGCTTCTCGTGAGCAAGGAATTTCATTGCTCCCTGGTGTATATAACAATAAACGAATCTGAATCTGAATCTGAATCTCTCAAATGTTGCATTACTGTCTGAGAAAATGCAGGTTAAGGGGACTTGGTGATTTCCCATGGGGCCTTGGTTGAATTTTATGCTGTGTGTTGTCTCCACACAACGTGTGGGATCGGGAAGGCAGAGATCACAGCTGTCTATCTGCTCATACCCAACCCTCCTTCTCACATCCCTCGTCCCCTCAGCCCAAAAGCCCTGCACCTTGAGTTAGCCTGGACCTCCTGCAGACCCCACAGCCACACCTCAAGGCCACCCCTTGTGTCCTGTGGATAGTGAGGAAGGTTGTCAAGGATCAGCTGGAAATTTTGGGCGGAGAAGTGGCAGATGGAGCTTGATCTGAATAAGTGTGAGGTGATGTATTTTGGGAGGTCAAATGCAAGAGGAAAGTATATGGCAGGACCCTTAGGAGCATTGATATATGGAGGGGTCTTGGGGTGCAAGTCCATAGCTCCCTGAAAGTGGCAACACAAGTGGATAGGGTGGTAAAGAAGGCATACAGCGTGCTTGCTTTCATCAATCAGAGCATTGATTATAAAAGCTGGCAATTCATGTTGCAGCTGTATAAAACTTTGGTTAAGCCACATTTGGAGTACTGTGTATAGTTCTGGTCACTGCATTGCAGGAAGGGTGTGGAAGCTTTGGAAAGGGTGCAGGCGATTTTCACCAGGATGTTGCCTGGATTGGAGTGCGGAAGCCGAAAGGGGAGGTTAGAAAAACTTGGGCTGGATTTTCTGGAGTGTCGGAGGCTTGGGAGGGGGGGGGGGTTTGGGGGGTGGGGGTGGGGGGGGGTGCGACCTGACAGAAGAATATAAAATAATTAGAGGCATAGACAGGGTAGACAGTCAAAGTCTTTTCTCCAGAGTGGAAATGTCAAATACTGGAGGGCAGAGGTTTAAGGGGGATGTTTAAAGAAGATTTATGAGGCAAGTTTTTCTACACAGAGAGTGGTAGGTGTCTGGAATGTGCTGCCAGGATGGGTGGTAGAAGCAGATATGATAACAACGCTTAAGGGGTTTTTAGACAGGAATGGGCAGGGAATGGAGGGATACAGACCATGTGCAGCCAGGTGGGATTAATTAGATCAGTTGGCACAGACGTGGTGGGCCGAAGGGCCTGTTCCTGTGCTGAGTTGTTCTATGTTCTGTGTTCTCCATACAGGTAACTCAGAGTCCAACCTGGCCAGCCGGTGTCTGAAGCACAGAAGCGTGAAGATGAGGATACATAGGCACTCAGTGTGACACTTGCAGCCACCAGTTCAGATCCTGACTGGGACGCCGGCTCAGAGGCAGAATCTGCACACAGTGATTAGCCGAGTCTGGGTAGCAAGCAGCTCGAGCAAGGTGAGAAGCTGGTAGAGATGCCAACTCCAAACAGAGTGTGAGGGCACACATGGGTTCTGTTGCAGTGATCAGGAGGACTTTGATTTTTTTTTAATTAATTTAATTTTTACACAGGGTGCTAGGTGGCTGGAATGTACTCCCAGGGGAAGTGGTGGAAGCTGATACTGGGGAGATATAGGCCATATACAGGCATGGATTGGCGTCTGGTCGGCACAGACATGCTGGGCTGAAGGCCATGTTCCTATGATGTACTGCTCTGTGTTCTAATGGGGCAGATCACCAGGATCCTATTGAGTGGTGGAATAGACTTGAGGTACCAGGTGTCTTATTCCTCCTCCTGTTTCCTTGCGTTCCTGTGGACACTGGCAGGGCTGGAAAGGTGAGAGTTTCTTGCCCAGCTCTAATTACCCTCGAGAAAGTGGGAATGAGCCATTGTCCTAAATTGCTGCAGTCCTTCAGGTGAATGTAGTCCTAAGCACTGTTGGGTACAGAGTTCCAGGACTGGGCAGTGACAATGAAACGCCAGTGGACAGGATGCTGTGTGACTTGGAGGGGAACCTGCTGGTGGTGGCGTTCCCATAGATCTGCTGCCCATTCCATTCTTGGCAGTAGAGGTGGGCTATCAGGGCAGCCTTGCAGATAACTGCAGTGCTTTTTGTAGTTGGTACTCACTGCAATGCATCAGTGGTGGAGAGAGAGAATGTTTCAGAAGGTGGATGGGGTACTGATCAAGCTGACAGTGGAAAGGCTTTGAGGAGTCTCTCACCGCAATCCACCCAAACTCTAGACTCCTTTTGTAGCTGCTGCATTTATATGGCTGGTCCATTTAAGTGTCCAGTGAGTAATATAGACAGTAACAGTGTGACTCAGCCATTATAAAGCTGTTGAATATCAAAGTAAAATGTTTGGACTCTCTCTTTGTTAGAAGTGGTCATTGCCTGACATTTGATAGATTAGCCTTTGAGAGAGGCTGATGGGTATACCCAGTGAATTACACCCTGTAAATCCCATTACACCTCAGGTGTGATTAAATTATCACCATTCCTGGTCTGTAGAGCTCAAAATCTCCCTGGATAAACTCTCTGAGGAAGTGCCTTCCTTTGATTAATTTTTCCCTACTTCTTTTCCTTTCTGGACTCTTTTTTCTGTTTTATCCTTTTCTCAATGGGTCATTGTGCTTCTAGTAATCCATTGATCCAGGAAAAAGAGAGGTGATATTGGAGAACTGCAGAAATGGTGATTGGGAATCCGATGGGAGTGTACATGAGGAATTTGGAAGAGGCTTTGGGAGCATGGCTGTGGGTCTGTTATCAAGGCATATCATATTATGAGTCAGGAAGGTATCAGAAAAAGGTGGGGTTGCATGAGATCTTGTGCGGGGCTGAGGCAAAGGTTGTGGTACCTGAGTACAGAGGAAGTGAGCAAGGAGGTTTGAAAGAATCAAGATAAGTCTTATGGGGAGAGCTTTGTGTTTGGTTGCTAGAGCTCATCATTTGCAAGAGCTTCAGCCATTGGTTGCACTCACCACCCAACATTTGGTTCCACTGACTTCAGTTAGGCCAAATATGTGGAAGTGACTACAGATGGCAGCACATATGTGTAGTGCTGACAGTCAAAGGTGCATGGAGTCCCAACAGATGAATACATCTGTAAACCTAATATTGTGTTGGACAGCACAGGAAAATAACTTAAGAAAAGATCTTGTCACAGGAACATTTATGTAGAACCAAACCAAGAATTATTGATTTTAGTTTGGCTCCTCTAATCCAGGTTTCTTTTAGTGAAGAGCAAATGCAAATCCCACGCAGAACCTTCCAAACTGTACATCATTATCTTCCTATGATTTGTAAGAGCCTGGATCACATTAAGCCTTGAAGATTGTAATAATTTTTTTAATCTGAGAGACCGAGACTCCCTGTTGAAGTCAGCCCCAAGGACAGATGAACTGAGAAGTTGATGATGTCAATTCTCTGTTATTCATTGGCAGATGGGGTTTTTAGTTCCCAGTCAGGAGTAAACTAGAGTTTAAGAACAGCTTCTACCCCACTGCTATCAGAGTTCTGAACCAGTCACCTCTCTCACATCCCCTTCCTGGTGATGCTGCCACGTTCTTGGACTCTTCACTGCCTCTCTCAGTCACTCCGTTATTGTCACTTTAGCATTTCTTTTTGCATTACTTCAGTTTGCACTTCAATCTTTGCACCATTCTGCTGTGTGGCGCTCATCATTGTATTTATTATTACCATGTAAACCGTTTACTTTGTGAGCTTCATGCGAGCAAGGAATTTCATTGCACTCTGGTGGTGATGACAATAACCTAATCTAAATCTGAATCTTCTGGCTTTGAGTGCGGTGGGTAGGCTAGTGAACCAGAACCTATAGCTCTGTTCCAACTCCTGCTTCTCTCCCTTCAACCTGCTGACTCCATCTTCACCCTCCATTTCCCAGCTCTTGGAGAGTGTTTAGTTAGCTGCCTCGCTATTTGACTTTGTTTACGAAGATTCAGATGTTTGTGGCAAAGTGGTCACAATTGTAGACAATGCTAAAGTAAGGAGTGCAGCAATCATAGATTACAGAAGAGTTGGCCAATGACACATGTGGGCAGAATGATGGTGGAATAAACTGAATCCAGACAATGCTGAACATAGCATGGAACACATACACTTTGTCTGGTGTGTAATGTCTCAGGACAAAGCTGAAAGAGACCCAGGACTCTAAGTAGAGTCAAGACAAACATGTTGATCCAATGTAGAGCTGCCAGCAACAAAGCCATTCAATAACAAAGAAAGTGAAAACAAGAGAAGATAGTTATCAAGTTTTATAATGTTCTGGTCAAACCGACCCTTCAGTATTACAATGCTTTAGAATCAAGGACAACATTCAAATCCTGGGAAGCAAAGGAAACAGAAAGAAACAGAGATCTCTGCTTCGGATCTTCAGATGCTTCAGAGTCGGCTATGAGGAAGCAGAGAGTGACCTGAGACAGAAATTCATTCACTTCTGCATACACTGAACATTAATGCAAAGAAGTGGTGTGCTTAGCACCTACAACTGAGCAAAGTCTTCCACAACTCGGATTTCAGATGTGTTTTTTATAGTGTGTGTTAGATTGCTAAAATAAAATAAACTCAGGAAATTATTTTAACTTGTGACTGTACAACAAGGTGCACAGGTGTATAAGAGTAACAGGCATTTTCAGTGTTAATTCTTTATACAGAATGGATTATGTGATATAAAGCTCCACAAAGTGGGATTTTGGATGCAGCAACAAAGGAGTTTAGTAATCTCTCTGGATGGGTGAATTAAGATGGATTTCCTATTCATGATTACTCAAATAGGAACAAAAGGCCCCTGCTTAACCAAGCACACAGGTAAGTTTTTATTGCTGTGATGTCACTACGTCTGCTATCCAAACAGATTGAATGAATTCAAACATTTTCTATTTCACAACTCACTTAAAATAACAATGACTGATCACAGACATCTTAACAAAACAAAACCTTTATTAGCTGTAGGATGAAATTGCTAAAATGTTCACTTCTATTTCTGAGTATACTCAAATAACCAAATATTTATGCAGGCTTTTCCATGCTTACATTATTTACACTTCAATTCTAGCATGATAAAAGTTAAGATATTGAGCAGTTAGTGGACTTTCATACATTGCAATAAAAATTATTAATAATATTTAGTTGTCGGGAAGGATCCAATCTGATAATTTAATCATAAATTTCTGGTGGGGATTTAACTCTTGGCAGGGAATGAGGTCTGGGTGTGTGGGTGTGCAGTTGCCAGGACTAAGTGCACCCATTACACTTTCACCAGAGTGTAGATTTGGGGAAGAGGAGATGGATGAGGCTCCAACCATGAAATTCTGCATTTGATCAGCAACTAGTGAAGAGTAAGGTGTCAGTCTCCACATTTAAGACTCCTGCCTTCCTGTGATGCACAGAACTTGGATAATGGGAAGGAGGTTTCGACCAGACACCAGTCTCCCATAAGGGAACTATTTATTTTGGCCTAATCACAACCAACACAATGCAACAGATTTTCTGTTCTAAAGCATCAGCAGAGTTTTAGTCAAACTGCTTTCACATAATTTTAACACTCTGATACCAAATGTGTCTTGTTTTTTAATGAAAAACAGCATAGAAAATAACTTTATATATTCATAGTACATAATTGTATATACATGATTTCAAAACTGCAATACAGTTAACAAGAAGAAAGTTGCAGTCATTCCATCAGTGTATAAAAGTTTACGGATTTACACATTATTGCTTTTTTGTGACATCAACCATAGGTGATTTAAAACAGAGAAACTAAAAGACAGCACGAATGGTGAAACTTTGTAAAATTAATGCTCAGGTTTCATATGAGTGAAGTGAACAGTATGAAACAAAACAATAATAGATTAACATTCCTTGTTGCGACTATAGCATAACAACAAAATATGTCAAAAGCACAAAAGCCTTTAAGTGACAGTTTTATTAACAGATAAATGCTTATGAATTTACATGAAATTCCCCTGCTTATGGTCTTGATGGACACGTGAACCTGTTTATTAACATCTGTGTTCTCTGGAGTATGGAAGATGAAAGGTGACCTCACTGAAATTTCCAGAGGGTTTGGCAGGGTAAATGGTGAGCGTCGGTGAGTCTTGAGCCAGGGCCATGACATCAAGATAAGGGTTCACCCATTTAGTACTGTGATGACAAATTCTCTACTCCGGATGGCTGTGGATATTTAATACTCAGATCGAAGAATTTTAGGGCAGTAACAGAATCAGTGGATGTGGAATTAAGATGGGAAATCGGAGTTGATGTGTAAGTTCAGGCAAGAATTTATTCAAAAGCAGAGCAGGTGCAATAGAACAGAACAGATGGCCTACTCCTGCTCTTATTTCCCAAGTCTTTTGATAAAATATTGGATTGAACAAAGTCCTCTGACCACACTAACTGCCATTAAGATTAAAATCACCAATATAAAACTGATCTATTTAAAGCGGAAACAGGTTTCTAAGTACTTTGGTATCTTCCTATTTCATATCATACATACTTTGATATTTTTGGCTGTCATTTCAGATTCTGTGGTTGATTGGGAAACTTTTGTTTCTGTGATGTGTGCTGCACGTTGCCTCATTTCTTAATCTATGATGTTAAGCAATCCAGTGACAGAAATTCATTCTCAGAAGTGGAGCACAGTATAAAGTTGGGATTAAATTACACATCCAGCACAAGCAATAGATGACATATTCCTCCTCCATAATAATTAATAAGAAAAGTTTCAACACATATTAAATCACTAAGTAGTTCAAAGTAGTCAAATTGATATAATGAATGTTTGGTGTCTGGTGCAGAGTTGGCTGACTGTGTTACAGTATATTGTTTAGGATGCATCATTCAATGACATTAAGCTTTCAGGTATACAAGATATTGAGAGGAATAGATAGAGTGGACAGCCAGCGCCTCTTTCCCAGGGCGCCAATGCTCAAAACAAGAGGGCATGGCTTTAAGGTATTGGGTGGGAAGTTCAAGGGTGATGTCAGAGGGAGGTTTTTCACCCAGAGAGTGGCTGGTGCATGGAATGTGCTGCCTGGGGTGGTGGTGGAGGCTGATACATTGGACAAGTTCAAGAGATTGTTAGGTAAGCATATGGAGGAATTTAAGTTAGAGGGATATGTGGGAGGAAGGGGTTAGATAGTCTTAGGCGTGGTTTGGAGGGTGGCACGACATGGTGGGCCGAAGGGCCTGTATTGTGCCGTATTGTTCTATGGTTCTATGGTAATCCCTCCAAGGTCTAAGTGTTATTCCACGTGGCAGAGCAATGTTTAATCAGCAATGTGACAATAACCCAGGCAACACTGGACGAGGACGTGGCATGTTTCTGAGAGATTTGCCTTTGTAAAATAACATTTCACAAACCTTGTTTGCTTTGGCCTTGGAGAAACCCAAGAAGAATCATGCACTGTTTTCACCAGAATGATGTTAAGAGCCAAATGATGTGGGGAGGTGACTTATTGTGATTCACCCACCCGTCGTTTCAGAGGTGAGTGGGAACATACAATTGCTGAACAAATCCACAAAGAGCAATGTCCTGGTGAGCTACGGGCAGGGGTCTGGGGGCATGACACGTGGGGTGCTCATGGACACTCCCCAAATACATGTAGCAATGCTGGTTTTCCAGGAGGAACATTTAAAGAGCACAAGTTGAGAACACTTTGTTGGAAGTAACAGTGTATGGAAACCCTTCAGTGTTTGCATCTTTTGTCTGTGTATGTATTGAGCAGGGAGAATCCTCCTTACAGTATTGGGTATGGTGGAATTCTGAGATTTTGCTTTAACCTGGTGATAATTAGTACCCCTCGCCTACCAACAGCAGATTGCAGGCTGGAAATATGTTGCAAAAGATGCCAGAAAGTTTACCGCTGTCCTTCTGCTATCAGACACAGAAGGGTCCTGGCCCTAACTCCGAGCTGAGGTGTGGGTGAAGTGGGAAGTAAAATCTTACCCCCTCACTCACACGGACCCTGAGCCCAGGCCAACAGTGGGATTGCACTCCCTTGCCTGTGGTGAGTGGGCTCCCACACTGTTGCTCTGCAGCTGAGGTACCCACCTGACTTGACAAGGCCTCGGACGTTCACCACACCATCAACGGGAAACATGGCTTTCGAGTGATACCGAGGGGGGAGACTATAGCATTTGAACACGCTGCAGATCGAGAAGATGACGCGATCGAGTTCTTTAGGATGGGAATGTTGGTCAAAATAGAATTTGTTATGCAGAGAGTTGTTGAGCCAAGTAACAGAGCTGCCTTTAAGGGGAGGCTGAATCAACACAGGAGGGAAAGGAACCTGAGTATAGATCACGGGGTAAGATGTAGGGACAGCAGGAGCCTCAGGTAGATCTATGCTCATCCATGGAACTACAAGGCTGAACCACCTGTTTCTGTGTCATAAGGTTATGGAAAAGTACATTGAAGCACAAGGCTGCCAATCGGACAGGGATCAATAACTGCTGCTCTTTAAAAACTCAAAATGGACTCATGGGGCCACGCGGGCAGACGCAGCCTCCAGCTCTGCCCCAGTCATGTGTGATGGATCAGTTCCTGAATCTCCAGGGATGGATGGGAGCAGAACCCTGTTTCTGCCCCACACTCTGTCTCTTAGTTCACACTCTCTCTCTGGTTCCAGAGTCCCTCAGCCTCTTTGTTGTTACCAGCAAAGGGTGACTATTGGCTGATAAACGTACAGGTGGTGCATGTCTAAGGGTGTATCTGTCAAGAATTGAATTCCCAGCCTGACGTCTTTCAAGGGGAGGCAGAATCGGTAGGAGGGGAAGGATAGTGTTGAGGCAATCTTCCAGCTCTCAGTAACTGTTGCAGTGCAGGCAGGGTCTGTGAGAAATGGCCAGTGGACTGACAACAAAACACCAAGCAGATCCTTAAATATTTATATCTGGGCTGCCAACAGAACCACTCAGAGAACGTCCCAAATCATGAAACTCAGAAAGTTTGGATTTCTTCTCTTCTGCTTAAAACTTGTGCTTCTTCACAGCCACTTTCAGAGAAAGGCAAGGGTCATAGATGACACCCTGTTAACCTCCTCCTTCACTTACTTACCTCTGCTCTGGCATGACAACCCAGCTGGCATCAGAGGACACACACTTGCTTTTTAACAGGCATTATTATCCTCAATGGCAAGTCTCAAATTGATGGAAAGAAATAAGAATTTGTCCAGCATTTCCAGTGGCACCACTGAGTCCGTGGTACATCAAGGCTCCACAGTTTACAGGTTACACAAGGCTAAAAGTGATTGAAGGGGAACCGTGTAATGAATGCACTCGGGGGAATTTGCTGAGATTATTGTATTTTCTTCAAATACACAGTATTTGTGGTACATATACATTCACTAGTATATTTTTTTACATTTTATAAAGCTTCAACCATATGCTGCACAACCACTGTTGTGTGTGTTTGTCTTGCTGGTAAATGAGAGGATTCACTGTGTCCATGTACAAAGTGTCGGCCTCACAGCACTCTTAAGAATTCTTCTGCTGAATTTTGACAGTCACGGTTTTGATTTCGGTATATTCCTTTAGCCCATACTCTCCCCTGAAGATACAAAACATTATTTCATTACATGATCGACTAACTTAATACAATGTTGTCACTTTTTGAAAAAAATACTATTTGAAACGTTTCCATAGCTTAAGGTTTTACTATTGTTTAATTTTCATGTTTACCAGAAGATGTGTCTGCAGAAATTCAACAGCACACTTTGGTGAGAAACTCAGTGTTCTGAGCTCTGAGCTCTGAGTCTATAAACCTACTTACATTTCTCTACCATTGCCAGACATTTTAAATCCTCCAAAGGGACTCTGGACGTTTAAGGCATTGTAACAATTAATCCTGCAATAAAGAAAGAATGAATTTAATTTGAATTCAATTACTGTTCAGAGAAATATTTTTAACTACAAAGTCGACAAGCATGACCACTGGAGAAATACTCAAGGATGATTTGTAACAGTATTCACGGGAGAGTTTGGCGCATGGCACATGACAGTGAATTTAATTGCTATGGACAAGCAAAATCTGGAAATTTGTGAAATGGAAAGTAGGGGGTGGGGGGACACCACCAAAGAGGAGCAAGCAGAATAAACTCAAACTAATCAAAACAGATAGCAGCTCTAAACTTAAATTATGTCACATTTTAGTCGTCTTCCAAAACCTTAATGAAAAGTTGCCCTGTGTCAGTGATTATAGTATAGCGCAAGGAATTCAGTTCTTGGACTAATTCCCACTCCTTGAAATTCCTTGGCGCTAAGCCAGGATTTTGAAAGTATGAGTCAATTTGGAGCACACTCTTAATGAGTTTGTGATTTGATGTTATCAGCCCAACTAAATATGCTTCTAAAATGACCTTATGTATGTAAAACACACACATTTATACACAATCATACCCATGTACTGTATTTTAGCATTTTCCAATTTTTTAAGAGCACTATTTTCATTAAATTGTTTCCATAAACATGTCTCTGTTGGTTAACACATGATACAATATAAGGAATTGGATTAAAGCTCATTGCTATTCACTTGTAGGCGATGGACTTGCATTAAAATGGGCCCTTCATCAAATGCACATCCAAATAGCAATGATTGCAGCAATATAATAGTAGGTAGGAAATGCAGACATATAACTACAGGTTTAGCCGCTGTGAATAAATATTGATGTGACCCAGATGTACACAATAAATTAGGTTGCAGAGAAAGCAGACTGTTGGGTTCAAATCCAATTGCTTTCTACATAGCTAATTATGAAATTTGCCAACCACCCGATGAAGTGGTGAGATCTGTGCGTCTCTGGACGTGTGTGTGAGTGAGGCAATGTGTTTTTGTGTGCATGTCAATGCTTTTATTGGTACATTCATTAGCAGTCTGAGTATTACATTTTGAACAACAATAAAGTAGGTTTAGACCGACTCCTAAGTTTAGCATTTTATCTCGATTAGCTATTGTGCACATCATTAATTTCAGCTTTTCCAATTCTGCGCCATTGAATCTGTGCAAGAGATCATCTGAAATTGTATTTGATAGCACAGTGATATTTTATATCAATCTTTTTCTCTTCTCTTGCATCCGATCATTTCTGATCAGCAAACTTCCAGTCCCTCCCTCAAGTTCCATAGGGTGACCTGGGATCCTGAGGGGGGAGAGGGGCTGGATGGAATTGGCTTCAAATCTGGCTTCTGAGCAGAAAACAGGACAGGAAAAGACCTAATTCAGTACAGGAAGGGCCCATAAAATTGTGGATCAACTTGTGCTCCCTCCACACCCCAACCCAATCAGTGTCCCAGCTAACATTAGACCAATGAATGAACCTGGTCTTTAACCTTCTTACACACATTACATTGCCCATTCAGTCATCAACAGAGCAGCTGATACATTGACTTATTTCATTTGACTTCAAAAGCCCAAGCAAAAAACTAAAAGCCCAAGCCCAAGTATCAACCTTGGATGAAATGGATGCACATTTCAACAATGCTGAAGTAAAAAAACGCTTAAAGATAGGAAGAAGTCCTATTGTACAAAAACTGTTGTCTTCTCCAACTTATAAACAGACGATGTTCTCACATAATGTTACATATCCTGGAATCTGCTAACCTTGAATAAAACACAAGATAGAACTTAACGTCAGAAAGAACTGACTGAGACAGTCGCTGTGAAGGAGGGATGGAAACCATCTGAGGCAGGAGGCTGGGCAATGACTTGTGCCAGCAACAGCCCTGGTGGCAGCCTGTACTGTAACAGGGTTGCCAAGTTTCTAAAGTAGAGAGTGATGCAGAAGCGCACAAACTGATTTGGACAGCTTGAATCCATTGTTCAAAGACTGCTCCCCCCCCCCCCCACACACACACAGTATCAGAAATCCACATGCTGCTCAAAATAACAATGTGTTAGAAAGGCAGCAACAGATTTCAGGAGGGCATAGGCAGACCGCTAAAACACATGGGAGATAAAATTAAATGCGGAGAAGTGTGAAGTGATGTATTTTACAAGGAAGAATGAGGGAGACAATCTATACTAAATGGAGAAATGTTAAAGGGGATGCAGAAACGGAGTGACCTGGGGACAGACAAACAGACACACAAGTCTTTGAAAGTGGTAGGACAAGTTGGAGGCTGCTCCAAAAGCATACGGACTTCTTGGATTTTGAAATAGAGTACCATAGGAAGAAAGAAATGGTAAATTGGATAAGTTTACATGGATAGGAAAGATTTGGAGAGATGTGGGCCAAACGCGGACAAATGGGACTAACTTAGATGGGCATCTAGGACGGCGTGGACGAGTTGGGCCCAAGGGCCTGTTTTCATGCTGTATGACTCTAGGACTCTAAGTAACAGGTTGGGCATCACCCTGTCATGACCAAGATGCTGATTCATTAGAATATTAGGGATGAATCAGCAGAAGTAGGTAAAGGAAGATTTAAAGAAGTATTAAACACAAGGATTAGAGAGGGAGAAACTTGTTCCATTGGAAGGAGGGTCGGCAGCCAGAGAACACAGATTTAAGATATCTGGCAAAACAGTGAGTGGGGAGGTGAGAATGATTGTACACAGCGAGTTGTTAGGTTGGGAAACATTGCCTGAAGGGGTGCTGGATGCAGTAACTTCCAGAAGTGAATTGGATAGGTACTTGAAAGTGAAATATTTACAGGTTATGTGAAAGGATCAAGGAGAAATCACAGGTATAATGGGTTGAATGGCCCATTTCTAAGCTCCTATGGGATTGATTAGTGTAAATTGGTCATGGTAAAAAATGCTGCTTTTCTTGCTTTCAAAGATAAATACAGTATTACTGCTGTAAATGTGGCTCAGAATACTGCTAAATATGTTCCTTCAGAATTAAGTCATTGATTACTTGGTGTCTATATTAAATCCAAAACATTTGTATAAGTGTTAATTTGTTAAAATTATACAATCCCAATACAGTACCATGGAAGTAAGCTCGGAGAAAGATTTACCAGTCTGTGCTTCTGTTAAGCAAGACATGAACAAAGATTTGCAAGATTTATTCCTTTTTAATTCTCTTTGGACAGTTGAGTGAATCCACCACATTTGAGAATGTCTAAACAAGACTACCTAGAAGTCCTCACAAGCAGAGCTTTGCTGGCCTGATGCATTGATTCTGTACGGAAGTCAAGGATCAGATTCTCTAATGGTAATTAGGCTGCTGATCTACCTCTAGACAGTCATATCTCCACGGTACCAATGCAATACACCAGTAACACTCTGTTCCTTCTTACCAGACCGTTCCAGCCTGCATTGCTGCAGAAACTGTTAATGCTTTATCGATATCCTTGGTGAAAACAGCAGCTACCAGTCCGAACTGAGAATTATTGGCCCTTTCCACTACCTCTTCCATGGTCTTAAACTTAATAATTAGTTGAACTGGGCCAAAAATCTGAAATAAATGAATGAAAATGCCCGGAATTAAACAAAAATTGGCAGTGATATAGCATTCCAAAGAATTTCAATGAATGGTGGAGTCTAACAACTTTATACAGGAAGTACTTGGCGGTTTGGAATCTTGTACCTCTTCCTTTGCTATCCGCATGTCATCTGTCACATTTGAAAATACAGTTGGCTCAATGAAGAAGCCTTTCTTTCCCAGTGATTTGCCACCACATTCAAGCTTTGCTCCTTCAGCTATGCCACTGAGGACAAGGTCAAGGACTTTATCACTTTGTAGTTTGTCAATCTGAAAACAAATGAAATTCGTCAGAGCAACAATCCATCACCATGAGCCAAAGGGTATAATATTTGGCATATAGTATTTGGCACAATATCACAACAAATTCTACCTCATAATGTGCACAGAAAAAATGTCATCTCATTTTGTAAAAATAAGCAGCAGTACATAACATACTGGAGAAAACACACATCCTTGTACTCTGAAAATATTTTACATTGCATCACAATAAACCCAAACTTATATTGAACTGTAAACTATCACAGTATTGTATCAAACTATAAAGAAGCCAACGTTCTACCATATCACAACAAGAACAGCCCCATTGAAAGAAAAATTATATTGTACTGTGAAATGTTCAACCCTTATAACGCAGGGCAGAAGAAACCTTAATCCAAGAAGTACAAACATTTGAAGCCTTTCTGCCTCTGGAATGTGATGCTAATATTTACATGGTTTATTAAGATTAACATTAACTGTTCCTTCAGATGTTTTTAATGTGATGAATAGCACAGGATGAACATTGTGTTTTGATTCTCTTTAAACAGAGACCCATGTCCAGAGCTCCTAAGAAACTAAGATACAGCATGATACAAAATCTCCTCTATTATAAAAGTGGATGAATATTGACATAGCCATATTTTTGTTTGCTTTGCTTGAAAAAAATCTTACTTGAGGCCCCTGCTCAGTGGCTGGATCAAAAGGGTTTCCTACTGTTCTTCTCTGTGCACGTTCTGTACTTTTTTGGACAAACTCCTCGTAGATCGGCTCTTCCACGTAGATCCGGGATCCTGCTGTGCAACACTGGCCTTGGTTGAAGAACACTCCCTGATGAGCCTGTTCCACAGCATAGTCCACTGTGAGAACAAGCCAACAGCACAGCACAAGGGTTAGTACTTCTCCTGTATCAGGAAATGCCACTGACAGTCTGGGCAATAAATTTCAAAATAACAAAATTTTCCCAGCAAATGTTTACAAGATGGTAAACTACATATTTCTAAAGTAAATATCATTAAAAAAATTAGGAGAATGCAGTACAGCTTTTTATTTACAGCATCAACATTTGTGGACCTAGATGTGGTACCAAAATACCACGGCATTCCCCTAAGTATTAAGGGAACTGAGACACCCTCCCTATCGTTTAAATGCCTGGCTGTAGGAAACGATCCAATTCTTCCTTTATATGTTCTCCTTGGTCAGTAAGTGAATCTATCTCATCAGTTGCTTTTGTGTTTACTACACTCTTGCCAGGAAAGCAGAAGACAAGATTTGGCCTGATTGAGGCAACTTCATCTTAATCATTACCTGTTTTCCCTGTCACACGATGTTCCAGGAGGAGAGGACTCTTAAATCTCATTCAGCAGACATTTGAGAAACAGTAAAATGTTACACGAGCATCAGTATCACTCCCGACACAAACTTCACCTCTGATCACAACGTGTGTGGAACAGCTAGGAGTGGATGGGTGAGGCATTGCTACTGTTCCTTCAACCCCAGCCAGCGTCCTGTTTTTGTCTGCTGTGGGGTGCGTGCGTGCGCGCGTGTGTGTGTGTGCGTGTGTGTGTGTGTGTGTGTGTGTGTGTGTGCGTGCGTGTGTGCGTGTTTTCACTTGCTTGTGCGTGTGCACTTCTCTACATGAGTACATGTACTAATCTGTCTGAATTACACACAACATTCAATATTTAAAGGTAAACCTACAATCAGCATCTGCAAAAATAATGTTTGGGCTCTTTCCTCCCAGCTCCAGTGTTACTCTCTTCAGATTGCTCTTCCCAGCTGCTTCCTGGATTAGTTTCCCAACCTAATAGTAAATACAGAATGCAAATGTTAGTACATATAAATGTCAAACCAGCCTGTGACCAAAGTCCAAATAAGGCAAAGTGATAAATCTTAGAAATATAGAAACATCTTAAATAATCTTCAGAAACATCCTATGAATTTGGTTTAAAACAGATTTGGCAAAGTAAATGTTAGCCCAGGTGAGGGGCATGTTTTGGGAGCAGCTGTTTGTGTGTCACCACAAGTTGTAACTTACCATCAGTGTGCTAGATGTGTGAGAGAGGAGATGTCATGCACACTGTAGCAGCAGCAGCACATTCACGTCTTATTCCATTGGCACTCAAAGTCTTTAATGCTTTTCCTTTTTAAAATAGATCACACTCAAGGAAACCCTGCCGAGTGACTGATGGGTTTTGTAGTTAATGCAGCTGTTAACTTGGAGATTGGGGCGGCTGGGATTTTAGACCCTGTTTTACTTTTATTTACTTTGACGGTTGTCCACATCCAGTTCGCTGCTGATGTGGGAGTTCGAACACACTTCAGACACTTATATTAGGAGCAGACTTCTTTACGAACTGGACAGCATCATGGCATTGGGTTTTGCCAGAAGAGGTGATTAGCTGACCTGAACCCATCAGATGGCCCAGTTTGAATATCGACCCCTGTTATAATACCCAACAAGTTGCCTATAAATAGCAAGGGTAAAAAAAAATTACAAAAACATTGTAAGTCTTGGCTTGTTTGCTTGTGGGTGTTGTACAAAGAACAGATGGCAATACTTGGAAATACTTAAAGACACTATCAGCTAGAACATTCGCTGCTTTTTGTACAAATCCAACTGTGCCTCAGTTCCTCATGCCTGAGCCTCCGCTACGCTCTAGACCAACTTCCACCCTGAAGAACTCATTACTGCTTTCCAAAAGAATGCTGTGGGTTTGAGCCCCTCTCCAGTGCCTTGAGACCTGAGCCCATAACCTGGCACTTCAGTGGAGTACTGAGAGGGAACTGCATTGCCAGAGGTGCCATCTTTTGAATGAGATGTTCGGCTGCAGTCCCGAGTGAACCTCAGGATGTAAAAGATGTTGGTCTTGAAATGCATGAGTTCCTTAATCATCTTACAAACAGAAAATGTGCATGTGGTGCTCTGGGTATGTGTCCCCACCTTATTAGGAAAGGTTCCTATGTATGGACAAACTCCAGTAATCCCACCACCCTTATGTGTCTGGAGGTGCCGGACTGGCAGATTTTCCAGGCGATTGGCTGTTACTCCCAATGATAGCCCAATGCATTTTCATTTCACAATTTTTCCATGTCTCACAGGAGCATAATGAAGGTTTCAGTGAACCCAGCTGGTTTAAAGGGAGCAGGAAATAAACATGCGAGTTTCAGTTTGTATCTTTCAGTCTGTCAAAACAAGCTGAAACGTACATGCACTCTGGACCTGGTTCTAGCTACAAAACCACCCAGGTTCCTGACCACCTTTGTTCCCAACCCTGGCTTTGGACACCCAGGTCTCTATCTAGATCCCAGCTCTGGTCACATGTCCCACTTGCAATGCAGACTAATAGTGAGCCAGATGCCAAACCCTGAGGAGTTCTGAACAGTTGGATCATCAGAGTATTGTTGCGGCTGTATTGGGCCTATGCTTAGATCATGCTTGGATATTCACGCAGGCGCTGAAAGGCCATTTCAGACCACCTACCTCACCAACCCCCTCCTGCATCTGCTCAGGCAGTGGATGAAGATACTTGCTTGATGTGCACGCTGTCGGTAAAGGACATCTTTCACTTTTCCTGAAATGAACCTGCAAGTCAGTGTTGTTCACCGTTCCCAGTCCTTCCCTACTCTGTCACACCCCTACTCACTCCTGCTATTTGCTCTTCACACAGGCAGGCTCCAACCTGCATTCTTGAGGGGCCTGGCTAAGTCCTCGACAACCAAGTGAGCCCAGTGAACCTATTCTGTCCTTGGTCCTGCCACCAGCCCTACTATACAGGGCACACAGCTTCTGATTTAGTACTTGTGGGATCTTGCTCTGCATCAATTAGCTGTAGCAGTACATAGAACATAGCACAGTACAGGCCCTTCAGCCCACGATGTTGTGCCGACATTTTATCCTGCTCTATCTAACCCTTCCCTCCCACATAGCCCTCTATTTTTTCTATTATTCGTGTGCTTATCTAAGAGTCTCTTAAATGTCCCTAATGTATCTGCCTCTACCACCTTTGCCGGCAGTGCATTCCACACACCCACCACTATCTGTGTAAAAAAATTTACCTCTGACATCCCCCCCATACCTTCCTCCAATCACCTTAAAGTTATGCCCCCTCATGTGAGCCATTTTCGCCCTGGGAAAAGTCTCTGACTATCCACTCGATCTATGCCTCATATCATCTTGTATATATCTATCAAGTCACCTCTCATCCTCCTTCGCTCCAAAGAGAAAATCCTTAGCTCGCTCAACCAGTCTTCATAAGACATGATCTCCAATCCAGGCAGCATTCTGGTAAATCTCCTCTGCACCCTCTCTAAAGCCACCACATCCTTCCTATAATGAGGAAACCAGAACTGAACACAATACTCCAAGTGTGGTCTAACCAAAGTTTTACAGAGCTGCAAGATTAGATTAAGATTAAGGTATCTTTATTAGTCACATGTACATCGAAACACACAGTGAAATGCATCTTTTGCGTGGAGTGTTCTGGGAGCAGCCCGCAAATGTCGCCTCGCTTCCAGCGCCAACATAGCATGCCCACAACTTCCTAACACCTCACTGCTGTTGAACTCAATACCCTGACTAATGAAGGCCAACACACCATACGTCTTCTTAACAACCCTATCAACCTCTGTGGCAACCTTGAGGGATCTATGGACGTGAACCCCAAGATCCCTCTGTTCCTCCACACTGCTAAGAGTCCTGCCATTTACCTTGCATTCTGCCTTTAAATTCGATCTTCCAAAGTGTATCACTTCACACTTTTCCAGGTTGAACTCCATCTGCCACTCCTCAGCCACACAAGGCACATTTAAATGATAACAATGAAAAATATTAAGAATAACAAAATTAAGAGAAAGCAGTTTTTCTGGGCTTTCGGTTATCTTTCACACATAAGTTGTCAATACCATTAGAAGGAATGGGATTAGACTGGGTGCACCAACTATGGCTGGTGTAGAGTGAAGAGGTGGTCATGTCTGTGACACAAGGCTGAGTCCAGCAATGGAGCACAAGGTCCACCAGCATTTGACCTCCACCTTGTTCCTAACTACGCAGTGTGGGTGTCAGGAACGAGCTGACCCTCATACAGCAGCTGGCCAGATGTTCTCCATAGAACTGTTGGCTGGCGATCAGCATGATCAGGCCTGTAATTTTCCTTTTGTGAAAAAGAAATAAATTAGGAAAGTCCTACAACAAAGCACTAGAGCATTTGGATACTCTATCTTCAGTTAAATTTTTAAAAAATTTTTCTTTGTTTTTTTTATTTACAGGGTGGTAACAGGCCCTTCTGGCCCAACGAGTCCGTGCCACCCATTTTAAACCCAAATTAACCTAGCCGTACGTCTTTGGAATGTGGGAGGAAACCGGAGCACCCGGAGGAAACCCACGCAGACATGGGAGAACGTACAAACTCCTTACAGACAGCGACGGGAATCGAACCCCGATTGCTGGCACTGTAATAGCGTCGCCCTAACCACTACGCTACCGTGCCATCCAAGAAATCTAAGCAAAAGAAGATATTTCCCCTTGTTCTCACCTGCTAGTTTAGCAAAATTCAGTAAGTCAGCTTTACAATATTTCAGTGAAAGGAAACTAAGTTTACAATGATTGGTCAATAATCAATTCAAAGACATTAAAGAGCATGTGATGTGTTGACTTTAATCTCTTTCATGATCGAGACTTCAGGGGACTCTGCAGGATGAGAGGATCTGTAGCCAGGCATGGAGGAGTTTACTGGAATCTGAAAGGGTGCAATTTCCTGCTTAATAAGAATGTCACAAATGGGAGTATTTCGCTTTTTCTCAAAAGATTTGTCAAAGCCCCAAGTTATTGTTTGCTTCCTGTTCCTTTTTGGCTCGAAGAACACCTCCTCAATGTTGTTTGTGCTGCATGGATTGGTCAATACAGTGTGAGATCTGGTCAGAAAGATTTTTGAAAATGTTCATCATTCCCTATACTTTAGAAAAATTATCAAGGGAAATCCTTACTGACCAACTTCACAAAAATGCTTTGGGGGAAATTATTGTGGGCTGATTCTCCTTTTAATTGACAGTTTTGGATGAAATAACCAAGAGGAAAAAAAACGGAATTCTGGCATTTAATGGCTTGAGACAGGAAACAGCTTTCCCCTCTGCCTTGACTTTAGCTTTTTAAGAGAACATTCTTGAAATCTTTCAGAAACAGAAGTACATCACTCATCATGTGAAAGTCAGAGAATCACTTTCATCACTTAAACAACAATAAATTAAATGCCTTTTATAGATGGAGCATTTTCAATTCCAGGCTTAATTGTTATTAGAAGCTGACCACACACCAATGGACAGTGCTGCCAGACTTGGGAGACAAAGGCGCAGGGAGTGCTCCATAAAGAGGAACAAGTGTCATAAAATATGTTGGATGGACTTGTTCCCATTCGGGCTATCTCCAATAGTCAATGGGAAATAGTGGTGTGCAATCTCAGTATGTACATGGATTTTTTTCATATTGAATAACGCACTTCCATTAAAACAACTTCCAACAAACATTTCTAATGCTTTCTGTGCTTTCACTGAATGATCTCATTAAACATCCATCTGAGAGTTGTGATGATTGCAGGGTTTGTTTCGAGATTTGCATATAGATCAAAAGAGGTACAATACTTCAAGACATGCTAAATGGTTAATGAATTAGTTTCTAAATGCCATCATGTTTTGTAAATACAGTAGCAAATATGCAGACAGCATAGTCTCAGAAGCTGCAAATAAGATTGATTGCCAGTCAGTCGGTTTGACATTGCATAATAGTTTGACTTTGGCCAAGAGTCTGGGACAACTCCCTTGCACTTTATTTGAAAACTGCTGTTGGAAAATTCTCTTCCAATGAAGCAACCAGATTGGACCTCAGTTCCAGTCTTTCTCTTGGTAGAATTACCTTTAATATAGGACATTTGCGTTTCTCAGCAAACATTGTGCATTGTGTTTATATTGCTCTAAATTGCCTTCTTAGTTCTTGCCCTAGTGCCCCTTTCACCCATCTCCTTGCATGTCCAATCCCCCTCAAAACCACAAACACAATTCTGTCCACATTCACCCTGCTGTGTCTCCTATTTGTCCACCTTATCAATCCTCCTTCAAATAGTCTCCTGAGCACTTTTTATTTCTCTCCTACCAATTCCCTGTCCAGCCAACAAACCTTCACCCACTTTGTAACCTCCCCATCCTCCTCCCATTAACCCTCTCCCTGAATCTAATCCTCCTCTCTGTGACAAGCTTCTTTCTTCCCAGATCTTCATTTATCTATTTCAACCTTTCCTTGCGGCAAATAAAAGATGTCCCTCCCTGTTCTCTCTGCCTTGTCTATACTTTCCCCTGACAATTCCCTGCCTGAGGAGCTCACCCTTTTCTCAGTTCCCAGCTGAACCAATATCACCAACTTTCGTACTGTCCAAATTGCAGGAGGTTCCCAATTCAGCAGGTTTGATCTTATCTGGTTCCTTCCAGGTTCCTTCCTTCCAGGTTCCTTCCTGGCACCTGAAAGGACCTTTCACACTTTCACACCTATCACATTTGTGGGTTCTCTTTATTGGAAGCCAGTTATCCACACCTTGGCTGTTTGTTCATGTATCAACCATGAAGAGCAATCAAGCTGAGTTAGGTCAATGCATGGCCTACTTTAATCTTCAGTGAAGATGTTTGAACCAGTTCAGCTTTCCAGTGTATCTCCCTGCGCACTGCATTAAACAGTCTACTTGAAAACCTTGCATTGTTCAGTCAAGTCTCAGCAGAAAAATAAAAAAAAATCAAAAAATACAGAAAAATACTGTAAAAGGAATGGAGCAGCAAAATGTTTTGTCGATTGCAACCACATACCTTAACTTTTAAAAAGCCTGCTTGGATGCTGGGGTGTTGGGTTTCGTGATCAGCTCATCTCATTCGGGTGATCTGTATCACCGTGGTCAGGGGTTCAGGCCAGAGATGTGCAACGTTAGGAACAGCATTAGGCCGCTGGATCTTTGAATTAAACTTTGGCTGATTATCTCCATTACTCCACCTTTCCTCCTTATCTCTCAGCACCCTCACCTCATAAGAAGCTAAGACATTTGGAACTGAAAGCTTCAGTTAACTCAGCACACGTAGCCCTTGGAGGGAATCTTATTACACAAATCTTATTACACAAGGAATGGAGTTTCATTCTTCTAACACCTTTGTGTAATAAGATGCTTCCTGATTTTGTTGAATACGCTGGCTTTAATTTTCCTTGCTCTTGATTCCCCCACCTGAGGAAAAACATCTACCCTCAGATTTTGTTTTAAATCACTTTAAAGACATTGGTTAAATCACTCCCCAGTGGCCCAAACTAAAGACAATACAAACTGCCCTCATAATCAAAATGTCCATGGCTCAGTATAATTCTGGTCACCATTACAGTACCTTCTCCAAGTAGTCTTCCCTCCTGAGGTGCTGTGTCCAATGGTGATCAGAATCTGACCAAGGCTCTACACAACCTAACTATAGATCCCTCCCCTTCATATCCCAGTCTCCACTCTGAGACGAGGGTCAACACTGGATTAGGCTTTTTACTTGCTTTTTGAATCTATCCATTGGATCTACTGACCTACGCGCTTGGATTGCCAGCTCTCCTTGCCGCTATGAGGTCCCTTAGTTCTCACCACTTGGAAACCACTCAGCTTTCACTCTCGTTCCCAAAGTGAATGAGCATGTTTGTCCACATTAATCAGTGTTAACCGCTCTGTCCTAACCAAATATCAAGTAATTATTAAACATATGTCAGTGGTATGGACAGAATTGGTTATCGACCCAAGCCATCGGCAGACCGATGCCCTGAGCCCCACCTGTAGCCTGCAGGGTCCTTCACTGGCACAATGCATCCAAGTATTTACCCTGGTACTCATGAACAATTCTGTCCTCTTAGCCCATTTCTTCTTTGTTGGTAAGGATAATGTCATTTCTTAAATGAAAAGCAGAATTTACTTTATTGCAATGAAATATAAGCATTGCAGCTGGCAAGGTACGTTGGAACATGACATCAAGCCCAGCCGTTTTCTATTTAAACATTTAATGATCCGAAACCCAGTAAAGTCAATGGGAGTAATTCCTGCATCTCTGCCTGAAACAATGCAGCTGGTTACTGCTGTCAGCATGGCGACAACATGGAACCAGCAAGTATCGAACCAGGCAGCAGGAAAGGAGACCATTCAGCCCAATGTATCTGTACTTATTCTTTGCTCCAACAATACAAAATTAACCCCATGGTCCTGTTCTCTCCTCACAGTGACACCTCATATAGATTCAATGCTGTCCCTAGGTGAGATAAACATACCAAAATACAACTGCTCCGTGAATGCCACTTCTTCTCTCACTTTCTGGCAACGTAACATAGAAACATAGAAAAACTACAGTACAATTCAGGCCCTTCAGCCTACAAAGCTGTGCCGAACATGTCCCTGCCCTAGAAATTACTAGGCTTACCCATAGCCCTCTATTTTTCTCAGCTCCATGTACCTATCCAACAGTCTCTTAAAAGACCCTATGGTATTCGCCTCCACCACCGTTTCCGGCAGCCCATTCCACGCACTCACCACTCTCTGAGTAAAAAACTTACCCCTGACATCTCCTCTATACCTACTCCCCAGCACCTTAAACCTATGTCCTCTTGTGGCCACCATTTCAGCACTGGGGAAAAGCCTCTGACTATCCACCCGATCAATACCTCTCATCATCTTATATACCTCTATCAGGTCTTTCCTCATCCTCCGTTGCTCCAAGGAGAAAAGGCCAAGTTCCCTCAACCTGCTTTCATAAGGCATGCTCCTCATTCTAGGCAGCATCCTTGTAGGTCTCCTCTGCACCCTTTCTATGGCTTCCACATCCTTCTTGTAGTGAGGTGACCAGAACTGAGCACAGTACTCCAAGTGGGATCTGACCAGGGACCTATATAGCTGCAACAACACCTCTTGGCTCCTAAATTCAATTCCCCGATTGATGAAGGACAATACATCATATGCCTTCTTAACCACAGAGTCAACCTGCGCAGCCGCTTTGAGTGTCCTATGGACTCAGCCCCCAAGATCCCTCTGACCCTCCACACTGCCAAGAGTCCTACCATTAATACAATATTCCGTCATCATATTTGACCTACCACAATGAACCACTTCACACTTATCTGGCTCGAACTGCATCTGCCACTTCTCAGCCCAACTCTGCATCCTATCTATGTCCCTCTGTAACCTCTGACAGCCCTCCAAACTACCCACAACACCCCCAACCTTCGTGTCATCCGCAAACTTACTAACCCACCCCTCCACTTCCTCATCCAGGTTGTTTATAAAAATCACAAAGAGCAAGGGTCCCAGTAAAGATCCCTGAGGTACACCACTGGTCACCGACCTCCACGCAGTATATGACCCTTCAACAACCACTCTTTGCCCTCTGTGGGCCAGCCAGTTCTGGATCCACACTGCAATGTCCCCTTGGATCCCATACCTCCTCACCTTCTCCATAAGCCTCGCATGGGGTACCTTATCAAACGCCTTGCTGAAATCCATATACACTACATCTACTGCTCTCCCTTCATTGATGTGCTTAGCCATATCCTCAAGAAATTCAATCAGGCTTGTAAGGCAGGACCTGCCCTTGACAAAGCCATGCTGACTATTCCTACTCATATTATACCTCTCCAAATGTTCATAAATCCTGCCTCTCAGGATCTTCTCCATTAGCTTACCAACCACTGAGGTAAGACTCACCGGTCTATAATTCCCTGGGCTATCTCTACTCCCCTTCTTGAATAAGGGAACAACATCGGCAACACTCCAATCTTCTGGAACCTCTCCCGTCTCCATCAATGATGCAAAGATCATCGTCAGAGGCTCCGCAATCTCTTCCCTCGCCTCCCACAGCAGCCTGGGGTACATCTCATCCGGTCCCAGCAACTTATCCAACTTGATGCTTTCCAAAAGTTTCAGCACCTCCTCTTTCCTAATATCTACATGATCAAGCTTTTCAGCCTGCTGCAAGTCCCCACTACAATCCCCCAGATCTTTTTCCATAGTGAATACTGACATAAAGTATTCACTAAGTACCTCCGCTATTTCTTCTGGATCCATACACACTTTCCCACTGCTGCATTTGATAGGCCCTATTCTTTCGCATCTTATCTTCTTGCTCTTCACATACTTGTAGAACGCCTTGGGGTTTTCCTTAATCCTGCCCGCCAAGGCCTTCTCATGTCGCCTTCTGGCTCTCCTAATCTCCTTCTTAAGCTCCTTCCTATTAGCCTTATACTCTTCCAGATCTCTAACATTACCTTGCTCTCTGTACCTTTTGTAAGCTTTTCTTTTCCTTTTGACTAGATTTATTATAGTCTTTGTACACCACGGTTCCTGTATCCTCTTGTGACTCCCCTGTCTCACTGGAACATGCCTATGCAGAACTCCACACAAATATCCCCTGAATATTTGCCACATTTCTTCCGTACTTTTCCCTGAGAACATCTGTTCCCAATTTAAGCTTCCGATTTCCTGTCTGAGTGCCTCATAATTCCCTTTACTCCAAGTAAACACCTTTCTAGTCCGTCTGTTCCTATCTCTCTCCAGTGCTAATGTAAAGGAGATAGAATTATGATCACTATCACCAAAATGTTCACCCACTGAGAGATCTGACACCTGACCAGGTTCATTTCCCAATACCAAATCAAGCATAGCCTCTCCTTTTGTCGGTCTATCTACATATTGTGTCAAGAACCCTTCCTGAACACACTTAACAAACTCCGCCCCATTTAAACCCCTCACTGTCTGGAGATGCCAATCAATGTTTGGGAAATTAAAATCTCCCATCACAACAACTCTGTTATTCTCACACCTTTCTAGGATCTGCTTCCCTATCTGCTACTCAATATCCCTGTTACTATTGGGCGGCCTATAAAAAACACCCAGTAACTTTATTGACCCCTTCCTCTTCCTAACCTCCACCCACAGAGACTCCATAGACAATCCCTCCACAACGTCCACCTTTTCCGCAGCCGTGACACTCTCTCTGATCAACAGTGCCACTCCCCCACCTTTTTTGCCTCCCTCCCTGTCCTTTCTGAAACATCTAAAACCCGGCACTTGAAGCAACCATTCCAGTCCCTGAGCCATCCAAGTCTCCGTAATGGCCACCACATCGTAGCTCCAAGTATTGATCCAAGATCTAAGCTCATTCGCCTTGTTCACAATACCCCCTTGCGTTAAAATAGACACATCTCAAACCTGTCTGAGCACTGCCCTTGGCTCCAGAAGGCCAGCAAGGGCTGAGAGCCTTTACCTATTTAGTGTACAAGCATCTTTCATCATTCTAAAATCTCCTCTGAACTTTATTTTTGCTCCAGTGGCAATAATCTGGGCCAAGAAAACCCTTTGGTCTGCATCATGTTTTGTGCAGTGTGCAGAACTCAACCTAGAAGACCTGATGGTGACCAGAGATGCCATGCGATTCGGGATCTTTGTCTGCGTATGTGATACGCAGATGCATGGAGTCCACTGGGCATGCTCAGTGACATCAAACAGCACACGTTGCTTGATTAACACCACAGATGCACCTCAAGGCTGCGTGCTTTACTTTATTAGGAGGTTAAGGAGGTTTAGCTTGTCACCAAATACTCTTAACAAACTTCTACAGATGTATTGTTGAAAGAGTCCTGACTGGTTGCATCATGATTTGGTATGGCAATTCAAGTGTGCAGGAAGGTAAGAAGCTGCAGAAAGTAGTGGACTCAACCCAATATATCACAGGCACATCCCTCCCCACCATCGGGAGTATCTACAGGAGGTGCTGCCTCGAGAAGGCAACATCCATCTTCAAAGATCCCCATTATCCGGGCCAGGCCATGTTCTCGCAGCTACCATCAGGCAGGAGGTACAGAAGCCTGAAGTCCCACACCACCAGGGTTCAAGTACAGCTACTTCCCTTCAACCATTCGGTTCTGGAACCAACCGGCACAACCCTAATCACTACAGTTTAGCAACACTGTGACCACTTTGATCACTTTTCACTGAACTGGACTTTGTTTTTTTTTGTTATAGTTATGTTCTTTCTTATAAAAATTGTGTTTGATTTTTGCTTAATTTATGTTTTTCTTGTGAATGTTGCTTACGATGCGATGTGCCTGTGATGCTGCTGCAAGTTTTTCATTGCACCTGTGCACACATGTACTTGTGCATCTGACAATAAACTCGACTTTGATTTTGACCACCGGTATACATCCACTACGTATACGATGCCTGTGAACAGGACCATCCTCAGCAAAGGACTAGGGGTTGACTGAGCATTAAAGGTACAAGTCCAACCTGTTGGCTACTGAGGGGCTTTCCTCAGGATGTTCCTTCTTTAATGTTCTGTTGTTATTACCTGCCCCCAACATTCTCCCCTCTCCTTCCTCCCAGACCTTAGTTAACCTGACCATCTCTCCATCCTCCTTTCAAGCTTTCCCTTGGACCCTATCCTGGATTATCCCCATGACCGCAATGTCCCCAAACTCCCACTTCTGACTTTTCTGGGCCCTCCCCTTTCTGATAATCTCCCAGGACCAACTATCATTCCTCAAATCATTGCCCTATTCCCCCACTTGACCAGTTTACCCTTAGTTCCCCCAAGCTTGAACTGCAGTTCCTAGAATGGTCCCTGTCTTTAGTGTTCTCCTACTACCTCTTCCCCACCACTCCCCAGGCCTTGCCACCCCTACCACCAGATACTTCCACCAACCCCCACCCACACTGTGACACAGTGGCACAGCTGGGCTGTTACAATGAGCAGCTCGTAGAGCTGCAGCCTGACAGCTCCGGCGAGGCAGGTTCAATCCTGACTGCCGGTGCTGTCTGTGTGGAGCTTGCACGTTCTTCCTGTGACTGTATGGGTTTCTCCCGGTTTCCTCCCACATCTCAAAGACAAGTGGGTTAGGAGGTTAATTGGCCACTGTATATTGTCCTAGTGTGTGGATGAGGGGTGGAATCTGGAATCTCAATGTAAATATGTAGCTGATGGTCATCACGGACTCAGTGGGCCGAAGGGCCTGTTCCCATGCTGTGTGACTCTGTGACTCTGCAGTGGTGGAAGGTCACAGAGGGTGGTTTTACTCTGCATGAGGTCCTGGCTGTGTTTTCACCTGTTGAAGAATTTTTAGACCCAGGTATCTGAATTCTTTTCTCATAATTAAAGCTTCCAACCATTGATACCAATTCTTAGAATCATAGAATCATAGAGCACAGGAAGGGGACCTTTTGGCCCACTTGTCCATGCCAATCTTGTCTATGCCAATCCCCTTTGCCTGCACTAGCTCTGAATCCCTCTGAACTTTTCCTTTCCCTGTACTTGTCCTGTCTAAGTTGTATGATGTCGTGACAGGGTTTGAGTAAACAAAGGTGTTGTGTAGTCCACTTCGTAGGCTGGATGAGAGCACAGGGATCCGGCCAGGAGATCTCCTTAATAACTGGTTTATCAGCACAGCACCAGCAGTCAGACTCAGCTTGCTGAAGCAGCCTAACCACTCTTCTTGTTTATGTCCTTGCCCTGACTGTCAGTGCTCCCCACCTGGATCTCCTCCCTCTCCCCTTCCCCCTCCAGCTCCTCCTTCCCCTCCCCCTCCCCACAGAACTGTCACTGGAATTACCAGGTTTTTTCAAAATAAGAATGCCAGTACTTTCAAACAGTCTTCACTTTTAAAGTGAGTTGTGGGAGAAAGAACTCTCAACTGGAAACAATTCATGCCATTATGTGTGTTGCTCCGGAAAGCATTTGACATGGTCAAAAGTGATGGAATCGGAAATAAAAACAGAAGATGCCTGATCACCGGATCAGGCAGCGTCTGTGGAAATTCACAGAGTTAATGTTTCAGAATGAAGGGTCTCACACCTGAAATATTAACTCTGTTTGTCTTTCCGCTGACGCTGCCTGACCTGCAGTGTATATCCAGCATTTTGTGTTTTTATTTCAGAATTTGAACATCTGCAATTCTGCTTGGTTTTTATTTGTTGATGGAATCTGCCTGTGTTTCAGATTAGAATTATGGTTTTACTTCTATTGGCAAATTGAAATAAAAGCCAAAGATCTATATCACTGGGCAGCAATGTGACCGATAAATGTAAGACAAACCACTGCACTTATTGGGAAACACTCATTGAATGGCTTTGGTTTTAATCAAAGCCGGGCGTCTGGAGAAGGATGGAGAGAACGGCAGAGAATGGAACTCCAGAACTGAGCTGACAACAATGAATGAGTGTTGGATTCTGTTGTTTTGGTTCCAGTTTCAGTGTTATTGAGAGAGAAGAAGTGTGAAGAACGGAAGGAGGAAGAGAAAAGCTCTGGAGAACATTGACTGTATTAGTATTGGTTGCTTCAATGCCAAGCAGAGATGAAATTGGGAGTTGTATGATGTAAAGATCATACATCAGCTGGCTAGGTTTGTTGTGTCCAGAGATGCTAGTCATGCTTCTTTATTTACTGTATGTCAGCTTCATTCAACTTTTGCATTGACTTTGGTTTTATAGAAAGTTAAGTGTTGGTGAAGGAAAAGCAGAGATTGTGATTAATAAATGAACTGCCCCGAGCGGTTTTAGCAATGCAGGAAACCGAACAGTTCCAGTTAACATCCCCGAGACCAAGAATAAAAAAGGATTAGAGGTGAAACCACCAGGTGTTACAGGCAATAGTCCATGATGGCAACATCGCCATCATTTACAGCACAAATTGAACTCAGTTGAAATTTTTACAATGTACTCCATCTTTTTCCGTACAAACACTGATGCATTTACAGCGGTACCTGGCAGACTACCTCACAAGGACTCTATATATCAAGCAGATAGATAAAAATAAGGCAGACTTTTCAGCTCATCCACTTAACCATGCCCTCTATCAAAGCATCTGGTTGTAGCTCAAAAGATTCCGGAGCGGCCACGATGAGCAAAAATCTTTAAAGGGCTTGTTGCAACTGGACAGGTCTTTGGTGAGGCTGCCCCTGGAGGATAGTGTACAGCTTTGAAAAGGATTACTTGCCACAGTGGAAACGCAGTGAAGATTCGCCAGTCTGGTTCCAGGGTTGCCACATGAGAGACTGAGTGAACTGGGCTGTATTTTGTAGAGCTTATAGTAAGGAGATGAGGGCTCATCAAAACATACAAGATTCTTAAAGACTTAGCAGAATGTAGATGTAGGGAGCATATACATCCCCATTGAGGGGTCCACAAACAGGGGTATAATTTGCAAATCAGAGGGAGACCATGTGGAACTGAGACAAGGAGAAATTTCTTCATTCAGAGGGTGGCAGACCTTTGGGACTCTCTACATCAGAAGGTTGTGGGAGCTCTGTCATTGTGTTCCTTCAAAATAAAGACTGATAGGTTTCTGAGCATTAAAGGAATCAAGGAATATGTGTTGGATAATGACTGTGTGATAGAAGATTACTCATGACTCTGATGAAAGGCACAGCAAGCCTGCTCTTGTTTCTCACATACTTATGTTTGTTAATTGCAAGGGTTGTTCCAGTGATCAATAGAAGATAGTTCAAAAAAACAAAAGGAAGCTGTTTTGTCATTAAGAACTCACAAGATCACAAGATCACAAGACAAAGGAGCAGAAGTAGGCCATTCAGCCCATCGAGTCTGTTCCGCTACCTCACCATGAACCATAGAACCATAGAACCTTAGAACAATACAGCACAATACAGGTCCTTCGGCCCACCATGTTGTGCCGACCTTTAAACCACGCCTAAGACTATCTAACCCCTTCCTCCCACATATCCACCTATTTTAAATTCCTCCATATGCTTATCTAACAACTTCTTGAACTCGACCAACATGCCTGCCTCCACCACTACCCCAGGCAGCACATTCCATGCACCAACCACTCTCTGGGTGAAAAACCTCTCTCTGACATCTCCCTTGAACTTCCCACCCATTACCTTAAAGCCATGCCCTCTTGTACTGAGCATTGGTGCCCTGGGAAAGAGGCACTGGCTGTCTACTCTATCTATTCCTCTTAATATTTTGTACACCTCTATCATGTCTCCTCTCATCCTCCTTCTCTCCAAAGAGTAAAGCCCTAGCTCCCTTAGTCCCTCCTCATAATCCATACTCTCCAAACCAGGCAGCATCCTGGTAAATCTCCTCTGCACCCTTTCCAACGCTTCCACATCCTTCCTATAATGAGGCGACCAGAACTGGACACAAGTACTCTAAGTGTGGTCTAACCAGAGTTTTGTAGAGCTGCATCATTACCTCGTGGCTCTTAACCCCGATCCCACGACTTATGAATGCTAACATCCCATAAGCTTTCTTAACTACCCTATCCACCTGTGAGGCAACTTTCAGGGATCTGTGGATATGAACCCCCAGATCCCTCTACTGCTCCACACTACCCAGAATCCTGCCATTAACTTTGTACTCCGCCTTGGAGTTCGTCCTTCCAAAGTGTACCACCTCACACTTCTCCGGATTGAACTCCATCTGCCACTTCTCAGCCCAGCTCTGCATCCTATCAATATCCCTCTGCAATTTTCGACAGTCCTTCACACCATCCACAACACGACCAATCTTTGTGTCGTTTGCAAACTTGCTAACCCACCCTTCTACCCCCTCATCCAAGTCATTAGTAAATATCACGAAAAGTAGAGGTCCTAGAACCTATCCTTGCGGGACACCACTAGTCACCTCCAATCTGAATGCACTCCCCCCACCACAACCCTCTGCTTTCTACTGGCAGAGCTAAACTATTCCCATCCAGCCCCAATTCCCAGCCTTTTCCCCATATCCCTTGATACCTTGACTATTAAATGACGCAAAAGAAACTCTTGAACAGGCTTTTGGAGAAAAGAAATGCAGCATTTTACAACGTAGCAGATAGCTGGTGGACAGGCAGCTCTCTGATAGCACTGTGCCTTGTGGTACACATTCTTATTGGAAAATAGATGTGCTGCCTTGTGGTATTCATATCAAACCAAATGTCAACTCTGTGCAGAGCAGCTGCTTTGAGATACTTGGATCATAACAGGAAATTTAAACCTAAAACGGACAAAGTTTACAATGGCTGAATGTCACAGCAACCATCTGTTTTTTGTTTGGCTCCATGAGAAGGGGCTTTAGATTTTCAATAATCTTTTTTTTTCTATAATCAAAAGACATTTAAATGTACAGGTAACAGAAAAAACTAAAATTTATGTAAACTGCACAATATAAATTCAAACGTGTCCCAGATTTCATGAAAAGAGAACTTTTTAGAATCGCAACAGAAATTTTCTTGGCTCAAGAGCCACTTCCAGTGCATTTATAGCTCTGAAATAGCAGGGATGAAACACTTTGAACCTCACTTTAAATCTCTGACAGCCAGAAAGGAAAAAAAAATGAAATCTATCAAACTTTTTGGTACTGGAATGATTAAGACATTAGATTTTGCTTTTTACATTGCAAGCAGCTGTTGTGTGAATATACTGTGGTGGATGGGAACAACGTTTAAACTGATCATCTGTCCAAAGACCCGTTTCTCTTGATTAAATAACTATGATTATTAGATTTCTCTGACTGCTGTGTTCTTTATGCAGGCTGCTCTACCCTATATAGGTTTCAAATTTACCAAAGGTCTGTGGCCTCACACTCGTTCCACTATATCAACCCTGTCTTTCATTTGCTGCCCATTTGAATTGAGTTCAAAATTTCCATTCTATTTATTTATCCTCCAATAGGTGCCCCCATTCTATTACACATCTGCACTCTCCTCACTGCTTATTACTTTCAGCCCCTACCATTCAACCATCCACCAGACAATCCTCAGCCATCTGAGTCTTAGTCTAGAACCCTCTACATAAACTGCCTTTCTGTCTCCACATCTAGACAGCTCCCGATCATCTGCCTCTTCGACCACATTCTCAATTACGACTGGTATTTCTGCAACTGCATGCACCAATTTTCTCCTTTCTGAAACATTAACAGCATTTAATGCAAGCTGTTATTTACTGCGGAAACTGGAAACATTTTTCTTCAAGTGTATAAGATGTCACAACTTCTCTAGCACCACAGTTAATTTTTAAAGAAATTCAACACAATCCATTTTCACTTTAAAGGTTTTGGATTCCTGTCCAAAAAAGTATTTCCAAGCATTCAAGATTTGTAACAAATCTGTCTCCCTTCTTCAATGTTACTTTAAGAGTTCTGACTGCATTGTGGCATGTGACACCTCAAAACCTAAATCCCCAGCAATTTTCCGTCGGTTTTAAAGTCCTTCTCTTTCTATATGGGTTTTACGGCATAACTTGGTGTCACTAATCACTGGGTATCATTTTTACCTGTGCAGGTTTGAACTATGAAACAGATGACCGTAAGATTCCTTGAAATACCCTGACACAAATTCCTCAGTGCTATAGTGCCGTGACAGGTGACAAATGGAACACTGATCTTGTTTTGTGACAAAGTTTACTTAAGTAACTAGGTGTAGTACAGAAGCACCACTGGACCACTCCTCAATGCTCTGTATATCTCCACTGGATCAGTCAACATTAGCAAAACAGGGAACAAAATGTCCGCATCTTGCTTGTTAATTCCTTGTTAATGATCAGTAAGTATGAACTCATTCAGTATTCCACAGCTGGACAAGTCAAATCAAATAGTGAACATTTCATTCCAAGTCAGACCCAGCATTTCAAACTTCAGTGAAGTAATGCAAGTAGCTTGGCAAAAAGACAAAGCAGTGGCTATCTGAGACATTGCTGTAGTGTCTATCAGCACCTGTGTTTCGGGGGGGGGGGGGGGGGGTGGTGGTATAAGGAAGGGGAAAGCTGGGAAAGATAAAATAACATCTCAGCAGATCTTCAAGCAGTGGAGTCTGTTAAATGGGCACTGTGGTTGAGAAAGCTTAGACCCATGAGAGGACTTTACCTCAACTGTGGCACCTGGAGGGACAATCAACTACAGCTAGAACCCTGAACTACGGCACCAGAATTCTGTGATTGTTGATGGCAAGAAAAGGAAGTAAAATTAGGAAACACTGGCCTTCCAGATTGCTCAACTAGTCAGTGAGATTGTCGACCTCATCCACATCCACACCTAGTCTCCATCTCTCTTGTGTCTCCATACCTTTACTGACCAAAAATGCATCAGTGTCAATGACTGGGCAAAGCAGCCTCTAGGATTACACTCAATAATAGAGCAGCCATAGTCTCTGGGATTATACGATGAATAACCAAACATAGTCTCTGAATTATACGATGAATAACCAAACATAGTCTCTGGGATTACACTCAATAATAGAGCAGCCATAGTCTCTGGGATTATACGATGAATAACCAAACATAGTCTCTGGGATTATAATAATATCGAATCCAAAAACTGCAGGATTATAAATAACTGAGCATTCAAATCATGTGGAACTATAATAACTGAGCATCCACAGAATGAATATCATCACTAACAAAGAATCAAAACCTCTGGGATTATACTCAGTGAAAGAGTGTCCACATTGTCTAGGTTTATAATAATTTAGAATTCACAGCTTCTGGTATTACATTGAGAGGTTGACCATTCACAGACCCTGGGATTAGACAATGACTGAACATCCACATACTTCCATATTTCCATATGATATAGGAGGCCATTCAGCCCTTCAAGTCCATGCCGGCTCACATTCCCCCACTAATATTCCCTGTAACCTATTCTCCTCACATTCCCATCAGCTCCTCCCAGATTGTACCCCTCGCCCACACACTAGGGGCAATTTAGAGCAGCCAGTTAACTTACCAACCCACACTTCTTTTGAATTTGAGGGGAGCACTGGGGGGAAACTCACATGGTCACAGGGAGAGTGTACAAATTCCAGACAGCACCTGAGGACAGGATCGAATCTGAGTCACTGGATCTGTGAGGCAGTGGCTCTAACTGCCACACCACTGTGCCGTCTGATCATCTGGGATTTCCATCAATGACTGAGCATCCACAGACTATGCTCAGTAATTCACCATGCACAGCCTCAGGAACTATACCCAGTGGCAGTGCAATACCTGAGCATTCACATTGTCTGCGAATCCACAGTCCCTGGGATTATACTCAAGTGATGGAGCATCCATGGATTATAGAAAATCCCAGCATTCGCAGACTCTGGGGTTTCAATCAATAAATGAGCAGCAACAGTTTCTGGGATTATACTCCAGGGCTAAGCATTGATATCCACTGGAAATTCAGTCAGTGACTGAGCTTCAACATTTTCTGGGAATATACTTCATACTTGAGGATCCATGGCCTCTTTGGTTATATTCAATTCTTGAATATCCAGAACCTCCAGACTTGGGGATTATCCTCCTGGAATGATCATCTGGAACCACTGATGTTATAATGCTGTGCAATCACGGACTTTGGAAATATATTCGATGTCTGAGCATCCATAATTCTCTGGGATGGGACTCAATGTCTGATCATCCACAGACTCTGGGATTATGCTCGAGGTCTGAGTGTCCCCAGCCTTGAGGATTATCCTTACTGACTGAGTGTCCAGAACCTCTGGTATTACAATGACGGCATCCACTGCTTTTGTATTTACACCCAGCGGCTGAGCATTCAGAGCCTCCAGGCTTTAGTCAACAACAGAGCGTCTAATGGCTTGGGGAATATCTTCAATGTCTGAGCAGACACAGACCCTGGGATTATACACAGAGAGCAAAGACACAGAGACTCTGGGATTTCACTCAGGGTTTGTGCATTGACAGGTTTCTGCTATTATATTCAAGGACTAGGCTTTCACTGTCTGTGGGATTATACTTAATTACTGAGAACTCACAGTTCTGTAGAACTACACTCAATAACCGATCCTGCACAGCCTCTCTGATTATTCTCAATGGCCAGGCATCAGAAGTCTCTGTGGTTATATGCGTGCAATAGACATCCGCAACCTCTGGAGCTGCACCCAATTCTGAGCATTTGCAGCATTTTGGGATTGACATTGAAAACATCCTGTGTATTAATTGTTCCCAATATTAGTCCCTTTATTAGTCTGTAGCCGTGGCCCTTTGTTCCGAGTTCTCCACGATAAGGAAATAGCCTTTCAACATCAAACCTGTCAAGTTCAAATCCTTCATATTTGTCAATGTGATCACTTCTCATTCTTAAAAAGTTCCAAGAATACGTATTCTCATAATACTTGATAAATGGTCCAATTACAATGTATCAAATGATCATTATATGCCTGTGAATAATGTCTGCTTGGTTTCATTGCTTCAATGCGATATAATTTCTGGAAACCATACAAATGATGCAAGTGTTAGCATGAATTTATTCATTATGATGAATCATACCTTCTTCTGAATCTGCTAAGAAAGGAGTGTACCAATTGGTAGCCAGAAGGTCAGCACAAAGGGACTTCAGTGCATCGTTGATTCAGCACAAATATCATCCATTTGTTCCTATGCGTGTTGATCTAACTCTGAAGGTCTCAGAGCAGCTGTGCGGACTCTCAGCTCCTGATGTCACAGGCAAACTTTCAAAATGCCCTGCTGTGCAGTTGGGAATGTTCTCTGCAACTGTTGGAGTCAGGAATGGCATTAGCGACCTGAGATCCTTCTGTTATTTGTCCCATGAATCTGCCAAAAGCTTTAAAGAACTCAAAGGGCTTCTCTTTGGATGGAGCTGGCTCGTTCACTTCCATATTTCCATATGATATAGGAGGCCATTCAGCCAGGGCGCTGGAAGTGGAGGGATTGAAATGCTCAGAGCACCACTCGTAAAGGTTGCTTTGCCCAAGACTGCACTGAGCTTCCTGAGTTTTATCGGAGTTACCATCATCAGATGGGCAGTATCCTTGTACGTTCCTGAGTAGTACCTTTGGGGATGGAAGTGAGTCATTTGCCACAGAATGCCACACAATACCCAATCCCTTGTGTGCTCTCAGGGATCCCTCAGTGAATGAACATGCTGTTTGTAAATGCTCCCTATAACACCATCAGCTCTTTTGGGTTCAATGTTTTTTTGTTCAAATTATGTTCCTTCTTGTATAACTCTTTATAATTTATGCTTAATTTATGTTTTTCTTGTGAATGTTGTGTCTCTAATGCTATGTGTCTGTGATGCTGCTGCGAGTAAGTTTTTCATTGCACCCTGTGCATACATGTACTTGTGCAGATGGCAATCAACTCAACTTTGGGTATGTGTCATTGATTTATGAACCTATTCTTTGCAATAAGAATGCACTCTTCCAAAATATTCATAATCCATTTCACCCAGGTTTTTCATTTTAAGAAATTTTGCTGAACAGTATGTTTTCCGCATATGCGTCCCTTTCATAAATACCTGTGCAAGTTACATTTCTGTTCACATGATCTAGAATGATTGCATCAATGCATTTCTGAGGGAGTGTCACATTGATGGATGTATCAGCTCTCGAAAGAGGTGTTAAACCAAAATCCTATCTACTTGTTAAGAAAGTCCATGACACGACTCGAAGGACACGGTGCTCTTTAGTGTCCTAGTCAATGTTCATCCATTAAAACCATCAACTCAAAAGCAGATCACCTGCTCACTTGCCTCATTGTATGTTTGTTGGATCTCACTGTACACAAATTAGCTGCCCCACTTTCCTTCAAAACAAGAGTGATAATACTTCAAAAATACCTTGTCTCTGAAGGGAAAGAAAAGCTCTAAATAAACGATGATTATAATTTCAGTATCAACAGAAATGTTCATTTTCAACTTACTGGGTGACCCATACAACCTATAGACTGGTATATCTGTGAGTTAGACTACCTCAGTAGATCCAGTGAAGGCAACCTTGTCGATGTCCATGTGAGAGGCTATCGCTGCTCCAGCTGTAGTGCCATATCCAGGTAAAATATTAACCACCCCTGGTGGAAACCCAGCCTGGAGAAACAGGATCAGATGAAGCAAGCTCAGTTAAGAGAAAACTGGGAAATGAACAGTAACTCTGCTGGTTCTTGTTACTTACATTACCACAGACAGTGAAATAAAAAGGCTAAAATAACACACCTCTTTGATGAGGGCTCCCATGTACAGGGCGGTCAGTGGTGTTTGTTCTGCTGGTTTGATGACCACTGTGTTTCCACAGCACAGGGCTGGAACTATCTTCCACGCAAACATGAGGAGGGGGAAGTTCCACTGTAGATGGATGGAGAACAGGAAGAAGATTAAAAGGGGGGAATAATCCCATTCCACTGCATTAGACTAACTGTGGAATTGAAATTCTATACAGGACTTTAATAGTATTATTGACAGAACAATTTACACAAGGTCACTGCTGATCCTCCGTGTTTATCAGATTCCCATGGCATTCCTCTGCTTCTTGTTCAGTCATTTATTTTAAACAGTTTAGTCCTTCCACCAAAGGAATGTTTATTTTTGATCCATCAATAATCTCCACCTTTAGTTAGGGAAAAAAGAAACAGTGAGGTGATACTCCACTCTGTGCTTTGTATCACGTCAAGAATTATGTATGCAATGATCACATTGGCCCAAAATGCTCCTCCTGTTTAACTACACTGAATTTTATTTTATTTTATTCTATTTTATTTTATAATTTTACTTTGTTTTATTTTCACTGTGTTTTACTTTATTTCTCATAATTTCCATGAGGGCTGGGAAAGCACATTAAAACTTGTGTAACGTGTTTAGTTTTGTTTACAATTTTTAATAGCCTGATCACATTGTGAACTCTGGGCAGAATGTGAAGACTATTTCCATGAAAACATAAATGGAAATTTCCACAGAATCTACGTTTACATGGGCAAGCACTTAGCTTCCTTGAAATATTGACTGCTTTGCTTTCCACAGACTTTGCCTGACCTACTGAGTGTTTCCGGTATTTCTTTTGTTTTTATTTCAGACTTGCAGCATCTGCAGTTTTTGATTTTTTTTCTCGTTTAGCAATCATTTTGCGGTCTCCCTCTGGCTTAGACACCAGGTTGGCAATCGGCTCCGACTGTGCCATTCATTATCTGTTTCTCCACCAAGAGACAGGAAAGGAACAACCCAGAGATAACGCATTCTCTATCTTTCTCGCATTTTTTTTTCCGATTCCCTTAACTTCCTGCGGGAATTGTTGGGATCTTCTCCCAACAATGTGGGTCCAAGAGCAGACTCAGTAATATGAAGAGCTGCCCGACTCCTTTGATAAAGTATTGGATGTAGACAGGTTGCAACATATACAACCCGTGCAGCCGCATGCATCAGTTTACTCCTGTTTTGTAAATCACCTTGTCTTTAAGACACAACTCTGTAAATAGAGGTCTTTAGAAGCTTCAAAAATAGACAACAATTTTAGACTTCATTATTTCCTACTCAAAGAGTTATTGACATTTGAAGCAGCAATGCTTGTGGGCTAACAGTAAAACAAGGCTGCAATGTCTCACTATCAGCTAAGTAAGCTGAAAATCTGCCAATTAAAGGGTCCTAATTCTTGGTTTTAGATATTAGAATTATGTTACGACTGATCACTTTAATACCACCTTGTATCTGAAAGAATCAGATAAGAAGCATGAGCTTTACAGCAAATCAGCACTGAAGTCCTGACTCCATACAAAAGGATACCTCTCAATCTACTAACAAGTGTATTTGTTTTGATATATCTATTTATCAAGCATATCTACCAGTGTACCTATTATACTTCCAAGGCACCACGGGAGTAAGGCAATGCTTTAGAATATATTGTGTATTTAACCTAGAGTCCTTGTGCAAAATAGCTCCAAGGGTTTATCTGAGTTACAAGAACACAAGCTGCATGCTTTCCTCTCGTGGATAGATCGAGTAACATTCAGTCAAACACACAAATTTGTAATTGGTGTTGTGTCTTTATTTATGGATCAGGAGCAGAAATTTGTACTTTCATGTCAGGGATGATCAACAATAAAGACATTTAAAACAAGTCTTCTGTTGGAGTCTGTGGTATTTTTGAGAACATAAACACCTCCTACCAATGAATAATACTCACAGGGATGATCTGTCCACACACCCCTATTGGCTCATGTCTTGTAAATGTGAAATAATCTCCATCTGTAACAGAAGTCTGTAATTACTCATCATTCTCATTTGATTTAGCTGCACAAAAATATCATTGAATGCCCTTGAGCACATTAATCGTCTTCCATGAGAATGAGGATTATGAAGATCATTCTTTCTCTTCCTAACATTGACAAATAAATGTAAATTTATTTAAAAAAAGGTTGTGAAAATTCTTAAAATATTGCCTGGAAAAAGAGACTTCAAATGATTTTTAAACATGCTTCAACATTTTGATTGTTAATAGAGAATTTTTTTATGCAATAGGCAACTATTTATACGGGTCCTCCCCAGGTTATGAACATCTGACTTACGGACAGCCCATACACACGATCGAACGTTTGAGATACGGGTGGGATGGATGGGGATGGATCTGCCGGCTGCCGCAGGGTACAGGCATCTTTTGCCCGGTAGGAACGGGGCATTTCCATGTGCCTTCTCTTCCAACCCCAAGCTGCAACAATCAGGGACCGGGCCAAGCCGAGCAGAGCTGGGAGCACTCAGCAGACTCATTCACTTTTCCTGTACCTGCTTGTTCTCCTGTCACAGCTAGTTCTGTTCATTTCCAACTTATGAACGGTTCTCAGGAACGGAACCCTGCTGTAACCTGGGGACTGCCAGCACAGATCTTTCTTTCGATTCCTTATTTCCCTGTTCTACCTCCCTTCCTCACAGCTGTTCATAATTGGCACCTTTTCTCTCTCACCTGGGCCAGAAATGAGTCAAGCATTAAGATCCTAGTTCCAATCTTAGTATGAGGCTGTAGCTGGTCCCCAGAAGCAGTACGCTAATTGTTCAATGAACAGTGTATCTATTGTCGCCATAACAAATTTTACCAAAATATTTGCTTGATATGCATATTTACCTAACATTGCTGGTGGAATGCACTGTGGTCAGAGAGGATGATTTGTAACTTCAGCATACCAATGGAGAGATGTGATCAGGTCATTTATCAACAGATCATCAACATCATTTATTCTTTGCATTAAGCTCAAATAGTGAGTGATGTTTTGTACCCAGATGTTTGTCCCTATATCAGAGTCAAAAACAGTCGAACATTATGCTGTAAACAGCCTGACATTTCCTGAAGGATAGATAAGGCTCTTGGAATATTTTTATTGGGGAATTTTCTCTCTAACTATGTGTCGGTGTTGGCATCCTGTCACTGAGCACGGGGCAATGTGACTGCTGGTCAGTCAAACTTAGTGAAAGAAGAAAAACAGAGGTTTACAGTAACGGGCAGAGGTTCAGAGGGGATCTGAGGAAGAACTTTTTCACCCAGAGGGTGGTTGGAATCTGGAACGCACTGCCTGAGGGGGTGGTGGAGGCAGAGACTCCCACAGCATTCAAAAAGCTTCAAGAAGTATCTGGACAAGCACTTGAATCACCAATGTTCAATACTACATATGGACCAAGTGCTGGTAAATGGGATTACTATAGATGGGCACTCCATGGTCAGCTTGGGCTGTTTCTGTGCTGAATCACTCTATGACTCCGAAGTAAAACATTTACATTCATCCCATTTTCAGAATGTTTTTATTCTGTAAATAGAAAGCACTAGAGGATACACAAAATTGTTATTTCAATGTGCCGATTTGAGAGATGACCTTGAAATGGTTTAAAAATTGAAGATGCCAACAAAAACTCAGTTGCTTTTATCAGATACAGTTTTCCTCCATCCTCAGCTCCTCCTGAGGGCGTTGGTTCCTTGCTGATGCTTGGTTCTGCCTCACCCCTGTTCCTTATCCCTACGTAAACCTCGACAGTGAAGAGTGGCCACCCCTCAACAACACAGGCCTGGTGACTGAGCTTGAGGTTGAGAGCAGGGTGAGGGTCGATGTTTGGTGTCCTGGCTACCACTGATAGACAAAAAACAAATTATCTTGTCTTTTTCACTTTATATTAGTTTCTATATTTCCAATATTATCACAGTAACTCAGAAACTTCAGAAACTCTTCATTGGCTGGAAGCTCTTTAGAACAACTCATGGTCAAGAAAGATGCTATATAAACGCAAGGACTTTATTTCTTCTGCCCAGAGGACGTGACTTCCGTCAGGATTAAAGGGTTGGGGTAAAATTCGGTAACTGCAGTCTCTCTAACACAGGGCTGCTGGACATCTGACGTTAACTGTGGCACCCCCACCCCAAATTCCTGTGAGGCACCGTAGCCTTCTTCTGTATTCTTCTTTAATTATGGACCCGGCTCCAGGCTTGTTGGTGAGCTCACTGATCCACTTCACAGATTGGTGACACAACATGGATTCTTTCTGGTCTGTAGGCTCAGCTGTTCAATGGATAAGTTACTGAAGAGCATGAACCTTAAGGCAAGGCTTTGATGAATATATATATTTGGGTAAATTGAGCTATATTTGACATAATTTAAATCTAATACTTCATTTTAGTGGATTAGGTTCTGATATTCCTTCCTGTCAAGATTTCCAATCTACAGAGTGCGATGGAAGTGGGTTCTTTTATTAATTCAACAAATATTTGTTTGTCTTTCCTGCTGCTTATGAACTGACACAGGGAAACTACTTATTTTGGAATGACAGAGCAAAATGCTTTTTTAATCAGTAGGATAATTAATCTGTCAGAAGGAGTCCATTTGATTGTGACATGCACACTTAATGCAGCCCTGAAGAAACGTATATCAGTGTTGCTCTATGCTATTCCACAATCTAAGCCCCCAGACACCTAAAGCTGTATGCAAGCACTCGAAATACATGAGCTCTTGTCAATAAGAGTCTGGAACATGTTGAGAGATGGTCGGTGGCCAATTGGACACAAATCAATGCTTTGCATGCTACCTACCAAAGATTCTTGCTGTGACACCTTCAAACTTGTAAATTAATTGGAAAAACAAGTGTATAAATTAGTTACATAAACAGTTACCAGCTGAACTAATTCTAAAAATATTCCAGTATGAATGACATTGCATGAAGGAATATTGCCACATTAGAACATTTCCAAAATATGTTTGAATTTTTAATGCCTCACTGGCATCTAATACAGACTCACAAGTAATTAGGAAAAGAATTCACATCTGAAAACAAAGACAAATAGGCACTCTTAGAATCATCTGCAGTATCATGTGCTTATCATGAATGAGCTGAATTAGCACAAGATAGCTGGAAAATGTTATTGGGCACATGTTTTTTACTTTTCAACAGCATTGGGAAAAAAAGATTCTGGAGAAATGACTTTGTTTGGAGACTGATTTATTGTACATGGTTAAAATTGCAAGCGCTGAGGCCCTTCTTCATTGACCAATCTTAGCTTCCTTGTGGTATTGAGATAAGCATCTCCTTCCTGGCCCACTTTCCTTCATGCTGTCAACAGCTCAAAGCACTTAAATAAATTTTATTTTCTGAAGCAACAGAAATAGACAGAAAAGAACTGAAAAGATGTTAAAGTTCAGCATAATTCTTTGTGATTTTATAATGTACCTCTGGTGGTGATTTCTTCCCTTTAAATGTTTCGATAAACAAATCCCATTCTCACGCCCAGAATGTCAGGGCTAGCAGGAAAGTGGCTCAGTGAAAAGGTATAAATCATGGCCCCAGAAAGGATTGTCTAAACACTACGGGGAATACACACATCACATGTATTTCAGATTAGAAGTGAAATCCAACAGTGGTTTAGTTCTGAGGTATCTGCCAATGGCTTGGAAATGACAAAACGTCATTTTCTGAGCAGTTTTAGAAATGGGGAGGTTACAGAGTTAATGAAACACTGCTGCAGGAAAGTCTCCCATAAAATTACAGCAGAGATTTTCTTGAAAATAACAGAGTACAGTTTTAAGAAAATGACTCATTTCTAAGCAGTGATGTTGTGTTTTATTATCAAAGAGGCAAGAATTTAAGATTAGTTGTGTTTGAAAGTGATTTCAAAACCCTTTTAAATACCCACCCACTTGCAAATATTTCTTGAACGCTGTAATTATTTCAGCTGGACATGGATTATTCAAAGATTTATCATTGATCATAATTTAGATGACTCTGCACAGACATCTGACCTGGTTTCACAATGCTACTACTGCAGACTGACAGATTCACTGCATGTGCGTTTGATGAAGCATTGCTGTGTCTCCCCTCCCACTCGTCAAAACATCATAAACTGGGAGGACATCTGGGCCCTGACTCTGTCATCATTTATACCAGTGCTTTAATGTGTTTCCACCATATACACCCACTTCTGAAAGACACAACTCATTGATTGGAACCCTGCAATTCACTGTGATTAAACATTTAATCAAGTGCTGCTTTTTTAAGTTGACTCAACTAAAGAGAATTATTTTAAAAACAATTCTGTTCAACTACTGCTCACTAAGTGATTAAGTTAAAAAAAAAACCTGAGTAGCCCTTTTGCCTTGGATATGTCCAAGATGTCCGAAATAAATAACTTTTAAGGATTAATACAATGGGCAGAACCACACCTACCTTTGGCTGGCTTTACAGCTGAGGATGACTGGGGAGGTGTGCTTGGTTGGTCAGGTTACACATTGCAGTGCAGGCGTGGAGATGATCTGCCCCAGTACCTGACCGCACGCTCCGTCACTGGACTCGTCTCTGAGCTGGACCACCAACTCCACCTCTCGTCAGTCCCACAGCTTTACACCAGCAGCGGTTTGCTCATGTGGTGTAACCCCAGTCACTTTGGTTGTATAAGTAAGTACTTTGTTTCACACTCCCTTCCTCTCACCTCACTCCACCTGCCTCTCACTTCTTTCTCTTTGGTCCTGTCTCCCAACTCCCCTTCTGCCCTTTATATTGGCCACCCTCCCCTCTCCGCTCACAATCCTGATTCACAGTTTCGACCTGAAACATCGACAATGCCTCCCCACCCCCCCACAGGTGCTGCTCGACCTGCTGAGTTTCTCCAACAGGTTGTTTGTCGCTTTGTTTCTTTCCCTTATTTTACTTTATATTTTAATTCAATCACTTAAGTAGTTTGAGTAAAGTTATCATATTTTTAAAATGTTGCATCTTAAATAATGTTTCCTTTTTTGAATTTTAATATCCTTTTGGGCTGTTCTAAAATGTCCCTGATCAGAGATATTCTCTCTTCTCTCCTCTTCCATCGGGTAGAAGATACAGGAGCCTGAGGGCTCGTACCACCAGACTTAAGGACAGCTTCTACCCCACTGTGATAAGACTATTGAATTGTTCCCTTATACGATGAGATGGACTCTGACCTCACGATCTACCTTGTTGTGACCTTACACCTTATTGCACTGCACTTTCTCTGTAGCTGTGACACTTTACTCTGTATTGTTATTGTTTTTACCTGTACTACATTAATGCATTCTGTAATAACTCAATGTAACTGCACTGTGTAATGAATTGACCTGTACGATCGGTACGCAAGACAAGTTTTTCACTGTACCTCAGTACAAGTGACAATAATAAACCAATACCAATACCAATATTTTGAGGTTGTTAGATAGCCTTGGATAACAACGAACTATCACAAGGCTAGGAGGGTGGGCCGGGACAGAGCCACAAGATCCGCTACCTGGGGCCCAGTTGTTACACCTGGTGCCTTCACTACATGGGGCGGCTGCAGCAGTGAAGGTTGGAGTTTATATGGACCACAGAACGTCAACATGACTGGGGAAAGGTGTCGGAGGCTGGCACAGGAAGCAGGCCAGATGGGATACTATCCAGCCCAATAGTACTGTATTTGGTGTGGAATAAAAGGAGTCCCTATAGAACTGATGGGGGGAAACAGAGCGGGACATGGGCATAATATATTTACTCACAGCTGTAAACTATAAGCAGTGCTGATCACTAAATTGCCAACAATAAGGTGCTTTTATCTCAGAGGAAAATCACAGGATTTGATGTAGGATGCCCATAAGCAGCATTAAGAGATCCCTGATATCCCAGATGGCACAGAGCTGAGTTAATATTGCCCATGGGTAACAATGATATTTCATTCCTCTGATGCATGTAAGCCTAGAACTTCCAGTGCCCCCAGTGGAGGAGGGGAGAGGTATTATTAGGGTGGGACAACGACTACGTCGTTCACTGTCCCAGTATGACTGAGGCTTGAAGCTTTGCTGTTCAAACATGCACTGGCCAGTCTCTTCCCCTGAGCCAGGTGTGGGTGACCCGCCACAGGTGTGGAGCAGCAGAGGGAGTATGTGGGAGCGGGCAGGTGGGGTACAGGAGTGGAGCACAAGGACACGTACCGGGCACCGGGTTGGCCACGGACCCTGGAGGGAAGGGGAGTCGGCGGCGGTGGGGGGTGGGGGGGGGGGGTGGGGAGGAAAGCAGGTGGTCGGCTTCATGGTTGAGGGGTGGAGATCGGGGATCAGGAGCCCTAGCACTGGGAAGGGGGCAGGGGCGGAGTCAGAACAAGATGGAGTGGCACGGATCAGGAGGTCAGGGTTGGCAGGAGATTGGGGGTACTGCCAGGAGTTGGGGGGTGGGGGGGGGGGGTGGTGCAGGGGCTCTTTCAGTGCCGGGACAGCCGATGATTTAGGCAAGTTTCTCACTTACCCACAGGGCCCCCAGCTCAGTGCTTGGTTCTACTTGTGAATGGCCTGTGGTGAGTCCAAAGTCATTCTGAGTAGTTTTCATATTTAAAACATGCCAACAAAGCTTGCTTTTCCGTATTAAATAGAAACTTAGTACTTGGGGACTTAACATGCGACCATAGGATTCATATCGCCACATTCATATAAAACTGTTATAGGCTTGTATCAAAGTGAAACTGGTTGCACAACTCTACGATCAGTGGACTGGGTAGGTCGAAAATGGAAAGTGCATCTGACATTTTTTTGGAAACAGAATGACGTGCAATAGTGAAGGCTCTAAGGTTCAGTTTATCCTGCCAGCTTCTTGTCAATCTGAAGTGATTTCAGATGTTCAACACAAATGGGGCAAACATAAGCCGGGAATCAAATCAAGGACAGACAACTACATGCAGCAAAAGCCAAGCACGCTGATGGTCCTGCTAATCACATGAAGGAAAAGAAGGACTTCCCTTTCATATCGCTTTAGGAATGTCCCCAAACACGTTGCGCGCAGTGAAGGATTTCTGAAGTAAAGTCACTGATGTTGGAAGCTCAACAACCAATTTGCACACAGCAAGCTCCCACAAACAGCAAAGTGATTATGATTGCAAAGCCTATTTTGATAATATTAATAAATCAATATTTTCTGGGGCACTTGGAGAACTCCCCTGCTCTTCTTCAAACTAGTGTCCTGGAAGTTTCACGTCCATCTGAAAAAGTAGGTCAGGCCTGATGGAAACAAGTGTTGAACATCTTACTGAAAAGTAATAGCTTTCTGCAATTAAATTCCTTGGCATTTTTTTTAAATTTCAGAAGCATACTTTATTCAAAAAGATCTGATTAAGTAACAGTCAAATCAACATGTGATTGCAACAGCAGAGTGCCAAGAAGACCTCACACCTGATGACTGGCTCCTTTCTTCTGATCGATGGGGAAGGTTTTGAACGGATCCCTGTTTTTTTTCTTTACCTCATCCATGGTTCCGTTCCTAGTGCCTCTGAACCATATTCCCAGGCTCTTCAAGTAATCAGCCAGGGCAGCAGAGGGAAAAAAGAATGGATTGAACTAGCTCCCAGAGAACGTGGCCTTGCTTTAACTGTGATTCACCATGGCCCCAAGACCAGTGTGAACAGGTTGCAGACTGCCATCAGTCTGCAGACTGGCAGTGGGTCCAAGCAGAGGATAGGGGAATCTCTCATGGACAGGGATGCTTTGATCTGAGTGCCTCCACTGTGCCTGGGATCAACGCACAGAGAGAAGCAGCCTTGCCTAACTCCTGATTTGACTAGGAAGCTCTCCCACCTATTGACCAAGACTGCACCACTGATGTCTGTGGACAGCAGTCGTATCCAATTGCAAATTCACCCCCCAAACTTGGAAAGCTAGTTCATCATGTACATCATGTGCAATCTTCTATCAAAGGCCATGTCCTGGTCCAGGTTCACTGGGGAAATTCCTGTCCTGCACACAGGCAATTGTATGCCTTAGTAACACAAGCCTGTTAGAAATCTTCCCACCAAGTACAGTGCAGGTCTGGTCCGGGCGGATCACCTGTCCCAGAGCAGACTTGTCTCCACTGGCGACGGCCTTGAACAGAATCTTGTAATCTACATTAAGCATGAGTCACCAATTTCTGGTCTCCTCCTTCTCCCCCTTGTGTCTGTAGATCAGGGTGATGACACCCTTCCCCGTGGATTCTGACCTGCTGCCAGCTGGCGTTGTACACTTCCAGCAGGTCCGGGCCCATCCAGTCCCACAGGACCAGGCACAACCTGGCCAACACATCACTTCCAGAGGTCTTAACTTGTCCTGAAAGAATGGACCGACCTCGGCAATGTGTCCAGAGTTAACAGTTGCTCCAGATTCTCCCACTCACTGTCATCTGAAGGCTTTGCGATCAAGGACAGGAAGTTTCTGTCTTGGCCTTCAAATCATACAGACCGGCAGAGACAGATTTACAGACCTTTAATAAGTCCAATTGTGACGAATACAATGATAGTGATGGGGACTCTATAGTCAGGGGTACAGACAGGCATTTCTGTGCCACAAGCGAGACTCCAGGATGGTGTGTTGCCTCAATGGTTCCAGGGTCAAGGATGTCTCTGATCAGGGACAGAACATTTTGAAATGGAAGGGTGGGCACCCAGAGGTCGTGGTCCATATTGGTACCAACGACATAGGCAGGAAGAGAGATGAGATCCTGTAAATAGCGAGTTAGGCAGAAGACTGAAAAGCAGGCGCTCCAGGGTTGGAATCTCAGGATTACTCCATATGCCACGTGCTAGTGAGGGTAGGAATAGGAGGATAAGGCAAATAAATTCATGGTCGAAGAGCTGGTACAAGAGGAAGGGATTCAGTCACTTGGACCATTGGGGTCCCTTCTGGGGAAGGGGTATCCTGTACAAGAAGGACAGGTTGCAACTGAACTGGAGGGGGCCCAATATCCTTGCAGGGAAGATTACCAGTAATACTTGGGAGGGTTTAAACGAGTGTGGCAGGGGGATGGGAGCCAAAGTAGTTGTTCATCAGATAAGAAAGTTGAAGCAAATATAGGGTGAAAGCGAGCAAGTTCAGTAGGCAGGACAGACGGGCAGAACAAGGAGCAGGGGAGGTCTGATAGGCTAAACTGTGTTTACTTTATTGCAAGAAGCCTGAGAGGTAAGGCAGATGCACTCAGAGCCTGGATCAGCGTGTGATTGTGATCTTCTAGGTATTATGGAAACATGGTTGAGGGACGGGCAGGACTGGCAGATCAATGTTCCAGGGTTTTGATGCTTCCAGCCTGACAGAGGTGGAGGTGAGCGAGGAGGGGAAGTTGCATAAAAGATTAGGAAGGACATCCCGGTGGTACGTAGAGAGGATATCCTGGAGGAAATGTCCAGTGAGGGCATGTGGGTAGAACTTAGAAGTAAGAAAGGGAGGATCACTTTAATGGGATTATTCTATAGGCCCCCAATAGTCAGTGGGAATTAGAGTAGTAAATATGTGGGGTGATCGCAGATTGCTGAAGGAATGATAATGTTGTAATAGTAGGTGATTTAAACTTCCCTAATATTGACTGGGACTGTCTTAGAGCTCAGGGATTAAATGGGGCAGAATTTATTAAGTATGTCAAAAAAATTTTTCTGAAGCAATATGTAGATGTCCCTATAAAAGAGGGGGAAACACTTGACCTCCTCTTGGGAAGTGAGGCTGAGTGAGTGATTGAGCTGTCGGTGGGGGAGCACTCTGGGACCAGTGATCATAATTTTGTTAGCTTCTAGACAGTCATGGGAAAAGATAGGACTGGTCTTCAAGTTGAAGTCCTAAATTGGGGCAAGGCTAATTTCAATGGCATCAGAAAGGACCTCGCAAAACTTGATTGAGAGAGGTTGTTTGCAGGTAAAGGCATATCTAACAAGCGGGAGGCTTTTAAGAGTTAGGCAGGAAGACTTCAGGGCCAGTGTGTTCCTGTTAGAGTGAAGGGTAAGGCTGGCAGGGTTAGGTTGATGAGGGATATTGAGGGTTTGCTTTGGAAAAAAGGAGGCATATGTCAGGCATAGGCAGCTGGGATCAAACCAATGCCTTGAGGAATATAAGTGGAACACTAGGAGGGCAAAAGGGCGCACGAGATATCCCTGACAGATAAGATAAAGGAGAATCCTAAGAGATTCTATAAATATATTAAAAGGGTGGCTAGGGAAAGAGTAGATCCCCTTAAGGATCAGTGTGTAATCTATGTGTGGAGCCACGGGAAATGAATATTTCTTCTCTGTATTTACTGGGGAAAGGGATATGGAAACCAGTAAGTTCAGGGGAGGGAACAGTGATATCATGAAGCATTTCCACATTATGAATACATGCACACACTACAAGACTGAAACACAGTTTTTTTCCCAAAGCTGTTAAATTGTTGAACATGGACTGACACCTCCTATACATACACATATACACATACTATGTCTTCCCCACTTTACCGGCTGGGCTCATCATGGTGTTATTTAATATATTGATATTGATATGCTGCTGATTATCATTATTATTATCACTGTTCATTTGCACACTGTCTTTTTATTTTTTTTATACTTTATATTTGTGTAAGTATGTTTGTTTTAT